>NC_040088.1:54737598-55368098 GCF_003369695.1 Bos indicus x Bos taurus
GTAATGCTCAAAATTCTCTAAGCCAGGCTTCAGCAATATGTGAACCGTGAACTTCCTGATGTTAAAGCTGGTTTTAGAAAAGGCAGAGGAACCAGAGATCAAATTGCCAACATCCGCTGGATCATCAAAAAAGGAAGAGAGTTCCAGAAAAACATCTATTTCTGCTTTATCGACTATGCCAAAGCCTTTGACTGTGTGGATCACAATAAACTGTGGAAAATTCTGAAAGAGATGGGAATACCAGACCACCTGATCTGCCTCTTGAGAAATTTGTATGCAGGTCAGGAAGCAACAGTTAGAACTGGACATGAACAACAGACTGGTTCCAAATAGGAAAAGGAGTACGTCAAGGCTGTATATTGTCACCCTGTTTATTTAACTTATATGCAGAGTACATCCTGAGAAACGCTGGACTGGAAGAAACACAAGCTGGAATCAAGATTGCCAGGAGAAATATCAATAACCTCAGATATGCAGATTGACACCACCCTTATGGCAGAAAGTTAAGAGGAACTCAAAAGCCTCTTGATGAAAGTGAAAGTGGAGAGTGAAAAAGTTGGCTTAAAGCTCAACATTCAGAAAAGGAAGATCATGGCATCCGTTCCCACCACTTCATGGGAAATAGATGGGGAAACAGTGGAGACAGTGTCAGACTTTATTTTTCTGGGCTCCAAAATCACTACAGATGGTGACTGCAGTCATGAAATTAAAAGACGCTTACTCTTTGGAAGGAAAGTTATGACCAACCTAGATAGCATATTGAAAAGCAGAGACATTACTTTGCCAACAAAGGTTCGTCTAGTCAAGGCTATGGTTTTTCCTGTGGTCATGTATGGATGTGAGAGTTGGACTGTGAAGAAGGCTGAGCGCCGAAGAATTGATGCTTTTGAACTGTGGTGTTGGAGAAGACTCTTGAGAGTCCCTTGGACTGCAAGGAGATCCAACCAGTCCATTCTGAAGGAGATCAGCCCTGGGATTTCTTTGGAAGGAATGATGCTAAAGCTGAAACTCCAGTACTTTGGCCACCTCATGTGAAGAATTGACTCATTGGAAAATACTCTGATGCTGGGAGGGATTGGGGGCAGGAGGAGAAGGGGACGACAGAGGATGAGATGGCTGGATGGCATCACTGACTCGATGGATGTGAGTGTCAGTGAACTCCTGGAGTTGGTGATGGACAGGGAGGCCTGGTGTGCTGCGATTCATAGGGTCACAAAGAGTCAGACACGACTGAGCGACTGATCTGATCTGAAAGAGGAGCTAAAGAGCCTCTTGATAAGGGTGAAAAAGGACAGTGAAAAAGAAAAAGCTGCCTTAAAACTCAGCATTCAAAAAACATCATGGCATCTGAGCCCATCACTTCATGGCAAATAGAAGGGAAAAAGTGGAAATAGTGACAGATTTTATTTTCTTGGGCTCCAAAATCACTGTGGATGGTGACTGCAGCCATGAAATTAAAAGATACTTGCTCCTTGGAAGAAAAGCTATGACAAAGCTAGATAGCATATTTAAAAAATAGAGACAGCCCTTTGCTGATGAAGGGCCATGTAGTCAAAACTATGGTTTTTCTAGTAGTCATGCATGAATGTGAGAACTGGACCAGAAGGAAAGCTGAGAGAGAAGAATTGATGTTTTTGAACTGTGGTGTTGGAGAAGACTCTTGAGAGTCCATTGGACAGCAAAGTGATCAAACCAGTCAATCCTAAAGGAAATCAGGCCTGAATGTTCACTGGAAGGACTGATGTTGAAGCTGAAACTCCAATACTTCGGCCACCTGATGCGAAGAACTGATTCATTTGAAAAAACCCTGATGCTGGGAAAGACTGAAGGTGGTAGGAGAAGGGGATGACAGAGGATGAGATGGTTGAATGGCATCACAGACTCAATGGACATGAGTTTGAGCAAACTCCAGGAGATGGTGAAAGACAGGGAAGCCTGGTGTGCTGCAGTCCATGGGGTTGCAAAGAGTTGGACACGACTGAGCGACTGAACAACAACAACAATAGAATCACAGGTGCAGATAGCGGGAAAGATGAACCAGACTGGCCAGCACTCTGTACCTCAAGCACGATATAGCCTCTGCCTAATCATCAGATAAACAGAATTCTGAGAACCTGTAGTTTGCCCAGGAGAGATTTTCTGGTGATAAAGAGTCTGGAAACATTTCTTTTGAGAAACAGAAAGAAAAAAATATGTTTAGGTTAAAGAAGAAAAGACATAGGAAGGGTGTGATTTATCTGTCATTACTTACAATTAATGCATTCATTCAATATTCATTAAATAAACATTTTTGGAGCACTTTCTGTGTGCCAGGAAAGGGACACCACAGGCAGGAGAGAGGGCCTTGTCACTGCTTTCACAAAACTTGGAGTTTGTTGTAGTGAAACCAGGAGAAAAGATTTTCCAAGGGGGGCATATGGTTTGGTTAGGTTTGTTGGTCAGTCGCTATTTGCTTTATTGTTTCTTAATTCTGGACTTGTTTGTTCCTATTTCACTGTCTTTTTTTTTTTTTTTTTTTTTCTTTCTCAAGAACAAGGAATTATGCCTGAGTGTGAGATATGTGGTGATCAGGGGTACTAGGCATTTAGAAGCACAGGGAGAAGCAGGCAGCCAGCACATGGTGGTCAGAAAAGTCCATTTTGGGAAATAGTGTGCTCAAATCTTAGCTCTGAAATGGGCCAGGGGTAGTGGTGGGAGAATTCATCAGCCAGCAGTCCCCTGGGGGTGCAGAAACGTCAAGGAGGGGGATTGAATTTGTTCAGCCCGGGCTGGAGCCGTCCCAGTCCTAAAGGGGTGAGTTGGGGTGTATAAACAAACGACCTGAGCCTTGGTGAGGGGTCAAGTGACCTGGATCCTAGACCTCCCTTGGTTTCAATTTAGCTGTGGAGCCTTGAGCAGCGGCCCAGGCTCTCGGGAGCTGGCAGCATGCTGATAGACTAAATTGTCTCGAACCTTCTCTCCTCCCCTGACCTTTAAATGGCCCCATCACACTTCGGGTCTCAGGTTAAAATGTTAGACAGTTTTCCCAGGACCGGTATCATTTAGGCAAAGACTAAAAAGAACAGGTGCTGGGATTTGCTGGTAATTAAAGGACTCATTTACCTTATTATTCTTAACTCTGCCCGGTGACGTTCCATAAAGTGTTCTCTCACTCAAAGCACATTTTTCCCTAAACTTGAAATCCCTTCATCTGCCTCTTCCCCCACCCCTTTTGGGAATATTTTGAAATGATCCTCTGCTTATGACTGGATTTTACAGTTGATTAGAGAGAATCATCTTGTACCCGGTAGGAGCAAACCATGCCTTGCTGCAAAACTATCCACAGGTCATTCACCAGCCTCCACAGGCACCAATTGGCCTGTGGAGCTGACGGCTTCCTCTCTGATTCCTAGGAAGACTCACACAGGACAGGGAACCCTGTTGCTTATCTAGCAGAAACCGGCATTATCAAACACTCAACAAGGAAGTCAAGTAGCGGCAGAAACCTACCGTCTGCTCACTCATCACCCCTCTGTTAAGTTTCTCAGCCAGAGTCCCGTAAGCCAGGAAATCCGGAGAACTTTCTCTGAACAAAGCAGGCTGCCATGAGTGACAGAGGCAGCGTCAAATCTGCCCTGTAAAGACCTGACTTAGCCTATTGGGATTTTAGCCGGACGTGCTCCCAATACACATAGTTCTGTGCAACCGTAAGGTCATCTCTGCCTCCAAGTTTTAGATTCAACTTTATCACATTCATCTCTTCTTGCTGGAAATTCAGTCTTTTTCTTTCAGAAAAAGATTAATTTTCACACTCTGTCCTGGCCCAGATTAATAATTATTATGATCAGTATGATTAATATTTATTCCTTGCTTATTATTACTGGGTTTGTCTGTGTGATTTTCATGGACTATCTCATTTAATCTCAACATCATTATAAGGCAGATGTGGTCCCTATTTAACAGATAAGCTAGGGAGTTTCCCACGGTCCAGAGGTTAAGACTGCATACTTCCACTGCAGGATGCACAGGTTCGATCCCTGGTTATGGAACTAAGATCCTGTACATCTCATGGTGCGGCCAAAAAGAAAAAAAAAAAAAAATAGATGAGCTCACTGAGGCACAGATTGTATAGTTTAATTTGCCCCATTAAAGAGCTGGGAAGTAGCTCAGTCAAGACTCAAATCTGGAGAGGTTGACCCCAGATCTTGCTTTTGTACCACTGCACCTCATTGCCATTGTGCTTGCTGAGAATTTAAATGCCAAAGGTTATATTAAGTTGGCATCAGTTCCCATTTGGGACAATATCAGAAACTAGACTTCCCACTTTGGGGAGCTCTAGTCTCCTCCCGTCTTTTTATTCAGGTGGTAGAATTAGGCTGCCTGCCAACCATTTCTCCAGTTCAGGGTTCTCTCTCCATAACGGACTGTATTTCTCATCTTCAGAAACTGATTTCCCTCTGAAAGTGATGACACTTCATCACTCCAGACTTGACCATTGAAAACCTTAAATGTGCCTCATTCCTGTGAACAGGGGACCCAAGGCGTGAGCAGGCTTGGTGCCAAGGGCAGGTACCTATAGCCCAGGAGCATAGTCTCATCCTGGAGAACATATAAGGAAGTCTTCCAGACAGCCCGCTAATTATTCTGTATGGAGAGGAACAGACTGAACAAATTGTGAAACATGGGGCTGTCACTGTTACTACTGGACGAGGGAAATTTACATTTTGTGTGTCGAGTGGTAACGTAATTTAAAAATAAAAATCTGCTGCAGGCTACCATCCCACAAATAATGTGCAGCTTGCTGTGCAGCCAAACACTCTACAAATAATAAGGAAATAAAATGTGAGGCTAACAGGATGGCTTGGCGCAGGAAGAAAAGGATCCCAAGCATGTCTAATTACTTTCAAATCAATTTCTAATATGTCACCAAACACTCAATCATATTTGAAATGGGTAGCTCAGCTGGTAGAGAATACACCTGCAATGCAGGAGACCCCAGTTTGATTCCTGGGTTGGGAAGTACCCTGGAGAAGGGATAGGCTACCCGCTCCAGTATTCTTGGGCTTCCTTGGTGGCTCAGATGGTAAAGAATCTGCCTGCAGTGTGGGAGACCTGGGTTCAATCCCTGGGTTGGAAAGATCCCCTGGAAGAGGGCATGGCAACCCACTCTAATATTCTTTCCTGGAGAATCCCCATGGACAGAGGAGCCTGGTGGGCTACAGTCCATGGGGTTGCAAAGAGTCGGACACGACTGAGCAACTAAGCACAATAGTAGAGGCATGGCTTCATAAAATCTCCATGTAACACTATTCCAAATGGGCCTCCTGCTTCTTGGTATTCTGTTACACACCTCTGATAAAGTGGAAGGAAGAGGCAAGGGCATTGGAGAAATTTCCCTGCAGTTTATACACACTGGACCTTCTGAGTGGCTGAGTGTCCATGTGGTCCTCCAGCCCTGGGGTGGACTCAACAGTGATAGGGCCTCATTCCCAGAAGTTCACACCTCCACACCCTGCCACATGGCCACACATCCTCAGAGTAGCCATCCAGCTGGCCTCAGTGCTTATGTGAAATCACAGAATGGGCTACTAAAGAAAACATATAATGTCCATTTATCACTGAATATAAAAAGAAATGAAATGGAGCCACTAAAAAAAAAAAAACAAGCAACTGTTAGTCTTCTATAAAGAGTCTTTATTTTTATTTATTTTTAATTATCTATTTTTGGCTGCCCGGGGTCTTCATTGCTACATGGGCCTTTTGTGGTGAGGGTGAGCTAGGAGTGGTGAGGGTGGGCTCCCCCTGAGCCAGAGTAAAGGTGCTCAGGCCTCTCATTGTGGTGGCTTCTCTTTTGCAGAGCACAAGCTCTGGAGCTCATGGGCTTCAGTAGCTGTGGTGTGGGCTTAGTTTCCCTGCAACATGTGGAATCTTCCTGGACTAGGGTTCAAACCCATGTCCCCAACATTGGCAGGAGGATTCTGAACCACTGGACCACCAGGAGAGTCCCAGAGTCTTTATTTTTCAATTCCACAGGTTAAAAACAATGCCTTAGATCATTTGCCTCAATCCAAGATACAAATGCCAATCCAAACACTTGGGTAAAGAATTGGATTTTGATTGATTCAAATTCACAGTTCGGTTCAGGATTTTATCTTATTTTATTTTATTGTAAGTAGAAGAGACAAACAGACTCACTTGTGAAATCAGCGAACTATATGTTAAATAGAACCATCCTTTTTCTTCTGGATGAATTTCTACTTTTTAAAATAGATCATTGAGTTATCATTTTGAATCCTGAACACGATTTTTGTGAAAATGTACTCTAAAAATATACTAGGAATTCCAAAAATCAGTTTCATTTCTTAGGATCTCCAGCTTAATGTACATGTTCCAAAAAAGCTTAGATTTCTTGGACTTCTAACACTGCCAACTATTTTAGAATTTAAAAATCAAATTGTGTTCATTTTTCATGTGTTGTTATGAAGTTACAACCTGTCTTCCATACTGACCTCTCTCCCCATGTATAGAGTTTACAGAGCATTTACATTTGTGGTCATGCTAGCTTCACTTTTAAGAGAGAGCCTAATGGAATAACTAAACTTTTCCTGATCTTTTCCTGCTACTGGTGGTATTTCTTAGCTATTTTTAAATTATCTTTGGGCTTCCCGCATGGTGCTAGTGGTAAAGAATCTGCCTGCCAATGCAGGAGACACAGGTTCCATCTCTGGGTTGGGAAGATCCCCTGGAGTAGGAAATGGCAACCCACTCCAGTATTTTTACCGGAAAAATTCCATGGACAGAGAAGCCTGGTGGACTACAATCCACACGACTGAGCAGACAGCACAAATTATCTTGCTGCTCCTTGTATCCAGATAGAAGGAAGAAACTAACTGAACCCAATTGAAATTCAGATTTTTTACTTCTTCAGTGGTGTGAGAAAATTAGATATCAATATATGATTTATAGGATGCTGTAAAAATCCATCTTCAAGCAGAAATTCATGGGCAGACAGGAATATAGGGTAAATCTAGTGTTATGGTCTGAATGTTTCTAGTCCCTCAGTATTCCTATGTTGAAACCTAACCTCTAATGTGATGGTGTTAGGAAGTGAGGTGTCTGAGAAGTGATTAGGTCTTGAAGGTGAAGCCCCCATGAATAGGATTACTGCCCTTATAAAAGAGATCCCAGAGAGATCCTGAACCCTCCCAGCAGGTGAGGACACAGAAGAAAGTTGGCAATCTGTAGCCCATAACTTTCTTACCAGTTCCCAACCAAGCTGGCACCCTGATGTGGGACTTCCAGCACCCAGAACTCTGAGAAATATATTTCTGTTGTTTATAGGCTACCCAGTTTGTGGTACTTGTTATAGAACCCTGAACAGATTTCCATTATCATGGAATTGGTCTTTCTAAACAGATGGTTTTACATGCTAGGGGAGAGGATGATGAATGACATTGGGCATCATTCTAAATAGAAATCATAAATAAGAGATTTATTTTGAACTCTTTGAATTCTTTGGAAAGGTGGGGGATTCAGTTAAGTAGGAGTAAAGACAGAAATTTCCAAGTGACCCTGCAGCGGCTGTTTATTTCTCTGTTCTGGAGTTATCTGGTGCTCAGTGGTGCCTCTGGATGTCTTTATTCCCTTTATTCTGTGTATCCTTGTACATTCTCAGCACACTTTTCCTATTTATCTATGTGAGGAAATTGCCTAAGTCAAGGAGGACACATGAAGATCCATGCACTCAGGGAGCTATGCGTGAGGCAAACATCCTCTTCTTACAGCTAGAGTCAAAGCTGTTTCCAACAGCAACGGGGGGCCACAAAGAAAATATTGTGTTTATGCTACTGTTTAGAGGAGGTGGCATTAAAAAGCCTGCAAATCAGTATCCAGGTTTATGATCTTTACTTTTGGCTTCTAAGTTACTGGCTGGTCATTGGCACTGCTGTTGTGTTGCTTGTGTCTGTGTGTGTTTTAACTTTTTTTTTAATACCGGAGTCAAGCTAATTAACAAGACTGTGATAGTTTCGGATATATATGTATCCATTCTCCCCCAAACTCCCTTCCCATCCAGGCTGCCACATAACATTAAGCAGAGTTCCCTGTGCTATACAGTAGGTCCTTGTTGGTTATCTATTTTAAGTATAGTGGTGTGTGTACATGTCCATCCCAAACTCCCTAACTATCTCTACCCTACCCTTCCTCGCTGGCAGCCATAAGTTTGCGTTGCTTTTTTACTATGGACAAGAGTTGCTCTGGGTATTCCCTTGGCCTTAATCAATACCCACTACAAAAGGGAACAACCTATTAGATCATCTTAGCCCCTCCTTCCCCTGTGCGTTAAGGTGCCCAGACAGGATTATTCCCTACATCTCCAGCATCTGGACCAGTCTGGCTGAAAATGACTCCAACAAGGAGGCTTTGATCGCCTCTCTGAGGATCTGTGATCACAGACTGAGAAACATTTCCTGACATACAGCCTCGCTTTCTCTGCTCTTCTGTCTCTTCACATGACTCTCAGTAGTGCCCAGAATGCCAAAGGAGAAACAGGTCAAAAGTGAATATACTCCTTCACTCTGGTTTTCAGATCTCTGCAGCCAAGAATTTCTTTTTTGAACCAGATGCCCAAATGTAAGAAATCAAAGTTGATTTCCTTGAGCAGCAATTTTTACCATGTACACTTTCAATCAGATACACGTACAGATACACTCTTATATTTATAAAAACAAACAAACAAAAGAACACCTTTCACTACAATGGAAAATTTCATAGTGTTAAACTAAAAATAGGTTTCTCTGGGGACTTAGTCATTAAAGAGACCTCCTGCAATGCAGGAGACCCAAGTCCTATCCCTGAGTTGGGAAGATCCCCTGGAGGACGACAGCATGGCAACCCACTCCAGTATTCTTGCCTGGAGAATCCCATGGACAGAGGAACCTGGCAGGCTATAGTCCATAACATTGCAGAGTCAAACACAACTGAGTGTACATGCACACATACAATGAAGAGGGGGGTAAGATTTAAAAACATTGGCATTCTCCTCTTGCCAAAATTAACTTTCTTGGGGCAATGATCTGAATAAACAGGAATAAAGTGGGAACTGATCAGATTAGCAAGGCTGAATCTTTATACACAAAAGTAAGCATACAAGTGCTTTTGACTGATTATAAAAACTGCCCTTAGAGGAAATTCTTCCTATGATGTTTACATCTTTTTCTCTCTTGCCCCAGTGGTCGAGTTCAAGCCCTATACTAGGTGCCTTGATTGAATCTCAATCCTGACCAGGGATATGATCAGTCTTAGCCGTCCTGATGGTCTCTCTAAGGGACTGCAGTGTCTCTCCAATGATGTCACCGGGCAGACATGCAGCCAATAGTCAGTGAAGAGATAGTTCAGTTGAATTCTCTATGAAGTCATTCTTTCAACAAGTGTCTGTGATATGCCAGATACTTGTCCAAACACTGGGGATAAAGCAGAGAACAAAACATGCCCATCCCCATCTTCATGGGAGTCCCTTTGTGTGAAACAGGGTAGCAGAAAATAAACACACCTGTACTGTATCTGATGATGGGCAATGCCACAAAGCAAAGTGAAGCAGCATAAGAGGGCAAAGAGAGGCAGCAGGGGAAAGGATGTGGTTTAGACTGGGTGATCCATATGGCTTTCCACTGAGAGAAGCCCTATGTACACCACCAGACTCTATCCGGGGAAAGAGAGTTCCAGGCAGAGGGAACAGTAAGTGCAATGGCCAGGAGGAGGGAACATGGCTTGTCCAGGGCCTGGAATAAAGGGAGGGAGAGAGAAGGACAGTGGGAGGAGATGAATGAGAGTCAGGAAAAAGTGTTCCAGATAATGTTAATTTTTTTTCTAGGCTGGTGTATACACTTTAGATTTTACTCTGAATCAGATGGGAAGTATTAGAGGAATCTGAGCTGAGACATAATGTGCTCGGGCTTATGACTTTAAAGAACTGTTCTAGGATTTCTATTTTGTTCCATTGGTCTATATTTCTGTCTTTGTGCCAGTACCATACTGTCTTGATGACTGTGGCTTTGTAGTAGAGCCTGAAGTCAGGCAGGTTGATTCCTCCAGTTCCATTCTTCTTTCTCAAGATTGCTTTGGCTATTCAAGGTTTTTTGTATTTCCATACAAATTGTGAAATTATTGAGGGGTTGGTATGGGGAGGGAGGTGGGAGCGGGGTTCAGGATTGGGAACATGTGTACACCCATGGCGGATTCATGTTGATGTATGGCAAAACCAATACAATATTGTAAAGTAATTAGCCTCTAATTAAATAAATTTAAATTAAAAAAAAAAAGAACTGTTCTAACCACTGCTGGCCCAGCTGCCACAGCCTGACTGAAACTGCGATGCCAGTAATTTGAAAGCCGAAAAGTCCACACTCAGGAACACCAGGCTGGTGGCTGGTGTGTTGTCTTTCCACTTGGCCTTGGTCTTGGTAAACACCTGAGGAAGAAAGTGGTTTATCTACATGTATACTATAGCATCCCCCTCAAGGGAATGTTGGCAAGTTTATAAAATTCAAACAGATGGACTTTTTTTAATATATCAAACTGCTCCTGGAAAGACTCACTCCCACAGAGTCTTCTACTCTGATTTATTCTGTGTCTAAAATGTGCGTACTTTGTTATTTCTTTCAAGAAAATACACAATAACCCTTGGTTATCATTTTGGATGGAGTGCATTTTTTTCACCCATTTTCTCAGTTCTTACAAGTATAATTTAGCCAAAGAATGAACTACTCCCAGTTAGTTATAATACTGCATAGCGAATCAGTCCACTGTTTGAATATCATCTATTTATTGCTGACAATTGCTGTAGTCTGAAGAAGTTGTAAATAGACAGACATGGCAGAAATAGTCAACATTTCTGTCACATGCTTCATTGTAATGATTCAGTTCTATTGACTATATCCTAGAAAGAGGAAAAGAAAATGACAAAGCACTGAACTTGCTGGTTTCTGAATTATTTTTAAGCAGCATCATCTGATTCTAATTGTGTCTCATATTTTGGCTTTTTCTAACCAGAAGCAGTGTGCTCTTGTCATTAGAATAATAAGACGAGAATTGCATCTGCTACTGTGAGTCAACACGGGAGGAGAATGAGAGCTTTTTATTTTAGAGCAGACTCCACTTACCCTATAGACAGAAATCAATCTTCTTTAATCCCACAAAATAAATAACCTGGCTCTAACTTCTGTGTGACCTTGAGCAAGTCGCTTAACCTCTCTGGATTCTACCTTCTCCTATAAAATAACAAGAGTTGGACCACATAGTCGCAAACAGATTTTCTGGCTCCATAAATATCTTTAATTGCTGTTATAACACATGGATTAACATTGCTCTTAAAGACCACTGTCCATCTGCTTACTTTCATAGTTCCTTAACTTCTTATTCTTCACTACGTATCAACAATATCAGGGGTAGGCAGATAGAAGATGGACAGGTGAATTGCCATGTCTTAGTTCAGGCTGCTATTTAAAAAAAATACCCTAGATGAGATGGATTAAACAACAGAAATTTATTTCTCATAGTTCTGGAGGCCAGGAAGTCCAAGGTCAAGGTGCCGGCAGAGTGGTGTCTGGCGAGGGCTCTCTTCCCTGTTTGCAGGTGGCCACCCTTTCACTGTGTCCTCACATCACAGGGAGGGAGCTCTGGTGTCTCTCCCTCTTCTTCTTCTTTTTTTTTAAAAAATATTTTATTTATTTACCTGATTGTGCCAAGTCTTCAGAGAAGGCGATGGCACCCCACTCCAGTACTCTTGCCTAGAAAATCCCATGGATGGAGGAGCCTGGTAGGCTGCAGTCCATGGGGTCTCGAAGAGTCAGACACAACTGAGCGACTTCACTTTCACTTTCCACTTTCATGCAATGGAGAAGGAAATGGCAACCCACTCCAGTGTTCTTTCCTGGATAATCCCAGGGACAGGGGAGCCTGGTGGGCTGCTGTCTATGGGGTTGCACAGAGTCGGACACGACTGAAGCGACTTAGCAGCAGCAGCAGTGCCAAGTCTTAGTTGCAGCACACAGGATCTTTAATTGCAGCAGGTGAACTCTTAGTTGTGGCAAGCGGGATCTAGTTCCCTAACCAGGGATCAAACCCGGGCTCCCTGCATCAGGAGCACAGGGTCTGAGCCACTGGATCACCAGAGATATCCTTCTTCCTCTTCTTACAAAGACACTAACCTCAATCTCATGACCTCATCCAGCCCTAATCAACCTCCCAAGGACCCCATCATACTGAGGGTTAAAACTCCAGCATATGAATTTGGTGGGGGACAAATTCAGTCCGTAGCAGCTGCCAGACAAAATTTCTGAATTCTTAACATAAGGAGGCAAAGCTTGCTAGAGAAACAATATGGAATAATGTGAGGACACTGGAACCATGCTGTCTGAGTTTGAATTTCATCTCGACTCTCACTAGCTCTGTGACTCTTCCTTATCTGTACAATGGGGATAAAGTGTTAAGTGACTTAAGATAAATAGAGTGCTTGGCACAATGCCTGACCACAGTAAGAATTTACATGTTTGTTACTGTTCTGCTATTGAAGCATCTGTACAGAACTCCTCCCATTCTAAGAGCAACAGAAGGATTTTTCAAAGAAAAAGAAAACAATGCATTAAATATAGAAACTGGCTCCCAGGCCCTTTTAGACATAATGTGTGTAAAAAATTTTTGGAATAATAATGAAGAGTACTTGCCTAAAACAAAGCACTCCCAGGTGAGAACCAGTGTTTGATTTCTGACTTCCTAGGACTGTTGGGGAAATACTCTTAGGTACAGTGGTTTTCCAATATACATCCACAATATTAAAACTCAAGTTCTGATAATGTGTCTGAATCTGAGTGCAACTAAAGTGTATGTTGTAGTATAGGTTCTAACACCCTAGAAAGAATACCTATAATCACCTTGAAGAATTTTCCAGAACCTCATTCTGGAAAAATGAGCTCAATATACTAAATAATTGGGTCTAAATAACTGAGTAGGAGTAGGTGAGGGCAGGTGGGGTTTGAGGGACGTGATGCAGGAGTTCAGTTAAAGAATATTGTCATGACCTTAAGGACAGCATGTAGTATTGTCCTGCTGCTGCTGCTGCTGCTGCTAAGTCGCTTCAGTAGTGTCCGACTCTGTGCGACCCCATACACGGCAGCTCACCAGGCTCCTCCGTCCCTGGGATTCTCCAGGCAAGAACACTGGAGTGGGTTGCCATTTCCTTCTCCAATGCATGAAGGTGAAAAGTGAAAGTGAAGTCGCTCAGTCGTGTCCGACCCTTCTCGACCCCATGGGCTGCAGCCCACCAGGCTCCTCAGTCCATGGGATTCTCCAGGCAAGAGTACTGGAGTGGGGTGCCATTGTCCTAACAAGACCCAAATGTTTGGATGGAAACTACATCAGTAGCTACATAGTTTTGCTTCCACCAAAATAGTGCCTAGATGTTAGAGGAATGCTAAAATGCCTGACTTTATTTTTCTTCATCTAATAGATTTGCTGTGACTCTGAAATTGCTTTTCCCTTGAAGGCTTTCTCCCATTGCTGTAAACTTGACCAATTTAAACCCCCATCTCCCGTCCTGACTGATGGGAGAGGTTTGGGACTGTGGAGGGAGAGTTTTCAGTGGCCTCTTTGATGGTCAGGTGTACATTTGGGGGCAGAATTTCAATCCAGACTTTTAAAAAATTAAGATTTCTAAAGAGATACTCTTCCACTTAATTGCTACTTTTTCATTCATTGGCACTTTTTATTGTATATAAATATACATCATTGTGATATATATTCTACACTCTAAGTCTAGCAATAATGCATTATTCTTTGAGATATATATTCTGCAAGCATATTTCTGAAAGTCTCTAGCTCTAAGTTTTCTTTCCTTCTTGAACCCTTCCTTTCAAACTGTTTATGCTATTGCTGCCCAGAAGTAAAGTGGGGCAGCACACAACTGGAAAAAACAGGAATCGAGTTGCTTATTAACTCATTAGTACAATGACGAATGAGCAGTTTCCTAAGTAAAATGAGCTCCAACTGCAGTGTAAACAAAGTCACCGGCCACTGGCTTATTTAAAAGTCACCACGTTAGAACAGGGATTTCCTTTTTAATCTTTTTTGCTAAGGGACTTTTTTGGGGTTTTTTTCTGCACATCAACCTTATTCACTAATGTTATCTTTTAAACTCACTTATTTAACATGGGTGGACCTAGAGATTATCATACTAACTGAAGCAAGTCAGACAGAGAAAAACAAATTATCATGTGATATTGCTTATATGTGGAATCTTAAAAAAAAATGGTAGAAATGAAGTTCTTTACAGATGAGAAACAGACTCACAGACATAGAAAACAAACTTATGGTTACCAAAGGGGAAAGTGGGGGAAGAGATAAATTCAGAGTATGGGATTAAGACACATACTAATATATATAACATAGATAAAACAACATGGCCCTACTGTATAGCACAAGGAACCATATTCAATAACTTGTAACAACCTATAATGAAAAAAGAATCTGAAAAAGAATAGATAAATGCATGCAACTGAATCACTCTGCTGTACATGTGAAACCAGCATAACTTTGTAAATGAAGCATAATGAAAAAAAGAAAAACACTCCAAATTTTCTCCTGCTTCTATAAGTCAAACTTCAATAGCCTTTTCAGTGAAAGCTGGCAATAAGCTGAAGTTCAAGTTTTGCTTTGCTTGGAAGTTTTTATTTCCTTTTCATTGTAAAGTAGATATTAACTTTCAGCACCTGTGGCTGATTTGTGACTATGTGTGGCCGGGGCCACCACAGTGTTGTGAAGTGATTGTCCTCTAATTAAAATAAATAAATAAATTTTTAAAAAAATCAACAACTAAATTATCAAACAGTAAAATTTTACAAAAAAACTTAGTGAGAGAGGCAGAGGTTTTCAAAGAATGTCATGTTTTTCTATGTGTACATAGAAACAAATGTGTAATCAATATCTAATATCACAAACTAAATTCTACCTAAATTTTTATGCACCCCCCCACACACATATCTATTGTAATTGCAACCATTTCCTAAGCAAGTATGGAAGAAACCAGAGAATACAGTATTTCCTCTTTAGCACCCAATCAAATAGCACTTTGGAAATTAAGAGAAACCTTCTAAATCTAAGACGAAGCCGCCCAAAGCAAGATATCTATAAATGAGCTATAAAGATACTAAGTAGAATGGAACCTGGGAGTTAGGGGACATTTGGACTTCCCTGATAGCCCATTTGCTAAATTATCCACCTGCAATGCAGGAGACCCTGGTTTGATTCCTGGGGCAGGAAGATCTGCTGGAGAACGTATAGGCTACCCACTCCAGTATTCTTGGGCTTCCCTTGTGGCTCAGCTGGTAAAGAATCTGCCTGCAATGCAGGAGACCTCGGTTCGATCCCTAGGTTGGGAAGATTGCCTGGAGAAGGGAAAGGCTACCCACTCCAGTATTCTGGCCTGGAGAATTCCATGGACTGTGTAGTCCATTAGGGTCGCAAAGAGTCAGACACAACTGAGTGACTTTCACTATCATTTAAATATGTATTTGAAATCCTTTGTGTGTGTGTTTTGTTTTTACAAAGGCTATTTTGCTTTGTTTTACAATATTCTTTTTTTAATTAATTTTTCTTGGCATATAATTGCTTCACAGTATCATGAACAAATGAATCAGCCATGCGTATACATACATCCCCTTTTGGACTTCCAAACAAAATTGGGTCCTTTGCAAAGACATGGATGGACTTAGAGAGTGGCATACAGAGTGAAATAAGTCAGAAAGAGAAAAATAGATGTCATATAGTAACATACATCTAGAAAAAGAGTACAGATGATCTTATTTGTTTCACAATAGTCTTGATTGAGATCCAAAACTCACACTTAGCATGGTTCCTTTATCACCTGGTCCAGAGCTTTGGCAATAGTAGACATTCTATAAACATCAGTAAAGTGAATGAATAAATGGATGAATAAATGACTCTCAAAGCCTCCTTCCAAAACAATGTTGGTACCCCAGTTGGGGCTAGGATGGGGTCATTGAAACTAGAAATATCATTTGACATGTATTAATTCAACAAGAATTTACTGAGCTTAGTGTGTGTCAGTATCATTCAAGGCTCTGAGATACAACACAGAACAAAGTGGCTAAAAACAATGCCTTCAGGAAATCATCTAATATGGAGAAACAGACAATGGACAAATCATCAAACATATTATGTTAGGAAATGATGAGTACAAAGGAGAAAAACAAATCAGTAATCAGGGAGAGAACCTGCTGTGGGCAATTTTAGAACAAGGATCTCCTTTTTTTTTTATTTTTTAGAGTTTTATTGGAGTATGGTTGATTTACAATCTTGTGTTAGTTTTGAGTATACAGCAAAGTGAATCAGTTATAAACATACATATATCTACTCTTTTTTAGATTTTTTTCCCATGTAGGTCATAACAGAGTATTAAGTAGAGTCCCTGTGTTATACAGTAGGTCCTTATTAGTTACCTATTTTATATGTAGTAGTGTAAGTATATCAACCCCAATCTCTCAATTTATCCTTCCCTTTCCCTCCTGGTGGACTTCCCTGATGGCTCAGACGGTAAAGCGTCTGCCTACAGTGCAGGAGACCCGGGTTCGATCCCTGGGTCGGGAATATCCCCTGGAGAAGGAAATGGCAACCCACTCCAGTATTCTTGCCTGGAAAATCCCGTGGACGGAGGAGCTTGGTTGGCTACTGTCCATGGGGTTGCAAAGAGTCGGACACGACTGAGTGACTTCACTACACTTCCCTCCTGGTAACCGTAAGTTTGTTTCCTACATCCATGACTTTGTTTCTATTTTGTAAAATTCTAATAGCAAATGAGTTGATTTCTCCCCACTGGAATACTGTGGACTAAAGTAGTAGCAACCACTTTCCATAAAGTGCTTTATAGTTTACTATGCTGTCTTGTACGTTTTGCTTAATTTATCTCCCTTTTTATTGATGATAAAACTGAGGGTCCGAAGCTGGTTAAACAGTTTTAGCCAGAGCCACACATCCAGTGAGGATGGTGCTGGAGCTGGCTTGGATCTCCTGTCCCATCTGCCTGTGGTATGAGGGGTACATCTCTGTCACTCCTGCCAACTTGGGAACCAAGGAAGCCTGTAATGGTGTGTTTCTGTTCTGCTCAGAGTTGCTGCCTCGTGAAGTTTGATATTTACAGTTTCCGGGTTTGGATTTTTTTTTCTTTCCCTAGGGGGAATAAAAGTACAACGTGTGCTTATTACTAAAAAAAATGTTTTGTTCAGAGTATTAAGATACAAAAAAAGAGAGGAATTGGGTAAAGTCAAAGAATTTCCCGACAATCCATCCCATACTTACAAATTTTGAATCAGGCCCTAGCTGCCACAATTGGTGCCACACACATTTGTCATCTGGGCCATCGCCTGACTTGTTATTCATTAAATTCAAGGCACTACTTGGTGATGAGAGTCTTTATCAGATAGTATGACTCATTCCTGCTATACTGAATTTTTAAAAATTTCATTTATAATTTCAATTAAGTTTTGAGAGCTGAAACTTCAGTAGGCCCACAGAGATGATTCTTTTCCCATTTAGAATTATCCAAGTACAAAATCTCACAGCAAATTTGTCAAACATAGAGCTTTCATTTTAAATCCACTCAACCACTGTTTCAGGAGAGTCCTAAGATCATGGCCTGCTTTTTTTTTTTTAATGAAAATGAAGAGAATGTTTTTCTTCATCCCCTAAAAGCAAGTGAACAAACAAAAAAAAGCACTAATCAACAAATATTTACTGAAAACCTGGCATCATTTTATTAAAGTGCTGACTCAAAACTAGAGAAAAATATAGATGTGGGAAGCAGATGGAGAGGTTTCAATTCCAGTTTTGTTTCTCATTGAGTAACCTATGCAAGTTAGCCACTAAACCTCAGCTTCTTCTTCTGTAAAGTGGGCATAACACCTGCTTTGAAATGTCATTACAGGAATTAAATGAAACATAGACTGTTACATGTCTGGCACATAGATAGTCAATAAATGGAATTATTACAGGGCTATTGAATGCCAATTATACGCCTGTTGGCCCTTTCCTCCAGGGCAATGAGAACTTGACTTGGGCTGCCGCTGCTGCTGCTAAGTCGCTTCAGTCGTGTCCGACTCTGTGCGACCCCAGAGACCGCAGCCCACCCGTCCCTGTGATTCTCCAGGCAAGAACCCTGGAGTGGGTTGCCATTTCCTTCTCTGATGCATGAAAGTGAAAAGTGAAAGTGAAGTCGCGCAGTCGTGTCCAACTCTTAGCGACCCCATGGACTGCAGCCTACCAGGCTCCTCTGTGCATGGGATTTTCCAGGCAGGAGTACTGGAGTACAAGCTCCCAAAGCCAGAGGGGGTGGACAGGGCTAAACCCCAAGAGCAGCCAAAGGAGCAATGAGGTCCATGAGCTGGATGAAAGCAGCCTCAAGAAGTGAGGAACCACTTCTTGAGTGTGTGGTTGAGTTGATAGAACTGAGTCTCTGAAACAGTCTGCAGTGGGGGTGGGGGTGGGGGTGGGGGTAGGGGATGGATAAGATGAAACCTTCTAGCGGATTCCAGGCCAAGCTAGGTCAGGCAGCCTTTGAGGATGAGGAACTCAATAAATGAACAGCAGACTCCTATCTTGGAGGGATCTGCATTTCTAATTGACCTGCAGTCAGCGCCATTCCAGATAGTGTTTACTTCTCAAAGTCCATGCCTTCAGCACTGCTTAAAGTCAGACAACGTTACGTTTGTTCTCTGAATACAAATTACTAGTGTTGGGAACCCATAGCGCCTGAGCCAGCCACCCAAATGGAACTCTTCGTTGGTGGTACTTGCTCCCTGACTCCGAGACTCAGAGGGAACTCAGGGTCAGGAGTCCATTTGCCCACCCAGGGAGGGCTTCTCACCTGCAGGATCACAGGTGGTGCCTAGCCCCTGCAGGGACACCCACCCACGGTGTCACAAGGAGGCCGCCCCATCAGTTAGCAGCTCTGAGTTACAAAGTCACAGTAAAGTCTGCACTCTTAAAGCCCCTCTGTCCCCACAGGGATCTAGTTTCCTGTACCAGCACTTAACACACCAGATCTCCCTGAAATCAATTCTCCAGGTAGCTGGCTCCTGCCTTCCCTCACCAGAGCTATTCTTTCAAGGACTAAACATCCCTGTTCCCTTCAATCACTGAAGTTGGCTCTGAAAGCTTTGCATCCCTAATTATGTTCATCTTGACATAGTTAAAATTGCAAGCATTCATCTTAAAATGTAGCCCATGAAATTAAACTCAGTAATTCGCATATGTTCTGAATATATAGGTCCTATAAACCCCTCTGTTAACACTCTGGTTTACTTTGTGTACTAATATTGCACTAGATTTTGAGCCAACCCTGTAATGCTCCAGGTTCCTAATTAAGTGTGTCATCAACAAAATTCAGGATTTTTTTTTTAGTACTGCTTTTTTTCATCCTATGTATATGTAGTTGGTTTGGTTAAAACCATATTTCCTGTTGTTAAGTCCATCATTTTCATAAAGCTTCTCAGACCTTTATGAATTCTGCTTTTTAGCTCTCTTTTAAGTTTTGGTCATTTTGAAAATCTGGTAAGAATTCTTCACAATTTCAACCAAGGGATTACTAAAAATAGTTATAATGTACATATCTGTACATGAACAAGTTTCTGTGCCACAACCAGGGACCAATAAAACTCTTATTAGACTACAACTGTTATTATTTTGAGTAATATTGAATGCCATTGATTATTGATATTAGTCAATACTATTAATTTAGCATACTGTTGATAATGGTTTTACTGTCAGTACTCATCACAGGCATATTGAATACAGTTACTTAATATTTACTATATGATTTCATTAATTGACATTCTTTGCACATGGTTATTTTATGAGTTATGAACTTGCCCATGGTAAGGGTATACTCCTATTTGTTTTAATTTGTATTTTATTTCAAATTTTTATTTTATATTGGGGCATAGTTGATTAACAATGTTGCTAGTTTCAGGTGTACAACGAAGTGATTCAGTTACACATATATATATATCCTTTTTCAACTTTTTTTCCCATTCAAGTTATTATAGTACATTGAACAGAGTTCCCTGTGTTACACAGTAGGTCCTTGTGGGTTTTCTATTTTAAATATAGTAGTGTGTATATGTTAATCCCAAACTCCTAATTTATCCCTCCCCCAGATGTGTTCAGTTGCTAAATCGTGTCTGACTCTTTACAGCCCCATGGACTACAGCACACCAGGCTCCTCTGTCCCCCACTATCTCCCAGAGTTTGTTCAGATTCATGTCGTTGAGTTTGAATAAGCTCTGGGAGTTGGTAAAATGGACAGGGAAGCCTGGCATGCTGCAGTCCATGGGGTCACGAAGAGTCAGACACGACTGAGCGATTGAACTGAACTGAAATGATGTCCACTGAGTCAGTGATGCTATCTAACCATCTCATGCTCGGCTCTCCCTTCTCCTTTGCCTTCAATCTTTCCCAGCATCAGGGTCTTTTCAAATAAGTCAGCTTTTCGTATCAGGTGGTCAAAGTATTGGAACTTCAGCACTCATCCTTCCCATGAATACTCAGGGTTGATTTCCTTTAGGATTGACTGGTTTGATCTCCTTGCAGTCCAGGGGACTCTGAAGAGTCTTCTCCAGCACCATAATTTGAAAGCATCAATTCTTCAGCGTTCAGACTTCTTTATGATCCAACTCTCACATCCATATATGACTACTGGAAAAACCATAGCTTTGACTATACGGACACCAAGACACACTCCTTTTTGAATGTTTTCAGACCTCATGTTACAATTATAGAGTTCAGGAGAGAATTTGTATGAGAAACTTTGTAAAATATTTCACTGAAAGTAAAGTATACCCTGTCGATTAGCCTTAACAAAATGGAAACCAGGACACCTTTACAACAGGAGGTGTCCCCTGGTGCCTTCCCCTTCTTGGGCACAGCAGGGGCCACAGCTGAGTCACTTGATAGCTCTTCATCTTGCCCATAGCCATCTTCTCTTTTGCAGGATGCAAATGTGCCCCAGGGAGGTAGAGAGGTGTTGGGTATACATATGGTCAAGCCTCATCTCACCTTCCAGACTTCTTTACCCACTCATTACACTCGCCTTTCGGAGGCTCTGCCCTCTCTCTCGACAATCCAACTTCCACATGATACACCTCCCTCCTGGCCACAGCCAATCCCATCTCATAAACTATGTACTTACTCACTTATTTGTTTATTGCCTGGCTCCTCCACTAGAATGGCAGCTTCATGAGTGAAGGGACAGGATGGCTGCACCAATTTACATTCCCACCAACAATGTACTGCTGCTGCTACTGCTGCTAAGTCGCTTCAGTCATGTCCGACTCTGTGCGACCCCATAGACAGCAGCCCACCAGGCCCCACAGTCCCTGGGATTCTCTAGGCAAGAACACTGGAGTGGGTTGCCATTTCCTCCTCCAATGCATGAAAGTGAAAAGTGAAAGTGAAGTCGCTCAGTCGTGTCCGACTCTTATCGACCCCATGGACTGTAGCCTACCAGGCTCCTCCGTCCATGGGATTTTCCAGGCAAGAGTAATGTACTAGGGTTCCCTTTAAAGGCTGTAGTTTTGGTGTGTGTGGGGGGGGGGGGGTTGGGTGGGTTGGTTGTTTGTTTTTATTTGCATTCCATGAAGAAAACTAACAATTCATCTCTGAGTTTGAAAATTTCAGCCAGCAGTTTCCTCTGGCTGAGGGAAAAGATATGCTCAGGAAGCTATTCTTTTAAAAAGTCAAATTTCCGAGACACTTTTCCTTTTCTTAAAGTTTTCTTAAAAAGACAAATTTTAAAACTACTAGATTTTTGCCATGAAACTCCCAGAGGCTTAAAAGTAGAGCATTCTTGATAAATGATGCAGTGGCTACTGGTGCAGGCACAGGGCAAAAGGGTGTGATAAAGCTGTTTGTCACAGGCGGTGCCTAGCTGTGTATATGATTATTTACTGGTTCCAGTGGCTGTTGGGCTCAATAAGAACATTCATATATTTTGTTGAAAAAAATTATGTTATTTGCCATCAGTTCAGTTCACTGAACTGATGTCACTGATTTCGTGTCCAACTCTTTTCAACCCCATGGACTGCAGCATGCCAGGCCTCCCTGTCCATCACCAACTCCTGGAGCTTACTCAAACTCATGTCCATCAAGTTGGTGATGCCATCCAACCATCTCATCCTTTGTCGTCCCCTTCTCCTCCCGCCTTTAATCTTGCCCAGCGTCAGGGTCTTTTCCAATGAGTTAGTTCTTCACATCAGGTGGCCAAAGTATTGGAGCTTCAGCTTCAGCATTGGTCCTTCCAATGAATATTCAAGACTGATTTCCTTTAGCATGGACTGGTTGGATCTCCTTGCAGTCCAAGGGACTCTCAAGAGTCTTCTCCAACACCACAGTTCAAAAGCATCCATTCTTTGGTGCTCAGCTTTCTTTATTGTCCAACTCTCACATCTATACATGACCACTGGAAAAACCATAACTGACTAGATGGACCTTTGTTGGCAGAGTAACGTCTCTGCTTTTTAATATGCTATCTGGGTTGGTCATAGCTTTTCTTCCAAGGAGCAAGAGTCTTTTAATTTCATGGCTGCAGTGACCATCTGCAGTGATTTTGCAGCCCCCCAAAATAAAGTCTCTCACTGTTTCCATTGTTTCTCCACCTTTTTGCCATGAAGTGATGGAACCAAATGCCATGATCTTAGTTTTCTGAATATTGAGTTTTAAGCCAACTTTTTCACTCTCCTCTTTCACCTTCATCAAGAGGCTCTTTAGTTCTTCTTCACTTTCTGCCATAAGGGTGGTGTCATCTGCATATCTGAGGTTATTGATATTTCTCCTGGCAATCTTGATTCCAGCTTGTGCTTCATCCAGTCCAGCATTTCTCGTGATGTCCTCTGCATATAAGTTAAATAAGCAGGTGACAATATACAGCCTTGATGTACTCCTTTCCTGATTTGGAACCAGTCTGTTGTTCCACATCCAGTTCTAACTGTTGCTTCTTGACCTGCATACAGATTTCTCAGGAGGCAGGCCAGGTGGTCTGGTATTCCCATCTCTTGAAGAATTTTCCATGGTTTGTTGTGATCCACACAGTCAAATGCTTTGGCATAGTCAATAAAGCAGATATTTTCCTGGAACTCTCTTGCTTTTTCAATGATTCAGTAGATGTTGGCAATTTGATCTCTGTTTCCTCTGCCTTTTCTAAATCCAGCTTGAACATCTGGAAATTCATGGCTCACATACTGTTGAAGCCTGGCATGGAGAATTTTGAGCATTACTTTGCTAGTGTGTAAGATGAGTGCAATTGTACGGCAGTTTGAGCATTCTCTGGCATTGCCTTTCTTTGGGATTGGAATGAAAACTGACCTTTTCCAGTCCCATGGCCACTGCTGAGTTTTCCAAATTTGCTGGCATATTGAGTGCAGCACTTTCACAGCATCATCTTTTAGGATTTGGAAGAGCTCAACTGGAATTTCATCACCTCCATTAGCTTTGTTCATAGTGAGGCCTCCTAAGGCCCACTTGACCTTACATTTCAGGATGCCTGGATTCAAATCTGCCCTTTTTCTGGGTATGAACTTTCAGCAAGTTACTTAATGTTTCTGAGCCTCATTTTCTGGATCTATATAATGGAAATTGATAATACCTACTGTTGAAGCAATCCAAGTACAGATTGGAAAAGAATTTCCAGACATGCAGCTTCTCATAAGGGAGTGAGTTTATTAAGAACAAACAGTAGAAATAATGTGGGCACTGTGAGTGCAGTGGGCCAACCTCCTGACAGACCAAGGAGAGTCAACCATTTTTCGTGGGTTAATAACCAAGTTTTATAACCTCAAGACAAAGAAAATTCCTGCTAGAAGGTTGGCAGTAGGTGATTGGTTAGGGTGCCATAGAGTGACTACTGGGGTGGGCATTTTTGCCTAATTTGGGGTCAAGAAGTCTGCTGGCAATGGTCAAGGGGGCTTTTGGCAACAGTTACAAAGGGTCTCAGCCACCTTCAGAGGTGGCCTTGGTTCTGGGCTCTGCTTCTGTGGCCTTGGGGCAAGGCCTCCCACCTGTGGCCTTGGGGCTGGACTCAACACCTACTTGCAGTGTTGCTACAGGAATTAAAGATGATTCACATAATGTTCCTGGTGCCATTCAATAAATAATAGCCATTATTATTATTATTGTCTGATCCCAGTTTAGGTTATAACCATTGCCAAGAGAATTTTCTTTGCAAATAGCACAGAAGGCATCCTCTGAAGATTCTAAAGGTACTTTCCTTTGTCTCTGCTGTATCCACGCTTCTACTGAGAACTCAAGACCAAAACTGCCCTCAAGTATCCTCACCTCAGGCTTCCCTGGCAGCTCAGCTGGTAAAGAATCTGCCTGCAATGTGAGAGACCTAGGTTCTATCCCTGGGTTGGGAAGATCCCTTGGGGAAGGGAATGGCTATCCACTCCACTATTCTGGCCTGGAGCATTTCATGGACTGTTTAGTCCATGGGGTCACAAAGAGTCAGACACGACTGAGTGACTTTCACATCCTCACCTCTGCCTGGGAGCAGCTATTCAGACCACAGTGTTTATTTCTTTATTTTGCACTTTTGAAAGAGTGAGAAAGAGGGTGGAATCCAAGAAAGCACCCTTAAGGGTCTTCCCAAGACCCCATTCAAGAAGAATATAAAAGAATATAAACCAAGGCAGAACCTTGTGTTTTGGAAAGTCAACATCAAAATGGTTTAGAGTTTACTAAGTAGAGACTGAGAGGGGAGATGGAAAAATATCCATTTCAAGATAGAATTTACAGCTGCAGCATTATTAAGTGTTTCATCAGGGCTCCATGAACGCTTTTAGGAATCCTTAGAACACATTGCAGAAGTTCTGCACTGCCAACAGTGCATACACACTGCACAACTCGCCCTGGCTCATTTATGAGCAACAGAGCTCATTTATAGCTTCAGATTGACTATAATTTAGGCCACTTTTATTAAAACAATTACAGGGAATTGCATATAAACACTGATCAAATGCTGTTTCCTACCATCACAGATGCTTCTTCTGTTTTTTATTAGCTGAACGGATTCACTTAAAAAATCTACTGGATAATGATCATAATACTTAGCCAAAAAACAGTGATAAAGCAACATTAAATATACTGTATACAGATGAACAAAGTTGGAGGACTTCAAGGATTCACTTAAAAAATCTACTGGATAATGATCATAATGCTTAGCCAAAAAACAGTGATAAAGCAACATTAAATATACTGTATACAGATGAACAAAGTTGGAGGACTTCAAATAAAATAAAACCCAAAAATAAGCACCACCATGATTCCTACGTTGGAGGAAATCCTGAGTGAGGCATGCAGACAAATGCAGAAATGGTTAAAGTGGGTAGAGATATGCATAGGCCATTAAAGAGCAAGAGAGTGTTGTTATCCAGGTGTTTAATATAGAGCAAGAGTGTGTTAACCAAATAGGGAACAGGAGGATGGAAACTACCTCAGAGTGTGTTCCCTGTCATGTCCCAGCCCAACCAGTGCCTGTTGGTGAACATATCAAAGATCTTTGACTTTACCCCCAGGTAGGAGAGGAGATTCTTTTTTTCTCTCAGAATGGAACAACATGATCATATTTCATTTTTGATATGGAAGAAACCATTTATAAAGAATTTCCATCAGAATTAAATTCTTTTTTTTTTTTAAGGTTCTTTGTGATATGGACCATTTTTCAAGTCTTCATTGAATTTGTTACAACACTGTTTCTGTTTCACGTTTTGGTTTTTTGACCAGGAGGCATGTGGGACCTTAGTTCCCTGACCAGGGATCAAACCTGCACCCCCTGCATTGGAAAGCAAAGTCTTAACCACTGGACTGCCAGGGAAGTCCCAGAATTAAATTCTTAAAACTACAATTCTACACAAAAGAATCTTTATTCCTTCATTAAATTCATCCTTTAATGAATATTTATTGAACATTTGATATGTGCCAGGGACAGTTCTAGGCTTAAGAGAGTCAGCAAAAAAAAAAACAAAAAAAAAAGACATAATTCCTCCTCTCCTGGGAAGGACTGATATGAACAAAACACACAAGTAAATAAGTCATATAGTCTGTTAGAAGGTGAGAAGGGCAACCTAGAGGAAAAAAAAAAAAACAGAGAAGGGATGAGGGTGAAGGGCAGAAGCAGGAGAGTGAGTGAGAGGAGTTACTTTCTTAAGAAAGATGGTCATAGATCATAGTGAGTTTGGCATTTGAAAAACTAAATGACCACTAAGAGAAAGAAAACTTGCTTCCATGTCTCATTACTAGAAAAAAAAAAAAGAGAGAGAGATGGTCAGAAAGTCTCTCTTTAAGAAGGTGACATTTGAGCAGGGACCTGGAAAAGGTTTGGACTTGATTGCACTGATATCTGGGGAGCTGCATTCCAGGCAGCAGGCCATGCAAAGGCCCTGGGACAGACGGAGTTTGAGGGGTCAGAACAACAGTGGGGGGGCAGGGTGCCTGGAGCAAAGCCAAGGCTGCAGTGGCAGAAGAGTGATGCTTGCTGACCAGCCCCATCAACATCCTGGGAACTGATCAGAAATCATAATTCAAACTTATGATTGCCGGGGAGAGGATGGGGAGAAGGGATAGTTGTTGGTACGGACATGTAAACACTGCTATAATTAAAATGGAGAACCAACAAGGACCTACTGTATAGCACTTGGAACTCTGCTCAATGTTGTATGGCAGCCTGGATTGGAGGGGAGTTTGGGAGAGAAAGGCTACATGTATATGTATGGCTGAGTCCCTTCTCTGTTCACCTCAAACTATCACAACATTGTTAACAGGCTATACCCCAATACAAAATAAAAAGTTAAAAAAAATAAATGCAGATTCTTGCATCCTCAACCCAGATCTATGAAGTAGAAACTCTGTTGTGAGGTGGTGGCGGGGGCGGCAGGGGGCGGGGGGTGGCGGGGGGGGGAGGCGGTGGTGGTTCGCTGGAGAAGGTGAGACCCAGGGGATCGGCTTTGACAAGTCTTCCAGGTGATCCCAATGCTGGCTTAAGTCTGAGAACCACTACCTGAGAGCTAGATCCTGAGCCCTCTTTCCCACTATGGTATCTTTTCTGGACAATCTCATCAAGTGCCATAGGTTTAAATGCCCTAGGTGTACAGTTCAGTCACTCAGTCATGTCTGACTCTTTGCAACGCCGTGGACTGCAGCACGCCCGGCTTCCCTGTCCATCATCAACTCCCGGAGCTTGCTCAACCTCATGTCCATCGAGTCGGTGATGCCATCCAACCATCTTGTCCTCTGTCATCCCCTTCTCCTCCTGCTTTTAATCTTTCCCAGCATCAGGGTCTTTTCCAATGAGTCAGTTCTTTGCATCAGGTGGCCAAAGTATTGGAGCTTCAGCTTCAGCATCAGTCCTTCCAATGAATATTCAGGACTGATTTCCTTCAGGATTTCCTTCCTCTGTGTACAGGCATTGCCAATTTTTTTCCTTTTCCACCCATATATCTTTTTGAGTTCTAATCTTGCATATCCAATTCCCATCTCAGCAAACAGCCTAACCAACTTCCCGTTTGAATCAGAACCCTAGAAATCTGCTGCACTGAGCCCACTTTATTTATGACGTGAATTATAGCAAATTCTTAGCCATTATAACTCAGGGTAGATCTGATCTATATTTGATGGCAGAAAAAAAGTCATCATATCACAAGTCATCACTTAATGACAGTTTTCAGCCCCATCTCAACTCCAAGAAACTGAGTTACTTTCTCCCCTGGGGCACAGGGGCCTCTGTTCTCTTAAATCCTGGGCCCCTTCCCCCAACACTGGCTCATGGTTCCAATACATTCTTCTTGCTTGCTTGAGAGATTGATGATTGACATCACCTGCACAAAAGCCTTCTCTATTAGAAGTCTCAACTGAAAGAGAAATACTTGCTGAAAATTTTTTCCGTTCAGTTTCACAAATATTTCTCTTAATGCCCTTTCATAATGCGGTGATGGGCTCACAAATAAGTAACAAATACTAAGTTCCTGCTGATAGACACTGTGTTCGGAATAAGGGAAGTAATGCCTCCTAATTTAATACTTGGCCATTGGACAGTGAGTTGAGTGAGGGTCAATAATCTCAACTCTGAACTCAGACCACTTAAGTTTGATATTTGGTTGTTGCTTACTTGTCCTCTGTAGGATCTGAGGTGGGTTATAAACCATCTCTCTGCCTTATTCCTTTCCCTCCAAATGGGGTTAATAATAGCACTGACCCCCCAGGGTTGTTGAAAAGATTAAATGAGTTGTTGTATGTAAAATGCATAAGCAGTATCTGGCATTAAGTGCCAAGACTTAACTATTGTTAATACATATTTCAGAGCAAATAAACAGAAAGGGTTTGGTGAGAGAGTTAATCTATGTCCTTGAGTGTACTTCTGATGTACACCAATTTTATAATATGCTACTCACTGTGATACAGCTGCTCCCAGGGCTCCAAATGACATTAATTAGCTTGTGATGTTTTGATTGATTCTTGTCTGTGTTTCACAAAGACTTGCCCTGGGTTTTTGCTGCCCTGAGTTGAGGCAATCTAAATCAGGATTCCCAAACAGGAAAAAATAATAAGCAACAATTTCATGTAATGAGAACATAACAAGATTATCAAACATAGCTATTTTAAAATGGCATTGCTATTTTAAAAAAATAATGACATAAAACACAGCTATTAGATGATTTCTTCATCTACCCCAGGGACTGTGGACTTAAGTGCTTGCTGTCAGGCCAGGAGAGGAGATATAATTCTTTCTTTTTGATTGAAGTGGCTCAGAATTGGCCTTTAATTGACCTGGGATAAGAAGAAAAAAGGATTGGGTATAAAAATACAATCAGATTTACTTAAAGCCAGTCAAGGACTTTAACCTGCCCCCAAAGGGGTCTTGCTTTATCCTCAAAATCTGGTGAAAGTGTAGAAAGAAAACATGCCACTTTTGTTCTCCAGAAACATGAATGGAATGTAAAACAATGTCTATTTGGTACAGGTTAGGAACTAATATAACAGTACAAGTACCTCTTCCTAGATGCCTTCCAAGTGTGACTCAATGCATAACTTTTAAAAATTAAGTTTATTCATTTCTGTCTGTGCTGGGTCTTCATTGCGGTGAATAGGGCTTTTCATTGCCACGTGTGGCCTTTTTCTAGTTCTGACGAGTAGGAGCTACTCTCTAGTTGCGGGGTCCAGTCTTCTCATTTCAGTGGCTTCTCTTATTGCCGGGCACGGGTTCTAGAGGGTGCGGGCTTCAGTGGCCGTGGTGCACATGCTTAGTTGCTCTGCGGCAACTAAGTGATCCAACCAGTTAGCTGCTCTGCAGCAACCAGTGATTGAATCCATGTCCCCTACATTGGCAGGCAGATTCTTAACCAATGGACCGCCAGGGAAGTCCCTCAATCCACAATTAAAAGTGTATATCAAAGTAAGTGCATGGCTCTGCACTGAGATTGCCTGTATATGTCATGTGTATTAGTATGTAATGGTTAAGCTTGGAAGAAAAGAGCTCAGAGTCACAAAAGGATGACTCTGGGTTCAATTGTGAGGAACACAGTCCCTTCAGCTTGTTATTTCACCTTTTAAAACCCCAGGTTCCTCATCTGTAGAAGAGAGAGAAAAATAATTTCCACCTCATAGGACTCTTGTGATGATCAAATTAACGAATGTTTTGGAAAGTTCTTAGCATGGTGCCTGGCACAGGATGTATATACTCAAAATAATGTTAGCTATCAATTGTGGTCAGTTGTATGGTTTTGGAAATATTTGATACCTATTGAATCCATGGTCTTAATAAGGCTAGAGAGAGAAATGATTATTAGGCCGGTTTTTCAAAAATATTTATTAGTCTGTGCTGGGTCTTAGTTGTGGCACACAGGATCTTCGATTTTGTTGTGGCATGTGGAGTCTAGTTCCCTGACCAGTGATGGAAACCAGGCTTCCTGCACTGAGAGTGAGGGGTCTTAGCCATTGGACCACCAGGGAAGTCCCTATCAGGCCAGTTTTGTTTTTGTTGTTTTTTCATTTTAGCCATTTATTTATTTATTTTTTCACAGTCTAAATTTTATTTTATTTAACTTACAATGTTGTATTGGTTTTGCCATATATCAAAATGAATCTGTCACAGGTATACATGTGTTCCCCATCCTGAACCCTCCTCCCTCCTCCCTCCTCCCTCCCCAACCATCCCTCTGGGTCGTCCCAGTGCACCAGCCCCAAGCATCCAGTATCATGCATCGAACCTGGACTGGCAACTCGTTTCATATATGATTTTATACATATGTCAATGCCATTCTCCCAAATCATCCCACCCTCTCCCTCTCCCACAGAGTCCAAAAGACTATTCTATACATCAGTGTCTCTTTTGCTGTCTCGTATACAGGGTTATTGTTACCATCTTTCTAAATCCCATATATATGCGTTAGTATACTGTATTGGTGTTTTTCTTTCTGGCTTACTTCGCTCTGTATAATAGGCTCCAGTTTCATCCACCTCATTAGAACTGATTCAAATGTATTCTTTTTAATGGCTGAGTAATACTCCATTGTGTATATGTACCACAGCTTTCTTATCCATTCATCAGGCCAGTTTTAAAGGTGAAGAAACGGATACCAAAAAATTAAGAGACTTGTTCAAGGTCACACTGCACCTTCAGAGCACAATTCTAGGGCTGTTCCATGTTACAGGTTCCTACAGAAGGATTATGCAGCCCTGACTCAGATCCACCCCACGCTGGTGTGTGTCCTCTGCTGGGCAGATACACAAAGGAAAGAGTGGGGCCCATCGTTCTCCACCATCTGTGCTACTCTGGCTAAGATCCAAGCTGAGGCATCTTCTAACTGCTCCATGTATTTCCCTGAGCTTGTTAGGAAAGCTATGACTTCAGATCCCAGAGTTAAGAACCAGGTACTTTCTATTAGTGAAGAGTGTATAATTTTTGCTCTGCAACTTTGGGCATTAAAAAAAAAAAAGTCGTATTAGTTTACTCCTCTAAGCGCAATTAAATCTATGTCCTTTCTCACCAAGGTGGCAGGAATTACTCATTGTCTCCTCTCCCCCAACTCACATTCGACCTCATGACACAAAAAGGGTCTCTTGTCATTGGTCCAGCAGAGATGCCACTGAAATGCCCAAGGACCTGAGAACGAGGTCCATTTTATATTGTTGTTGTTCAGTCGCTCAGTCGTTTCCGACTCTGCAACCCCATGGACTGTAGCCCACAAGGCTCCTCTGTCCATGGGATTCTCCAGCAAGAATACTAGAGTGGGTTGCCACGCCCTCCTCCAGGGTATCTTCCCAACCCAGGGATTGAACCCAGGTCTCCCACATGGTAGGTGGATTCTTTACCATCTGAGCCACCAGGGAAGCCCAAGAATACTGGGGTGTGTAGCCTATCCCTTCTCCAGGGGATCCTCCCAACCCAGGAATCGAACCGGGGTCTCTTGCATTGCAGGCGGGCTCTTTACCAGCTGAGCTACCAGGGAAGCCTCCATTTTATATTACTCTTATTGATTTGGTGTGTCAGGTCTTAGTTGCGGCACGTGTGATCTTCCTTGTGGTGTGTGGGCTCTCTAGTTGTGGCACGTGGGCTCTAGTAGCTGCAGCACGCCGGCTTAGTTTCCCAGTGGTATGTGCAATCTTAGTTCCCCAACCAGGGATCGAACCTGAGTCCCCTGCATTGGAAGGCAGATTCTTAACCACTTTACCACCAGGGAAGTCCCGTTGAGGTCCATTTTTAAAGCCAAAGATTCCATGCCTAAGATCCTGTGCTGTGCCTAAGACACACCTCCTAGAATTTGCTACCTTTACCAGTGTCCCCATGCTACCCTGGCAGATGAGCAGTGCCCTCTTGAGGCACTCTGCAGACATGCAGTAAGGGTCTTCCCATTTGCTGGTGGCAGCCCTTTCATCTTCCTGGTGTGCCATTGCCTTTCTCCACCCTTTTCTCCATCCCCCATTTGCAAGCTTCCGAGCACCTCTCCTCTACTGGAGACTTCACCTCCTTTCAACACAAAGCTCCCTAGCTCTGTATGAGAATCCTATGTTACCAGGTCTCAAAATCCTGCTTGCCCTCAGGAAGAACCAAAGGAAAGTATTTTTCCTTCCTTCTGAATCTTCCCCGGTACTGAAAGCAAAACACAAAGGCATATGTCCAGAAACTGGCCTTCCATGTTTCTTTTTTCAGTTTAATGCTTCAAAAAGCATCACATTCGAGCTTAAAATGGAAACATTCTCTATTCTTTCATCACAACCACAGGTTAGGGCTGGCCGACAGACCAACGCTTTGCCAAGGTCCTTTGATTCTTTATGTCTTTGCAAGAAACTGCCTGAATTGTCAGTGTTGGAATTGGCTTCTCTTCGGAAAACAAACCATTATAGAATTCAGACTGGCAAAGCTTGTCATCCATTAACTCCAAGGATCACCGCTGATGAAAGAGAGGATAGATTCCCTTCATATTTTCATTAACCTCCAGATAATTTACCTTAAAATTTTTATCTCATTAATCTAGTTTAACCATGGCCAATTTCTCTCAGTACTTAAGTTCTTCAAATGTAGTTTTTCCTTTTCTAAATTTTTATCCATTCTCAGTTTGGGGTCCAAACACAAAACACTTAGGGGGTAAAGACAGCCTGCATCAGGAACTAGCCCAGGCCTGGGGTCAGAGTGAGAATAAAACCCACAGAGGCCCTCACATGTACACACTAATATTGCCTGGTCCTGTTCTAAGGTTTTCACATATACTGATTCATTTAATCCTTACAACAACTCATTGAGGTTGGTAGTATTATGAGTCCCACTTCATAGCTGAGAAAACGGAGGCACAGAGAGGTTAAGACATTTTCCCAAGGTTGCACAGCTATCAGATATGAGAGGCAAGAGCCAAGTCTGGAAGTCTGACATCAGTCTGTGCCTTTAACATGCAGCCGTGAGTACCAACCTTAGTTAAGAAGGAAATAAACAGGCTGATGATACAAAGAGCAGATGGGGAGGTCAATTCCCAAGTGCTGATCAGGGAAGGCTATCTAGGAGGCAGCACTTGAGCTAAAACCTGAAGGATGGCAAGGAGCCAGCAATACAAAGAGTGAGGGGGCAGAGGTGAGCATTCTGGGCAGGAGAAACAAGACACGCAAAAGCCAAGAATAGGAAAGAGCCATTCACGAGCAGAAAAGTGGCCTGGGTGGCAAAACATAGCAAGGGACTTGGAGAATAATAACATGGGATGACGATGGGGTGGATGCTTCAGGAGCAGTGAGAAGCCCGGATGGTTGTAAGCAGAGATATGGCATGATCTGAGTCGCTTCTACAGTCCCTGGCTGCTGGGGGAACAACAGGGCGAGCAAGAACCAGGAACATAGGGGACCTGGAATCAGGTTATGGAATTCAAGCGGAGAGCGGTCTGGTAGCAACAGACAAGGATGCATGGATAAGGAAGGCTTGGTGCTCAGGACTTGTCAGGCCTCTGAAGAAGTGAAGACTTCATTCCTAAGAGCCAGGGAAACCTGGATGGGTTTAAGCAAAGAAGTCCTGTGATCAGATGTGGGTTTCAGCAGAATGACTCTGGGTGGTGTGGAGAATGTGTTTGAGAGACAAGACTGGGATCCAGTCAGGATGCTGCTAGAGACACAACGGTGATGGGTGATACTCACTGACCAAGGCCAGGGGCATGGGTTACTCATGCCACAAAGATTAACCACCCAGCACCAGGCACTGGAACAAGTGAGACAAGGGGCTGGTCTCAAGGAACTTTCCAGAGCTCTTTATGAGGACAGGCTTGGTGATATCTTGACAGTGAAGAATGAACGAAAAGAAGGAGAGGAAAGGTCCTTCTCTCCCTGAGGGGAGAGGAAGGATGCTGTTTTGTAAGATAGGGAACCTGGAAAGAGGCTTTGCTTGTGGGTCAACTTGAGTTCAGGACAAACTGAGAGTTCCAATGGCCACAGTGGAAAGGCAGGAGGTAGATGTAGATGGAACCCCAAGACTCTTCTAAGAATGCAAACTAACAGTTGGGAGAGAAATGTTACCTTTGAACATCTCCTTAATCACCACCCGCTAGGTGTTACAGTCTAAACAAATCAGCACCAGAAACAACCTGCTTCTAAAGAATAACATCCCCCCTAAGGGCTTCAGAACACAAGGAGATGGGTTTCAGTGGCAGCATGAGAACTGGGCTTTGCTTAAGAACAATCCCCAAGGACTTCAGAAGTACAGAAACATCCCTTTCAGCTTCCCATTACTCAGATTCAGACAATCAAGTCCTCCACCCAGGAGCATGGTGATCACCACAGCTTGAGATAAGATGGGTAGGCCTTATCATAGGTGTTAACTTTCCCTCCAACACTATCTGCACAGGCAGTTTACCTTCTGTTGATTGACAGACCTCAAGCTGTCAGATATGTTTCCCAGAGATCTTTAGAGAAGACACAAGCTGTGTCTGGTAAGATCAGTTGGAAGACAGGATGTGTGAGATTTCTTTTCATTATAACATAAAGTTTGTAAGTTTTCACTCCTGCCAGTGCCCTGGAAATAATGGTGCCAGTACACTAGAGTCCCCATCAAACCAGGGTGAAAGGGGAACCAGCCCCTCCCTTGAAGGATGGATAGGTGGATGGATGGATCCTGGGAATTCAAGGGAAGAGTGAGTTCTAGAGAAAGATTTTACCTCTGAGACAAGCTGGCTTTTCCACCTTCACTAAGCGGGTGCTCCTGTCTGCTTCTCCCTTTATTTCATCAACCGTGTTTTGACAATTCCTTTAGAAAAAAAGAAAAGAAAACGTGTCTAAGGCAAATTGAGCTCCTGAAGTAATAAACATTTAGACATACAATGTGAATTGAGTTATTGTTCTCGGTCGGGATAGTCTCCCAGTCTGTTTCTCTTTTTTTGAAGAGAGACCGTGTCAGGCCGTCTTCCTCCCCCGGGCTCTGAAGGGGAGTCTCCCCTCCGCAGTAATTGTTGCGAATTCTGACAATAGCCCACGACTAGGTTATCTCACAGGAACTTCCATTTCCAAAGAGTTGAGGGGAGATTAATGCAAGAAAACTGGACTAGATCGAGGGAGAAGAGCCGACCCTTCAGCCAAGTTTAACCAAGGTAGCCTTTTCCTGGGTCTCCCAGGTGGGAGGGGGCCTCTCGCGGTGGGTTTCGGTGAGATTTGCTGGGGACAGAGTCGGGGTCCTCGGGTCCGGAATCCCCGCTCTCCTCCGCACAGCCTCTGCTGTTCGGCGGCTGATTCAGGACCTAACTTTGTCCCGATCGCTTGCGAAGCAGAGAGGGAACCAGGGGCTCGGCCAGCTCGGCGGTACCGGGGACCTCGGGGCTGGGCTGGGGCCGGGCCCGGCCGGGCGCGTTCATTGTCTAGGTGCGGGCGGCGCTCCGGGGCCCTGCGGCGGGCGCGGAAGGCGGCGACGCGCTCCGCCGCGCGGGGACTCGCCGGAGCCAGCCTATCGCCCGGCCTCCCGCCGCCCCGAGCGCGCTCGCCGTGCCCGGGTCCGCCGCGCGGGGCCGCCCAGCATGCGGCGGGCTGGGCGCGGCGGCCCGGGGCTCGGCGCGCGGGCGAGGGGCGGGCCGGCGGTGGTGCGCCCTGGCGCGCGGCCAGGCTCGGCGTGAGCGGCGCGAGCGGGCGATGGGCTGACTGGGGACCCGCTGGGGCGGCGGGGCGGCGGCGGCGGCGGGGGCGGGGGCGCGCCGGGGCCGGCGGGGCGGCTGCGGGCGCCGCACGGCGGAGGCGGAGGCGCCGGGCGCGGATGCCGCCGGGTAGGCCCCGGGCCTGCGCACCCGGGGCGCATGGGACTCCCGTTTCGGTGGATCCGCCGCTGCAAACCTGAAGTTCCTCGGCTCCCCGGGAAGCGCCACGAATAAAAGGTAATGTGTCTTTGTTTCCCGTCCGCGATTGCGGGCAGGCGATAGATTCTGCAGCAGTTCTGGGTCCATGTCTGGCCGGTGAGAGGGGCATGACACTTGTGCTTTACTGAGGACATAGAGCACTTAATGCTGAAGATGTGACATTGTTCCAGTGCACACCCCACGTGCGGACAGACTCTGCTCCCTCCCCCCACACCCACTTTCTTGGGCACCTTGACCTCAGTCAGGCTGGATTAACCCAGGGAGAAAGGAAAGGACGTTGCTGCGGGCAGACCTGGGCGGGATATTTTTTAAAAACTCATTTGTCTGGAAGTGACAGGAATAGTCCTTCTTTCGGGGCAGGCGGCAGGCTGCAGATCAGGTCTGCTAAAATGGACTGCTCGTCACATTCCAAATGGCTGCAGCAAGTTCGATGCAGGGAGACAGCGGGAGGCGGGGAGGAGGGAAGCCCCTTCAGGACGGGGTCATTTAAAAATGACCAAAAGCCGTGCTTCTGTATTGCAAGCAGCTGCCCCAGCGTGGGTGCATAGTGCATTTAGGAAAGGTGAACCGGCCCTGTACTTTGAAAGCTGTGTGCAAGCTGCCCGTGTGTCATCAGGAACTCGGTGCTAACCTCGTTAGCAGAGTAACTGCTCAGTAGATTCGAGAGAATTTCCAAGGGATGGCTATTCTAATAATAGGTTTGGCGGTGGCTTCCTAATAGACACACTCCTTCTGAATGATGCGGCCATGCCCGTCCCCCGGAAACTCTGCTTGCTGCGAAAAGGCTATCCAATGCCAATAAAGGACTCCCTGACCCCACCGTGAAAGGAGGAGGTTCTTTCTCCCCTATGAATGGAACATCCCAATAGAGGTTGCTACCGCAGTTGTGGCTTCACTCAGTGTGAATCCTCCCAGCATCTGTGAAAGGGATTCTCAGAACACCTAAGCCAAGCACCAGTTTCTAAATGTGAGCTGTTCAGGGCGGATGGCTTATATTAAGTGTTGGCAAAGACTCAGCTGTATTTAGGCCCCTGGTCAGGCTGACTTGATTTTTATTTACCTGAGTGAGTTTTGAACAGCTATTCACATCCCCCTGACACCTCAGCATCTGCAAGTCTGTGGGTTTTTTCTGAAAGCATGGCTGTGATGTTCTGGAGAGCACAAGTCCAAGAAAGAGCCAGGGGCAGGCTTCTGGCTTCATTCATGGAAGCCACCGCTGACCCTGGGGGCACTGTCTCAGGAGTTGGATGCAGAAATCTGTTACTTATACTAGGTAGAACTTAGCTCCATGTGCCATCTCTTGAATGTGCCACAAAGTGGGGAGTTGGGGAAGACAAACATTTCATTGTTTCTGGTTTTTAAATTGCTTCAAGTTCATTCATATCATTTGGCCCCTTTTGGAGTCTGACTTGGACAAGGTGGGAAGACCAAAAACAAACAGTTCAATCAGTAGACATCTGACTTTGGTTCTTCAAGTGTTCATCTCTTGGAACCAGAGGGCCGGAGGATGAGCCTCTTCTGTTGGCTGAGGGATCCTTTCTGCTGTGAATGAAATCTGGGTGTTTTAAGGAACACCAGGAATGGGGGTCTTGCTGCAAATAGATTTGAATCTCTTTGGTCCGGAAAGGTTGTATGTGCCTGTTAGTCGCCCAATTGTGTCCGACTCTGCGACCAAATGGACTAGCCCACCAGGCTCCTCTGTCAATGGAGTTAAATAGCTGTAATTACTTTATGGGAAGCAATATTTGGACTTGCTTTGAAATCAACACTATTGTCCTGTTAGTGAATATAATGTTGCCTCCAAATAACTTGGAAAAAAGTGATGCTGGATGTGTTGTGGAAGTAACCTTTAGAATAACAACATTAAACTCTTCTTGTGTCGAAAGGGAACAATGTTGGTTGAAATGAGGATCAGAAAATCCCTCCATCCACTTAAAATTGTTTTATTGAAATACAGGTGATTTGCAATCTTATTAGTTTCAGGTATACAGAAAAGTAATTCAAATATGTGTATACACACACACTCACATATTCTTTTTTAGCTTCTTTTCCGTAATATGTTATTACAAGATATTGAATATAGTTCCTGGTGCTGTATAGTAGATAACCTAATAGGTTATCAATTTTAAATGTAGTAGTATGTATATGTTAACCCCAAATTCCTAATTTATTCCTTCCCTGCCTTTCCCCTTTGGTAACCATGTTTGTTTTCTGTTTGCGAGTCTGTTTCTCTTTTGTAAATGAATTCATTTGTACCGTTTTCTTTTTTCAGATTCTGCATATAAGTGATATCATATATTGTGTTTATCTTATTTCACTTAGTATGATAATCTCTGGGTCCATCCATGTTGCTACAAATAGCATTATTTCATCCTTTTTAATAGCTGAGTATTATTCCATTATATATGTGTGTGTGTGTACCACATCTTCTTTATCTTTTCATCTGTCAGTGGACATTTATGTAGCTTCCATGTCTTGGCTATTGTAAACAGTGCTGCTATGAACACTGGGGTGCATGTATCCTTTTGAGCCACATTTTTCTCCAGATACCTACCCAGGAGTGGGATTGCAGGATCATATGGTAGCTCTGTTTTTAGTTTTTTAAGGAACCTCTATACTGTTTTCTATGGTGGCTGTACTGATTTACATTCCCAACAACAGTGTAGGGTAGGAAGAGGGTTCCCTTTTCTCCACACCCTCTCCGGCATTTGTTGTCTGTGGACTCTTTAACAATGGCAATTCTGACCAGAATGAGGTAATGCCTCATTGTAGTTTTGATCTGCATTTCTGTAATAATTGGCAGTGTTGAACATCTTTTCATGTGCCTGTTGGCCATCTGTATGTCTTCTTTGGAGAAATGTCTATTTAGATCTTGTGCACATTTTAAAATTTCTCCACCTACTTTTATTCTGACCAAGTGTGATCTGCCACTGCTGTTGCTAGTATTCTTTCTGGCACTTGAACTAATTTTATTAATAAGACTTGTTATTTATGGCATAGTGCTGCTTTGTTATTTGTAGACATCGTTGCCAAGTCCCCTGACAGCCTGGCAGGTGGCAAGTACCATTAGCATTATCTTGTTGTGGGGGGAACCGAAACCTCTTGAGGTTCAGTGAGTTGCTGATTTCATAATCCTTGAGAACTGCCTCCCAGATGTGGATGTGCTCAGCTTTATTGCAATGTCCAGGTTATAGTCTGAGGTCAAAAGATAAACCAAGAATGAGTCTGAGGGACTTCCCTGGCAGTCCAGTGGTTAAGACTTCAAGCTTCCACTGCAGGGAACGTGGGTTCAACCCCTGGTCAGGGAACTAAGACCCCACATGTCACACAGTATGGCAACAAACAAACAAACAAAAGAATGCATCCTTGTATGGGTCCTGGAACTTGGGGAAAGGCTCTGTGGACTAGTGGGGATGCCAGAGTTATAAAGGAAAGGGCTCCTGAGTTAGGCTCGATGGATTGATGCGTGAGTGTGATCCATCTGTAATGGGAGAGGCAGTGATGAGATGAAAGGTCCAGGAAATAGTGTATTGAGGGGGACCTGTCAGGGTACCTTGGTCATTTAGTAAACGTGGGGTTGGACGTGACTGCCTCCAGAGGAGATCGTTATCAACTTTACTGCATAAATACATCATTTGTGCTCATGTTATTAATGTTAGCATGTGTGTCTTAAGTAAAAGACTTCCAGTTCTATTCATATGTCATATATTCACCGGTTATAAGAGTTGCGTGTAGCCTGACACACCAAATGACTGAAATATGATCAGGCACATTCAAAGCTCAAGTTTTGTTCTAAGAAATTTTTGTGTGTGTCAATACTTCTTTAAAAAGAAAAAAAAAAAGGAAACAGTGTAACTTCTGGAGAATTTCCATTTAAACTAGGGGAAATGAGAAAGACATGCTAACAGTTAAATAGGTTGTGAAGTTAGTTTAAACCACATTCTACACAGTATCAGAATATGCAAGACTAGATTCACCAATGGCTTTCATCCATGTGTTTTATTTCTTAAGACTTGTCTCATATCTTTAAAAAATATTTTTGATTTTTATTTGTAAGATTATTATTGTTTTTTAAATAATTTTATTTATTTATGTATTTTTGGCTGTGCTGGGTCCTTGTTTCTTTGTGCAGGCTTTCTCTAGTTGTGACAAGCAGGGGCTACTCATTGCAGTGGCTTCTCTTGTTTCAGAGCACAGGCTCTAGAGCACAGACTCAATAGTTGTGGGACATGGGTTTAGTTGCCCTGCGGCACGTGGGATCGTCCCAGACCAGGGAGTGAACCTATGTCATATGCACCCGCAGGTGGATTCTTAACCACTGGACTTCCAGGTTATATTTTTGAGTATCAGCTGATATGTCAGTAAGTTTTGTGGCAGGAATTCTCTATTTGAATGTATTCATTGTAAAAAATTCCAGCGTCTCTATTAGAAAGGATCTCTGAGACCTCAGTGGGAGAGAAGCCATGGGCAAAGATCTTTTATCTAAATTTTAAAAACAGCATTCTTCTTGAGCTAAAGATGCAAAACAGGGACTGCCTTATAGGTTGAGCATGTACTCGTAACCGCCCCAGGACACTGGTGAACCTTTCTATCTTGCCCATTTCTGATTCCTTGCCATCTATTGCTCTCTAAATAGGCAATTAAAGTAACAAAAGTAAACATTGGCTGTCTCCTAAAAGATAGGAGTTGATGTGAGAAAAGGAAGAGACAGGATCATTCCATCAGTTACATAGGATGCATAGGTGCTTGAACGTTTCCTACAATAAGCAAAAATCAAAGACATAAAGAATCTGGGGAAAGTGGCCACTAAAAGTTGAACCTGCTGGAGAAGGGTGAAATTTGAGTATTTTACCTTGTTCTGTTCATTCTAGCCGTAGTCAGACTGAAGTGTATTGGCACTGTTGTCCATTTTTGTTTTTGGTTTTCCCAGGACATTTAACCTCCAGAGCTGGCACAACAGCTTTTGAAGCTCTGGGCTCCAGCGTCACCATTGCACACAAAGCCTGTTGGTATTGCTACTCTCTTTTGCAAGTTTTCTGAATCAGCATAAATCCAGCTTATCAGAAGTTCTCCCCACAGCACATTCCTTTTGGTTCCCTAAATCCATCAGCTGCTACCCTTTCCCCTGCCCTGTGGGATCAGCATCTCTTTCTCTTATAAGGAATAATTTAGACACACCCTTTTATTCTTATAAGGAATAATTTAGACACTTTTGAGGCTACCAGCTCCACCACTAGCACCATTATCCAAAAAACATCCAGCATTATGCCTCTCTTACTTCCTCAGATCATCAGAGCTACTGCTACTGTTTAGTGAGTTGCATTAATGCTTATTTTGGGTGCTGTTTGCTGTTGAGTGAGTGTGTGGAAAGGAGATGTTCAGTTCTTAATTGTATCAGTGGAAATTAGGTATTTTCCTCCAAAAGAGAAATACTTTTATCTTTAAAGATGGAAATTACTGCTAAGAATAAAGGCTGTGCTTGTTGGAAGGGATCTAAGGGGTCTGGTTCAGTTCAGTGACCTTATGACTATCAAACGATCAAGAGAAAATGAGCTGGTAGGTTCTGTTTGAACTGAATGGGTAGCTTCTCTGTAGATGTTCGAGCATCGCTAACTCCAGGTCATAGATGGAGCGGATAGGATCCAACTTGTTAGGGAGGCTAATCTCCATCATATGTGGTGGTTGCTGGTTTTGTGTTTTAAAATTGAAGCTCTGGCCATTCCTTGATACAGTACAAGAAGACGTGAGCTGTGTGTGATCACGAACAGTTGTATGTGCACAGCCTTCTCCTCAAATTCTCACTACATTCATGCGTGCTATCTTATTAGTGATTATTTGCCAATCCATAATTGTTGCATACTTTCTGTTCACTGAAGGCTCCCTAAATTTACTGTCTGCTCATGACAGGCACTCAGTAGATCCTATTTGAATAAGAAAATCACAGAGTGACTCTTCATACCAATCCCAACACTAATGTATTTCAGCATCTTCAGAAACCTGGAAAGCCCAGTGAGCTAAAGAAAACTGGAACCTCTTAGGTTGTCCCGTATCTAACTTTTTTTAAAAGAAGTCTGTTCTGTGGTGTGGCCCCTTGTTCCCATTTAGCAATACCTTGCCCTTTTGGTACTCATGCAGAATACCAAAATTTTTGACAGTAATTTTCACTTCGAATTAACCAAAGGCTGTCATCTCAGTCGTGGACACCAACTCCATCATTTCCATCAGAATTAGCCCATTCTTCTGGTGATGAGGGCTTCTTTGCAAGGCTTTTTGCCTTTCTTTGTCCTTTCGATATGAGGAATGCATGAAAAAAACAGTGTGTAATGGGTCTTAGATTGATAATGCATGACAGCAAATGGAAATAATAATCGGAGAGTTGCCAGGCTGTGCCATTCATAACCATAAAATGCACAATTATGCCCTCCCCACATGCCTGTGAAGAAGTATGTAAATGTGACAAACCCAAACTGGGAAATCCTAATAGTGTGGAGCCATCTGGATCTAGGCAACACACCTGCAAACAGTGGGTAGTGCGGTGCAGGCTTACCAATTTCTCTGCTCCCTTTGGCTACCCCGCTAGAGATCCTGGATACTTATTTCTCTGTTGCTCAGAGAGAGAGCAGAGAAGAGGGGAGGGTGATGAGGACAAGAACCAGATTGGAGCCGCACACAATGCAGGGCAGTGTTCTGCCTTCTCAATCCCCTTTTATTGGGATGGTTGAGTGTTTTGTAACAGAGTAGCTACAGAGTGTCCAGTAGTACAGATGTAGCCTGCAGGTCTTGGCAGGAGAGCAGAGACCTCAACGGAGCAAAGCAGCAGAGAGCTGCAGTCACACTAAATGTTGAGCTCAAAGTGTGGACCACGCACATATGAGATTTGGGGATTCTCCATTGAGTCGGACATCTCAGATGGAGCTTGAGGAAAGAAAGGGAGCATATAGGTCATTTTTACAAATTAGGAGATGCTCACAGAGGTTCAGGGACCTTGCTTGCTGAGGTCTCAGTTGCAGGGCCAAGACTAGAGTCCCTACTACCTGACAGTGTGTTTTGGCAAAGAAGGAGTGGCACTGTGGAGTCATCTCACCTCACCGTGGCTTGGATTTCTAGCTCTGCCCCTTCCTGGCTGTGAGGACTTGGGTGAAATACTATATCTCTTTGAGGCCCAGTTTTCTTAATTATCAGAAAAGTTATATTCAGTGGAGCCAATGAGATAATATCTGTGAAGTACCCAGCACAAAATAATAAGGAACTTTTCTAGAATCAGAAATTATATTCTTGCATTCTCCCCTCTTCAAAGTAGTCCCATGGGGTAGTCCCACGGGGACTACTGTGGTGGTCGAGGGGTTAAGAATGCACCTTGTAATTCAGAGGATGCAGGTTCAATCCCTGGTTTGAGGAACTAAGATCGCACATGTCATGGAGCAGTGTAGCCCACAGGCTGCAATGAAGGATCTGAAAATGATGTGCCGAAACTAAGACCCAGCGCAGCCAAATAATTCTTTTTTTAAAAAAAAAGAACACATGGAGTGTAAAAAGGCCACTGGTCAAGGAAGTGGGCCATGTATACCATTCCATTGTACTATGGAAGCAAAAGGGGACTCCTCACCCACTTTCCTGGAATGAATTTTATAAAGAGAAAAAAACCTTGTTCACTCTGATATTCCATAAAAGTCACCCATCCTTCCAGAAAGGATTCTGCAGGTAAAGACATCACTGGAATGACCCTTACCTCGTTGGAACAGAGCAGGCTTAACAGAGAAGGGGGCAGTATCCTGCAGCATTGCAGCAAGTCTCCAGCGAATCCAGGAGCACTCATCCGGTGAGGGTTGGTTGAGGGAGGGGAAGAGAGAGAAGAAATATGATTTCACCTTTGCACTAATGGATTCTGTCACCCTACCTTTCTGAAATTCTTCAGTTTTCAGGACTGATCACAAAGCTCTTAAGGCTTTTATCTTGGAAAAAATTCTCCAATAGAAATAAGGCTATGTCAGTCATTGGTTATATCATTTTTTTTAATTGAAGTATAATCAATTTAAAGTATTATGTTAGTTTCAAGTGTACAGCAGAGTGATTCAGTTATATATGTGCTTTTTCAGATGATTTTCCAATATAGGTTATTACAAGATATTGAATATTACTCTCTTTTTTATACAGTAAATTCTTATTGCTTATCTACTTAACGTATAGTAGTTTGCATCTGTAAATTACATACTCCTCATTTGTCCCTCCCCCTCCTTTTCCCCTTTGGTAACCATAAGTTTGTTTTCTATGTCTGTTTCAGTTTCGTAAATAGATTTACTTGTATTATTTTTTAGATTGTACATATAAGTGACGGCATATAGTATTTGTCTCTCTCCGTCTCACTTCTTCGGTTTAGTATGATAATCTCTAGGTCTATCCATGTTTCATTCTTTTTTTATAGCTGAGTATTACTCCACTGTATGTATGTACCACATCTTCTTTATTCACTCATCTCTCAATGGACACTGAAATTGCTTCCATGTTTTGGCTGTTGTAAACAGTGCTGCTATGAACGTAGGAGTGTATATATCTCTTTGAATTAGAGTTTTCTCCAGATATATGCCCAGGAGTGGGATTGCTGAATCATATAGCCACTCTATTTTTAGTTTTTTGAGGAACCTTCGTACTGTTTTCCACAGTGGCTGCACCAGTTCACATTCCCACCAGCAGTGTAGAAGGAGTCCCTTTTCTTCACACCCTCTCTAGCATTTGTCACTTGCAGACTTTTGGTTGATGTTCATTCTAACCGGTGTGAAGTGGTACCTCGTTATGGTTTTGATTTGCATTTCTCTAATAATTAGCAATGTGGAGCATCTTTTCATGAGCCTGTTCATGTCATCTGTTTCTTAACAGCAAAGAAAACAATCCAATCACTATATAAAAGTTTTCCATTCATGGTCATCAACTAGAAAGGTTTTCAACTCCAATTTTCTTGTTTATATTTCACCCAACTACTTTATGCAGCAAGTGAATGGCAGAAATAAGCCTAGAACTTGAGTGTACCAGATGCTCATGTGAGTTTTTTAATTGAACCCACCATCTGACCACTCTGAAAATACTGCGAGAGTTTCCTCATTGTAGAAGTCAACAGGCCAATTTGCAGAATATTCATCAGAAATTACTTAAGCACCTAATAACCTTTGAAATGGTAAATAAAATAAATTAGAATGAGAGGTTGTCCGTCTTCTGGAGACAGATTAAACAAGCACACACACAGGCAACAGAATAAAAGCATTAAACAAGGAAAGTATTTATAGACCATAATAGCCACATCCAGAACAAGGGTATATTTTGGTGGATCTTCAGGGACAGCTTATGGGCTCCGTTTGCCTAGACAGGGTGGAGTGTGTCTGTCATTTTATGGAGAAATTATAAACTGCCATTTGTTCGTGGTTCCGTCTTTCTTTTCTTGTGGAAAATGTGGTTTCTCTAGCCCACTGCAGTTGAGTTTCTCTGCCCTCCTGTTCCTAAGGTTCTGACTTTATCCATGGAGATTTTGTGCCCTTGAGATACAGAAGTCTATAACGTCCAACTTGGAAAGATACTCAAATATATCATGATCATATTATCCAGTATTCCAAAGAATAACATCCCAAACCACAGTCCTTTGGGTTTTTTAATGGCAGAGTTCTTTTTTGTCTTGCCAGTAGGCCTGATCATATGCCTAAAGAACGAACAAAACCCAACTGAAAAAATCCAGAAGCTGTTACGTTTCTTACTGTGGCTTTGGGTTTTCTGGTGGAAATAGAGAAAAGTTAATTTGTGAGCATCCTTGTTTCTTGTTTGTGGAAAGGTGGGAGCGGGGAAGCTCGAGTTACCATCACTTCCCTGTGGCCCAGAAGGTGAGGCCAATAATACCTCAGCATCTGCCCACCCCTCCCCATCAGACCCTGCCTGGTAAGACTGCCTTTCAGACTGGCTTTGAAACTCCAGAGACTCTGTCTGACTAATTACCAACGTTTGGGAAATACAGTTCCCCAGAGGAACCTCTCTCCTCTAGTAGTCCAGAGTTAGCCAACACTTTGCTGCACTTCCTTTTGTTCTTACTAGTTCCACCTGGTTTTTTGATTACCCCGTTCCTCTTCCTCCTAAGGCTTAAAACTCATTGTCCTGTGATAAATGACTCACCACACCTGCCTGCTGCTGCTGCTAAGTCGCTTTAGTCATGTCGGACTCTGTGCGACCCCATAGACGGCAGCCCACCAGGCTCCCCCGTCCCTGGGATTCTCCAGGCAAGAACACTGGAGTGGGTTGCCATTTCCTTCTCCAGTGCATGAAAGTGAAAAGTGAAAGTGAAGTCGCTCAGTCATGTCCGACTCTTTGCGACCCCATGGACTGCAGCCCACCAGGCCCCTCCGTCCATGGGATTTTCCAGGCAAGAGTACTGGAGTGGGGTGCCATTGCTTTCTCCAACCACGCCTGCCTAACTCTTCCTTTTTGCTACGTTACTAGCATCAAGCTCTCCTGGCCTTTTACCATCAATTTCTCCAATGCCTCATCCATATGTTTTCTTCCCAAGTTCTTTTGGGTTGAGGTACCTACTGCCATTGCCATGATGGTTCAAGGCCTCCTCTTTCCTTCCTGAGTTATTGTAAAATCTTTACAACTTGTCCCTTTACCATCTTCCTACCACACACACACACACACACACACACGCATACAAACATCTCTCTACCTCTCCTTGCCCTCTCCACTTCATTCTCTATAGGCCACAGCCCTTAACATGGAATAAAAGGCCCCACCACAACCGGGAAGCTTCTTTTTATTTATTTATGTATGTAAGTATGTGTTTGTTTTTGGCTGCACTAGGTCTTTGTTGCTATGAGAGGGCTTTCTCTAGCTGGGGTGAGCAGGGGCTCCTCTCTAGTTGCAGCGCATGGGTTTCTCTTTGTGGGGGCTTCTCTTGTTGCAGAGCACAGGCTCCAGGGCGTACAGGCTTCAGTAGCTGTGGTACACAGGCTTACCTGCCCCGAGGCATGTGGAATATTCCTGGACCAGGGATCAAACCCGTGCCCCCTGCTTTGGGAAGCAGACTCCCAACCACTGGATCACAGCAGGGAAGTCCAGCTTCTTATTTCTTAAACTTCTTCACTCCCCTTATCCTTCATACACTTAGTCTGTTCAGGAAACCGTAACAAGATACTCAGTGGCTTATAAATAACCCACGTTTATTTCTGACTGTTCTGGAGACTGGGGAGTCCAGGTAAAGCAGATTTGGTGTCTTGTGAGGGCCACTTCCTGGTTCATGGATGGCGCCTTCTGTGTTCCCCACACTGTTGTCCGGGGCAAGAGATCTCTCTGGACCCCCTTTTTCTATGGACACTAATCCCATTCCTGCTGGCTCCATTCTCATGACCTCATCACCTCCAAACACCCCACCTCCTGATACCATCACATGAGGGGTAAGGGTTTAGCATATGGATTTTGAAGGGACACAGGCATTCCGTCTGTTGTGCACATACACCCACACACCCTTGCCTTTCCCACGAGCATTTGACCTCTGCTGGACGTCGGTCTCTTGTGACTCACCCTTCACATTAAGAGGCCCCTTCAGTCCCTTCTCTGCCTGGACGCTCCTGTTCCTCAGGTCCAGCCTGCAGTGTCACCTCCTCCTGTTCCTCCAGGTGGAGCACGTCTTCCTCCTCTGGTCTCCTGCACCAGCCTCACCAGGTGTCTGTCGAGTTTGGTCTCAAATTCAAATGACCCATTTGTGTATATGTTTCCCACTGTAGCTTCTAAGGGAAGGATTGTATATTTTTATTTTTAATTGAAATATAGTTTATTTACAGTATTGTATGAGTTTCTGGTGTACAGCAAAGCAATTGAGATACATATATACATGTGTCTATGTGTGCTCGGTCACTTCTGTCACGTCTCTTTGTGACCCCATGGACCGTAGCCCGCCAGGCTCCTTTGTCCACGGGATTCTGCAGGCAAGAACACTGCAGTGGGTTGCCATGCCCTCCTCCAGGGGATCTTCCCAACCCAGGGAAGAACGCACATCTCCTGCATCCTCTTCATTGGCAGGCAGATTCTTTATACACATGTACATATAAATATACATTTTTTTCATATTCTTTGCATTATCGATCAAGATGTTTAATTGTATATATTAAGCTGTATATTGACTGTAGTTCCCAACAAGTAGGACCTTGTTATTTATCTTGTTTATATGTAGTAGTTTGTGTCTGTTCATCCCAAACTCCTAACTTATGCCTCCCCTCTCCTTCCCCCTTTGGTAACCAAAAGTTTGTTTTCTATGTCTGGGAGTCTGTTGCTATTTTGTAAGTAAGTTCATTTGTATCATTTTTTTAGATTCCTCATGTGAGTTATATATCCTGTGGTGTATGTCTTTCTCTGTCTGGCTTACTTGGTACGATAAGTAAGTCTATCCTCGTTGCTGCAAATGGCATTATTTCATTGTTTTTATGGCTGAGTAGTATTTCACTGTGGAGAAGGAAATGGCAACCCACTCCAGTGTTCTTGCCTAGAGAATCCCAGGGACGGGGGAGCCTGGTGGGCTGCCGTCTATGGGGTCGCACAGAGTCGGACACGACTGAAACGACTTAGCAGCAGCAGAATTTCACTGTGCATATATACTACATCTTCTTTATCCATTCATCTGTTCATGGACATTGTAGGTTGCTTGTTTCCACGTCTTACCTTTTGTAAATAATGCTGCAATGAACACTGGGGTGTGTATATCTTTCCAAATTATAGTTCTTTATGGATTCTGTGCCCAGGAGTGGGATCGCAGGATCGTATGGTAGTTCTGTTTTTAGTTCTCTGAGGAACCTTCATGCTGTTCTCCACAGTGGCTGCACTTTATCTGTCTTTGATCCTAAAGCAACTTATATTGTTCCCAGCATTTGGTGGGTGCTCAAGAATATAAGTGAGTGATTATTTGGCACGTTTTGTGGTTTCTCATTTCTTTCCTTGTTTGCATATAGCTGGAACTAATTTTTTTTAGTGCTTAAGCCTAGAGTCCTTCACCTGTCAGCCCTCCTCTGTCTGCATGTGTCTGTGTCACAGAGTAAAGAGGAGCAGAACAAGAATGGTGCAGCACAGCTGTGTCCTTCATATGAAGGTGAGCCTGGCACCCCAGCTGGCAGAGAGGCAGGAAGTGCCTGCACATCCAGTTCTTTCATTTATTCCTTTAGTCAGTCAGTCAGTTATTCTGACTGACACACTTAGGTGCCTCTTCTGTCCTGGGAATATGTCAGCAAACAAAAGGGACCAAGCTTCCTGCCCTCGGGAGCTTGCACTCTACAAGGAAGAGACAGGCAGGAAGCATAATGAATAAGTAAATTATTATATCCTGTGCTGGAAGGTGCTGATTGCTGTAAGGAAAATGAAGCAGAGGCCGGGAAGCATGTCAAGGTTCTGTTTTAAATTCAGGATGTGATATTATAAAAAGGTGACATGAATAAAGCTTTGAAGGCTGTGAAGCAGTGAGCCATGTGGGTGTCTTGTGGGAACATTCCAGACAGAGGAAAGAGCTCATCACAGGCCCCAGGTGGAAAAGAGTGGCTTGTCGGGAACAGCAAGGAGATGAGGGTGGAACAGCAGATGAAGTGAGTGGGGGGGGAAGGGTAGGAAGGTGTCTGTACTGGGGGCAGTGGGACTGACTGCTGGAGAGTGTGGATCTAGGAGGCACCCTGATCCCACGTGGGCTGCACAGGGATGGTTTGGGTGCTCTGTGGGGACCAGACTGCAAGATAGGCAGAGGGAACCGCTGGGGTGCCAGTTGGGTGGCCATTACAGGAATGGGGCAAGTGATAAAGTGCCAATGATGAACAGGCTTAAGGGTCTGGATATTTAGAGATTTTTCTGGTGAGCTGGATGTGGGTTGTGAGAGGACAGAATGTGCTGATGGAGAGCTAGAGTAGCCGTTAGCTGACAGGGAAAAGCTTTGGGTGAAGGTGGTTTGCGGAAGAAGTACATGCGTGCTCAGTGATAGAGTTGTGTCCAACTCTTTGCGACCCCATGGACTGTAGCCCACCGAGCTCCTGGTCCATAGGATTTCCCAGGCAAGATTACTAGAATGGATTGCCATTTTGTAGAAGATAGGTCAGTAGTTCACTTTTTTTGAGATATGTAGCAGCTATCCAAAAGGAGATGCTGAGTGGGCAATTTTGCATTCATCATGTACAAACCTAGGAAAGGAGGAAGTCCCGGCAGAGACACAAAGTGGGACTCAGCCAAGTAGAGCTGATATTTAAAGACTTCGTGGCTCAGTCCTGGATGTGACAACATCTGAGAAAAAGACACCGTAAATCCAGTTCATACTTCGAATTTTTTAAAATGTAATATGTAAAAAATGAAGTAATCTCTCCTCCAAGTGCGAAGAACCCTGCTGAGATGTCCAGTTGCACACATTGGACTCTTCAGTCACTTATTCACTCAGCAAACGTTCCTTAGGTGACAAGTGCGTGGTGTGTGTATACCAGGTGGGAGTATAATACAGTTTAGAGGAATAGCAGTGATAACAACAACAAAAACAAATCGGACTTTTCAGATCAGCCTGATGGTCTGTCCCTTTTTTAATGCACAAAAGGAATAACTCTAACTCTTATATTTTATTTATTTGTTTGGCTTGTTGGGTCCTAGTTGTGTTATGTGGGATCTTTAGTTGCAGAGCAGAGGCTCAGTTGCTCCCCCCAGCATGTAGGATCTTAGTTCCCCAAACAAGGATCGAACCCAAGTCCCCCGCATTGCAAGCCGGATTCTTAACCACTGGATCATCAGGGAAGTTCCTGACTTTTGTATTTTAAACAGATTTATTGATGTACCATTGACATACAATAAGCTTCACATATTTAAAGTGTACTGTTTAATGAGTTTAGACATATGTCCACACCTGCAGGCAGGTTGGTTGGTCTAGGGCGATGGTTCTCGCTTTGGACATATGGCCACACCTATGAAACCATCACCGCAGTCAAGAATTATAACTCCATATTTTCATCAATCATGCTTACTGAGAGTTTGGTGTGTTTCAAGCTCCATGCTGGGCACTGTGAAGGATAAAAGATGAAACCACTATTCCTTGCCTGTGTGTTTGCTCAAATTTAAAATGCTGCCTTTCCCTAAAGAGTTATTGCATTGTACACTCATTTCCAGGTCTTTCCTCCAACGTTTGCTGGAAGTACACTCAAATTTGGTTACCAAAGGCTTTGGAATGACGTATGTAAACTGTTTGACACCTGCATTCCTGGTTAACTTGGGAAAGAGGAAAGGTCAGGAACCCTGCCAGCTTTTCATCGGTTCTGATATAAGCAGAAACTTCTCTCTAGTTGCTTCTTGCATGGAAACAGCCCAAACAGTAAGCTCTGTTTCCCCCTTTTTCCTTGTGTGTAGGCAGGATAGTAATCACCACCTGCTGAAAGCTTGGAGAAATCGTTCCGTGTCCAATTAGAATTCTTGATTTGACTGATAAATCCGGCATCCTGTCTTTATTTCCGTGACTGCTCTCAATGATATGCACCCTGGGGACTTCCCTGGTGTTACAGTGGTTAAGAATCCGCCTTGCAATGCAGGAGACACGGGGGTACTATTAATAAGATCCCACAAGCCACGGGGCAACTAAGTCTGCACGCTGCAGCTACTCAGCCCACAACTGGAGAGTCCGTGCGCCACAACAAACCATCCCACCTGATGTAACCAAGACCCAACACAGCCAAGTAAACAAATAAGTATTTATAAAAAATAATATGCCCCTGAGAGGCTGTGCCTCCTGGGGTGAAAAGAGTGGGGAGCCCTCTTTTGGTCTTGCAATCGTCCCTCTCCCTCCCCCCACTTCCCTTTCTTTCCTAACCTGATGCCGCACCCTTGTTTGTAAATGATACTGGCAACCACGGCTCCTGTTCTGTCTGTAGCACTGCCGCCGCAGAACCTGGAGGCTGGGGAGCAGGTCTCCTGGAAGCGTCTGGGGTGGCAAACGGGGCAGCCGGCCAGCGTTGCAACCTCCGACAAGATGAATGGAGGGTAAGCCCTGCCAGCGCAGCCCATGCAAGAGGGAGCAGTCCCTGCCAGCGACACTCCAGCCGAATCCTTTCCAGACAACTCGGTTATGTAAACATCCAGGCGTCAGCCTCCAGGCCAGATGGACGGCCCCGTGCCGACACAGTCTAAGGTAGCTGTGAAAACGGCCCTCAGTGCAAGCCTCCAGGTTCTCAAGTTCTCTCTGCAGCTTTGTGTTGGCGGCATTGGGCCAGGGAGGGCCGAGGGCTCGCTGCTTCCTGCCGGAGCTGGGACCACCCCGCAGGACTGTGTGCCTCGGGTCTGCTGTGTGTGATGCCATTGGAAATTTGGGCTGATTTCAGCCTCAGTCTCGGAAGGATCAGTTCTTGGGCTGGAGCACTGCCTTCCAAACCTGGAGGACTTGGCGTCTGTGCACTGGGCCCCGGGACTCAGCCATGGGTGGCACGTGTCACCCATGCCGGTTTGCATCCCATGCCGGTTCTATGAGAGCAGGTAGCCTGGGGGGTCATGCATGGGCGGTAGATGACAGGGTCATCCTGTCAATGGAGCCTTTGCTGTTTAAGCCCATATGCAGCTTTCCCATCAGCCCTGGGAAGACATGGTCTCCAGATCTTTACCTCCTCTGGTTACCCTTCCTTGGCTTTGCTCCAGGTTCTTTCATTTGGTACCTAAAATACTGTATTCAGAATTCAACACAGATTTCCAGACATGGTTAACTGTAGTAGGATATAGGAGGCATCCTGATTTCATTATTCAGGATGCTGTACTTCTAGCATGTGGACAGAGAACAGGACCTGAAACCATAAACAATATGACTTCACTTTGTAGCTGTTGAAGTTACCATCTAAACAAGCCTCTTGTCATCTGTAAATGTGGTTGGCACACTTTCTGCGTCTGGTTATAAGTTGTGAGGACGTCATACGGATGTCATATGGAGAGCTTATATTTATGATAGCATCTCTTTTTATGACATGAAAATATCTGTGATTTTATTGATCTGAAGGTCACAGGTACTACTATAGTTTGTTACCTACATTCTTATTTAAAATATTTATGTATGTAACTGTTTGACAGCGCCGAGTCTTAGCTGCAGCATGCTGGATCTTTGATCTTCCTTGTGATGTGTGGGATCTAGTTCCCCGACCAGGGATTGAACCTGGGCCTCCTACATTGGAAGCACCCAAGTCTTAGCTACTGGACCACCAGGGAAATCCCTATAATAGTATCTCTTTATAGTTTTCCAACTGCTTGTATCTTTTCTAAAGCACTTAGTCTCATCACTTGCAATTAGAACCCTCTTTCTATACTCCCCTCATTTTTACACCAGTTAGGATTGGATTGATGTGAAAATATTGTCCAGTAGATACATCAGTGATTTAGCCATCCTCAGACTCTAGGCTAGAAGCTGTTCCTCCTTCCTCTTGTAAAGAGGATTCTCCAGCTGTACTTTTCACGGCTTTGCTGCCCAGCTGATGTTTTGAAAACACACCACATTCTCTTCCACCCAGGTCTTCTTACATCAGGTCATCTCTGCTGGATGTCCTCTCTTCCGACGGCACTTCCTCACCTGAGCATTCACCAATCTCCCAGATGTGAGTGAGGGTCCCCCCACCCTCTGCTCCATTGCATCTTATACTCACCCCCTTGTCACACATTACACTGTAATTTCCTCTTAACTTAGGTATTTCTGCTGAACATAAAAGCTCATTAAATATAGGAACAAAATTGTGTTCATCATTAAATATATTTTAATGTGCCATAAATATTTGCAGATGAACACATATTATGATGGACACAGCTAGGTATAATCTTCTAACCTCATTTCTCTTATTTCATGAGGGTTGGTCACTGGTTTACTCCCTGGATTACTAGAGAGATGGATAGATCTCTTCTAGAGGAGAAATTATTATCAAAGGAGATGAACTCTGCAATGTGAATCTGCCCATATTGCAGGCAGACTCTTTACCATCTGAGCCACCAGGGAAGCCCAAGAAACTGGAGTGGGTAGCCTACCCCTTTCTCCAGGGAATCTTTCCGACCCAGGAATTGAACCAGGGTTTCCCGTATTACGGGCGGATTCTTTACCAGCTGAGCTATCAGGGAAGCCTGTGAACTCTTCAGCCATTTGCAATTTAATTTCCAGTAGGATATTAGTGGTCTTCTGCTGCTGCTACTGCTGCTAAGTCGCTTCAGTCGTGTCCGACTCTGTGTGACCCCATAGACGGCAGCCAACCAGGCTCCTCCGTCCCTGGGATTCTCTAGGCAAGAACACTGGAGTGGGTTGCCATTTCCTTCTCCAATGCGTGAAAGTGAAAAGTGAAAGTCAAGTCGCTCGGTCGTGTCCGACTCTTCGCGACCCCATGGACTGTAGCCCACCAGGCTCCTCCGCCCATGGGATTTTCCAGGCAAGAGTACTGGAGTGGGGTGCCATTGCCTTCTCCAAGTGGTCTTCTACTTAACTTATAATCATCTAATAATTAAATAATTTTATCTTTAACATATTAATCACTTTATAGTTGTTAACCATACCAACTCGGCATTTGTTTTTTCTTTTTGCTTATGGTGATTTACAGAGTAAAATTAGTTTTTTGAAAAAGAATTTTAAAATGTAATCAACTGTATGCATTTTCCCCTTTTGGCCCATCCATTGCTTTTATACTTAAAAAAACATGATAAGCCTGTCTATTTTAATATTTCACTGTATGAACCACTCGGAATTTATTCTGGGAAAAGAAGTACAGTTTATATTCTTAAAATTTTTTTTAATTAATTAATTCTATTTTGGCTGTGCTGGGTCTTCGGTGCTGCATGTGGGCTTTCTCTAGTTGTGGTTCTGGGCTTCTCACTGTGGTGGCTTCTCTTGTTGCGGAGAATGGGCTCTAAGTGTGCGGACTTTGGTAGTTACAACACACGGGCTCTAGAGCACAGGCTCAGCAGTTGCAGCACACAGGCTTGGTTGCCTCACAGCACGTGGAGTCTTCCTGGACCAGGAATTGAACCCACGTCCCCGGGAATGGCAGGTGGCTTCTCAACCACTGGACCACAGGGGAAGTAAGTGCAATTTACATTCTTTTAGTCATTAGTCCTACCACGTACCTTCTTGGTGAGGAGACTGAAACTAAACAGGATCTAAGTGGTCCAGCAGCTCATCTTTTAACAAAGATTTATTGGTGTCAAACAATGAAAACATTCCTTTCCTCCCTCTTATTTCTTGGGATGTATCTTTAAAGGCTCTTCTATTGTCCTTAGATGTTCCTCATTGTAAACCTTTGTCTCAGTTTTCCAACTCTGTCCCTCTAGGGTTGTGACACTTCCTCATCTATGTGCATCACATATATAATGTATTTCATGCCCTTGACACGTTGTATATATTATACTAAAATATACTAAATTATATATTATACTAAATTCCTTTGTGAATTCTTCATGCAGATACTTTGTTCTTTGAATGTCAGAATCTTCACTTTCTCATTCAATTTTATTTTTATTGTGTTAGTTTTATCTTTAAAGTTTTTGTATTGAAATTTCAATCTCATGCAAATGATATTCTTGCAGATCCACAGAGTCAACCTCATCTTTTTTTCTGGACTTTAAAACCATTTTCCTTGAGTCTGGAGCCCCCTTAGGAATACCTATCAGTCCTTTTCTATAAAAAATCCAAGTGCAGTCATCAGAACAAAGGAAACTATAGATCCTTGCCTTTTCTTATGTAAGAAGCATCTCCATTCCACCCAACACTCTTTTCTTTTCTTTTTTTTTTGCTTATAACTTTTATGGTTTCTTTTTTTAATTAATTAATTTATTTTAATTGGAGTCTAATTGCTTTACAGTACTGTAGTGATTTTTGCCATACATCAGCCATGGATGTACATGTGTCCTCCCTCCTGAACGCCTCTCCCACCTCCCTCTCCAGCCCATCCCTCAGGTCCACCAACACTCTTGTCTCTGAGACTCTGAAGTCAGAACTCCACCTGCCTAAGCACAAGTGTCATTTTCTTTCTCCTTTGCTCACTTCAAGGAGAACCCTGGAATGTTGGGTGGGTTAGAAGGGTTCTTGCTGCTTCCTTTGCATGTTTTGTTTCTTTGGGTTTTATACCTTCCCAGTCACCTTTGAAGGATGTCTTCATGGACACCGAGTTATAAACAGTTGTCAGTAAGAATAACACCTGAAAAAAAAGAACACCCTGAATCTGCTGAGAGAATCAGGTGGGGTCTTGGCAGCAGAAGGGCTTCATCTCCTCCTCTGATAATAGACTGTATATTGCCCAGCAGTTCCTGTGGTCCCCACCAATGTCAGCATGGGGTACTGACACCCCTAAACCTCCATTCCTCCACTGGCTCTGGCGTGCCTTCCATCAGCTCTCTGTGGATGCCAACACATGACCAGGGCCCCAGGGACTCTGCTCTGTGAAGGCCTGGTACTTACTCAGCACAGGGAATAGCTATCCAAAAGATACCCACCTGGCCCATCATCCCTTTCCACCCAGCCACAGTAATGGACAGCCTAGTGTGAGTGGCAAAAAGTTGCAGCCTCATCAAGGCCATCCTGTGCCGGTAGGGGAGGGGTGTGTGCATCATTGATGAAAACCGGATTCCATGCTGCAGGTCAGGATGCATTGTCTCTCATCTGTCTGACAATGCTGATCAGACAAACGTCCCCTTCCCGAACTAGAGCCTTCTGTGCCAAGCAGAGTTCCACACACTGTATATGTTAACTTGGTTATTCCTTTTGGCAGCCCCACGAGGTTGGCATGAGGGTGATCTCCATTTCAGAGACTGAGGAATGAGGCACAAGTTGGTGAAGTTCTTGTGGGTTCACACCCAGCTAGCCCCTGGTGAAGCTGGGATAAGACACGAACCTAGGTGGTCCAGCCCCAAAGCCTTCCTCCCATCTTCTCTAAGCCCTGGCACAGTGACCTGGGGAGGACAGAGGCAGGAGAGGCTCGAGGCCTGGCATCAGAATTGCCAGACCAGGCTGGGAAATCAACCCGTTCCCCCACCAGTGGGGCGGAGAAAGCTTGTGCATCATCTTAGAGTCTGGAAGAATGAGTGAAAGTCATGTCCATCTTTTCCTTAAACTAGTGACCTCCGAGAAATAAGATGAAGCTTACTTTGGTCACTGCTGTGTCTCCAGCCCCTGGATTTGTGTGCAGTCTGAACCAGGCAGGCAGGGATTGTCCTTTGGGGACATGAAGAAAGAGAAAGTGGTTCCAGGCCAAAGAGACGGCATGGGCTGGATCTGGAAGCAAGGGTGGCCCTCAGAGGAACAGAACTTAGAAGTCCAGGGCAGTTGAGTCCTAGACTTGGACTGGTCTTGGAATTTCAGGGATGGGGTTAGGGAGGAAGGAGAGCATTTGGGGGGAAAAGAAAAAAACAGGTCTGGTGAGATGAGGCCAGATCTCAGAGGGCTCGTGATCCAGCATTCAAGTATTAGTCTCTCACAAGTGGTAGCAACAGTGTATAATCAACAAGAGATGTTTTACAACCTCATCAAGAATCTCCTTCTTGGGCCTTTATTCCCCGAGGTCTTCTGTCCAGATCTGCTCAGGATCCTGCTGTTCCCAGACATCCTCTGTCCAGACTTCTCAGGATTCTCTCTCATGTTGAAACTCCCAACTCACCTTCACTTATGCGAAGGCGCTATTCCTTTTACCCAGCCCTCTCCAAATAATGATCATAATAATACAACATCAAGTAGCGTGGAATCTCCGTGGATCTTCAAAGACTTTAGTTGTTCTGCTTGCAGCACCAAAGTTGTGTGGAAACAACTTTTTTGGGTAGAAATCAAAAGCTTGCCTGTAGATGTGCTGTGAATGAGGTGAATATGTGCTAGTAGATGTATTTTGGATTGCATTAGTAGATTGAGATCTTGCTAATCTACTCAAAATGTTGGTCAAGAAAATCATTGTCTTCAGAAGATGCTCTGGCAGCAGTGGGAGCCGAGTGTGATGGCCAGGTCACTCTTCTTTCAGTGTCCAGCTGGTTAGAATGTAATTCAGAAAGCACTGCTGCCTTCCAGGAACCGGACGCCTCACCTGCACTTCCGTTCATGTCTGTTAACCAAACCATAGTATCGTCACTATTCTGTGGTCACTTAGCAGGTGTCTGGGCTTCCCTGGTGGCTCAGCTGGAAAAGAATTCACCTGCAATGCAGGAGACCTGGGTTCGATCCCTGGGTTGGGAAGATCCCCTAGAGAGGGGAACAGCCACTTATTCCAGTATTCTGGCTTGGAGAATTCCATGGACAGTATAGTCCATGGTATCACAAAGAGTTGGACGCAACTGAACGACTTTCATTTTCACTTTCTTTCACTAAGCGGGTGTCTGTGGTGCATAGACAGGGCCCATGCGTGTGGCTTTCCCAGTGTGCTTTTCATCCTATGTAGTTGGCTCTCAGACAGGAGAGTCTGATTGTCACACTCTAGCCCTGGACTGAAATGCCCCTCTTGGGCCTTGACCTTCTGGATCTTAGACACACCTGTCCGACCTCCATGTCTATAGCTTGTCCTCAGATTGCAGTGTCTTGCTGGAAGAGAAAAAAAGTCCCCTCTTTCCGTACATCCTACAACAGAGCCCTGGCTGGGAGCTCCTCCTCAGTGGGATCACATGAGCCCATTAGACGACTGGCTGTCCTCTCCTTTGTCTGTCCCTCATTATCTCAACTTTATGCCCCAAGATTGATAATGAATTTTTTGACCCTCTCACCTGCAGCCCCATCTGGAGAGGATGGAAATGATGGTCCAGAAGGACTCGTGGCTTGATCACACACAGCAGTGGTCTGCAGGGCAGCAGAATTGGGGACTAAAATTGTCCACTTGTTACCAAGTCAGAGCTTGTACTGTTTGCTGCATGACAGTCTAATAAATTGAGAGATGAGTTGTTGGAGCAATGAACAGCCTTTATTCAGCAAGCCAGCAGATCAAAGAGATGGTGGACTCATGTCCAAAAGAACCAGCTTGCTTTAATTAGAATTCAGGCTTCTTTTATACTGAAGGAGATGGGGTGTGGTTGGTTATGGCCAACTTCCTGGTGTTGGAATCCTTTGGTCTTGCAGCTGTCACCATAGTTCTGGTCACAGTGTTGCTATAAAGCTCCAACAAGATAAATGTTCTTCTCTATTTTGCAACTTTTTATCTCTATATGAATAGAAAAGTTATACTTTTAAAGGTCAGAGCCTTGAGAATGGGGTGTCCTGTATATTTCAGACTGTAGGCAGCATTCTTTCAAGCAATGGAATACAAAGGTTAAAGAAAAAGAAACAGATCCAGTATGGAATCAGATTTCTTCTTCCCTGTGACATGCTGGGCCACGGCAGCCCTCTGTTGTCCTCAGCCCTTAGTGCTCCACAGCACCATTACCTCTCTTCCTGCGTTACCAGAGAAAACCCAATTTCCTTTTGCTGGAGGCAGAGAGACCCAGACAGCAGCATCACCACCACCACAATTTGCTTTCCAAAGATCCTCCAGTGAACCACTAACTACACTCATGACCTCATCAAATGCACGCTTGAAGCTCTGAAGAATGCTAGCCTGTTTCAGTTCTTATTACATTGCATTGTCACGTGAATTTGTTTCTGATAAAGACACATTTAATCATTTTCATCTGGGTTTTATCAGTTCTGACTGTATTCAGCAGCCAAGAACCTCAAGGACACGCCTGTGTGTGTCCTTCTGTACCTCGGAGACTCGTAGTAAAGGCAGAGGTGACATAATTTGCCAGAAGTCATGGAGCAAAGTCAGGATAAGGTTATTCTCCCTGAATCGGGCTTCTGTCTAGTACCTGGTATCTTCTTTCTTTCCATTAGCTTCTTGATTTTAATACAATGTCACTTAAAGACAAAAATAGTAACCATGAGATAAATCAGACAGAGGAAAAATTATAATAAAAAGGACAATATACTTTTTCAATTTTTCTTAAAGGTTGTGGGCAGAGGCTCCTCATGCACTTTTACTATGTTATAATATTACAATAGCTTATTATATCTGATATTTCCATAGCACAGGTTAGATGTGGGTAGCAGATGGATGAATATTTTTTAACAGCTTTTAAAAAAAATTAATAATTATTTATTTCTGGCTGTGCTGGGTGTTTGTTGCTGCGTGTGGGCTTTCTCTAGTTGCAGGGAACAGGGACTCTAGTTGCAGAGTTGCGGTGTGTGACATTCTCATTGCGGTGGCTTCTCTTGTGGCCACGGGCTTAGTTGCCTCATGGTGTGTGATCTTCCTGGACCAGGATCGAACCCATGTCCCCTGCCTTGGCAGGTGAATTCTTAACCACTGGACCTCCAAGGAAGTCCCAACGATGAATATTTTAAACAACTTTTAATTTGTTTACTATCCTTTCTGTGAGTTTATTTACGGTGGGGTTGACTTTCTCGAGGCTGCTGTGGATGTGCTGTGTTTATCCGTCTCCTGGGTATGACAGCTTCATGATTCTGGAGATTCTGGGATCCTGTGACTTTCTGGTACTTAGGTGAGTCCCTGGTCTTCATTTGTCTGCAGAGGAAACTGAAGGGATGTGACACGTTGAGGTGACCCAGAGAGCAGATGCTCCAACAATGAGTTGCCCTGGGAACTCATCGTCATAAATCTGGAATTTCCTTCTGAGCCACAGAGGGGCCTGGGTCAGAGGGCAGATTGTGAGGTGCTGCTGTCATGCTTCTGGCATCCTCAGGATGCCCCATTCTTTATTGAATTTGTTACAATATTGCTTCTGATTTATGTTTTGATGTTTTGGCCCTGTGGCATGTGGGATCTTAGTTCCCCAACCAGACATCGAACCCACATCCCTTGCATTGGAAGGCAAAGTGTTAACCGCTGAACTGCCAAGGAAGTTCCGATGATAACGTTTTAAAGGATAAGATTTCAGGGTGTTTGGAGGAGTATTGATAGTTTTCCGAAGTGTGCCTTGGAAATGTTAATTCTTTGTTTCATGCAACTCCAGTGAGTCTTTAATATTTCTTATTTTATTGCTCCATAAAGTATCATCTCTAGAATGAATGTGAATTGCAACGTGGTGACTTATTAGGCACAGAACAAGTAGTCATGTGCTAACTGTGAACCTGGCTCTCCTCCCCCACCCTACACTCCCCCCAGCCCCCAATGTCTTAGTGGTAACAGTTCCAGTATAAATTAATCTCAGGAAATATCATGGTAACATGTGTTAATTTATTTTAATTTTTTAAAAGCATATGTTTTTCTGAATTCAAGATCTGTTACCCTACCGTCTTTGGCACAATATCATTAGTTTTCTATGAAAATATTATTAACAGGGCCTAGGGTTATTTCTTTGTGGTGTGCATAGCATAGTAGACACATTACTTGAGTGACAAGAATAGGGTGGAGCGGACATGCAAGAAATGACTCAGAGAGGGAGAGGGGGCTGTTAGGTGGAGGGAAAGGTGATAATGAGAAGAATATTGAATCTGGGTTTACTTCGTTTTGAATTTGAAGAGAAAATATTCCTAATGGAACATGTTTTCACATGATGAGCTCAGTACCTGGTGCCTCTTCATGTAAAGCTCTTCAAAATCACCCTTTGGGGGAGTTTGTCGTCACTGGTTAGGTAGTTGTTTTTCAGTAACACCCTGCAGAGGGGACCCCTCTGTCATATTGGGACAGACCCCCTCTGCCATCAGGAATATGTCAGGCTCTGGTGGATGGAGGCTCTCAAACACAGATACTTCTAATCCCCTATTTCACATTCTGTGTTCCCCGGACCTCTTCTGGTCACAGTCAAGTTCCCTCCTGCAGGGAGAGAAGGTGGGAGACCTTCAGTCTTAACAGTTCTAATGTCTGTGACCATTGCATTTCTCATTTGTACATTAATTATTGTGACTTGGTATGTTAAAATCATAGAAAATTGGTACAAATGAGCTTATTTACAAAACAGAAATTGAGTCACAGATGTAGAAAACAAACTTATGGCTACCAAGGGGCGGAGAGAGATAAATTGGGAGATTGGGATTCATGTCTACACACTATTACATGTAAAATAGATAACTAATAAAGACCTACTGTATAGCACAGGGAACTCCATTCGGTGCTCTGTAATGAGCTATATGGGAATGGAGTCTAGAAGAGAGTAGATATATGTATGGCTGATTTTCTTTGCTCTACATTAGAAACTAATACAACATTGTAAATCAACCAAACTCTAATTAAAATTAATTTTAATATCTCACAGGCAATCTAAAATGAATTTGCTGAGAAGGAAACCTCTCAAGCCCCATTTCCTATAGCTGACCTCAAGCAGAGTCCTTCATTTTTCCAGATAAAGTTTCTTTTTTACATTTTTTAACTGAAAAAGAAAGAAAGATGTGAGGTCGTATTTGGGTGGAGGACCACCCATAACCCTACTACCCCAGCACATCAATTATTTTATTTTTGCCTCTTAATTCCCACAATTTTATTGGCTACCTTTATAGTAGACAGTTCATATTCTGCTGTGTTCACTTAAGCTTGTATCATACATGCATTTCTATGTTTGTGCATAATTTTCGTGATTCACTGTATGTCTTAACAGCAAAGTTGGATAAATGGAGCGGACACCTTATTTCCAAAATAACACTATTCTGTGTATCCTTTGGCATCACAGTGCACTTGGCAGGCGTCTGCTTGGTATAGAATTGTTCTGTAACAAGTCGATTCATGGCTGGAGAGGTAGCCAGCTGACATCTGCAAGAAGCCTTGTTCTCCGAAAGGATTTCCTTTGAGGGTAATGCCAGCCCTCCAGTTGTGCCCGAGCAGCTGAAAATGAGAACAAGGAAAGCAGTATTAGTTTGCAATTGTTAGTATTCAGAAGAAAATTTCACTGTGCCTGGGAAGCCAGACAAAGCTACAGATGTCCAGCCGCTCTCTCTCTACACACACCCAGGATGGCAAACCTTTTCTCAGCTGATGATGAAAGCAGGATGCTCCAATTTCCCTCCATGTGGAACAACAAACAGGTCTCCTTTTTGAGGAAAAAAAGAGCCACAGCTGTGCTGTCAAAAGAAAGTTGTGCTTTCAAAAACATGATGATTCAAAGTTGAGTTTCTGTTTAGACTCACTTCTCTGTGCAGATTTTTCTCAGAGGCAGTTTGCCTTCCAAAAGAGAAAGTGAAGTTGCTCAGTCATATACAACTCTTTGCAGCCCAATGGGCTGTAGCCCACCAGGCTCCTCCATCCATGGAATTTTCCAGACAAGAATACTGGAGTGGGTTGCCATTTTGTTCTCTGGGGGATCTTCCTGACCCAGGGATCGAACCTGGGTCTCCCGCATTGCAGGCAGATGCTTTACCATCTGAGCCACCAGGGAACCAAATTTCCTATTAGAGTAGGGAGTGTGCTTGTAAATCCCCCAAGATTTAGTTGTGAGATTTTGTTTAAGGGAAGAATGAAGTTGGAAGATCCTTGGGTAGATCTTAACATCTGAATATACTGCTACTTCTTTAAATGTCTGAGCAGATAAGATGAGATGCAGGGATTGGAATTGTATGTTTCCGATGAAAATGAGACTCAGGTATGAGAGTCTCAGACTTTAGATATGGGTATGAACTCAGGGTCACATCACACTTTGCAAGTTTGGAAATATTTTGAGAAAAATGGTAAGGCTACCTCTATGGCCGTGAGTAGAACTTTATTTGATATAGTAATGTCTCTTGGATACCAATTTTCCTTGGTTTTTATACAACTTATTAGAATGTGAGTAAGTAACTCAAGAACATGTTTATACCCTTAACCGTTTACAATAAAAAGAAGTTCAAAACTTTGTGTTTTATATGTGGAAAGGACAAACAGAATTTCTTAAAATTCCTTAAAATTGTCCTTAGCTTTGAAGTTGTTGTATAATACAAGGAACTCAACCTGGTGCTGTGTGACAGCCTAGAGGGATAGGATGGGATTGGGAGGGTGGGAGAGAGGTTCAAGAGAGAGGAGATATAGGTGTACTTATGATTGATTCACACTGTTGTATGGCAGAAACCAATACAACATTGTAAAGCAATTATCTGCCAGTTAAAATAAATATAAAATTAAAAAATGTTGTCCCCACCCTTCAGAAAATTTTCTCAAACAATATTAATAAAGGTTTTTAAAGGAATTCAAAAATCATATTTACGATGGTTGTAGCACTCGCCTTCCTAGAACTCCCTCTCTGTTGACCTTGAGTTCATCCTAATAAGAACTTAATTGCTGAAAATCTAAAATGTTATCCAAAATGCCTGTGCAGTTGCTGTCAGCTTCCCTATTGAATCGTGAACATTTTGGGTGTTCTTTTTTGTTAAAAGAATAATTTATACAATTTGGTATGGCAGCATATATTTTAGCATAATTTAAAATTATAGTAGCTTTCTTTGATCTTAGATTGGGCAATGATTGAAATGAAGCTGATGGATTTTTTTTTTCAAGCCAAGTTTTTTATTCACTTTGTAAAAGTTTTCCTTTTTAAAAAATTGAGATATAGTTGGCTTATAAGATTATATTCAGGCATGCAGCATAATTTGATATCTGTATATGTTGTTAAGTGATCACCAGAATAAGTCTCGTTAACATCTATATAAGTTTCAAAATTTTTTTCTTGTGATGAGAACTTTTGATATCTGCTGTCTTAGCAACTTTCAAATATACAATATTGTATTATTCACTATAGTCAGCAGACTGTACAGTACATGCCCAAGTCTTATTTATTCTAACCGGAAGCTTGTACTCTTTGACCAGCTTCACCCAATTTCCACCCCCGACCCCATTCTCCTGTTTCTGGCAACCACCACCATGTTCCCAGTATCTAGCAGTTCGTGGCTTTTTGGTTTCATTGGTTTATTTTAGATTCTACACGTAAGTGAAATCATACAGTATTTTTTTCTGTCTTGACTTATTTTACTTAGCAGAATGCTCTACAAGTGTATCCACATTGTCATAAATGGCTACATTTCCTTTCTTATGGCTGAATCATATTCTTATGAATAACTATGAGTGACAATATGACTTGATGGAAGCATGAATAATACTATGACTTGGTTGGCTTCTTTGAAGGAAGGAGAAAGAATTCTCTTGTAGGAATAGACAACAGCTTTGCTCATGCCAGTGGTCAGGGAAGGAGCCAGGTTGGGCAAGGAGAGAAGAGGCTGCCTTCTCCATGTTTCCCGGAGAAGGCGCTCCTGAGAACGTACTGGGATGCCCATGAAGTGAGGCAAGGCTGGAATTAGTCCATGCTCATCTTTCCTTTGGGTCTGCATGACATGGCTGATAGCTGGGGAAAGAGAAGGTGGCTTCAGTGGGGGCTACAGCCATATGTAAAGCCAAAGACTGGAAGGAATCTTGGAGTCTTCTGGTCCAGGCAGCTGTGTTGGGGTGGCTCGTATTCACTTGTGAGCATAGTTGTTATCTTTTCAGGAATTCTGTGCTCCAGTTGTAAAACATAGGCATTATTAACACTAAATTATATAAACTTACAGTTAAATAAGTTATGTTGAAACAAAGTTAATACATACTATAATAACTAAGTAAATCAATTTAACACGTCCTAATTATTTTACTGGCCTTTGCTAGGATCTCCATTCTTGAAGTGGTATGTATTAGGTTTTTCTTGTTTTGTTTCTACTTACTAGATTACTGGTTTATTGTTGTTGTTCTTACCACTGAGATTCTTTACCAGTGAGCCACCTGGAAAGCCCCACTGGTTTATTATAAAAGGATGAAACCCAGGAACAGCCAGATAGAAGAAATGCATAGGGAGGTTATGGGGGAGAGGCATGGAGCTTCCCTGCCCTCTCCCAGCATCATTCTACCTGGAGGTGGTGTGTTTTGTCTCTGTCTGTTAGAAACACTCTGCATGTTGTCCTGACAGTTGCTTGAAATCAGACGTGGTGAAGCTTCTTGGAGCAGCAAGAGTCTTTTGGTTAGAATGGTGGCTGTCTAACATCTCCCAGAAAGCTTGATCTTCAGAGGATTTCCTTTGAGGATGATGCCAGGGCTCCAGCATATGCTACAAATTTGGAAGCATTCTGAAAGCTTTTTCCTTCCAGAAAGCTGGTTGTTAAACATTTACCATTGCTCCCAGTGGGCCCACCTACTCGTTTTAATAACTGAGATCGGGGTGCAGAGATGAACAGAGGCTTGTTCAAGGTCCTGCAGCCAATAACCAGCATGGTTAAGACTTGACTTGGTCTCCTGCTGCCTGCCAAGATGCTCTTTCTATTGTACAGATATGTTATTGGTGAAAGGCACAAGGGTGAGAGGTCAAGTTCAGCTGTGAGCTTTTATCTCCAGGGTTCCTGTAACATAAGTGATAGCTCTGTAGGGACTAGGGTCATACCTGAGGAGGGGGGATGATTAACACAGAAATCAAGATCAGTTGCCAGTGGGGTGGTCATTTGCTCCCTGTGATCAAATAGGGGAACGAGTTGGGAGGTGGCCCAGACCAGATACTGAACTGTGACCCTAATGCACAGTGACAAAATTGTTGAAGAGTGACTCAAGAAGGAAGAACTATTACCACCTGATATTACGTTACATATGCATTTGCTAGTTTATTTTACATCTCCCCCATAAAGATGTAACCTCAGTGAGAACAGGCACATACCTAGTCTTGTGTGCCGCTATGCACCAGCTCCCAAAATAGTACCTGGCGCATAGAAAGTGTTCAATAAATATTTTTGAATGAATGAATGAACCAGTCCTGCCATTTCTTGGCCTTATAGTCTCCAGCTCCCAGGGAAGGTTTTGCCCAGAGGAATGTGCCTGCCGTCATCCAGCATGGGGACCCTCTAACCTTGTGAAAGGCCATTAGACTCTTGGTGACCATCATTTGTCTTTCTCCTTAGATGACGGAGGGCCGTCGATGTCAAGTACATCTTCTTGATGACCGGAAGCTGGAACTCCTAGTTCAGGTAAATGACTCCTGGCCAACTTTCTAAGTTTTTTCTGCGACTGATGCAGTTCAGATATTGATTCAGCTGAAGGGTGGGTGAGAAAATAAATCATTTTAAAATCTCTATTAAAATCTCTGAGAGAAGATTGGGGCACACCTTGGTGTTTTTGTGTGTGTGTGTGTGCAAGCGCACGGGCTTGCACGCTATTTTTGTTCGTTCTGCTTCTTTGTACTGGACCCCTAAGGCATTCAAGGCCAGATATAGATCAAACCTATTGTTACAAATCTCTAGAAAAGGAAATTCCACAACTGCCATTAGCTAATCTTTCTGAATGGAAGGAGTTGGCTATAGTATAACCTAGAGAACTCTTGCTACAAGACTGATTTTGTCATCTTCCTTGCTCGAGTTATAGAAAACAGTTTATTATTTTCAAGTCAAGCCTTCATAGGTGTGACAAAGAAGAGCAATCTCCTGACTCTGTCTTCTCTCTAAAGGCTGAGTAACTCCTACTCCCTCCCAGAGGTCATCATTGCCATCACTGTTGATTGTCTATATGTTAGTTGACACATAGGAAATCATTTATCCCCAAAGAACTTATCCATGGCAGAGAAGTCAGAGCAGGCATTAGAATCCAGGCATTAGAATTAGTCCATTAGAAATGGACCCTGGTTTTGTTCAGCTTCAAAAAATAACGTATCATTGTTTTACTCAGAGCCCTAAAGAATGGTGAAATTTCCAAACTTGATTTAAAGAACTTAATTCCAAAACTCTTGTTCACCTCCAACTTTTCTAACCATATTTGCTTAATATTCTCCAGTGTCTATCATATTCTTAGGGCAGTGCTCCTTAACCTCCATCGTATTTGCCCTGGAGATGCTGCTGTTCATCAGTGGGTTGAAACAATGCCCACATGCTCATTCACGAGGGAAAACTATGCTCCCGTGGGGAGATTTACATAGAGGCACTCAAATCTCATGTTCCCGTGTATGTGCTGCTCAGATTTGAAAATGGTCAAACTGCTAACTTCTTAAGAGTGACTACTTTTAATAAGATTTCAGTTTTAAAGGTGTTACAAATGCAGGGTAGGAAAGAGACAAACTGTGGGAAGAAGCTCAAAACCACAAATAACAGTTCAACTCCTATTCTCATTTTGGTAGATTTCTTTCCAGCACTTTTCATATTTGTATTTCTTACATAGTTGCAATCATGTGTGACTAATTCTCTGTATTTTCTTTTTTCACTTAATGTCGTCTTTCATTAGCCTTTTCCAAGTTACTGAAAATTGTCATCTTTGTGAATAGCTTCATAAATTCCAGAAATGGATATTCCATTAGTATTGAGTCACTTAACTCATTTAGGTCCATTGAAGGTTTCTTTACAATTTTTCCACTATTACATTTTTACTATTTCTACTAAATGTTGTGATTAATTTATCTACCCTTGTACTGTCCTCCCATGTTTTGGATTATGTCCTTGTTAGACTAGATTCGGAGGACCACAGGCTTATTAAGTGTTGAAACTTTGGCTTGGGTTGGAGGGTGGGGCAGTGGATAAGATTATAAGGTGAGCAAGATCTCTTCAGTTAGCAGTGTCACAAACTGATAAAGCACTTGGAGCTCTAAACGGTTAAGAGTCAACTTGAGCTGCTGAGAGGTGAGTGGTCTGGTGTGTTTTAGATGCTTTTTAACATCAGCTCTTAGAGGCTTAGAAAGCAGCTACCCTCTTAAACAGGAAATGACACCTCAGTGGCAGTGAAATGACAATCGGTTGGCCGATTTGCTCTGGGGAAATATGGTTGGGGGCATTTGAAGTAGTCTCAAGTCACTGAAAAGAGATGCAGTTATTGATATGCAGCAGTTTTGGAAAGGGCATTTTCAAATGCCCTTGAATTGGACCAAATAAGAGAAGTTCACACTCTTCCCATCTTCCCACACTTTTCAGAACATGCTTCAAATGTTATTCCCTCTTCCTGGAACACTCCTTCCCATGCCCTCACCTCTGTCCCTGGATAGTTTCTGTTAAGCTTTCAGTTCCCAGATTCGAAGACACTTTTCCCTCTAAGACTTTCCCTGAAAGCCCTTTGTCTGGGTAAAACCCAGTCCCCCAGGTCTGGGTCTTAACCATTACCCAACCAGACTTGTGTCTGCTCACCCACACACAGTAAAGCTGGTTCCTGAAACAAGATTGTGGTGAAGTGAAGTGCAGCATTTACAGCAGGTACTAAGGGCTTCCCTGTGACTCAGCTGGTAAGGAATCTGCTGGCAATGCAGGAGACCTGGCTTCAATCCCTGGGTTCAGAAGATCCCCTGGAGAAGGGAAAGGCTACCCACTCCAGTATTCTGGCCTGGAGAATTCCATGGACTCTATAGTCCATAGGGTCGCAAAGAGCTTGACATGACTGAGTGACTTTCACTCACCAAGATAGTAGTCCAGGCAGCTAATGCTTGACAGACCTGAACACCCCAAGGGCTTTCAGGGAATGGCTTTAAAACACATGGTGAAGTTGTGATCAACGTGTGGACTTTCTTCAGATTGGTTTGTAGTGGGGTAATTGGAAGTCAGCATCATCAGCTTTCTGGTTCCAGCCAGCCTGGGGTCTTTGTGATTTGTGGTCAGCATAGAGTTAACTTCTTCCACCTGGTGAGGGGGTGGGTTAGTATCTACAGAGCAACTCAAAGGCTATGGCTCAGAATATTATCTGTGGTCCTTAGGTTCTTGGCATTGTTTAATGGCTGAGCTATTGTTATTTTATCTTGCTTATTTCCCTTGTTTCTGTATTTTCTCACTTCTGTGATTAAATTTACTTTCTGGAATTTGGAGCAGGCTGACGTTCTTCTATAAATAAGAGGCAGGCAGAGGACATGGTCAGTGGGGGGAGGTGTGTCTGTCCTGGGAAGACCCCCTGCTGACAGTCCTGCGCTGTGACATTAACTTTCACCCTTGCCCCTGAGCTTTCCCTCTTACTGTCACAACTCATCACGACTCACTGTCATGGCCTGTTTACTTGGCATTTCCCAGGGCCATCAACAGTGTGAGGGCCGGGTCTGTGTCATGGTCACTGTGTAGCCCCAGCACCCAGCCCAGGGCCTGGCACATAGGTCACTAAATAAATCCTTGTGAGTGAAAAAATGGGCAAATCCTAAGATACTCTGGAAGTACCTCCCCCAAGGACCATAGAACCAATTGCTTTGAGTTTAGCACCAAAAAAAAAAAAAAAAGTGGAAGCAACCTAAATGTCCATTGACAAACAAATGGATAAAGATGTTCTACATATATACAAAGGAATGTTAATCAGCCGTAAAAAAGAACAAAATGACGCCATTTGCAGTGACATGGATGGAGACTGTCATACTGAGTAAAGTAAGTCAGAGAAAGACAAATATCATATGATATCGCTTGTATGTGGAATCTAAAAAAAAAAAATTTACTGATGAACTTATCTACAAAACCAGAAATACACAGATGTGGAAAACAAACTTCTGGTTACCAAAGGGGGAGGGGATAAATTGGATGTTGGGATTGATATATACAAACTACTATATATAAAATGGGTAGCTAATATGGATCCTCCAGTCCTATCACTTCATGGCAAATAGATGGGGAAACAGTGGAAACAGTGTCAGACTTTATTTTTCTGGGCTCCAAAGTCACTGCAGATGGTGACTGCAGCCATGAAATTAAAAGACACTTACTCCTTGGAAGGAAAGTTATGACCAACCTAGACAGTATATTAAAAAGCAGAGACATTACTTTGCCAAGAAAGGTCCATCTAGTCAAGGCTATGGTTTTTCCAGTGGTCATGTATGGATGTGAGAGTTGGACTATAAAGAAAGCTGAGCACTGAAGAATTGATGCTTTTGAACTGTGGTGTTGGAGAAGACTCTTGAGAGTCCCTTGGACTGCAAGGAGATCCAACCAGTTCATCCTAAAGGAGATCAGTCTTGGGTGTTCATTGGAAGGACTGATGTTGAAGCTGAAACCCAGTACTTTGACCACCTGATGGGAAGAGCTGACTCATTGGAAAACACCCTGATGCTGGGAAGGATTGAGGGCAGGAGAAGAAGGGGACGACAGGGGATAAGATGGTTGGATGGCATCACCGACTTGATGGACGTGGGTTTGGGTGGACTCCAGGAGTTGGTGATGGACAGGGAGGCCTGGCGTGCTGCAGTTCATGGGGTCACAAAGAGTCGGACATAACTGAGTGACTGAACCGAACTGAACTGAACTGAATAAGGATCTACTGTATAGCACAGGAAACTCTACTGAATGAATACTCTGTAATGATCTATATGGGGCTTCCTTAATGGCTTCCAGTTCCAGTTCAGTCTCTCAGTCATGTCCAACTCTTTGCTAAGTCGCTTCAGTCGTGTCCAGCTCTGTGCGACCCCATAGACGGCAGCCCAACAGACTCCCCCGTCCCTGGGATTCTCCAGGCAAGAACACTGGAGTGGGTTGCCCTTTCCTTCTCCAATGCATGAAAGTGAAAAGTGAAAGGGAAGTTGCTCAGTCGTGTCCAACTCTTCGTGACCCCATGGACTGCAGCCCACCAGGCTCCTCCGTTCATGGGATTTTCCAGGCAAGAGTACTGGAGTGGGGTGCCATTGCCTTCTCTGGTCCGACTCTTTGCGACTCCATGAATCACAGCACACCAGGACTCCCTGTCCATCACCAACTCCTGGAGTTTACTCAAACTCACGTCCGTCAAGTCGGTGATGCCATCCAGTCATCTCATTCTCTGTCGTCCCTTTCTCTTCCTGCCCCCAATCCCTGCCAGCATCAGGGTCTTTTCCAATGAGTCAACTCTTCGCATGAGGTGGCCAAAGTATTGGAGTTTCAGCTTTAGCATCAGTCCTTCCAATGAACACCCAGGACTGATCTCCTTTAGAATGGACTGGTTGGATCTCCTTGCAGTCTAAGGGACTCTCAAGAGTCTTCTTCAACACCACAGTTCAAATTCATCAATTCTTCGGCACTCAGCTTTCTTCACAGTCCAACTCTCACATCCATATATGACCACTGGAAAAACCATAGCCTTGACTAGACATAACTTTATTGGCAAAGTAGTATCTCTGCTTTTTAATATGCTGTCTAGGTTGGTCATAACTTTCCTTCCAAGGAGTAAGTGTCTTTTAATTTTATGGCTGCAGTCACCATATGCAGTGATTTTGGAGCCCAGAAAAATAAAGTCTGACACTGTTTCCACTGTTTCCCCATCTATTTGCCATAAAGTGATAGGACTAGATGCCATGATCTTAGTTTTCTGAATGTTGAGCTTTAAGCCAACTTTTTCACTCTCCTCTTTCACCTTCATCAAGAGGCTCTTTAGTTCCTCTTCACTTTCTGCCATAAGGGTGGTGTCATCTGCATATCTGAAGTTATTGATATTTCTCCCGGCAATCTTAATTGCAGCTTGTGCTCCTTCCAGCCCAGCATTTCTCATGATGTACTCTGCATATAAGTTAAATAAGCAGGGTGACAATATACAGCCTTGATGTAATCCTTTCCCGATTTGGAACCAGTCTGTTGTTCCATGTCCAGTTCTAACTGTTGCTTCCTGACCTGCATACAGGTTTCTCAGGAGGCAGGTCAGGTGGTCTGGAATTCCCATCTCTTTCAGAATTTTCCACAGTTTATTGTGATCCACATAGTCAAAGGCTTTGGCATAGTCAATAAAGCAGAAATAGATGTTTTTCTGGAACTGTCTTGCTTTTTCGATGATCCAGCAGATGTTGGCAATTTGGTCTCTGGTTCCTCTGCCTTTTCTAAAACCAGCTTGACCATCTGGAAGTTCATGGTTCACATATTGCTGGAGAATTCTCCTGGCTTGGAGAATTTTGAGCATTACTTTACTAGCATGTGAGATGAGTGCAACTGTGCAGTAGCTTGAGCATTCTTTGGCATTGCCTTTCTTTGGGATTGGAATGAAAACTGACCTTTTCCAGTCCTGTGGCCACTGCTGAGTTTCCCAAATTTGCTGGCATATTTAGTGCAGCACTTTTGCAGCATCATCTTTCAGGATTTGAAATAGCTCAACTGGAATTCCATCACCTCCAATAGCTTTGTTTGTAGTGATGCTTTCTAAGGCCCACTTGACTTCACATTCCAGGATGTCTGGCTCTAGGTGAGTGATCACACCATCGTGATTATCTGGGTTGGGAAGATCTTTTTTGTACAGTTCTGTGTATTCTTGCCACCGCTTAAATGGTAAAAAAAAAAAGAAAATCTGCCTGTGATGCAGGAGACCCAGATTCAATCCCTGTGTTGGGAAAAATCCCTTGGAGATAGGAATGGCAAACCACTCCAATATTCTTGAGAGGAGATTTCCACGGACAGAGGAGTTTGGTGGGCTACAGTCCATTGGGTCATAAAGAGTCAGACACAACTGAGCAGCTAGAACTTTCACTTTCAGTGACCTATATGGGAAAAGAATCTTAAAAAGAATGGATATATGTATAACTGATTTCACTTTGCTGTACAGTGGAAACTAACATACATAATGGTATAAATCTATACTCCAATAAAATTCATTTTAAAAATATGAAGAAGAAGATGGTTGTTTTGAGACATTAGTCTTCTATCTTTTTGGTCAGCTGGCTTTCCAAATAAAGTTGTAATCCTTGCCTCAGGAAAAAAAAAATGAAGAAGAAATGATTCTAAACTCTCATATATTATTACAATGTGAGTTTCAACAGAACTTGGAGAAACAAGGATGGACAAAAGCCAACTTAAATATATGACTTTTCTTTGTATCCTACAAACTACTGTAGCCCAGGATTGTACTCTTTTGACAGGAGCTTTAGGGGATTCCCTATTCTTGAATTCATTGGGACCCATCTCTAAGTTATTAATAGCATATAATATTTTGACTTGGAACCTTTTTTTAAACAGCTTCATAGGCTGAGAACCTTGTAAGTTGTTTAGTCACCAGTATTATGCATATTAAATGCTAAAGTTTTTGCCATTGTTAAGAACAGTTCCAGAATATTTGCAATAAGCTGTAGACTGAGCAGTACCCTTCCTAATCTTTTGATCTGGTGGGGAAGGGTGGATGTTTCCTACGCTGACCTCACAGGGGTTAAAAGATGGAGAGGCAAGTTTTGAGGAAATGGTCATCTTTCACAAAGATTAAAACAGGTTTACACACAAGGATGAAAGAATGAAGGGCATTGATAATAGCAACAGACATGGGATGTCCAGCTTTTCAGCCACTAAAGATTAGGACAAGAGACTCATCCAAGGCTAGACCACAGACCTTCAGAAGCAGCACAGTTTCCAGCCGCAGAAGTGGTAGAACACTGGGCTAACTAAGAATTAAAATGTAACCAGAATTGCTTTGTATCAGAAGGATGCTGGTAATCAGACAACTACAGAGATTATTTCCTGCACCTGTGCAAACCTGGCCACTGTGATGGAAGCATTTCCCTTTTAAGGGTTACAGAGCAAAATGGCCATAATCCCCACATTGAAGGTTTATTACGAAACCCTTTTGAGATTGCCAAGTGGAATCTGCACTTCTAAGTTCCTGATGGTGTTGAGTAAATCCCACATTACGTGTACAGGGGAAAGAACAGAGGTCAAGAATTCACATACAGGAATATTAATATTCAGAAGGCTCATCCCTCAATCCACAGGCAGGTTCCTGACACCCACGATATGACCACGTGATGCCCTAAGTCACTGAATTGCACTTACGGACAGCTGAAACCATGCTGTGACACAAAGGTGTGATTTAGTAACAAGTCAACCCTTCAGCTTTGGTCATCATTGGGTGAACTTTGTCCAGCCACAACGCACTCGCATTCAACAGAGTCAATGGCATTTTCTCCATTGCACCAAATTGTTTCAACCTTTTAGAAACGTACTTGAAAAAGCCTGAATCAAAATACAAGAGGCCACCATCATGGACTTGTCTCAACCAACCTTTTGATACTTCTATAACCAGTCAGGAGGGTGTCATGCTTGTTTTGTATTAAACTGAACTCGCATCTGGCCTTCATATAGTTACTCCTTTAAAATGACTTTCTTCACTTTTTTCTGACCTGAGTGTGTATTTAAGGGAACATTTTGGAAGCAAAGAAAGAGAAATGAGCTTTACTCTTAGTGAGAATCATTTCAATAAGACAGAGAGGAATTTCCTGACAATGAGAGTCAGTGGGTGGAGGACTGGAAGCTATTAATGGGAAGATTCCAGGCTCGCTCTTTTGAGTTTCTTAAAAAATACAATAGATTTTCACTAGATTGGAATGGCTGAGGTGTGGTCCTTCCTTTTTAGGGTCTCTTGAGGCTTATGATACTGTGTGAGGGCTTGTCTTAGGAAGACAAGCCAATGAGAGAAAAACAGATATGTACCTTCTACTTCCAGAGATGCCTCGTGTCAAGGTCTTTCCCGGTTCTTTGGATGAGTGGGTATTATGCTCATGGCAGAATTTCCTCCCTTTGATGAGAGAGCACACCAGAGTCTTCTCCATCCCCTGCACAGAGGGAGCTGCCCAGTGATGTGGGGTGAATCCTAAGATTACTGTCTCTCTCTTCTCTGACCCCATCTCTAAGTGGCCATTGGCATCATATTTATAACTATTTACTTCCGTTAAAATAGAGGAACGAAGTATCCTGTGATTCTGAGAAATGGAGCAAACTTAAACAAGTCAGTGTGTTTTCAAGAGAATTAAAGATAGTAGCTGGACTATTCTTGTGTATCACATAGTGTCCCTAATCCTGATAAAACCAGTGGGACAGAAGCATCAAGGGAGATTTAAAGCTACACTGTGGGGTACAGTTGGAGCCCTGGAAATGTGGCCAGTCCCAATTAAGATGGACTGTGACTGTAAAACAAGCACCAGATTCTGAAGACTTCATTTTTTTAAAATAAAATATCTAATTAATGATTTTCATATCAGTGATTCCATGTTGAAATAATATTGGGCTATGTGAGATGAAAGACAATACATAATTAAAATTAATCTCACCTGTTTCTTGTTCCTTGTTTCATGTGGCTAACTAAAAAACATAAAAATTTCCTATTAGGCTTCCATGATATTTCTGTCGGGCAGCTATCTCTGAAGGATAAAGAGTAGATCATTTAAGCAAGAAAAAAATTATAAACTTAATAGACTTGTTTAAGTTTATCCAAATTTCCTATTGAACGACCTCTATAATAATGATGGCACTTTACAGAGTTTCTCTGGAGCATATCTTATTTAACCTTCACATTAACTATGTAAATAAGATGCTAACTCAGATGGAGAAACAGAAACTCAGACAGGTTGATTAACTTGCTCAAGGGTCACAGAGTAATATACGCAGCTGGAACACCACTCCTCTGACATTTCAGCCTATTCTCTTTCATTGCACAAGTAAGGAATATATACGATTAATACCAGACTTGTGAGACGGTTTATGGGATACATGGCTCTCATGTTGGCCCCAACACCAGCTTCATAAATGACTAGAATTAAAGACTTAAAGCCTTCTCTCAGGGCTTCCCTGGTGATGCTCAGTGGTAAAGAATCTGCCTGCCAGTGCAGGAGGCACAGGTTCGATCTCTGGTCCAGGAAGATTCCACATGCTGCAGAGCAGCTACGCCCATGTGCCATAGCTAGTGAGCCTGTGCTCTCGAGCCTGGGAGCTGCAGCTACTGAGCCCACGTGCCACAGCTGTAGAGGCCCATGCACCCTAGAGCCTGTCCTGCACAACAGGAGAAAGCACTGTGATGAGAAGCCTGTGTACGGCAGCTAGATAGTAGCCCCCGCTTGCCTCAACTAAAGAAAAGCTCGTGAAGCAACAAAGACCCAGCACAGCTACAAATAAATAAATAAAAGTTTAAAAAAACAAATCTCATCTCAGATCGAGAACTGAACTCAGATGGGCTTCCTGGGGTTGTTTTGTTTCTTTGAACTCAGTTTCTAATCAATAAAGTCAAGATACGCAGATTTGACACAGGATAAAGAGTTTCAACATCTTGTCTAAGCCTGAGGGTATCAGGTATGAGAGAACCTTTGCAGCAGATTTAATAATTCTTGGATTCTCATCACTTTCCTCTGCCTGACAAAGATTCTAGTGATACCGGCTTAAAGATAAAGTAAGTTTATATAGCCTCTGAATAAAGCAGCCTTGAAGGCAAAGTAATATTCTTATGTATAATGGGCTTTAAAATGCAACCTGTACATGACTTTTTCAGAAATCTGGAAGTCTGATAGTGTTGCATGGGATAAATGAACAAGCCCTGAGTTTCCTCTGTGTGCAAACACACGTTCATATTCACCCTCAGCCCCCATCCTTAGCTACTTCCATGGTTTATCATGTTCTTCTATAAAAATGCAAAGGATTATTTTCTATCAAAGAAGCCAAGAATTTCCCCAAAACGCACTTTGCCGAGAAAAGAAATACACAGAGTTGATTCCATATCTTCTCAGCCGAGAAGGGTGGTCTGCTTTGCTAGCTGGCCCGTCTACTAAAGCGAGGGCTGGCCGGGCCATCTGCTCCTGTCTGGACTGAAGTCACCAGGAGGTGCAGTCTCAGTCAGGGGTGGGAAGCCCTGTGCAGAGCTGGGAGCAGACCGAGGGCCCTGGGTGTTCTGGACCTTCTGTCTGGGACCTCCCAGGCCCCCAGGCCGCCTCATAAAACAAGAGCCAGCGGGGTCAGGCAGCAGTGCTGTGGGCTGATCTCAGAGTCACTGCGATGGCCATCATCATTTATTAAGCTTCTGGCTGCAAAGCTGGGCATGCGCCCAAATGAGCCAAACAGATGTCTTCCCCACCCCTGGGGGTGGCTGATAATATTTAACATCTTAAAGGCACATCGTGAAGCAAATAGATGTTAAGGTATAGATCACAGACGGAGGACATAGTGGTATGTGATGGTCACTCTATGTGGAATCAAAATTAGTGGCTTGGAGGAATAAGAAATAGTCCTTAAAGTATACCCTTGGGGGCCACAAGCAGCTCAGGAGTTTCCGCCTCTGGCGAGAGGAGGGAGGGACCTGTACATCCTCTTTTTTGCGTGGAGGGCCTTTATGGAAAAGTTGGGGAGCTCTGCTCTGCTTGATAACCAAAGCGAACCCCAGTCTCCCTGTGGGGCTGTGACAGAGGAGTGTCAGGATTCAGCAGGTTGTGCAGTCATCCAGGGGCCACACCCAATACACTCACCCCACCATACAGGCACACACAACTCCAGGAGCAGCCAGCTCAGGGCAAGGAGGAGAGACCAGGTTCCAGGCAGTTGAGGTCCAGGCTCTGGTTCCTTAGCAACATCCCCTTCTTTGCTTCCTTCCCCACCTTACCCTCCTTCCACCCCAGCCCTCCATTTCTGTAGGCCATTCTCCCTTGATGTTCATTTTAACCGGTTTTTTAAGCATATCACTTGGAATACTTTGAAATGGCCAGTGTTGGCTGATTACGTCCTACTGAAAAGACAGTTTTATGGGGTTCAAACTGTGTGGGGGGCAAGAAAGGGAATTTCAGGAGAGGAAGACAGGGCGACACCTTACCTCCCAGAAATGACCCTCTAGAAAGTTGATTTTTGTGGCTTTGTTTTGTGTGTGTGTGCGCTACTGCTGAGTTGTTTTGTTGATCCTTGTACAAAATCATTTCCACAAATTCTCCAAGGTGACCCAAAGCAGTGTTGGCAGAAAGGAGCCTTGGGATACAGGTGGGGACTGTGGGCTCTCTGGTGTAGCCTTTCTGCCCAAGACGGGTGAGAAAGGTGAGGGGCAGAAACAAGCTTAACACCCAATGCAGGTCAGCAAAATGTGAATAATTGTGTCACTACGGGAAAGATACACAGAAAACACGTGTGTGTGTGCACCCCCAGCCCAAGAGAGTGTGGAGATGGAGAGAGAGCTGGCCATCTGGAAAGGATGGCTTCACGGGAACCTGGGTATTAACAAATCTGGGTGTTTTCTGTTTTTCACCCACAACTCACATTAATTTTTGGCTCATTGCTCGACTTGAATTGCACTTGCTCATTTCATAAAGCTCTATTATTCATCTTTCCCTGTGCTGCAGAGATGTCAGTGTGCCTCCCTTTGCAGCAGAAGGTCATGTCTAGAGGTGGGCTGGGCGACTTTTTGCACATCCGGGGTATTCTTACTTCTGCAATGGGCTGTGTGTTCTCCACTGGCTGTAACAGCGCCCCTTTCTCTGTGCAGTTATACCAAGGGCACCCCATTCTCCCTTTATAAGGAGCGGGTGCAGGAGGATTTGGAGAGACAGAGCTGTGCATCCTGGCAGCCTCTGCTGCAGCTTGTCCCATCCTGCCCAGAGATGGAGGGGAGGGAGGGAGAAGGGGGAAGAGGTGGTGAAGGGATCAGAGGTCTGGGAAACTCTCGGCTGCTCTGTGCTCTTCCCTGTCTCTCCCACCCCTGCGGCCCTGCCCCAGAGCCCTTGAATCTCTCTACTTGCCAGTTTGTTCACTTGCCTGGTGAAGAACCGACAATTTAGTTACCAAAGCAACACAGAAGATTTCCAGATCTTGCCAAAGCCCCCATCTCATACATCAAGCCACCTGCTGGGTGCCAGCAGACAGCAGAGATATTGCAGGTTGGGTTCTGAGGACTAGAACATATCAAGTTGCATGGTGTTTTTGTGTCCTAAATTTTATAGATATAAAATTTATGTTTCATTTGCTTTATCTTTTAGGTTTCACACATAAGTGAAAACCTACAGTGTTTTTCTTTCTCTGTCTGACTTACTGCACGACATATAATACTGTGTGGGTCCATCCATGTTGTTGCAAATGGCAACATTTTCATTCTTTTTTATGGCTGAGTAATGTTCCATAGTGTGTGTGTGTGTGTGTGTGTGCATCACAACTTCTTTACCCATTCATCTGTTGATGGCCACTTAAGTTGCTTCCATTATCTTAGCAATTGTAAGTGATGCTGCTCTGAATATTAGAGTGCATATATTGTTTCAAATTAGTATTTTCATTTTCTTCAGCTATAAGCCCAGGCGAGGAGCTGCTGGGTCACATGGTAGTTCTGGTTTTAGGATTTTGAGGACTCTACTGTTTTGCACAGTGAATGCACCGACTTACATCCCCACCAGCACTGGTGCTGCTGCTACTGCTGCTAAGTCGCTTCAGTCGTGCCCGACTCTGTGCGACCCCATAGACGGCAGCCCACCAGGCTCCCCCGTCCCTGGGATTCTCCAGGCAAGAACACTAGAGTGGGTTGCCATTTCCTTCTCCAATGCCTGAAGGTGAAAAGAGAAAGTGAAGTCACTCAGTTGTGTCCGACTCTTAGCGACCCCATGGACTGCAGCCTACCAGGCTCCTCCATCCATGGGATTTTCCAGGCGAGAGTACTGGAGTGGGGTGCCACTGCCTCCTCCAAGCGCTGGTGCTGGTGGTTGCCTTTCTCCACATCCTTGCCAACGGTTGTTATTTGTTGTATTTTTGATGGCAGCCATTCTATAACAATATGGAATCACTATGTTATACGCCTGGACTTAAAATAATACTGTAGATCAACTTTGATTTTACAATTTCTGTTTACACTATACTGTAGTCTAAGTGTCATGTAAATGGAGCAAGTTTGAACCCCTCTGGCTTGTCCCTTACCCCTGACAGGGTTCACCTGAGGGGGCTCAACAGAGCCCTCAGGGTTTAGAAATCACTAGATAGAAACCAGCTGATAAAAAAATATAAGTATCCTTTACTTTATGCAAATGAGCACATTCCCAAACAGTTCAATATGATGCAAGCTTTAATTCCCAAAGCCAGTTTTTAATGCTTTGGGAAATTTTATGGCTTAGTGATTCATCATCAGTGTAGCTACTGAGTACTTCTTTCTGTGCCAAATTGTTCTAAGTGTTCCACACGTGCTGAATCATCAGATGATAATTAACTCCATTATTCTTCCCATTTTTCAGATGAGGAAATTTCAGCATAGAGCAGTTAAGTAACTTATTCAGGATGGCACAGCAGGGAAAGAGTAGATACCTGAGTCAAAATTAGGCTGTATGGCTCTGGGGAAGAGCAGCTTATCACCGATACACTGACAGCACAGATTCAAGGGCCAGACAGCCTGGCTTCAAAACCTGGCCAGAATTTAAATCAGTCAAGGTCCCAGAGTTACCAGCCTGATGCTTAGTAGCTCCATCACCTTGGCCAATTGTCCAGCCTCTTTAAGCTTCAGTTTCCTTATCTGTAACCCGGGAATCAAAACGGCCTCCAATCTTCCTGCCAATTTTATCTATACATTAATTTTAGAACTTGCCTCATGGAGCTATGATTAGGATTCAATGCATTAGAACATATAACATGCTCAGAAGATTTCTCCGCACATCTCGGGCCATCCGATGCCCAAACTGGACCACTTAGTAGCTATGGTAACCTGGGCAAGCCTCTTCCCTTGCTACCTCTTTGTAAAATGGAATTGTTAACTACCTCGGCCTCTGGGGAAATGCTACATAATTTGTGGTGTAATTATTCCTAGTAATTTGGTATTCCTTGAGACTCTGTACAAGGCTTTATGGAGTATTTCTAGAGTGCAGTGCAAGTTCGCTTGACAAGGGATGGGGTTGCGTGTCGGTCAAAAATGTCTTAATTGCTTAACCTTTTAGGCTTCCTGACACATGGTCCCCTGAGCCTTTTATGGACAGTGGTTATCACTTCTAATCCTCCCAGTGTCATATACAACTCATGTGACAAGGTCGTAGAGGACAGAGGGGCTTCCTAGGTGGTGCTAGTGGTAAAGAATCTGACTGCCATTGCAGGAGACACAGGAGATGTAGGTTTGATCCCTGGGTCTGGAAGATCCCCTGCAGTAGGAAATGGCAACCCGCTCCAGTATTCTTGCCTGGAAAAATTCCATGGACAGAGGAGTATGGCTAGAGTCTGTGGAGGCGCAAAGAGTCGGACACAACCAAACGACTGAACACACACACACAGGACAGACAGGATGTAAGTGGAAATGTGTTCATGCCAAGTACTGATAACCGTCTAGATGAGTGAATGCAGTTGTAACTTCCAACTATGTCAAAGCTTGCTAAGCGCTTGTCACTCTGGGGAATAAAATAGGGGAAAAAAAAAAAAGATTTTGATGGTTGCCACCCAGTCTCTTATAAATGACCCTATCTATAATACTTTACACTGAAATAATCTTGAAGCCTAATTTTATACAAATGGATGATATTGACTGTGAAATGTGGTAGGGTAAGAACTGAAGGCGAGCATGATTCCTCGTAAACAAGTTCGTGATTGGTTTCCCAGCTCATTACTCATGGTCTCAAGTTCTCACAAGTTCTCACATTAACTATTATTTCCTACTAAGGGCTGTATCCTTTCCAGGGGATGTGGTGTGCTAGCCAGATTTTGTAGCCCAGAGCGGGATGGACATTTTTGGGCATTCAGTTGCATTCTTTGCTACTCTGCAAGTCTCAGAAGAACTTGTGCCTAACCAGGGCTGCTAGAATACCAGCCATCTGAGATCATTCCCAAGAGAACTGCCTGGCTCCAGAAACGCCTAACTGCCAGTTCAAAACTGGTCACAACTTTTTCCTTGAGGGGAAGAGGATTTTAAAATCCCACGTGACTTCCTTTGACAGCGGCTTGAATGAATACAGTGATTCTTTTTTAAAACATTTTATTTTATATCATAATATAGTTGATTAAAATATTGTGTTAGCTTCAGGTGTAAAGTGACTCAGTTATATATACACATGTATCTATTCTTTTTCATGTTATTTACCCATTTCAGTTGTTACAGAGTATTGAACAGGGTTCCCTGTGCTACACAGTAGGTCCTTGTTGTTTGGTTATATGTTTTAAATATAGCTGTGTGTACATGGCAGTCTCAAACTCCCGATCTAAGTACAGTGAATCTTACATTTTAAATTGTTGATGGATGCATTGCTAAATTAAAGCTAGCCGGATGTCAGTATTATAAAAATTGTTGATTAACCTTCCTTACCCTTGTAATAGACTCAGTGATTTTTAAAACGACAGAGAGAATATCAGTGGATTCATACAAAGGTATGTTGGATTGTACTAATCCTCCAAATGATTCCAGGTCTCCATTTCATTTAATAGTATATCTATAACAGAATCAGAGAGGTGTGACCAGATAACTGCCTTTTCGCTTACCTTTCAGAGGTGAATAAAATGATATATAAACCAATGAATGCTATGATACCGAGCTGCCTCCAGCATTCAGTTGGCTTTGTCAAATACACACACACACACACACACACACACACACACACACACTATATTTTAGAGAGTAGCGCTGCCCTGTGACCCTGAGTTCAACAGCTGCGCTCTCACCAGATTGTATTCAGAAGCGTGAAAACAATCATCTTTCTGTTCAGCTTCACTTTGAGCTCCAGATTAAATGCAGTTACTTCTCCGGAAGTTCTCAGGCTCCTGGACTCCACTGGTCACGTGCTGGCTGCAGCAACTCCAAGTAGCGCATCTTCACGCAGCCACGTTCCAAAGAAGGAAGGGAGTTTCTCCTCTTGTAACTCTTTTATCGTGAAAGACAAACCTTCTCTGTTCCCTACTTCCCTCCCCAACCCACACTCTGTTGGTTCATATTCATAGATCTGAGCTAGTCCCTAACAAGGTGAACAGAAATGATGTGGTGGGCATAAGCCAGGGCTTCTCAAAGTGTAGTCTGAGATTGGCAGTGGCAGCATCACTTGGAAATCACGTTAGAAATGCAGATTCTCTGGTTCAGCACATCCCTGGTGGAACCCAGTGATGGAGCCAGCATCTGGTTCTATGCAGCCCGCCATGGGAGCCTGCATGCTCCCAGGCACACTGCATACTAAGACAGCAAGAATCTAACGTGGAGGAGAGTGCAGGCCTGTATGCCTTTCCAGAGTTCCCCTCTGGGGCTCACAGTTAGGGTCAGTGTGAGGCAGTGGTTCACAGACTTTGGAATTTAAGGAACCATAAAATGTAAAGAAAAAAGAAAAGTAGGGCTGGATTTTTTTTTTTTTTTGATCAAGTAAGAATATTTAAAAATATTGCTGAATACATTAACCTTCATTTTTGTAATAAAAAAGAAAAAAATACCAAAAATAATAGACAAGGAGAATAAAGAGCAGTCCTTTAAGTGTAGGATACCTTTTGCTTTATAAAATGTTTACGTACATTAATCTTATTTTCCTTGTTTCACCACTGACCCATGGAAAAATGGATCAGGGCTCCGGAGCCATTGATGTGATAAAGTTCGTACTCTGGATAAAGTAAAAATCCTGACCCGCCCCCCTTCCTGTGGATGGTGTGTGGGCTTAGGAAACATTTATCTATATGAACCTCAGCTTTCTTGTTGCTAACATGGGAATTGTAATAACTACCTTGCAGGATTGTGGTGAGAATTAGAAATAATGAAATCCGGCACCCTCTTCTCGGGGGCCCTATGGTGGCTGCTTTCATTGAACAAATGAATAGATGAACAAATTGCTTTCAAAATAAGAACTTCTCGAGTCTTCAAGTTAGCGCTTCTGTCCTCGTTTACTTGTGGCAAAAGGGACGGCCAGATTATTTTTCAGTGACTCAAAGCATAGGGACTTTAAAGATATACTTTAAAAAGAGAGAGACAGGAGGGGGAACATAGGAGAGGGCACAAGCTCATGAAGTTATTCTAGGGATAATCATTTTAATTCCTAAAATCCAACCAACCTTGAGCTTGGTTGTTTTTTAGCCCCCAAACACGTCTGTCTTCAAGTGTTCAGCTGCGTAATAACAGCCCATTTGTGACTGACAAAGCCTCTGGTTGTAACACTCACAGCAGCAGTGTCACCTTGGGGGAGCTAATGTGGGGGAAAGAGGCTGCAAACCTGAAATGTGATTCTGGCCCCAGTACTTGGAGTTAGTGCCGACTCCTCTCATCCCCAACAAGACCACCCGCCCTTCAGAGACCAGCCACAAGCGTGGGGGTCCCCAGTCACCCTGCACTTCTGACCAGCTGGCTGTAAATGTGGGGGTTCCCATCACCCTCTGAGGTTCAGGAATTCACCAGGATGACTCATGAAACTCAGGAAAGCATGGTACTCAGGATTATAAGATTTTATTGTAAGGGATACAAATCAGAACCTGCCAGCGAAGAGACTCATAGGACAAGGTCTAGAGGGTCCCAAATGCCAAATTTCCTTGTCCCCTCCCGGTGGAATCAGGACACATCACTCTGTCAGGGCAGCTGTGTGTGTGCCTACCGGGAAGCTCCATCGAGCATCACTGTCCAGGGTTTTATTGGGGTTCCACTGCAGAGGCATGACTTTTCTTCATTTTTTATTGAAGTATAATAAAACATATAACATTGTTTAAGGTATACACTGTGTTGATTTGGTATATTTATATATTGCAATATGAGTACCGTTAGCCTCTTAGCAACTTTGAAGTTTATAGTACAGTGTTGTTGACGATAATCTCTATGCTGTATGGACTATTATGTATAGAATGGATAAAAAACAAAGTCCTTTTGTATAGCACAGGGAACCATATTCAACATCCTGTGATAAGCCATCATGGAAAAGAATTTATATACATATATATGTACACAGGCATGTATGACTGAATCACTCTTCTGTACAGCAGAAATTAATACAACATTGTAAATCGACTCTACTTCAATAAAATGAATTTTTAAAAAATGTTCTTGATGTTTAAAAAGCTTAAAGGAGAAAGAAAGGAGAGAAGAATGCTGTGTCCTAAAGCCAAATGAATCGGAACCTCACTGAAAAGCCTCTGCAGACTTCCTCAGAATGATCATAGTGGCCATGTATGGCAGGGATCCTGTTGGCTGAGAGGACCACCGAGGAAGGTCATTTAAAAAGTATTTCCTAGTAAATATAATCTCCTTCATCTATGTCAAGTCAGATGACTAAATACCATTTTGAGGTGATGTCCTCAAAATGTCTTCAGAATTGGTGATTCTTTCAGCCAAGTCCTAAAGTTATGTTAATCATTGTGTTTATCTTATTCATCATAAGGTGGCTTTTATTCAAGGTCATGGTTTTTTTTAATTGGGATATAGTTGCTTTACAATATTGTACAACAAATAGAATTAACTGCATGTATACATATCCCCTCCCACTGGGACCTCCCTCCCACACACCCCCATCCCAACCCATCTCATGCCACAGTCATGGTCAGTATTTTAGACCGGATAATAAAGGGAAACAGGCAATGTCCCCACCTCCCAGGAGCTTACAGTTAAAGACTGTCATGTCAGTGCCTTCAGATATGTGGAAAACAGTTCAGAGGGTAAGTGATGCATTAAGCCAAGAAATGCATCAGGGAGAAATGAATTTATGAGAGGAGACCATAAATGGGGTGCTGGAATTCAGAGTCTCTTTCCCATGACGTTTGCAACGGAGGAATGACTACAGAAGAAATGTTATGCCGTGTCTTTCATGGGAAGGATGATTCCTGGTGGAGTTAAGCCTGTTTTCCTCGTCCATCGTCTTCAAAGGTGCTCACTGGGCAGGTTACCATGGAGGCCAGAGATAGATTCCGGGCTGTTTTCATGTTGTCAGGTCAGGAGATAGAAGGAAAAGACAGAGGAAGTGAACAGAAGATGCCTGGGGGGTGGTGTAACGAGAGGCACGTGGATTGATGGACACTTTGCAGAAGAGGCTTGCAATTGGGCTTTGATGAGAAGGAAGCAGGAGGTCATGCCAGCAGCTCATGTTTGAGCTTCTTATTGGTGAATGCATGGCTATACCATCAGAGTTGGAACTCCAAGTTAGTGTCTATATGATGCCAGCATAGAGTCAAGATTAACTTTGAGGAAGAATATTGCCCAAGAGGATAGAACTCAGAAGCTGCTCATTCCAGCCAACTGTTGGGAAAAAGCACGGTGGCCAAGAACATGACCCTCTGATCCTTTGTAACTGTCGTGTATTCCCCACCGCGGACTTTCTGTAATCTGTGGAAGGCTCTAAACAGCTTCGTTTAAAAAAGGTCAGGAGTCTTGGCTGGAATTCTCAGCTTCCTGGCATGCATCATGGGAGAACGGTGATTCAGAACCCAGCTGGGACTCCCAAACCTGGGCATCGGGGCCCTTGAACCTTGCCGACCTCAGCCCAGTGTGCTGCAACACAAGTTTCTTCGTAGCTCGGTGACCATATTAAGGGAGAGAGACAGGGGGCAGTTTGTTTGGTTTAATCTTATATTTCTGATTTGGGATGGTTTTCTCAGAAAGCCACCCTTGTAAGGAAACCACTCTCTGAACCAGCATTCACCCAAATGTGCTCCCTGAAACACAAAGCCCAGAATGTTATCCGAGAGGAGAGGGTCCTGTGTCAAGGAAGTTTGGGAAATGCCTCACGGTACATTCCCATCTGAGATATGGGCACATCTGCCTACTGAAACCATCGGGGAGATCTGTGGTGAAAGCATCTGGTCAGCTAGTCTTCCCAGGCCTCCATACTCATGAAAATCCCTCTCTCCTGGGTGGTCCCGCTTAGTGGGGTTTATGGGACCAGGGGTCTATGTTATAACACTCTGGAAAATGCTATGTCTGACTCCACGTCCAGACGCATCCTGTCTCAGCCCCACCGGGGCCAGTGGGATGACTCTGAGCAGGCCAGTCGGCCTTTCTGTGCCTCAATTTTCCTAACAGAAAACACTGATTTTGGTACCACCTCTTTTTCCTTCTCAGGAAAGCTGCCAAGATCATGGCAAAATGACACAGGCATTCTGAGTGCTTTAGAAAGTTGATGCCACCACAGTGTTGGGTGAATGTCCTGAGAGCTCCTTCGAAGAAAACTGGTGTCCATTCCTTAAGATGGATTCTGCGCCGAGTTATGTAATGCCAGGCCCACAATCGGCGCTCTCTAGGCATTGATCGGGTCAATAAATATAAAAAGTATATAACAACGTATGACAGTTATGAATATTTACATCTCATTCACTTAGTTGTTTCCGACTCTTTGTGACCCCGTGCACTCTAGCCCGCCAGGATCCTCTGTCAATGGGATTTCCCGGGCAAGAATACTGGAGTGGGTTATCATTTCCCCCTCCAGAGGATCTTTCCGACCCAAGGATTGAACCCACGTCTCTTATGTCTCCTGCATTGGCAGGTGGGTTCTTTATTGCTGAGCCATCAGTGAAGTCCCATATAACAACATATGACAATTGTGAATATTTACATACCAGGCGTACTTCTAAGTATACTTATATATTTTGACTGATGTTCATGACATCTCCAGGAGAAACTCCCTGGTGCCAACTGTAGCTCTGCTCTACAGTTGAGGAAACTGAGTCACAGAGAGTGGAATTAATTGCTGAAGATCCCACAGAAGTGAAGGAACTGAGTTCAAACCCCAGTTTGTCTGATATCTGAGCTCTCATAACCATTCTGTTTGCTGTCATGCTGAATAAAAGCATTTTGAAAAGGAAAGAAAAATGTATTTCTTTCTAGTCCATTGTGATGACCTCCGTCTCAGGCCGTCCTTTGGCAGCTCGACTCTTTGGTCTTAGACAGATGAAGGTGTGATTACTTGTCTGTGTACATGGCCCTCACAGGAAGGATCTAATTGTCTGGATGTTCCTTTGCCCAAACAGAAGTAAGGAAAAACCTCAACAGGGTAGAATTCCAGAGGTAAGAGTGAGGTCTGCATAGTCCAGAGGAGAAGTGTTGGCCCTACTGGCTTATAAAGTCACTTGGCTGTCCAATGCCTTTACGTCACCCCCCGACCCTCTTAAAATTGTACTTCGTTTTATTGCACTTCAAAGGTCTGTGGAAGCCCTGCATCGAACAAGTTTATCAGCACCATTTCCCAACAGTGTTTGCTCATCATGTATCTCTGTGTCAGATTTTGGCAATTCTCACAATATTTCAGATTTTTAAATTATTATAATTGTTATGGTGATCTTTGATGTTGCTACACTGACATGCCAAAGCCTCAGATCACAGATGGCATTTTTTAACAATGAAGTGTTTTTAATTAAGTTATGTAGATTTCTTTAGACATTACGCTACTGCACACTTAATAGACTACAGAAGTTATGTAGATGTCTTTAGATATAGTGCCGCTGCACACTTAATAGACTGCAGAAGGGGTCCCCGACCCCCAGGCCGTGGACCAGTTAACACACTGGGCTCACAGCCAGAGGTGAGTGACAGGTGAGTCAGCAAACAAGCTTCATCTTGCCACTCCCCATTGTGCGCATTACTGCCTGAATCATTCCGTCCCCACCCCAAGTTCATGGGAAAACTGTCTTCCATGAAACTGCTCCCTGGTGCCAAAAAGATTGGGGACTGCCGGACTACAGTAGAGTAACATTTATATGTGCTGGGAAACCAAGAAGTCCAAGTGACTTGCGTTACTGAGGTGATCTGAAACCAAACCCACAATGTCTCCTAGGTGTGGCCTGCAACACTTCAGCTCGTATACAAACCTGATATCATGACAAGAAATTGTGTTGAAATCCCTTGAAAGTTTCACATGTACCCCCACGTTACCAAAGTGGATGTAGGTGCTTGAAATTATGATGCTCAGCCACCAACAGTGCAGCATTTTCTATCTTCAGCTCATCTGTTCCTCACCCCTTCTGGCATTGTTTACATCCTATAACTCCTTTCACCTAAGTCTTACAACAACCCCTTTCAGTAGCCTTCCTGGAAGTATGTCACGTATGGGCCCCATTCCTTTTCTGTTAGTGTTCTTTGTAACCCTGAAGACTGTTCCTCCAGACCAGAAATTTCAGACACATCAATTTTGTCTTCCCTATGCCCTCGGGGAGGATGTCGGTCTATTCAAAGTTTTCTTTCTAATGTCAGGCTTTCAAATTCTGGTATCCTGTGAGCATTCAAACATTAATACTTAGAGGGGCTCAGAAGAGCCTCAGGGTTAAGGAGCTTGACTCCTCCCCATTTCTCTTCATTCTGGAGAAGCAGCCAGGGGATTCAGTTCATGTCTGCAGTCAGATTTTAGGGAAGACTAAACCAACTTGTGTCCAGAGACTGGTTTCTTAAAGAGAACTGGCTCTCCTGCCATGAGCCTTGGTATTTTTCAGACCAGCTTATGCATCCTCGGGGAAGAGAACTTCCTTCCTCATTATGTGTGTCCACTGTGGGCTTGACTTGTAAGCCCAGTTCTATGCGTGATCGGAAAAGAACATCTGTCTAAAAACTCCCTGCAAGCCGGCGCTGGAGAGGGGGGACTTCCTTTCATGTAGTTTTCACTGTGGGTGCCTTTTACTGGTTTGGATCATGTGCCATCTTTCTCTTTAAAAAAAAAAAAAAGAAAGCTTCTAAGTATCTCTAATAGCTTTTTTGAGACGTAATTGACATACATCAAACTGTATATATTTAACGTGTACGGTTGGGTCATTTTGATGTGTGCATACATCTGTAAAACCATCAAAAAGTCTAACTAGTTCTGTAAGCACAGCAAACAAGTGGCTCATCTTCCCTGAGCCCACAGGAGACCCCCAGATACTCAGGATCCCTTCTTGGTGAAGCTGTTGTTGGTCATGAGACTCAGTAATGTGGTCCCCAGATGGCCGGGCTATCAGATTGTCACAGTACTCTTAGGCTCTCTGGAAATCACCTTAGGAATTTTAGGGGATCTGTGGAGGAACGGTGAGTGTTTCTTTTCTCCTTCTCCATGCCTCTACCCCCAGACTCTAAGCTTGGGGATTCTGGGGCATGAATGCAAGAAAGGACGCTATCCTGGCCTTGGCAAGCTGGCAGGGAACTGGAAACTGGCTCCAGGGCACATTGAACATGGGCAAAAGGTTTCACTTCTTCATCTGCTCCTGGGCAGGAAGGCTGGGCAGGAAGAGTCCTAGGAACAGGGCATTTCAGCATGAACTGAACCCTTAATAAACGCTGAAGGAGGGCACCAGTAGAGTGGGGTGGGGTGGGAAGGGGGTTTGTGGATCAGGCCCTCAGCTCCTGAGAAAGCTCCATGTCTCTTCCCAGTATGTACTCACTCCTCCCAGACAAGTCATAACAAGTAAAGAGGACCAGGGTTGTGTTACTTGAAAATGTTAAGTTGTGAAAGTTTTATTTCAGATACACACCTCTAATTTGTGCCTCTGACTCTCACACAAAGGCAGTTATTTGCAATTCACATGCAGAAGGTCGTGCCCCAAACTGAAGGTCATGGGTGTCTTTCCTCTGGGTTTGAGTACAGTACATGAACAGGCCAGGTAGCTTTGTTTATGGGCAAGAGCTTTGTAAACAAACTTAATCCAAATGATGTATCTCCAGACTTCCCTGGTGGTCCAGTGGTTAAGAATCTGCTTTATAATGCAGAGGACATGGGTTTGATCCCTGGTCTGGGAGCTAAGATCCTACGTGCTACGGGCCAACTGAGTCCTTGGCACACCTAGAGAGTCCATGCACTGCAACGAAAGATCTTGCAAGAGGCAACTAAGACCCAGCATAGCCAGATAAATAAATTTTTTAAAATATACTTTTAAAAAAAAGGATGTAGGGACTTCCCTCATGGTCCAGTGGCTAAGACTCTGTGCTCCCAGTGCAGGGAGCCCAAGTTCGATCCCTGGTCAGGGAGCTAGATCCCACATGCAGCAACTAAAACCTGGTAGAGCAAAAAAATTAAATGTCTAAAAAAGGATGTATCTCACCTGGCTCAATTTCCAGCATGCCATGTGCCCTTTCTGTTCCATGTCATGCTATATTTTGGCTCTGTGAAGATTCTAAGTTGGATTGTTCCTGTGGCTTGCTGTTCAGTGTCGTGGTTGTGATTTATTCAGAAAAATACAGATAAAGGTAAGTTGAGAGTCAGACCTTTTTCACAGTCGGTGTCAATTGAAAATGAAATACAAATAGTGTCTGTAATACACGAAGACCAGAGCATGCTGCTTTGAGTGACTATAGAGGACACAGCCTCCAATTCAGGCCAGGAGGACATGAGCAGTTTCTCAGATGACTAAGAGTTTCAAGACTGCCTTTTTGAGACAGAATTTTTTAAAAATTCCCTAGTTCTCAGATTCCATTTAAAGAATGTAATATGTGTGTATCCCTTGTTGGAAAAGTTATGGTGGGTCTACAAACAAAGATACTCTTAAGGTTAGATTCTTGGCGAATTAGTGTGTTTTCTGTACAATGAGACTTGCATGTTTATTATCTTTATTTCTTACATCTTTAAGATGTTGTAGTCATGAAACATTTGGGTGAAAGATTGGGCGAAAGAAATGGGATAAATTATAGAATTCTGAATTAAAGATATTAAAAACCTATAAGTTTGTGTACTTCCTCTCCTTTCCTTTTTTGAGGCCATACCCAGTCAATTTTGAAAATGGCTTGCCTTCAAAATATACTTGATACCTTGTTTCATGGGGCTGGAGTTTCAGTTTTGCAAAATGAAAAGAGTTCTTAGGATTGGTTGCATAACAAAGTGAATGTCCTCAGTGCTTGAACTATACACCTAAAAATTGTTAAGATGGTAAATTTTGAATTCCTTGATAACCTTGCAGCCTTCTTGGAAAGCATGTCAGTGGTCAAAACCTTCTTTAAAAAAAATTGTATTGAAATATAGTTGTTTTACAGTACTGTGTTAATTTCTGCTGTACATCAGAGTGACTCAGTTATACACACATATTCTTTTTCCTATTTTCCATCATGGTTTATCATGGGATATTGATTAGAGTTGCTGGTACTATACAGTGCTGTGCTAAGTCGCTTCAGTCATGTCCAGCTGTTTGTGACTCTACAGTCCCACTGTAGCCCACCAGGCTCCTCTGTCGATGGGGTTCTCCAGGCAAGAATACCGGAGTGGGTTGCCGTGCTCTCCTCCAGGGGCTATTCCCAACCCAGGGATCAAACTTGACTCTTAGGTCTCCTGCATTGGCAGGCGGGTTCTTTACCACTAGCACCACTTGGGAAGCCCTTGCAAAACCTTAGTGAGGGAATTCTTATATTTTTTTTGAGAGCTGGCAATTTTTATTGAATTCACCAGGATCTATTTTCAGGATTCTATTGTAATATTTAGTGCACAAAAATTACCTTAAGAAACAGTGTGAAAAAATAACTATAAAGTGCAATTTGTTGTTGTTTAGTTGCTAAGTTGTGTCTGACTCTTTTGAGACCCCATGGACTATGGCCTGCCAGGCTCCTCTGTCCATGGGGTTTCCCAGGCAAGAATACTGGAGTGGGTTGCCATTTCATCTCCAGGGAGTAAGGGAATTCTTAATGTCTTTGGAAATTCTCTCCTCATAGAATTCCACATCATAGCTTCTTTAGGGGAAAGAAAGAAAGAAAGAGGAGCTTAACATCACCTGTGAAATACACTTTCACAAGCACAAATGGGATTAAAGAGTAACACTGCTTAGTGTTCTCTGACCTGCTGGACACTCACGAAGAGAAGAGGAAGGGACGGTTCTTCAAAGCCTCTGAGACCTCACAGTTAGGGATCAGACCTTTTTTCGTCTAGATCTGACCCCTGACAGAGGCCAGAGCCAGCCCGCTGCCCTGAGGGTGCTCCCTGGAGCGAGATGGGAAACCCAGACAACAGCACTGTGCTCTTGCAGCTGAGCATTTCCAGAAAGGAGGGTTGCCCGGAGGAGTTCCCAGAAAGGGAGAGGTCCCCGCAGCCACTGTCAGAGGCTGCTCGCTCTTTAGCCTCTTCCATCCACACTCACTCTCCCTCCAGGAACCGCAGATGATTCCTGGCAGGTTCTGCTCAAGGTGGTGCCCTCTGGCTTTTCTGGAGTGTCTTGCTTCTGGCTGCACGTTCAGATCTTGGCTGTAGGATACCACCCAGCCTACTAGTCTCCAAGGCAGAATGCTAGGATATTTAGGGTAGCGTAAAAGGCATGATGCTGAAGCTGAAGCTCCAATACTTTGGCCCCTTGATGCAAAGAGCAGACTCATTGGAAAAGACCCTGATGCTGGGAAAGATTGAAAGCAAAAGTAGAAGAGGGAGGCAGAGGATGAGATGTTTAGATGGCATCACCAACTCAATGGACATGAACTTGGGCCAACTACGAGAGATACTGAGGGACAGGGAGGCCTGGTGAGCTGCAGTCCATGGGGTCGCAAGAGTTGGACATGACTTAGTGACAGAACAACAACAAAGGGCATGAAATTACAGTTTCTCTTTCAAACAGACGTAGAGATGTTTAAACATTCTCCACCAACAAGAAGTGATATCTCATTGTGCTTAAGGCAACTCAGCCAACGATCCTCCTGGTTTGAATTCGGCCCCTGCCCCTTGCTAGCATTCTGATCTGGAATGATCTGTCCTGCCTTGGTCTCTCCAGACATGCAATGGGGACATTTACCTTTTACTTGAGTTCCTAATTATAATGGGCACATCTGATCATGTAACCCCCTTAAACGTATAGAATCAAATCCCAGCTTTGTGATGAGGCTCAGAGACCTGTTGTCTTCCTTCACAGTCCATCCTCTGTGGGTCTTATGCCTCTTAGATGTGTTATTGTTCAGCCACATTTGATGGAGTCATGCCAGGCTCTGCTTCTGTTATAACCCTCACATATTGTATTCATATTACACATAGAGAGTTGGGTTTTGGCTTTTAAGTCTTTCTTCTCCACAAGCAGCATCAGAAGTAAGGAGTACTGGCCTTGGGGTCCAGTGCACAGGATCTAGGTCTGGTGTGAAGCCCAGATACAGTGAGAAATAGCTGTGTGACGATTCCTGTAGGAATAATGTTAACAATAGTACTTGCTTCATGAGATTGTAGAGAAGAGTGACTGTAATGATGTATATATTACTGAACACCTTACTGGATGCCAGACAGTGTTCTAAGAGTTTTACTCCTCGCAACAAGAAGCAGGTGAGATACTGATTTTTGTCGAGAGTTTCATTTAACTTGCCTAAGGCCCCAAAGGTGGTGAATGGCTTCTGTTTGTTTTGTTTGGGGTCAGGGGTGGAGTGGGGTTGGGTAGGAGTTGGGGTTTGGCTGCACTGGCTCCTCATTGCTGCAAGCAGGCTTTTCTCTAGTTGCGGTGAGTGGGGGCTACTTGCTAGCTGTGGTGCACAAGCTTCTCATTGCGTTGGCTTCTCTTGTTGCAGAGCGTAGACTCTAGGTGGTTGGGCTTCAGTGGTTGTGGCTCTCAGGCTCTAGAGTGTGGGCTCAATAGTTGTGGTACACAGGTTTAATTGCAACGAGGCATATGGAATCTTCCTGGACCAAGGATTGAACCCCTGTGCCCTCTGTTGGCAGGCAGATTTTTAACCAGTGGACCACCAGGGAAGTCCATAAATGGCTTCTGAATCAGGACTCTGAACCCCAAGGAGTCAGTGGGGCAGGTGTACCGTGTATGTGTGTAGTTGTGGCTCCTTGCCTGTGAGCTCCTTCAGGCGGGGGGTTTGGCTTCCTGTTGCGGACCCTGGTACCTTGCACTCTGCCCAGCACACTGCCCAGCACACTTTGGGTGCTCCATCCCAATACTGCTTGGCATCCAGGGGAAGCATCTACGGGAAGGCCGTGTGTAAACTGATAAGGGTCAGACAGTTGTGCCCCCAACACTCTGCTACTTCCTTCAGGGCAGCTCAATCCCAGCTGCACATTAGAATCAGTGATTCCTGGACCACCCCCACCCCTCCCCCTGCAGATCAATTAAGCCCAGACTCGTTAGGGTGGGGCTCAGGTGGTAGTGGCTCCTTTAAGTTCCCAGGTGGTCCTCATGGGTTGCCAAGGCTGGTTATGGCTAATTTAGAACATCCCAGCTGACATTTCTGTCCAGGCCTCCTGCTTCCTGTTTCAGAGCCTCCTACTCTAAATAGAGCCCCAAGGTCCACGGAGGAACAGATTTTTGGAGGACAATAGAGAGTCCTGGATTTCACTGTTGCTGTTGGTTCATCAGGAGGGCACGTCAATCAAGTAGTTTGAAAATCAAGTAGTTTGCCTAGAATTTATGTTGTAAGAGATGCTAAAAGAGGATACAGTAGGCCCTCCCTATCCATGGTTGTGTCCGAGGATACAGCCAACCTTGGATCATAAATAATAGTACACGATCCATGGTTGTTTGATTCCATAGACGTGGAACCTGAGGATCTGTAGGACCAACTTAGGGGCTTGAGCATCTGTGAGGGAGTTTTGGCCTCCCTGGGAGGTCTGGGAACCAATCCCCTATGGATACTGAGGGCCCACTGTCATCAGCGTATGCAGGAAACGCAGAATCCAGGTTCAATATCCAGGGACCCAAATGGGGAGAATTGGTTCTCCTGAACTAATGTATCACCAGGGCCCACCTCACATGCATTAAAAAATGGGTATTATTTTTGTTTTTGCTCTGTTTTATTTTTCCCTCCACTCTCTGGCTAAGAAAGTGAAAGCCTTGAAGATAAAGTGCCAAGAGATTTTTTTCCCCCTTTGCTTGTGTTAAAATGGTCCTGAGGGATTGCTGCTGCTGCTAAGTCACTTCGGTCATGTCCAACTCCGTGCGACCCCATAGACGGCAGCCCACCAGGCTCCCCTGTCCCTGGGATTCTCCAGGCAAGAACACTGGATTGCCATTTCTTTCTCCAAGGCATGAAAGTGAAAAGTGAAAGTGAAATCGCTCAGTCGTGTCTGACCCTCAGTGACCCTATGAACTGCAGCCTTCCAGGCTCCTCTGTCCATGGGATTTTCCAGGCAAGAGTACTAGAGTGGGGTGCCATTGCCTTCTCCGCCTGAGGGATTAGGCTTGATGAATTCTGATGGACCCGGGCATGTGGCTCATCTCATAGTAACTCAGCCCTGCCCTCAGTGAATGCCAGAATGTTCCCTGGTGACAACAGCTGGTGGGAAGTCCTCCCCAAGGAAGGCAGCATGAGATGAAGATGTTGATAGAGATGGCTGTGGGAGGGGTGGCGGGGGGGGGCAAGTGGAGAAAGAAAGTGGGAAAGAAATTAACAGGCAGGAAGTAATCATCACTCATCAAGAACTGATCCATTTACACATACAGTCTTGTTTCATCTTCACAGCATTTGTAACGTCTGTGGAATTTCACCCATTTTACAGAAAAAGGCAGAAGCTCTGAGAAACTAAGCAACTTGGTCAGGACCCCACAGCAGCTGACGAACCATGGTTGCAATCCAGGTGTCTGACTTCAAAACCCTCCCCGTTTCCTGACAATGATCCAGGGTCCTTAAGGCTACCATTTGATGCTCAGGTCTCCAAGGGGCAGCCTGTGAAGTTGACCTCATCCAGAGGAGTCCTGCTTGGGGACCAGAAAAGCATGGTCTGAAAACTCAGCAGAGATTATAGCCAAGGGTCCCACCTTTCTCTATGTTCCTCTTTGTTCAACTGAGAAGTGTCTTGTGGGAAGACTTAGGTCAGGAGTAATTTAAATTTTTTTTATTATTTTTTATTGGGGTATAGTTGCTGTACAATGTTGTGTTAGTGTCTGGTGTACAGCAAAGTGAATCAGCCATATTTCCTTCCCATTTAGGTCACCACAGAGCACTGAGTAGAGTTCCCTGTGCTATACAATAGGTTCTCATTCAGTTCGGTTCAGTTCAGTCGCTCAGTCGTGTCCGACTCTTTGTGACCCGATGAATCGCAGCACGCCAGGCCTCCCTGTCCATCACCAACTCCCGGAGTTTACTCAAACTCATGTCCATCGAGTTGGTGATGCCATCCAGCCATCTCATCCTCTGTCGTCCCCTTCTCCTCTTGCCCCCAATCCCTCCCAGCATCAGAGTCTTTTCCAATGAGTCAACTCTTTGCGTGAGGTGGCCAAAGTATTGGAGTTTCAGCCTTAGCATTAGTCCTTCCAATGAACACCCAGAACTGATCTCCTTTAGAATGGACTGGTTGGATCTCCTTGCAGTCCAAGGGACTCTCAAGAGTCTTCTCTAACACCACAGTTCAGAAGCAGGACACGACTGAGCGACTTCACTTTCACTTTTCACTTTCATGCATTGGAGAAGGCAATGGCAACCCACTCTAATGTTCTTGCCTGGAGAATCCCAGGGACGGGGGAGCCTGGTGGGCTGCCGTCTATGGGGTCGTACAGAGTCGAACACGACTGAAGCGACTTAGCAGCAGCAGCAGCAGCAGCTTTCTTTACAGTCCAACACTCACATCCATACATGACCACTGGGAAAACCATAGCCTTGACTAGACGGACCTGTGTTGGCAAAGTAATGTCTCTGCTTTTGAATATGCTGTCTAGATTGGTCACAACTTTTCTTCCAAGGAGTAAGCGTGTTTTAATTTCATGGCTGCAGTAACCATCTGCAGTGATTTTGTAGCCCCCCAAAATAAAGTCTGACACTGTTTTCACTGTTTCTCCATCTATTTGCCATGAAGTGATGGGACCAGATGCCATGATCTTAGTTTTCTGAATGTTGAGCTTTAAGCCAACTTTTTCACTTTCCTCTTTCACTTTCATCAAGAGGCTCTTTAGTTCTTCTTCACTTTCTGCCATAAGTGTGATGTCATCTGCATATCTGAGGTTATTGATATTTCTCCCAGCAATCTTGATTCCAGCTTGTGCTTCCTCCAGCCCAGTGTTTCTCATGATGTATTCTGCATATAAGTTAAATAAGCAGGGTGACAATATACAGCCTTGATGTACTCCTTTCCCAATTTGGAACCAGACTGTTGTTCCATGACCAGTTCTAGCTGTTGCTTCCTGACCTGCATTCAGATTTCTCGGTATGGTAGGTCAGGCGGCAGGTCAGGTGGTCTGGTATTCCCATCTCTTGAAGAATTTTCCACAGTTTAATGTGATCCACACAGTCAAAGGCTTTGGCATAGTCAATAAAGCAGAAATAGATGTTTTTCTGCAACTCTCTTGCTTTTTCGATGATCCAGTGGATGTTGGCAATTTGATCTCTGTTTCCTCTGCCTATTCTAAAACCAGTTTGACCATCTGGAAGTTCACGGTTCACGTTTTATTGAAGTCTGACTTGAAGAATTTTGAGCATTACTTTGCTAGCATGTGAGATGAGTACAATTGTGCGGTAGTTTGAGCATTCTTTGGCATTGCTTTTCTTTGGGATTGGAATGAAAGCTGACCTTTTCCAGTCCCTGGCCACTGCTGAGTTTTCCAAATTTGCTGACATATTGAGTGCAGCACTTTCACAGCATCATCTTTTAGGGTTTGGAAGAGCTCAACTGGAATTCCATCACCTCCACTACCTTTGTTCGTAGTGATGCTTCCTAAGGCCCGGTTGACTTCACATTCCAGGATGTCTGGCTCTAGGTGAGTGATCACACCATCTGGGTCAGGAAGATCTTTTTTGTACAGTTCTTCTGTGTATTCCTGCCACCTCTTCTTAAGATCTTCTGCTTCTGTTAGGTCCATACCATTTCTGTCCTTTATTGAGCCCATCTTTGCATGAAATGTTCCCTTGGTATCTGGAATTCTTTGAAGAGATCTCTAGTCTTTCCAGTTCTATTGTTTTCCTCTATTTCTTTGCACTGATCACTGAGGAAGGCTTTCTTATCTTTCCTTGCTATTCTTTTGAATGCTACATTCAAATGGGTATATCTTTCCTTTTCTCCTTTGCTTTTTGCTTCTCTTCTTTTCACAGCTATTTGTAAGGCCTCCTCAGACAACCATTTTGCTTTTTTGCATTTCTTTTTCTTGGGGATGGTCTTACTCTCTGTCTCCTGTAGAATGTCATGAACCTCCATCCATAGTTCATCAGGCACTCTATCAGATCTAGTCCTTTAAATCTATTTCTCACTTCACTGTATAATCATTAGGGATTTGATTTAGGTCATACCTGAATGGTCTAGTAGTTTTCCCTACTTTCTTCAATTGAAGTCTGAATTTGGCAATAAGGAGTTCATGATCTGAGCCACAGTCAGCTCCCGGTCTTGTTTTTGCCAACTGTATAGAGCTTCTCCATCTTTGGCTGCAAAGAATATAATCAGTCTGATTTCAGTGTTGACCATCTGACCATCTGGTGATGTCCATGTGTAGAGTCTTTTCTTGTGCTATTGGAAGATGGTATTTGCTATGACCAGTGAGTTCTCTTGGCAAAACTCTATTAGTCTTTGCCCTGCTTCATTCCGTATTCCAAGGCCAAATTTGCCTGTTACTCCAGGTGTTTCTTGACTTCCTACTTTTGCATTCCAGTCCCCTATAATGAAAAGGACATCTTTTTGGGGTGTTAGTTCTACAAAGTCTTGTAGGTCTTCATAGAACCTTCAAGTTCAGCTTCTTCAGCATTACTGGCTGGGGCATAGACTTGGATTACCGTGATATTGAATGGTTTGTCTTAGAAATGAACAGAGATCATTCTGTTGTTTTTGAGATTGCATCCAAATACTGCACTTTGGACTCTCTTGTTGACTATGATGGCTACTCCATTTCTTCTAAGGGATTCTTGCTTATAGTAGTAGATATAATGGTCATCTGAATTAAATTCACCCATTCCAGTCCATTTTAATTCGCTGATTCCTAGAATGTCGATGTTCAGTCTTGCCATCTCCTGTTTGATCACTTCCAAGTTGCCTTGGTTCATGGACCTCACATTCCAGGATCCTATGCAATATTGCTCTTTACAGCATCGGACTTTACTTCTATTACCAGTCACATCCACAACTGGGTGATGTTTTTGCTTTGGCTAAGTCTCTTCATTCTTTCTGGAGTTATTTCTCCAGTGATCTCCAGTTACATATTGGGCACCAACCAACCTGGGGAGTTCATCTTTCAGTATCCTATCTTTTTGCCTTTTCATACTGTTCATGGGGTTCTCAAGGCAAGAATAATATTAATTCGTTAATATACAGTATTCATTAATATACAATATTTGTTTTTCTCTTTGACTTACTTCACCCTGCATGGCAGTCTCTAGGTCCATCCATGTCTCAACAAATGACCCATTTTCGTTCCTTTTTACGGCTAATATTCCACTGTATATATGTGCCACATCTTCTTTATCCATTCCTCTGCTGATGGACATTTAGGTTGCTTCCATGTCCTGGCTATTGTAAGTAGTGCTATAATATGGAGTAATTTTTAAAAATCAGAGGTTAAGGTACTGAGCATACATGTGTGCCAAACACACACACACACACACACACACACACACACACACACACACACACTGTATGAACATGAACACAGAAGTACAGGGTCAAACTTTCTTTTTCTTTTAGCCTCCTATGCAGATTCTGATGGCCATGCTGGAGTTGGATTCATGTGAAGCCTCATGTTGGTCCCGCAGGGGTAGACATAGGTGAAATGAAGCAGTTGAAAGTCGGCTATTAGATCCAGGAGAGATAGATCCAGAGTCAGCTATTGGTGGCCAGGAGAGAACAGGGGATTTCTAATCTTATCCCGGGTTCTTCCTACTACACCTTGACTTTGGAGAAGCTCTGGGAGGAAGTTCATCTTATTTTCGTCATTTTCCCCCTTCTCATTGTAACGCTACTGCCATCTTGGATCCTTGAGATCATCAATAGGAGTCTTTCCAATGGGCCTGGCAAGGCAGTAGCACAGAACAAAATCTCTTTTGTGCCTTTGACCTGGGCCAGAGTCTGACCCTTCGTCACACAAGTGGAGGAAAGGGGGGCAGGAGTGACAGCTCCCTCCCCAAAGGACACCCTGCTTAGCAACCAAGCGACACTGCTGCCACAGGGTCAGAGGCTGTGATGATTTCTCTGTGCAGACTGACATGCCATTAAGAATGTAAAGCGTATTGACTCGACTCTACAAAGGGAAATGGAGGGCCTTAAGAGAGAGTGGGTGGGGGTAGTCTGGAGAGGCACCAGGTCAGGCCCCCAGATGAGTCACCACTCAGCGCAGACACCAGCAATGCCCAGTGGGGGGTGCGAGGGTCTCCCGCGCTGCATGTGAACTATTTCCCTGCAAGTCTAAGAGTTACATGTTACCGCAGATGGCTCTGCCAGGGCCTGGATTTATTCTGATGAAATGATTTTTGATTCAAAGAGACAGGTGGGTGACAAGGGCAGCAAGACTGGGATGTACACCTTTGTCCTGGTTTCCTTTCTCCTCATTGGCAGGCCCCCCACACTTCCTTGGCTCCATTTAGTAAGGGTGATTGGGGCTCACGCTCTGGATAATAAACTAGGAGGCGGCACGAGCCCTGAGCTGGATCCTCTTCTAGAAGAGTCCCGCTGAATATGTAGAGAGACCCTAGCAGTTGAGAGTGACTCCCTGACACCTCCTGAGATGGATGTCCTTGCTGGCTTTGAAGGCACTTGAACCTGGTAGGACTTAGAACAAGGACGGGTGAGGTCCCTTGGGGCCTGTGTGAAGACCAAGGAGGGCCTGGACCTGGGGACAGAACTCAGGGGACACTGGTTTTTATCAGTGTGAAGGCTCCTCTTGCTCTGATCCTTCCTCCACTATTCATTAATTGATGGATGCATTCATCCATCCATTCATTCATTGATCCACCTGGACAGTCATTTAACATTGACCATCTGGGTCAGGCTCCGTGAAAATGAAGATAAAGAGGATGCTGTTCCTGCTCCCCAGACGTGGTCGTTCTTGAAGAGGAATAGACTCTGAGCACAGATGCACCTGCTGTAAGACCTGAACATCCGGGGAGGCTGATGGGCCCTGTGAGCCTGAGCCCAGACGTCACATGGCGATGCTGGGGACGCCTGGGTGGGAACTCCAGAGCAGGTGTGAGGCCAAGGCAGCTCCCCCTTCAGAGAGGCTGCAGCACAGGGTCTTAAATTTAAAGGGTAGTTGGGGGCAAGGGAGCTTCCCTGGTGGTCCAGTGGTTAGGACTCCATGCTTCCACTTCAGGGGGCACAGGTTCGATCCCTGGTTGGGGAACTAAGATTCCCACGTGCCACACTGAGAGCCCAAAAAAATGGTAGTAGGGGCAGCAGAGGAAAAGAAAGGGGCCGGGAGGCCCTGGGGGCAAATGTACAGTGAAAACCCGAGCAATAAAGGAAAGAACAGGGCTCCCGCCTACCCCCTTGGTGTGGAGGTCTCCTCCCGGTGGGCTTGCAGACCTTCCCAAGATGAGATGCACATGCAGACCATCCCTGCCTCCTGGCCTTGTATCAGCACCTCCGATTCAGCCCTGCCATGTCCAAGGGCCCTTTGCTCAGCTCACCTGCTTCTCCTTTTTCCCATTGTGAATTTTTGGACGCGATTCCTTCATCTCACCTTATCAGTCTGCAGGAGGTTGGTGTGGTTTGCCTGCATTGGACTGACTGCCAATTTCTTCGGTGGCTTGGCTTCAGAGTCAAGACAGAACATCAGTGCCAAGCTGCCTAATGGCTGACGCGAGCATGTGTTAAGAACCTAATAAAATATCGCCTCCAAAATTTCCAGCCAAATTCACTTATGTAAATAAATCAAACATAAGGCCTGTCCCAGAATATCCCATTGGGCTTCGGGAGACTGCTTTAAAACCTGCTCCAGGTGGAGAGGGTGTTGCATAGAGGGCTAAACTACGAAACAGTCCTGTCTTTCCCAGGGACTATGCTGAAGACGTGCTGTATGCTGTCCCTTCCCGTGTGGGACCAATTGATAAATTCCTTCTGGGATGCACTCCCAGGAAAGGCTTGCCTGTGTGTGAGAACTTAGCGTGCTTCTTGGATCCGCTAACAAAACGGGTGTAACCTGGTCAGCAACAGGAACCAGTTTATTTCACGTGTTTGATCACCTTCAGTGGAGTCTGTCTTATTTAGTGTTTTAATCCCCCTATTTTATACCATCTAAAATTTTGTAAGCTTCCTCCGAGCCTTCTGAAAGTGGGGCTGGGGGTCAATGTAGGCAAATAATAAAATAGTATTTCTGATCCGAGAATGGGGGTCTTACAGGCGCCCAGTTTTCCCTTGGACCCCGTAGCACATCATCTGTTCTCATCCACTTAATTAGCACATTGCACGGGAGGGGCTGCCATGCTTTTGCTTTGTTGTCGGCTGACTTCAGTGAAACGACTCTTCAGGAATAAATATTCCTCAGCCAAAAGTTGCTCTCCCCTCCTTTACCTCCTGAGACACCAGCGCCTGTGCATTTCTCATCTCTCTCCCACCCCCGGCGGCAGCGAGAGTGCCTTCTTAATTATATTGGAAATGACATCATGGGCAGAGCTCACTGTCTCTCTCTAGCTTGTACCTGCCAGCAATTTGCAAGAGCCATGGGGGGAGGGTCCGCAGGGAGGAGCCTTGGGGAACTTCCAAATTAAAATGCTAACCAACCTCAGAAAGCCGGCACCGTGCCTTGATAAGTCCCTGGAGCAGGAGAGAGGTTTATTTCTGGCCAGTAAATGTTGTTTTAACCGTAAAGAAGCAGGAGACAAGGACTGATGTGAGAGAGTACATCACTGTAGTGAATGGAGCCGAGCATCACTGAGCAGACACTGGGAGCAGAGATGGGTGCTATTTAGGGCAAGTCTACCCAAATGAGTTCGTTTCCAAGGGAAGTTGTCTGCTTTCTCTTCTCCTTATTGCCTAGTGATGATTTATTCATGGTCCCTGAGATAAAGGATATGACAGTTCACTCAAAAGAGGATTTAGATTCCGATCAGAGTAGGCCCATGTCAAAGCGATGAGGGGGTAAGTTACTGATGGAAGGAGAAAAGGAGAGTGTGCTTTTATTCAGCACCTTCATGCACCAAGTACTTTATAAATGATCATGTATTGACTCCTCACAGCAACCCATGAAGTAGGTGTTATTGTTCCAATGTTTCAAAGTGAAAATAAATGCCGATCATGTTACACATGGAATAGAATTGGGTTTCCAAGCCTTGGTGTCTGACTACAAATCCACTGACTAGACTACATGAAAGGGGCACTTACATTTTAAGATCCATCATAGCACCATATATATTTTTAAGCCCGCACAATGTCGCACTCTCCCCATCATCATGCTGGATGGCAAGCTTTCTATTTCCTGTATGTGGGTGATGAAGCCTCTCTGAAAACCATGCATGCCCTTGGCATAAGACAGCAGGTGCCATCCTTCTGTTCATCACAGGTACCTGTCCCAGAAAATGGCTCTACCCTAACTCTTCCTCTCTGTGCTACTGCCACATCGTCCCCTTACCAATGAGACTCCTAAGAGCTCCTCAGTACCGAGGACTACAGAATTTATGGTTGGAATGATCGAGCCTTGCCTTAGAGTCCATGGCCTCCGGTGAACCACACAGAGCTAATTTCAAAGCTCCAATGTCCTGTGCCCTGGAACGATGCTCTCCTTCACTCTTGCCTGAACGTTAAGCAAAGGGAAGACCTCAGTGTGCAGTGTCATGAAGACTTCAAGTTTGAATGGGTTTGGGTGTCGTTTGTCCCATTGGAAAGGTGACCAATTGGCCAGTTTCATCCTGGAGAACTCACTTCACCTTCCAGGGAATGTATGGGTGGTTTATGTCAAAAATAGTAATTTATCACTCGTGGTAGGACAAAATAGGGTCATAACCTGGTATGCAGGGCAGGCTTTGATTTAAAGGGAAAAATAGGCGTGGTAGACATGATGACCATGGACGATGAATCCCAAGACCCTTAGCATCCTCCATATTTGCTTCCAGAATCTCCAGACTGGGGCTGAAGACTGTCAGCCAGCCCAATCTTATAGAGACCATCTGAACACCATGCATCTCTTTGTGTTTTTGCCTCACTGAAGCGGTTATCATCTCATGAATTCGGAGAGGCTGCCAAGGGGAGCCACCCTGGATGAGCAGTCTGCGTGACATTGCCCTGAGCAGGCTGGAGTCTGGGGGAGTAGTGTGTTAATCAGCAGGCGCTCCCACTGAACACCTGCCCACCCACCCGGAGTCCCCGGGGAGCAGACCCTGAATAAAGCAGGCTCCCCAGCTGGCTGGCAGGAGCACTTTGCATTTCTGGAGGAGTAATGATTATGTGTGCTTGTCAGAGCCTTCCCATTGGGCATCATTCAAATGCATGGATGAGAAAGACTCAGCTTCCCAGACTGATAGCAACCCCAATTTTTCCCCACACTGGGACCAGGGTGTATCTTAGCAAAATGTGGAAGAAGCCATGTGGAAATAAGAGGATGAGAACAAGGGAGTACATTAGTATCACATAAAGAATAATATATAAGAATAGTATAAAGGAAGGGGCCAAGTAAGTGGGAAACCAGAGGTTATTCCCTGGAAGTCCCTGATGCTGGATTAAATGACAGGGTCTGTTGGAAGGAGTGAGAATGGGGAGGAGGCAGAGGGATGAGGTTAAAGGGAGTTGGTTGCAGGGAGAAGTCAGGTTGGAGGAAAAGATGCACTAAAAGGAGGGGTTAGGAGTACAGACACAAACATCCTTTCCTGGGGATACGAGTAACTTTGCCAAAGTATATGTCAGAGCGTCCTTCTTGGGTACCTCAAGGTATAAGACCCCGTTGAAACCCAGGGACTGTCTTGTATCTGGGTCTGTGGTTTCTGGACCACATGGGGCCCCACAGTCTCTGCCTAGGAGTTCTGTGCTTCCAACCAGGCTTGAGTGAGCATGGAGGTTTCATTCTCCCCCATGGTCAGCTTTCTTGCTAGACTGGTGGAGCAATCAAACCAAGACCCTTCAGTCTGTCCTGATCTACCAATTAAAACAAAATAACAAACCACCTTTATTAGGCGCCTATTGCGTGCCAGGCACTGTGCTCGGGTGCAGGGCTACACATATTGATCAAACCTGATCCTTTCCTCTGGGAACATATTGTCTGGCAGAATTCTGTTGCATTTAAAAAACACAGCTTCATCCTCTTCCTGTCTGTGTTGTCCGTTACTTGCTGGATTATGCAGCTTTTAAAATCAAATCTTTGGAGTCAGTCCCATCTCGAGCCCCTCGTCTGCCCTGTGCCCCTGGGGGGTTGTGCCTTGGGCACAGTGACCGTTCTAAGCTCCAGTGTCTGCATGTGTACAACGTGTTACAGGTTTGCTTTGAAGATGGAATAAGATGATATAAGTGAAGCATGCAGCCCAGAACCTGGAGGGGGGCAGGGGGCGGTAGAATATGGTGGTGCCCCGGGGCAAAGGGGCAGCAGCAGCTGGAGGGAAAGCGGGAAAGGGCCAGGAACCCTGGACATGAGCATAGTGTGTGCAGTGACAGCTTTTTTTCTGCCAGGACTCCCCCGTGATTGATGCCCTCTGTTTTCTTCCCTTCCTGTTCCAGATCATTGCAGCCTTTTCTCAAACCACCTGCTTAAGTGGACTCTTGTTGTTCAGTTGCTAATGACTCTTTTCTGCGACCCCGTGGACTGTAGCCCACCAGGCTCCTCTGTCCATGGGATTTCCCAGGCAAGAATACTAGAGTGGGTTGCCATTTCCTTCTCTAGGGGATCTTCCCAACCCAGGGATCAAACCTGCGTCTCCTGCATTGGCAGGTGGGCCAACAGAGAAGCCCAAAGTGGACTAGCAAAGGGCTATCCTGGCCCCATGTGTGCTGATCACTAAGGTGACCTCCCTTGTCCATGGACAGGCTTCTCAGCCCCATGAATCTTAGTTTCCTGCCTTATCAGTTAAACGTGGGTTGGGTAACCAGTCAGTAGCTTTTTATATAATCTGATGTTCCTAGGTGATTTATACCCGCCTGATCATTGAGTTAAATCTGCTGGTTACTAACTTTGTGCATTTGGCAAGATACTCCTTTCTCTGGGCTTTGGCTCCTCCTGTATTACATTGGGGTGATCCTGACATCTGCCTCCTGGGTAAGGATTGACTCACTTCTCTGCTGGGAGAGATGCTGCACCAGTAAACAGAAACCCTTAGTATTGGCTGTGTCTGGAGTCAGCTTTGCTGCAATGCTCTGCTGCTGGTCCCCCCTGAGCTGGAGGTCAAGCATTTGTCTCCTGTCCTCTAATGAGTTGGGGTTCAGACTGAATGGGGACCTCCCAGATGCTGAGATGCTCTCTCTGTCAGGACCCACTGAGATTTACAACACCCGCATCCCTACCCCTGCCTATCCCAGGCACCTGGGGGCCCTGAAGAACGAATCAGCCTACATAAAGCCTCCCCGCATTTGCCCCCAACCAAGGGAACCCAAGGGCTGCTGGAAGAGGCTGGAAGGAAGCCCGCCTCCCCAGCTAATCAGCCAGAGCATCAGGGGGGCGACCGGGAAGGGGAGCGCAGCTAGACCCGCGGCTGTGTGCGGGATGACCTCATGCATTCTCTCGATGGTTCGCGCGGCGCCCCTCCCCAGGATGAAGGAGCAGCCAACCAGCGCTCGGCTGCTTATTGCCGAGCCCCCCGGGGGGGAGGGGAGGGTGGGAGCCAGGTTCCCAGCTGCTCCGGGAAACACAATAACAGGCAGGGCTTCAAAGAGGCCGCAGGCAAGCTCTGGCATCATTAATTCAGAGCTGGCCCTCTTCACCTCCCTGTCTCCCTCTAGGTTTTCAGAAAAGTTGGGAAGAAAGAGCACTGACCTCGCTTTCTTTCTTTCCACTCTCAGCACAGGACTCTACCACCGTACAGCTGCTCCGCCTTGGCCTCCTTCTCCGGGGCGGGAATCACATTTTTCTGGGATGGGGGATGCAGTACCCGGTGCCCAGGGACGGGTGTGACCCAGCTGTCCCCAGCAGCCTGGCGGTCACAGGGGGCACTGTGACCACAGTGAGTTCCAGAACAGCCTTAGGGAGGAAGGAAAGGGGAGAGGGTGATCTCTCAGTCTCCCAGCCCCGTGATTCCTCCCAAAGCACAGATGGGAGCCGTGCGAGGTTTTAATTTTTTAATGCAATTAATTCAGAAGTAGCAATTCCATTGATTTCGAATCTGTGAGTTGCCCTCAAGGAATGGGGGGTGACAGGAAAGGGCTTGAGGGGAGAAGTGACTGAGTTGAAGCTGCTGGCAGCCACTGGCTGCCTCCGATCAGCCCCTGAAACAAAGGTGTCCCCAGCTGGACTTGTGTCTGCGGCTTCCTTGCCCAGGTCAATGGCATTATAAAGAGAAAGTGCAAATACTAGTACAGGGCTTTCTCCGGAGACCCCGTTTTGTGTCTCAAACAACCGAGGGGTTTGGGGTTTCCTGTTGGTAGGGCCTGAACGCCAGGCTCTGCGGGGCTTCTGTCTGTAGGTGTGTGTTCATTTTCTGAGGCTGCCATAACAAATCACCACAAACTTGGGCGCTTGAAATAACAAACACATTCTCTCACAGTTCTGAAAGGCAGAAGCCAAAGTCAAGCTGTCAGCAGAGCTGAGCTTCCTCTGGAAGCTGGAGGGGAAAATCCATTCTTTTCAGCTTCTGGTGACTGCCAGCCTTCCCTGACACGTGGCTTCATCACTTCCATCTCTATCTTCACGTGGTTCTCTGGCGTTTGGCTGTATGTGTCAGAACTCCATCCGTCTCTCTCCTAGAAGGATCTGTGTGATTGCACTTCCTTTCAAGGATCATAATCACATCATGTATAATCCAGGGTCATGTTCACCGGCTCCAGCATTTAGGATAGACCTTTTGGGAGGGGGTCTCCATTCAGCCCATTACAGGGCACAGCAAGTCATGTCACAAACTAATTCACCATGTTCAGAACACCCTGTTCTATTTGCAGAAGCCAAAACAGGCAAGTAACCCAAGTGTCCATCAGTGGATCAATAAATAAACAGAATGTGGTTCATTCATACTGTGGAATATTATTCAACCCTGAAAAGTAAGGACATTCTGATACCTGCTGCCACGTGAATGAATTCTGAAGATGTTATGCTAAGTGAAATAAGCCAGCCACAAAAGGACAAATAATTTACAATTGTACTTAGATGGGGTACCTGAAGTAGTCAGGTTCATAGGAATGGAAAGTAGACTGATGGTTGCCAGGGGCTGGAGGAGGGGGGATGGGGAATTGTTTTGCAAGAGGAAATATTCTAGAGCTGAACAACAGTGTGAATATACTTAATAATATTGAACTGCATACTTAAAAGTGGTTAAGATGCTCAATTTTATGTTATGTGTGTTTTACCATACTTTAAAAAATGTTTGAATTAAAAGTAATACTGTTTGTTAATGCATATAGGTGGAATCTAAAAAAAAAAAATGGTACAGGTGAACCTATTTGCAGGGCAGGGACAGAGACACAGACATAGAGAGTGGACATGTGGACATGAAGAGGGGATGAATTGGAAGATTGGGTTAACATATATACACTACCATGTGTAAAATAGATAGCTAGTAGGAACCTGTTGTATAACACAGGAACTCAGCTCAATGATGACCTAGAGGGGTGGGATGGCAGGGAAGGGAGGCTCAAGAGGGAGGAGATATATTTGTATCTATATAGCTGATTCATAGCAGAAACCAACATAACATTGCAAAGCAACTGTACCCCAATTTTAAAAAAGTTAAAGGATAATAAAAATAAATGAATTTACTGCAACATAAGAGTATGCATGCCAAGGTTGAATGAAATCCCTGTGGTAAATGCTAGAGGAGTTCAGAGGAGAATGAGACTATTTAGAGATGGGATGATCCAGGGTCCTTCCTGCAAGAAGTGGGCCCATGGGCCTTGAGCAAAATAAAATTTAAATGGGAGGGGGCAGGGGAGAGAGGATATTGTGGGCAAGGTTTGAAAATAGAAATGAGATTGGTGTTTTTTTTTTTTTTTTTCCACTCTGATACAAACAGATTAGACAGAAATGAGCACTTTGGGAGAGAATTGGAGAAAAGTGAGATTAGATAGGCCCTATAATCAAAAGAGTGGCCTTAAATACCAGACTGGCCTTTACAACTTGATACCATTTAGGAGACTATTATCATAATTCATAGGTGAGATAAAGAGCATCTGAAGTAATAGTGAACACATAGAACATTCACTTTGTCTCAAGCACTTGCTCTGGCACCTAATGCAAGTCAGTGTTAATTCATTCAGTCCTCATTGCAGTCCTATGATGTGGGCATGGAGACCATCCCCATTTTGCAGCCAAGGAAACTGAGGTGCAGAAAGGTCAAGTGACTTGCCCGAGATTGAATAAGAAGGATGGCTATGTTAACTGATAGATTTAAGAGATCCAGGGAGATCCAGAATGGTTGCAGAGTTTTTTTTAGAAAGAATGACTAGACCCTTGAGAACATTGGGCAGGTTTTAGGGAAGGAAGGAACTAAATTTAATAAAAAGCTTAATGAATAAAGAATCCAAGGGCAGGAGTCTTAATTCATCAATCTAGTTCATAATTTTATAAAGGAAAATGCTGAGGTTCATAGCAGTTACACAGTTTGTCTAAGAGCATCTCTCTGGAATGGAGCCATGTTAAGTGGAAAGTAGACTGTGTGATTGATAATAAAAATATTCTGTGGAGAACTAGAGAGGAACTAGGGTACCATCTGGTCAGCTGATCCCTCTCGCCACACTTTGCCTGGACAGTTCACAAGGTCAGCTAGAAGGATCATGTGTGCCCAGAGCACTGTAGAGCCATGTGTCCCTGTGAAGTGTTCTTTTGATCTTTACAATCCAATCATGTCCCACCTTGGAAGCCAGTATAGACGGGGCCCATTCTGGAACCCTGTCCATGCAGGTATGTGCACAGTTTCCCACTGGAATAGTCCAGAGCCCTGGGAACTCAGATCTGTATGGTAGAGTAAGACATTTATAAAGAAAATCTATTTGTCAGTTATAAGGATGGTTTAAAGCCTAGAAGGGCACATGGGAAAAGAATCTGAGATAGAAAAAGAAAATGAGAAAAGCTATTGAGTGAACAAAGTTCATTATGGGTTGAGAGAAAGTCAGTCTTAAACATCGTGACCTCGGAGAGCCTGGATGGTGCCAGTGACCCAGAATAGGCTGTTTCTAACCCACAACGCATAGGGCTTGCCTTGCTCACATTGGCATTGAGGCCTCAGCCACATTTGTCCTGAAGAACCTGACGAGTCTACAGGCCACCTGCCTGGCCTTGCTCCCAGCCAAATCCTGCAAAGCTCCACAAATGTTTACAGTACAAGTAATTGGCAAATTATAATCAGCAGATTTTGTAAACGTCCCTTCAAAGTAACTAATAGCATAAAGCTTTCTGCTTACCCAGCAGTGTTCACCAAATGAGTTTAGGAAACGTTCTGAATGATGTAAGTTCATTAATCACCACCGCATCAAGGTGGGATATTGTCTTAGTTTGCAAGTTCAGGGAATCACTGACTTATAAATAGCTTTAAACCTACCATACAGGGAATTAAGATTTCAGTGCCTGAATCAATTGGATAAGCTAGGTTATTCTCTGATGACAAACCAACCCCTAAGGTCATGGTGAAAACTGAACAATGAGGTTTATTTCTCACTCAGGCTACTCGTCCATGAGGTGGGTGGGAGAGCTTGCTCTCATTGGTAGAGCGGCTACCAGCTAGGGCATTGCCAGTCACCATGACAGTAGAAGAGGAGTGTGTCTTATTTTTTTTAAGATTTTTTTTAATGTGGATCATTTTTAAAGTCTTTATTGAATTTGTTACAAGATTGCTTCTGTTTTATGTTTTGCTTTTTTGGTCTTGAGCCATGTGGGATATTATTACCTCCCTGACCAGGGTTTAAACCTGCACCATCTGCATTGGAGGGTAAATTCTTAACTACTGGACTGCCAGGAAACTCACAAAAATCTCTTAATTTAGATGATAATGTCATCATATAGGAGACTACTCATATGAAGGACATGACAGTACCTCAGTAAGTTCTTTGAAAGGCATGAGATTGGAAGAAGGGGAATTAAATATGTAATTTGACTGTTTCAAATGACTGGCTAAGGTAGCCCCATGCCTTCATTTCTACAGAGAAAAGGCCTTACTGCTGGGACTCAAACATTAATATTTAAGGCCTATGGGCTAAGACTACAGTACTTTTCTCAGCTCATTTCCTTTTCCCAGACTCCCCACCACTTCTGCACACAGGCTGGTCATTCACTCAGCCCATTCTATGGAACGACTACAGTATTTAGTCATGTGATAGATGACTTCTTGTCTCTTCCTGGGTAAATTTGTGTACCTCTGGTCAATTCCATTGAGATGATGGCTTTCAAGTTTAACTCGCTTCTTTTCTTGGGTAAATTTGTATACCTCTGGTCATTTCTCTTGAGATGATGGCTTTCAAGTTTAACTCTCAAAGAGAAGGAAATCTTATTTCCATCATTTCCAAGTTTGGGCTGGGAATCTCCCCATTACCTCTAAGAACCCACAAATAATGAATTACCAGTCACACCTCATTTTAGAAAACAGTTTGATCCAGTGTGCTCCCCCCGTGCACCCTCTATCACCATTCACCAGAGTTGGCCTCATGTGACTTTTGCCATTTAAAAAAATATAAAATCTGTTCCAAGACCAGTGAGGATGCTTTTACACATGAGACACCAGCTTCAAAGGCAGACCCCAAACATGATCAAAATGTTTAAAGAAATAGCAGATTATAGAAATGCTGTGACTGTTCTGAAAGGGATGCAAGCATTTGGAAGGATGAGTTACAGTACTTTGCAATGTAAAAATCAGCCTTACCTCCCTCCATTGGGTCACAGCCTCTGCATTAAATACTTGTTATCTGGGCAGCCAGGTGCCTTGTGGGGATGGAGGTGATGCTAGCAACACAGCCCCACAGCATCCCTTAACAAATACAGCCTGAAGCTTCAAGAGCCCTCCTCCCCTCTGATCCTACTTGTCACTCATTAATGATGCTCTGAGATGTGCCACATTGACTCCCCTGCCTTCCTTAGTGTGAATGGAAGCATAGCATATGGGATGACATTGATTTATCAAAATGGATTCTCCTGTTGATTTATGTTTTCTGGGGGGAGGAAGCTCTGCCCCTGCTTCAAAACCACTGTCATCATTTTTGGCAATTTTCATTGGTAAATTGATGGTGATGAGACCCCGAGGCTGCCATGCTGGGAGCCCAGGATGAGGCAGCAGAGATGGGACCATCTGCTTTGGCTTTTTGCAATGAACACTAGCTGTTACTCTGTGCCCTAAAGAGAGTCTGAGGGCCTATTGGCAAGTACTGTGTGCTGTGCATTTTTGTATCTCCTGCAGGGTTCGCTAGTGCCCTACACATTTTAGACACTCCATAAATGTTTGTTGGATCAAAGGAAGTGCCCCTGTCTTAGTCGCTGCCTAACAAATACAATAGACCTGGAGGCTTAGATAGGAGACACTGATTTTGTCACAGTTCTGCAGGGTGGAAGTCCGAGGTCTGGGTGCCAGCCTGGTTGGGCTCTATGAAGGCTCTTTTCTTGACTTGGAGACTGCAGCCTTCTCACTGTGTCCTCACCTGGTGGAGAGACAGCAAGCCAGCTCGCTGGGATCTCTTCTTATAAGGACACTAATCCCATCATGAGAACCTGCCCTTATGACCTCATCTAACCCTGATCAGCTCCCAAAGGCCACACTGCCTAAAACCATCACAACGAGGTTTAGGGCTTCCACATATGAATTTGGGAGGGGGGACACAGCACAGTCCTTAGTAGCACCAAAAAAGTGAAAATAAGAAACTAAACTGTCTCGTAACTCTTTTTTTTTTTTTTACCATCTTAAACCAGTTCACCTGCCCCTACTCATCCCCCCTATCTCTGGCAACCATCAGTCTGTTCTGTGTATCTATGAAGTGTTTTTAATTTTCTTTTTTAGATTCCACATATAAGTGAGACCAAATAGTATTTGTGTTTCTCTTTTGATTTATTTCATTTAGCATAATACCCTCAAGGTCCACCCATGTCGTTGTGAATGGTAAAATTTCCCTCTTCTTTATGGCTGAATAATACTGCATTGTGTGTATATACCACATTTTCTTTACCCATTCATCTAGACGGACACTTAGCTTGCTTCCATGTCTAGACTGTAGCAAATAATGCTGCAGTGAACAAGTACATATGTCTTTTCAAGTTAGTGTTTTTGTTTACTTTGGGTAAATATCCAGAAGTGGAATTGCGAGATCATATGCTAGTTCTGGTCCCATCACTTCATGGGAAATAGATGGGGAAACAGTGGAAACAGTGTCAGACTTTATTTTTTGGGGCTCCAAAATCCCTGCAGATGGTGACTGCAGCCATGAAATTAAAAGACGCTTACTCCTTGGAAGGAAAGTTATGACCAACCTAGATAGCATATTCAAAAGCAGAGACATTACTTTGCCAACAAAGGTCCGTCTAGTCAAGGCTATGGTTTTTCCAATGGTCATGTATGGATGTGAGAGTTGGACTGTGAAGAAGGCTGAGCGCCGAAGAATTGATGCCTTTGAACTGTGGTGTTGGAGAAGACTCTTGAGAGTCCCTTGGACTGCAAGGAGATCCAACCAGTCCATTCTGAAGGAGATAAGCCCTGGGATTTCTTTGGAAGGAATGATGCTAAAGCTGAAACTCCAGTACTTTGGCCACCTCATGCGAAGAATTGACTCATTGGAAAAGACTCTGATGCTGGGAGGGATTGGGGGCAGGAGGAGAAGGGGACGACAGAGGATGAGATGGCTGGATGGCATCACTGACTCAATGGACGTGGGTCTGGGTCAACTCTGGGAGTTGGTAATGGACAGGGAGGCCTGGGGTGCTGCGATTCATGGGGTCACAAACAGTCGGACACGACTGAGCGACTGAACTGAACTGATGCTAGTTCTAAAACTGTTATGTAACTCTTTGTTAAAATTAATTTTTATTTATTTGATTTTTGGCTGTGTTGGCTGTCTGTTGCTGCACACACGGTTTCTTTAGTTGCGGCGAGTGGGGGCTACTCAGTTGCTGTGCGTGGGCTTCTCACTGTGGTGGCTTCTCTTATTGTGGAGCACAGGCTCTAGGCTTTCAGGCTTCAGTGGCTGCAGCACACTGGTTCAGTAGTTTCAGTGCACAGGTCCAGTTGCTCCGTGGCACATGAGATCCTCCCAGATCAGGGATCGAACCCGTGTCCCTCGCCCTGGCAGGTGGACCCTCAACCACTGGACCATCAGGGAAGTCCTGCTATGTAGCTCTTGATTTATACATCTTATCCACCCTCTTAATAGAAAAATGGAACAAAGTAACCATCAGAACAGGAAATTTACTCAGGAATGGTATACTAATTTGCATTAATGGAAATACACACACACACACACATTTTCTCTTCTTGCATTCTTTTTTGCTTTGTGCTTAGAGACATCCAGCGAGTATACTTGCTGGAACAGGGCAGTTGTTGTAGAATAAAGGCAATGCATCTACAAAAACCTGATCTTGGAGGCAATTTATAAATAGTTGACACCTTTTGGCTCCACATCTCTATTATCAGCCTTTCCTTCCCCTCCTACATCTGAAGCTGGTGGTGGTGGTGTTGCTCAGTTGCTGAGTCGTGTCTGACTCTTTGTGACCCTGTGGACTGCAGCACACCAGGCTTCCCTGTCCTTTACTACCTCCTGGAATTTGCTCAGACTCAGTCCATTGAGTTGGTGATGCTATCTTACCATCTCATCCTCTGCCACCCTCTCCTCCTGTCCTCAGTCTTTCCCAGCATCAGAGTCTTGTCCAGTGAGTCAGCTCTTCGCATCAGGTGGCCAAAGTATTAGAGCTTTAGCATCAGTCCTTCCAATGAATATTCAGGGTTGATTTCCTTGAGGATTGACTGGTTTGATCTCCTTGCTGTTCAAGGGACTCTCAAGAGTCTTCTCCAGCAACACAGTTCAAAAGCATCAATTCTTTGGTGTTCAGCCTTCTTTATGGTCCAACTCTCACATCTATACATGACTACTGGGAAAACCATAGCTTTGACTATGTGAACCTTTGTCAGCAAAGAGAGGTCTCTGCTTTTTAATACTCTGTCTATATTTGTCATAGCTTTTTTTCCAAAGAGCAAGCGCCTTTAAATTTCATGACTGCAGTCACTGTCCACAGTGATTTTGGAGCCCAAGAAAATAAAATATTTGCCTGGTAGTCTGTGGTCATCTTAACAGTGATAGGCCAGAGTGATGGATGTATTGACAATGCAAACAGCTACAATGATTTCATACCTAAGGCTCTGACACACTCCTTTAGATTGGCAGAGATGTTCAGGAAAGAGTTGATGATAAAAATATTCTTGGAAAGGCAAATTTTTGGTTTATTCTTAAATAACTATTCTCAAGTTTCTCTGGCCTTAATGTTAACATTTCTGTCAGGAAGTTACTCTTATTGTTTGAATTTTAAATTATGGGAGCATATAGAATGATCAGGGCTTCCCAAGTGGCTCAGATGGTAAAGAATCCACTTGCCAATGCAGGAGACACTGGTTTGATCCCCGGGTTGGGAAGATCCCCTGGAGAAGGAAATGGCAACTTACTCCAGTATTCTTGCCTGGAGAATTCCATGGAGAGAGAAGGCTGGTGGGCTATATAGTCCATGGGGTCGCAAAGAGTCGGACATGACTGAGCGACTAACACACACACACACACACACACACACACACACACACACACATAGAGTAGTCAAGGGTAGTCTCTGGAACCAGAGTTCAAATCTCAACTACAGTACTTAGAGATGTTTAATCTTTGGGCACCTGTTTCCTCCCCATACAATGGAATTAATAATAGAACCACCTTATAGAGTTGTGATGAGGGTTAAAGAAGCTGGTGTTTGTAATGTGCTTGGAATAGGCCCTAGCACATAGCAGATAGCACATAGCAAATACTATATAAGTGCATGGTATATATATATATATATTAGGTTGGCTACAAAGTTCAAGTTTTTCCATTATATCTTATGTGAAAATCAAAATGAGCTTATTGACCAAACCAATATATCTATCTTCACATTCTATAATATATTAATTATAGTATTAATATATTATAGTATTATATAACATTTGTGTTATGCAATATATATTTGATGTATGTCACAGCATATATATATTACATATGTTAGTGTTAGTTGCTTAGTTTTGTCTGGCTCTTTGTGACACCATGAACTGTAGCCTGCCAGGCTCCTCAGTCCATGGGATTTCTCAGGAAGAATACTGGAGTGGGCAGCCATTTCCTTCTCCATAGGATGTTCCCGACCCAGGGATCGAACCCATGTCTCTTGCATGGCAGGCAGATTCTTTACCATCTGAGCCACCAGGGTAGCCCATTACATATGTATGACTATGTATTTATATAAGGGACTTCCCTGGTGGTTCAGATGGTAAAGTGTCTGCCTACAATGCGGGAGACCCGGGTTCAATGCCTGGGTTGGGAAGATCTCCTGGAGAAGGAAATGGCAACCCACTCCAGTACTCTTGCCTGGAAAATCCCATGGACGGAGGAGCCTGGTAGACTGCAGTCCATGTGGTCGCAAACAGTCGGACATCACTGAGCGGCTTCACGTTCACTTTCTTGTGTGTGTATATATATATATATATTTTTTTTAATAAGATATCTTCATGTCAACTCAGTATAAAATGTTCTCCTGTGGGGGGTGGGGGGGAGAGCTGTGAGCTCTGACAGCCTTGTCAATGAGCAAGTAGCATTTGTTGATAGAACAAACTACCAGGAAACAAGGCAGAAGGTCTCAGTCCACTGATGGCCCTGTCCTCACTGTCAACTCCTTGGGTTTTATAAAAACCATGTGTATCGATGTTCTTGAACTTTGAGACATTCCCTTCAAGAAATATGAGATTGAGATCGCATGTTTCAGGAAACGGAATCTCTCGTCTCTTACTCTCCCATTTTGTTCTCTCTCCAGCCCAAGCTTTTGGCCAAGGAGCTGCTTGACCTCGTGGCCTCTCACTTCAACCTGAAGGAGAAGGAATACTTTGGAATTGCCTTCACGGATGAGACGTAAGTACCCACGTGTTCAGAGAACCCGAAGGGAAAATGTGGAACCCGAAATCGCACTGTCTCAACTGTCCGCAGTGGAGGCTGCTGCAGGCCACGTAGGTCTCATGGTTCAGGGTCAGTCCAAGTTCATCATTTGAATTTCAAAGGCCTTGTGATCATGCCTGGAACAGCCAAGGGATATAATTAGGGTGATGCTCATATTATGAAATTATTAGGTAAACCAGTTCTTATAATCAAGCCGGTGCGTGTTCAGAACTGAAATGTTTCTTTTTAAAAAAAGATTTGTCTGGGTTTGTTTTCTGTTAGCGTTAAACGAAAACGTCTGGAAATGCAGCATTTCTTTCCAGTGCTGGAATAACAATAACAGGAAGTCAATGCGATGATAAATTCAAAATGAAGAGTTATCTGTGCAGTTTCACTGTCAACGATGAAGTAGACTATAAAAATGGAAAATTCAGACTGCTCATCTGATGAAAAGTACATTTGTGTTCAGTGATCTTTCAATTTGGCTCTCTAAAGTGGTGTTTTGCAACACAAGGAAGGAGTATCTTTACTAAAATTTCAATTTCCTTCTTAATATATTGTTAATAAAAGAGTACGGTGTACACCTGCACAAATTCCTCGATACACTGTTCTAAGCAAATGTTTTACAGTTCTTGCTCCTCTGTACATACACACACACACTTGCATACATGCTCCTCCAGATCCTTAGAATTACAGAGATGATGTCCTAAAACATTAATAGATTAGGGTTAGGTTAGCATCTGGACAAGACGACTCTGGGAGGCAGGTCCCACTGAAGCAGGTTGGGCTCAAGAGCAAGGACTGGAGGCATCCACATTGGTCGGTGGGAGAGATGATCAGGTGGATATGTGCGAGGACCCTCCGGGAGCTGCAGGTGGATGGGGCGGCCGTAGCATTTATCATCCATATCAGGACACTGTGGGTAAAAGAGGGTGTAAGTTGGGACTGTCTGGGGCAGACTGGGCAGATTATCAACCCTCTAAATCAGCAACCTTTCAGGTGGCAGTGTGAGCAGTATTGGGGGCAGAGTCACACCTGGCTCCAGAAAGTCGGGAGGAACAGGCTTCCCCTGGCCCTGGAGCCTCGGAGAACAGAGCCGGAAGGGAGGAAGGACTGCTTGCTCCTGGTCTAGAAGGATTGCTGTGCCTGCGGGTGGGACCTCGTAAACAGGGCTGTGACCTGGAGGGCTGTGATGGGAAAGAGCCAGCGAAGTAATTTTCAAAAATGCTTTAAGACAAATGTACAAATATACATGGAGAATAACCACTTTCATGAATGTACTTGTTTTCTACCCTTTCTCCTGAAAACCACTGTAACCTTCTCAACTGGTACTCAGACATTTTTCACTAATTAGAAGGAAACCACAGTTTCAATTCATCATATCCCATTGTTCACATTTCCCAAGTATGTTTCCTCTTCTCAGAGAGCCAGTGAACTCAAGATGGGTCCCAATTCGACTTCCCTTTTGGATAAACAAGTCAGAGAATGAGGTGATTGTCCTGGGCCCAGGAGGAAAAAATACACCTGCCGAAGGTTTCAGATCACAGCCCTAATGGCACCAGCCAGGAAGAAATGAACATCAGGGAGAAAGTCCCTCTGCTCCCAGGAGAGATGAAAGCAGGAAAACCACCCAGCACCACCCACCTGTCCCATCGAATGGAGCCCGTCTGCCCCAGGCTCCCTGGGCTGGTGGGGAAAGTGTGTGTGTGTTTATGTCTGTCTGTTCCAGGTCTTGACCTCCTGGCTCCCCGGGCCGGTGGGGCAAGTGTGTGTGTGTCTGTGTGTGTGTGCCTGTGTCTGTGTGTGTACACGTGCACGCAGGCTGGAGGCACGCAGGCTGGCGGGAAGGGTCCCTCTCCCTGGACTGTGAACTGGCAGCTGGAGAGCCCTGTTGGGGAGGGTGGGGGTGATAGGCAGGATATGAACCATCGTCTGGCATCGTCCAGAGGAAGAGTGGCCACCACCAACCTCTTCACCTGGGTGTGGGTGGGAGGGCTCCTCTGGCGATGGTAGAAGTGGTGGACAGCCAGCCGAGATCGGTAGACAAGACTTTGCAGCTGGCAGACAGTTCCTGGAAAAGAGATGGCAGGTGGGCCTGACTCACCAGGGAACAGTGAGTATCAGGGACCCCTAGGAAACCAGGAACCAGCCTCCGAGAGACCAGGATGAGGAGACAGAACAAAGGGAAGGCAGGGGTGGCTGTGACTCAGGCCATTGTCAGTCAAGGGCTGACCACACCTGGGGCCAAGGCGTTGGCTCATGGCCTCTTTGGTCATCTGACCTTTGCTCCTTTTCTTGGTGGGAAAGGAATGAATGAAAGCTGTGACCAAAGAATGGTGCCTGTGGGTGAGGCTTGGTCTGTGTGGTGTGCTTAGGTGCTCAGTCATGTACGACTCTTTGTGACTCCATGGATTGTAGCCCGACAGGCTCCTCTGTCCATGGAATTCTCCAGGCAAGAATACTGGAGTGGGTTGCCATGCCCTACTCCAAGGGATCTTCCTGACCCAGGGATCAAACCTAGGTCTTCCGCATTGCAGGTAGATTCTTTACCGTCTGAGCCACCAGGGAAGTGTCTAGGGTGGTGATAATACGTCGGTAACCACTGTCCTTGTCCTGTATCCTGCCTCAGCTCTCACACTGCGCACTGCTAGACAGTAATGCCAGATCATTTAATAACTGGATATTCTAATTATGCATGTGTATAGGGTTGTGTGGTTGTGTGTGTGTGATTTCTGCGGGTACTACACTGTGTATTTAATAATAAAATGCAGTTGAACTTTCATCCTTTATCACAATCCATGGCATACCCCATGCATTTGCCTTTTTCCCAATTCAGATCAAAACAAGACTTATAAAGTGCTGTAGGGACTTCCCAGCCAGTTCAGTGGTTAAGACTCCACTCTCCCAGTGCAGGGGGCACCAGTTCCATCCCTTGTTAGGGAACTTAAGGTCCCTCATGCTGCATGGTGCAGCCAAAAAAAAAGAAGAAAAAAGTGCTATAAGCTATAAAATACTGCACTAGTGTTAGGAGTTGCCAGCAGTGTTATAATTCCTAATAGTACAGTATGTGACTGGTGTATAGTCAGTGAGTCTTTCAGTGTGAAATGCTGTTGATGACATTTCGTAGGCTCTGGATGGGCATGGAGAAAAGAAATATGAAACAAAATGTAGACGAAACTGGAAGATTCTCTAAGTTCCTTTCACCCCTAAGTTGCATTCATTAATAGTGTCCAAGGCCACAGTGCCAGACTCTGTGTCCAGGGATATTTCCTACCGTTAGTTAATCAATGCAGGATTAGTACTAGGTCTATCTTCTGTTTTTTGTAATTCAATTTTTAAAATTTTTATGTAGAAATAATTGGTTATACAGAAAAGCTGCAAAGATAGTACAGAATTCTCATATACCCCTTACCCAGCTTCCCCTAATGTGAATATCATAAATACTGTGTGATAAGTATCAAAACTAAGACATTAACCTTGGTATTGATACTGTGAGTAACTTAACTACAGACTTTATTCAAATTTCACCACTTTTCCCACTGAATGTCTTTTTCTATTTCTGGATTCAAGTGCATTTAGCCCCTTTTATTTTTAATAACTCTGCACAAATAAAAAGATATACAGGTGAACTTTGTTTTTTTATGGTTTCTTTTATTGCACTTCACAGATACTCTGTTTTTTACAGATTGAAGGTTTGTGTGGTAACCCTTCATTGAGCAAGTCGGTCAGTGCCATTTTTCCAACAGCATTTGCTCATCTTGTGTCTCTGTCATATGGTCTGGTAATTCTCACAATACTTCAAACTTTTTCATTTTTACTGTATTTTTTATGGTTGTCTGTGATCGGTGACAGAGAAGGAAATGGCACCCCACTCCAGTACTCTTGCCTGGAAAATCCCATGGATGGAAGAGCCTGGTAGGCTGCAGTCCATGGGGTCTCTAAGAGTCAGACACGACTGAGCGACTTCACTTTCACTTTTCACTTTCATGCATTGGAGAAGGCAGTGGCAACCCACTCCAGTGTTCTTGCCTGGAGAATCCCAGGGACGGGGAGCCTAGTGGGCTGCCGTCTATGGGGTCGCACAGAGTCGGACATGACTGAAGTGACTTAGCAGTAGCAGCAGTAGCAGTGATCGGTGATCTTTGATGTTACTCTTGTAAAAAAGATTACAACTCACAGAAGGCTCAGATGAGTGTTAGCATTTTTTAGCCATGAAGTATATTTAATTAAAGTATGTACCTTGTTTTCTTAGACAATGCTACTGTGGAGTTAATAGGCTACTGTATAGTGTAAACATAGCTTTTATATGCACTGGGAAACCAAAAAATCCATGTGACTCTCATTTTTGTGACAGTCACTTTATTTTGGTGGTCTGGAAGCAATCACCCAGTTTATCTCTGAGGTGTCCGTAGATGGTTATCAATGAATATCTGAAGTGTGGTGATCCATGCAAACTACGACATTTTAGCAGTCTTTAAAATATTCTGAAGCCAAGTAAGAGCCTAGTGTGAGTTTTTTTTAATATAATTTTATTTATATATTTTTGTTTGGGCTGGGTTTTCATTGCCACATGCAGTCTTTAGTTGCAAGCGGAGGCTACACTTTTCGTTGCTGTGCTGAGGCTTCTCATTGAGGTGGCTCCTCATGTTTTCTGTGCTCAGGCTTCTCATTGAGGTGGCTTCTCATGTTTTCTGTGCTCAGGCTTCTCATTGAGGTGGCTCCTCATGTTTTGGAGCACAGGCTCCAGGCACATGGGCTTTAGTTGCAGCACACGGGCTCAGTAGTTGAGGTGTTTGGATGTAGTTGCTCCATGGCATTTGGAATCTTCCTGGATCAGGAATCAAACCCATATTGCCTGTGTCGCCAGGCAGATTCTCATCCACTGTGCCACCAGGGAAGTCCTAGTATAAATTGGATCTTAAAATAATTAATGTTTTGCTACTGACGTGGTCCTCAACCTTGACCCCACATTGGATTCACCTTGGACTCTTTATAAAATGCCAGTGTCTGGGCCCTACCCCCAGAAATTCTGATTTAATTGGTCAGGGTGTCGCCTGAGCATGAGGATTTTTGAAAGCTCTCCAGTTGATTCTTATGTGTAGCCAGTTTGAAAACCGCTTTCATAGAGCAGAGGGATGCTGGTGTAAGTTGTCTCTGCCCCCTCCCTCCAGATCCAGGAAGAGAAGCTGAGTTCATTCTAACTTTGAATATTTGAGGCCCATCAGGACTCATGCCATGAGGCTGCAAAGTTATAAACTCTTCCCCATTCCAGATTCTGGAAACCTGTTAAGAACCCACTCAGAACTTCAGATTTCGTGTTTGCTAGAGTGCAAATAGAATAACCGAGATTTTCATTTATCAAACACTAACATTCATCATTTAAGGAAAGTTATTTTTGTATGTTATTTTTGAAATATTCCCACTGCTGTTTCAACACTCAGGCTGATTTTTTTCATAAGTCATGGTTCTGATGGTATAATTTAAATATGTAAAGCCCTATTTTTAGTTATCTGATCTATTCTCTGTCATCATTGTTCCTCTGTTTGGGTTTCTTTTTTAAAAAGAAAAACTTTACTGAGGTGAAATTGACATACAAAACTGCACATATTTAAGGCCTCCCCCGTGGCTCAGAAGGTAAAAGAATCCGCCTGCAGTGCAGGAGCCACAGGAGAGTCAGGTTTGACCCCTGGGTCAGGAAGAGCCCCTGGAGGAGGAAAATGGCAACCCACTCCAGTATACTTGCCAGAAAAATCCCACGGACAGAGGAGTCTGGCGGGCTACAGTACAAAGCATCACCAAGAGGGGAACACGACTAAGCGAGCACAGCACATACTTAAAGTGTACAGCTCAACGAGTTTGGACATAGGCAAGCATGGATAACACCCAAGTGTTTAATTTTTAAAATTTTTTTATTTTATATTGGACTATAGTTGATTTACAATGTATAGGTATACAGCAAAGTAATTCAGTTGTATGTATAGATATATCTATTCTTTTTCAAACTCTTTTCCCATTTAGGTTATTACAGAATATTGGCATAGGCAAACACCTGTAACACCCAAGTTTTCCATTTTTAAAATAAAAAAGTTGACAGAGGATCCCACCATCAACAGCAATAACTGAACAGCTTTTAGACTATTAGGGCTATTAGTCAAATACCCATCAAGGTGAAGTCATGATTAATTGTAACATATTTAAATTTTAATTTTAATTTCCTGTCATAAATTTTAAGGATTGTTTGTCAAATGTTGTAAATGAGTATCTGTGTAAGAACACTTTAAGAAGTATTTAGAAAGTTGAAGGAGAAAGATACAAAACTCAGTTAAGCCATTGTTGCACATTTCAAAGCCATGTACAGTTCTAGTGTATTCTCACGTACCAATTAGGAAAATGAATAGTTCTTAACCTCTTATTTAATCACAGACCCTTGTGAAATTTAAGAAGTTACATTCCCTCACCCCTACAATTGTTTACATACAGAATAATTAGTGCTTAAATTTTAGAAGGTTCACAGGCACTCTGAAGCCAGAATCTAAGTTGAAGAACCGATTAAGGATTTTTTAAAAAAAACAACATGCTGTGTCTTAATTAATTGAGCCGTGGATAGGTACTGATAAGGGAGTGTTATTTATCTGGTTAATTAAATGCCCATATCACACTGGAATTGCATCCGTTTTAGACCCAATGCCAGGACAGTGAAGAGAACCCTCGGTTCAGCAGCACCTTTGAGTCCTGTGACCCTTGACTAGAACCAGGACCAGCATGGACCGAGACATGTGAAAAGGGGCTAGTCGATGAGCATCCCCAGTCACAAGCTGATGTGCAATTTAAAAAAGCAGAAAAGCGGTTTTCCAATTGCAGAAGAAACCACCACAAGTTGCAGCCCTGGGAATGTAATTTATTTGGAAATAGGTTTGGGATTTCCATTCATTAAATGCTCAGTACTGTGCGACCGAGGAGAAAATCAATGGCTACAACCTCGGTGCCCGGGTTGTAATAGCTGCTTCTGGGAACGTGGCATTCAGCGTTCATTACCCCTCGGAGACAGCCCGCTGAGACCTTCAGACGCCGTGGCAAACAACAGGACCTTCTGTTCAGAACCAGAAAAGGGCTTTAGCAGAACTCTTCCTGTGTGCAGCTAAGAGAAAAAAGAATGAGGCAACCAGAAGGGGTCTTAGGAATCCAATCTTTCTCCTGACCTTTTCCTCCCAAAGCCCAGTGGTACAGGGGAACCCGGGCCTGGCCTAGGTGAATTCTCATTGGATACAAAGATTGTTCAGTTACGGCGGGAGCAGCGTCCAGACGTGGAGGGCAGTCATGGAACCAACAGCAATATTGATCTATGGGGCTTATCTAAAGCCAATGTATTCGCTTCTCAGCAAATGTTTATTTAGCATCAACTACTGAGTCTGGAGATACAGAAGTAGCTGGCCTGTGACCACTTGGAGAGCTTGTATTTGTAGTTTAGGCAATAAATATTTAAGTTATAGGTAGGAGATGCTAGAAAAGAAAATTTTGAGTAGCCTTCAGAGGACACTGTAGAGCAAACAATCTCTCTGTGTGTAATAAAAAAAATTAAAGGCATAAATTCAGGTGGACAAAATAGCCCATGATTTAGTCATCCAGGCTCCCTATATATTCCTTCTCTTAAACTTCATCTGTGTGTGTGTCTCTCTCTTGTAGACACACACACACACACACACACTCTTGAAAGCCACTCTGAGGGAGTCTAGCTAAACCAGTATTCCTAGCTGTCCTTGCTGAGCACACATACTTCTGACCCTAAGACACTGGACTGAATGAAGAGCAGAAATCTTCCTTTTGAAGAACTTCAAACCTAGCCTGTCCATCTAGTAACACCTAAAAGAACTTCATCTTCTTGCTTTGACATTTTTTGGAAGCGCATTCCCTAAGAATCAGTTGTCTACAATAAAAACCTCTAAAAGGCACCGAGTCTCATTCTCCCCTGGGGTTCAAGACTGTTGGGTTCAGATAGACTTATCACACACCCCTACCCCAGTGATTCTCTACAAACAAAGCTCCCTTTAAGGCCTTCTCCATTAAAGCTTCCATGAACCAAAAATCTATTTGTATTGTATGGAGACGCTAAAAGCGTTAAATAAATGCATCCAATTTCTGTTGCCTAGAAGCAATTGCATATTTAATACTGACCCAACAGTTTGACCTATTGCCGCCATAAACCAATAGGTGTTATCTTGCTCAGCTTTAAAGATAGTTTTCAGTCAAGCAATAACAAAAATACCTTGAGCATCTCTTGGGACCTTTTTTTTTTTTTTTGCTTTGTTACAGGCCAATGTACTGATGTGAATTCTCAAATGAAAAATCAATGAGATAATGAAACCCAAGCTATCAGGCATCTCTTAGTTAAACTGTACAGAGAAAATGCTTCTTCTACTCTTTGCTTCCCATCCTACCTAAGCTTAAAGAAAAGAAAAAGAAAGGTTGAGGAAGAGACCTGATGTTGGGAACGAGAGGTGTTACATAAGGAAAAAAAAATCACGGACAGTGAGGAATCCTTATCCTTGATACTGTTGGGTGTAGGAAAATGTGACCTTGAACCCAACGCAATCAGCAGGAAATATTTTAATGCATGGAAATTGGTGGCCTCAGAAGTGAGATTTTGTTTCCTTTTTAATCTATCCCTTAGCTTTTGCCCAGATGTTGAGCAGTTATCCTCAGGGACCCAGGGTGGGTTACTGGTGCCTCAGTCTTTCCTTTTGTAGCCCCTTTGTAGTGGAGAGATTTTACAGGCACATAAAGTCGAAGGGTCGCGGGACTCCAGGTGCAGGAAGAGCCCTCCCAGAGGATTTCAGAACCCCGTGTGTGTGTGTGTGTGTGTGCACTGTCATTCCTTGCAGAAGTGGGGTTGAGGAATCTGAGTAGAGGAAGTAGGGGGAGGAAGTTCATTTTCTCTCCAAGGCCAACTATTCAGTTACGGGGGAATCCTGGCCTCCTTGTTCTTTCTGCTTTTTGACCATTTTCTTAATCTAGTCATTTCATGGTTTGATCAATGCTGAACTAATACATGGCTGGGAACCAAGGAATTCATCCCTATAATGTTCTTTTAAAAAGTTTAGTGTGGGCAATGAAATTACCTAGGGAAGTGGGATCCATCTGTTTGTTCTCCATTAACATGGATGAAGAAGATGGGCAATGAGCAAACCCCGTAGAGTGGTACCCTAGTAACATGGTCTGTATTTCTTCAAAGGGTTCCCACTTTCAGGTTCTCCACCAAGTGAATTATGGCCCCCAGATCAAATCCCCAGCACTCTGAGTGGTTAGAAATGTTGTGCCCTTGGGTGGAATGAGAATTTCTCAAGCCTGACCCATTGATGGATCCTCAGGGCACAGGTAGAACATTCCATCTCGATTCCTCCTTATTCCTTGCATTTGGGACCATAGGAAAACTGCTGTTCACCATTCTAGTCTCTCTCTTGCAAGATTCTGGAAAAGGTTAGTCTCACCAGACTCTTTATCAGGAGTTATTGCAAGGCAAAAGATTCAAATTTAAATCTGCATGGTCATTGGATAAATTTCTGTTCTGAGTTTTTACAGATTCTGTATTTGTTTGGGATCATTAGTTACAGGGCCAAACTAACAGCTAAAGTTGTTTCCATTCCATCCCAAACTAACAGCCAAAGTTCTGTGACCCTGAGGCCACACTCTGAACCACCTCCTTTAAGTAACTCCCAAACCCCAAGCCAGTATTCCCCCTCCCATCCTTAATCACCCCAGAGCCAGTTACCAGAGAACCAGGGATAGTTCTGAAGACTCAGGGTCCACCAGCACTGTTCAGGCTAGCCAGTCCTAAGCTGTCCCTCGTGCCTTTTCCATGAAAACCCCAGTGAAGTCTCTTCCTGTGTCCTCCCCATATTCCGTTCTGCCTCATGAACAACACTGGAGCTTCTTCTCATGACCCTGCATGGGGTGGGTGCCTCTCATTTCCAGGAAACCATGAGGAACATTAAACTTTCCCTTCAGTGGCACTGACCTCTCAGTGCTGTCACTCAGTCACTTTTGTAAGTTGAGATCAGGGCGCACCTCAGCTTCTTGCAGAGGTAGTCATCTAACCAGTGCGCAAGTACTTCGGCGTCCATAATATTTGCCAAGTGCTATGCTATGTTCTAGGGATGATTCTGTTTAAATGTTGAAATCATAACTGAGCTGTAGAAACAGGTCCTATTTTTTAAATAACTAATTGTACTAGGCTCTGCTAAATGCCTTGCAGATGACACAAACCAGAAGCTCTGGAGACATTGGAAAGAAAACCCAGACTCAGGCAATCAGAAGGCTTCACTAAAAGTAAGATTTGAACTCGACCTTGAACAGTGGCTAGCATTCAGATAAAGAGGATGGAGAGAATGTTCCAAGGAGGAGAAACCAAATGATCGAAGTACTGGGGTGAGCGTGCATATGACGTGTTTGCAGGAGGCTGAGCACAAAGAGAGGATCCTGAAAGACTTTGGACATTTTCAGAGGCCAAAGTGGGGGTGGAGGGAGACTGTGGGTTATTACACCTTGATAATGAGGTCTGTTTGTCTTACCTTCCAGTTAATCAAAAATGCACACACTGTTACCTGAGGGAGTAGATCTCTCTGTGTTTTTCATATGTAGAAAGTCTGTTGAGGAAAAGTGTGTACACAGAGTAAGTTCCATGGACTTTGGGAAGGGCAGCCACAGAGCTGTGCCCAGGATGGGTGCTGGAGCACCCAGAGGAGGACCCGCAGCCCAGGCTGGTGTGTGGTGTGAGGAAGGGGTACCAGGGAAGGCTTCCCAGAGGAGACACAGGAGAGCTGTGTCTTGAAGGATGGGCCAGACTTCGCTGGGCAGTGGAGAGGAAGAAGGGCATTCTAGGCAGAGGGAACAGCATGAGTTAAGGCACAGAGGTTTAAAACAACATGATCCCCACGGGGCATTGTCAACATTTCAGGTCTGACCAGAGACAATGGTGGCATTGAGGCTTTCTGTTTCCAGACCCCGTGTTCTTTCGAACAAAAATTTATCGTGCCTTTCTGGAAGATGTTGGTCCAATCGTTTTGCACAGAGAACTTTTTTCCATTCTTTTTTTTTTTTAACCCTTATACTCAGAATTGAGATACTGCTTTAAACATGAAAGATAAAGTTAATAAAAAAACATGTTTTGTCTAGATGAAAATTCCTGGAGGAGAAAGAGGCCAGAGTTCCTCCGACAGACACTCTTTTGAGGCAGCCCTCATCCTCATCTCTGGAGCCATGGGCTCGGGCTTAGTTGAAAGAGGGGTTTGTTTATTTTTGTGCGCAGAAGGTGCGGTTTGAAAGACATCTCAAAATGGAGATGGAAAGCCTCCAGCTTTCATTATTTGGAGGCTTGGAGGAGCAAACCTTTTAATACAATGATGCAACAGCTTTTATGTTCAGTAAGCACAGCCTTTCACATGGGTGTATACGTTATAAACACCAGTGTTACACAGCGTCAGGCCCCTGAAGAAATGTTGTGCAATAGTGTCTGTTCAGCATGGGCTTACTGAGTCACAGAGATGATGGGACTCTGAACCCTTCTGAATGACGGGCTGAGACTGGGGAAGGAGAGGAGAGGAAAGGGGCAAGGTGGATCCCTTTGCTCATCCTTGTTCTATGATTCTGTCTTGCTCTTCAAAGACCAAGCTCCTCAGCTTGTCACCAAGACCCTGGTCCCCACTCTCCAGCCTCATCCCTTTCTGTTCACATGATACCACGGTGCCAGGTTTTCCTCCCCACCTCAGGGCCTTTGCACATGCTGGCCTTACTGCTTGGAATGTTATTTCCTCTTCCTCTTTGCTTTCCTTCTGTCATTCTTCAAATCTCAATCAAACACCAAGCAGCATTTCTTGGACCCCCAGACTAGATCGGGTCCTTACAGGTCCTCATACTATTGGTAATTGCAGAATTAATCATGAAAATAATTGCTGAGTTCCTGTCTCCTGACAAGAATATAAGCATCAGGGGTAAAGGGACTGTGTCAATTTTGCTTACTGCTACATCTCCAGACCCTTATCTGGAGAAGATGATCAATTAATATTTATGGAGGGAGGAAGGGAAGGAAGAAAGAAATGCAGAAGTGACTCCATTTGCATATCATCAAGTATTTCCACGGTTCACTGTTTAAAATAGCTTTAATGAGATAAAATTGACATGCAGTAAACTACACAATTAAAGTTTACAATTTCCTAAGTGTTGATATGTCTGCACTCAAGAAACCATCCCCACTTTCAAGATAATGAACATCTCCATCACACCCAAAGGTTTGCTCATCCCCCACCACACACACGCACTATCCCACCATCAAGCACCCCTGGCAACCACCAATCTGCTTTCTGTTGCCCCAGATTAGTTTGTACTATCTAGAGTTTTCTATAAATGGTATCATACAATCTGTACTCTGTTTGTCTGGCTTCTCCCACTCAGGATAATTATTTTGTGATTCATCTTTGTTGCTCTGTGTATTAATAGCTCATTGTCTTTGTCACGGGGTAGTATTCCTTTCTATATCGTAATTGGTCCATTCCCCTGTGATCAACATTGGGGTTGTTTCAAGTTTCGAGCTATTACAAATAACATGAACATCTGTGTGTGAAAGTCATTGTATGGATGTCTGCTTTCCTTTCTCTTGGGTAAATTCCTAGGAGTGGAGAGGCTGGGTCCTGTGCTAGGTGTATGCTTCATTTTTAAAGAAATTGTCTCTGATTCACTTTGTACCCCAATCTGCTTCCAGCATGATATGGTGAAGATTGCTAACATGTTTCTAAAGGGTGTTTGGAGGCCTTCAGACAGAAAAGACTGTCTTTCTTCCCTGTGGTGGTCAGGGAATTCAGGACAAAAAAAAGAATGATTGCCTTTTCATTTCAGTGCCATCAAGGAAATGGACTGTGGGTCTCAAATCCCCAGCTGTGATTGTTACATGGTATCTCCTGCTGATGCACTGTTTCTCCAGTGTTTCCTTTGGTGTCTGAAAACTACTAGAACTTAAGAGTGAAGCAGAGGTCCACGTGTATCTGTGCTCCAGCATGTACCATATATGCAGACATAGACCTTCACCCCGGGTAACTTTGGCAACACCCAAAGGTCTAATCCACTGGTCTCTCTTTTCCACAGGGGACACTTGAACTGGCTTCAGCTAGATCGAAGAGTCTTGGAACATGACTTCCCCAAAAAGTCGGGACCAGTGGTTTTATACTTTTGTGTCAGGTACGAACATTGGGTATCCACCCTTTTGCTTTTTTTCCCCTTTGTCAGAAAAGCCCAGGAGGGTAGAGCAAACAAAGAAAAGGGAACTCAGGTTTATCTTGGTTCGCTGCCAGGAGTAGAGGTCGTGGTATAGAGTTCCATGTAAACGTAGGGCGTGAGCGTGTAAGGCTTGAACACACATGTTTTTGCTCTGGCACTAGAATGCTTCTGTGGAATGAAGGTAAAACCTTTTTGGTTTTGCTTTTTGGGTGGGGGAGAGGGGAAGAAGGCATATATCTCAAAGGAAACTGAGTCTCTGAGAATAACACAAACCTGTGGATTCCTTTGTTGGTGTTTGAAGCCACATAACAAAAGTCTGTGTATTCTTTCTTTCTGCCACTTGGCTTCTTGAAACTTGTGTGCTTTATCCCAGGTAGGAATAGTTGCAACCCAGCAACAAACCACAGATAAATGCATTTCCCAGTATGGGAAGCTAAGTTATAATAATATTTCAGAAACAGTAGGAATTTTCTGTTCATTAATCTAGTGTAAGAAGTTTTATTTTGTGACTGCAGAGAACTATAAGCTTCTCACATTTAATGTTTGCAACAATCTAATGGAGTCAAGACTTCAGACTTGACTTACCACTGGGCTTGCAAAAGGTTGTGTGAAGCCAGAGTGGGGATCACGTCAGGAGTTCAAGGGCAAAGTACTGATGCAAATCATGTGAAACAGATCCAGAATCTGAGCCCCTAGACCCAGCAGCTCTCTGAGTACCCTGTCTGTTGAGCACCAGGCTATTTCTGCTGCACAGCTGCAGAGGTGTTTGGGTTCAAATGCTTTGGTCTTAAAATGCACACCAACCCTTCCACCCAAGGCATAGACTCAGCGCCTTTAAAATATGTGAATAGAAATTCAAGAGCAGGACACCATTGCATTACAATTGAGTTCTTCCTAAAGAACACAACTAGGAATGCAGTTTTAATCAAAGCCACCTTGATACCACAAGAGGCAAAATCAGAGGTAAATGTGCCTCTTACAGGTGGGAACGTGTCTGTATCTCAGCTGACAGAGGAAATGTAAACTTGCTTTTAATGCTTTTTTGACTTGTTTAATAGCTGGGAACATATCAAAACTGATCTTCACCATTTGCATCCCTGATGAGCATGCTTTCTGTGTCATATTCTCTTTAATAGGGGCTACATTTTCTCTGATAAATGGAAAAGTCATTCTATAAAGCAAAGAGGAACAGTAGCGCCAGGAGGGGTGGCAGCATCAAGGGGGACTTGCTTGCATTTAAGCAGGTCATGAACTCATAATCAGAGGGGAACACGTCCATACACTTGACATGTACCTGGCCCCCCTTCTTCTTGGTGTTTTTTTGCGAACATTAGTCAAGAAGAAAAACACTGGGCTGGTTGCATATTAGCTATTTTTTCAAGTGTTTGTTATGAGCTGAGTTATTTGTGAGTTCGGGGAACCAAGCTTTGAAGAAAAGCTTGGGACAGCATGAGATTGCCTGGTTGCAATGTTTGCAGTCTAGGATCTGTGTGCCAACACGTCCAAATCTCTCCAGGCCGATGTCTCTCCCTGGGACCAGATACACAGAGGACTGCCGCGGTAGGCCAGTGCAACTAGCCTGGCAACAGGCTGACTGAAGACCCAAGGACATGTGGTTTGCTGAAGCAGGCATCTTCCCAAATGCTCACTGGGAAAATCTCGCCAAAATCACATTTAGTGATGGACACCGCACAGAAACACAAGGCAGAGCTTCCTGTAGCTCATCCTACCAGCAGGTCTTTCTGGAGAGCCTTGGGTTTCTATTTCTGGTTACTTCTTGGCCATTATGTGGAGGTCAAACTCAACAGGTCCAAAGCCAAATTCATCATCTTCCCACCCACCTCCCCAGACCTCCTGTGATCACATCAAATGTGACATTGTTATCCATTTATTATAGGCTTAAATCGTTGTTTTTGGGTTTTTTTTTTTTTTGCTAAAACACAATTTATTGTCTTACAGTTCTGGAGATCAGAAGTTCTAGAGATCAGAAGTCCAAAAAGGATCTTATAAGACTAAAATCAAGCTGTGGGCAGCAGGATCATATTCCTTCTGGATTCTCTAGGGGAGGATCCTTTCTTTGCCCTTCCAGATTCAAGAGTTTAGTCTTAAATTTTTTTTTTTTTTTTTTGGTCTTGTAAGTGAAAGTGTTAGTCTATCAGTCATGTCCAACTCTTTGTGACCCCATGGAATCCTCTGTCCATGGGATTTCCCAGGCAAGAATACTGGAGTGGTTAGCCATTCCCTTCTCCAGGGGATCATCCAAACCCAGGAATCAGACCTGGGTCTCCTACATTGTAGGCAGATTCTTTACCATCTGAGCCACCAGGGAGGCCCTTTTTTTTTTTTTAAATCTTATGACTCTATAAATTCAAAATTAACCTTATCTAATTAACTACATCGGTCTAAAATAAAGGTCTCGGCAGGCCTGTGTTGCCTGCTTAAGGTTCTCAAAGAGTCTATTCCCTTGACTTTTTAAAAAATTGTATTTTGGCTGTGTTGGGTCTTTGTTGTGGCCCAAGAGCTTCTCTAGGGATCTTAATTCCCTAATCAGAGATCGAACCAGCACCTCCTGCCCTGGAAGGCAGATTCTCAACCACCAGACCACCAGAGTAGGCCCTGTTCCCTTCACTTTTGCCACTTTCAAGAGACTGCCCACATTCTTAGACTCAAGGCCGCTTTTCCCTACCTTGAAAGCCAGCAATGTCAGTAGGCTTAAATCTTAAAGTCTGTCCTCCTTTCCTTCCCTTCAGATTGTTACAGGCATTAATTCTCTGCTGCTGCTTACAAAATCTTTCCCTGCTTTTCCCTCTCCTCTCTATTACCTGAACTCAGGCCCTCATCTTCTGTCACTTGAATTATCACATCAGCCTCCCAGGGAGGGTGTCTCCTTAGCACTGGCCACAGAGGATCCTGTCTCCCGGAACCCCTACTTTCCCTGAGTCCCCACTTTGTAGCTGGCTGAACAGCACACAGCAAAACTCTGATCATTTGTCTTCTCCCAGAGAGGAGGCAGATTTTCCCTTGGGGATGAATTCTGTGCTTTTACCTTGATTTTCGGCCTGGGAAGAATTCCCAGTTTATAACTTCATGCCTTTCTGAGAATGGCTACAGGCTATATTTCTCCAAAGGAGTGGTATGACAAATTATCTTCATAAAAGACCCAGACCTTGGAGTACACCAGAGTCTCTGAAAGACATCCTGTCCAACTGGGCTCTTTCTCTTTGTGTCCATACTGACCTTTCTAAGCAAGAAGCCAGGTGTCCATCATCCGTGCCTTCCCCATGCACCCTGACTCTCCACGCCTTCACTGCCACTCTCCTTTCCTGTAAACATCTATGTTACATCTGTGTAACATGTGTACAGTCATATCAGAGAATAAAGGCAGAAGAAAACCACCTGATAAAAGAGACCATGGGGGAGATTGGCTGCCTTAAGCCAAGATTTAGGAACTCTTCAAGTAGAAATCTTAACCCTTTGTCACCAAGGATCTGTGTTTGTGCTGCCACCCAGCATAGCTTGTTCCTTGGCATTTATATATTCTTTCACTGCAGTGCATATTCAAAACATCTAGGCAGAATTAGCGCCTCCTTTCAACCAATTAGGAAAAATACGACCCAAATATATTAATAAATAATGTGAATTGGAACTCACAGAATTCTGTTTATCCTCTAAGCCAGGAAATAAACTTTTCCTTCTGATAGCTCAGTTGGTAAAGAATCTGCCTGCAATGCAGGAGACCCCAGTTCGACTCCTGGGTTGGGAAGATCTGCTGGAGAAGGGATACCCACTCCGGTATTCTTGGGCTTCCCTGGTGGCTCAGCTGGTGAAGAATCCACCTACAATGCAGGAGACCTGGCTTGGGAAGATCCCTGGAAAAGGGAAAGGCTACCCACTCCAATATTCTGGCCTACAGAATTCCATGGACTGTAGAGTCCCTGGGGTCGCAAAGAGTTGGACACGACTGAGCAACTTTCACTGTCTGTCACTTCCTTGGAGGGTGTGAAGCAAGACAGCCTCAGAATAACAGGAAGGAGGGCTGAGAACCTGCCATCACTGACCCATTATTTAGCCTCAAAGGGACTTGATCACTACAGCTCTCATCAATCAAATGACCAGGAATGGCCACAGCGACATCAGGGTCTTAGTAATTACCTAAAAAGGAAAAAGGTCAGAGAGAAGGCAACTGTCCATTACTATGGGTGAATTAGTTTGCAACAGTCCTTGAAGCACTATTGTTTTTCCTAATCAAGATAAGGAGATGGGGGACCAAGATGTTTAAGTAAACTCTCTCCCCAGCATGGCTAGTAAGTTACTGTATCTGTCCAGCCAGATCTGACTCCCATCCTGGGGCCCTGCCTTCTGCACCACGCAGTCTCCCTCTCACAAATGAAAAGGGACATCAAGAATGCTAATCAGAGAGCCTGCCATTGCTCCCTGTGCAGGCAGGGCCAGAGGACCTGAGTTGAGATCGCTAGCCTTGACCCATCTTGGGCTCCATGCTTGGCCTCATCTGCAGCCCTGGCGTCCATCTGCAAAGGACAACTGCACCCAGCACTGGGTGAGAGGGGCGGTGAGAAAGGCAGCCCTCCCAGACCTGACCTTGCTGCTCTGGGACTGCCAGAGTCAGCACCATGGACAGAGCGCCCCCTGCGGGGACAACCGCAACCTGCAGTCCAGAAGCTTGGCAGCCCCATTGGAAACCACCTTAGCAAATGGAAGGGGAGTCTTAAAGAGGGAAGCAGAGATGTGTGCCAATAGTCCCTCTTGAGAGGGACCTGCCATCTCCTGACAACAGGGACCTCCATCGTGGAGACATTCTGCCCTGTGCTGTGCCCTCTCCTATTCTACGGAGAAAACTCCTCTGTCCAGCTGGTCCATTTTTGTCATTCTGAGCTACATCACTGCTGGACATTAAGAGCCAAAAGCCTATCATTTCAACTATGGGTTGTCAACAGCTTTCTAACTTGTGAACTCCATGCTAAGTACTCACCATCATCGATGGGTTTGGGTATTGGTTTATGAATACTCATTGGGGGCTTGTATAATGTAGATGCTGTTTGAGGATTTAAGATCAGATCAGTGAGCAAATTAAACCCCCCAACTTCCAGGGTCCCTTTCTCCCACCTCCATCCCTCTCTCCCTCTCCCTCTCTCTCATACACACACACACACCTCATTCCATCACCTGAGGCTGGTGGGTCTACATACCTTCTAGTTCCAGCGCCTCCCACCACCTCAGGGAGTTTACTCCCCTCAGTCTCCACTCTTTTTCTCTATCTTAAGCCGCTTCTTCTCCACAGAGCGCTCCCTCCACATCCACAGCACTCTCACCCTCACAAAAGAAAATACCTTCCCTGACTTGCCTCCTCCTGCAGCTCCTATCCCTATGCCCCCTTATGTTCACAGCAGAGGTTCGGAAGGATGGACTTGCCCCTTTTCCCATGTCCCACTGATCCCTCAGTCTCTAAGGGTCCAGTGTCTGGTCCCATTAGCCCCATGGTAACTGGAGATCTCTGGGCACCAAATTGCACAGGCGCTTCTCTGCCCTCATGTCTGAATCAAGTAACATCATCATCTTTCTGCCCCCAAACCTGGTCTTCTTGCTTTGATGCCTCCTTATCTCTGCAGTGGGCACCACCACCCATTCAGCCCCTCAAGCCAGTAACTTGAAACTCAGCCTGGATGTCATCAGCTCTCTCCCACCTGTTCCCTTCTCTGCCCTCTTATCTGTGAATTCCTCTTATCTAACATATCTTAAATAGCTCTGTCCTTTACCTTCCATGGGCTTCCCTGGTGGATCAGATAATTAAGAATCTCTCTGGGCTGCCGTCTATGGGGTCGCACAGAGTCGGACACGACTGAAGCGACTTAGCAGCTGCAATGCAGGAGACCTAGGTTCAATCCCTGGGTCGGGGAGATACCCTGGAGAACGGAATCACAAACCGCTCCAGTATTCTTACCTGGAGAATTGCATGGACAGAGGAGCCTGGTGGGCTACAGTCCATGGGGTCACAAAGAGTCAGACAACTGAGTGACTAACATTTTCACTTTTACCCTCCCTGTACACGCCCCTGTCTGTAATTAGGACCTTCATAAGTCTCAGCTGATCCTGAAATCTCCTTGTTCATCTCTGTTTCAGGTCTTGGCCCCTCCCACCCTCTTCTATATGTTGTCACTGAGCACCTTTCTAGGATTGTCATTTGATCCTCAATGCATTATCATGCTAAGGCTGCCCTCGCTTGTCCTGGGTGACCTGACTTGTGCATGCCTCTCCAGCCTCATCTCTCCCCACCCCTTGACCCCTCACACATCCTCTACAAGCCTCCCGGTGATCAGTTTGACAAAGATCACATTCAATGACAAGGTCATTGTTTAATGCCATGAGGCAAGCTCCCCAAATTGAGAGCAGTGACCCTCTGGTAGGGACCACCAGTCAAGCTTAAGAAATAGGTCAAGAGGGTTTCCCTGATGGTCCAGCAGTGAAGAATTTGCCTTGCAGTGCAGGGGACACTGGTTCAATCCCTGGTACGGGAAGTCCCAACATGCCACAAGGCAACTAAGCCCATGTGCCTAGAGACTGTGCTCTGCAACAAGAGAAGCCACCACAATGAGAAGCCGTGCACTGCAACTGGAGAGTAGCCCCTACTTGCCACGACTGGAGGAAGCCCACACACAGCAATCGAGACCCAGAACAACCAAGCACAATTAAGAAAATAAAGAAATAGGTCAAGAAAAAATAGAAGGAAAAATATGCCTATTCACCCAAAGAAGTCGCTCTGTCCTTTTTGGGGTTTTTTTGTTTTTATTTTTTGACCATGAGACAGGTGAGATCTCATCCCTGATCCGGGATCAAACCCATGATGCCTCTGTTGGAAGCACAGAATCTTTATCACTGGACCGCCAGGGAAGTCCCCTTCTTTTTTTTTTTAATGGACTTAAGTTTGTGCTCAGGATAATTCCTCCGTGTCTGGGTGTTCCTTTCATTGTGTGTTCTGTAGCCAAGTGTTCTTGGAGCTCTGGTCATCGACATTGTTTATAGGAAAATAAATAGAAGTTAGATGTGTCTCTTCAAACCTAGAGTTTCACAAACAATAATATAAAGTGAGCTACAGAGAAGAAAAAAAAGAGAGGAGATGCCAGGAAGCTGTCATCTGGGAGGGGGATGTTATAGCCAAGTTCATGACCTGCCTGTTGGTGTCTTTCGGGGCTGATTAAGACAGCAAGTGCTGTTTCCTGTCACTCGCAGTAACAACGATGGTGTGGACCTAAAAGGAGGTGTCCACTAACCAGAACTCGCTAGATCTCGACTGGGTGTCCCAGTTAGGATTCTCGGCGCTGTTGAAATTCTCAACATCAGAGATACTTGGCTGCATAAACTCACAGCAGTATTAATTATCCTTCTCATTACTATCGCTCCTTTTTGCTACCAAAAGCCAGCATTCCAAATGTGACATTTGTGTTCATTATGAAATGAAATCATTGGGCCATTTAATTAACACTTGCCGTAAATAGTCAGTGATTCCCAAGTGCCAAGTGGGGATGTGAGAGGGAAGAGGAGGAGCGAGGGGGCCCGTAAGAGCCCCTAGCTGATGTCATCCTGCAGGGGGGTGTTCAGTCTGCCGCCACCTGAGGCTTCTACAGGTTAAGGGGACCAGACTCCCCGAAGGCTCCAGAGCCTTGAGTGTTGAATACACTCAGACACGTAATAGCATAGCACATATGTATTCCTACTTCAGACCATCTGATAAAATATCCTCAGACTAGCATCATCTGGGTCAGGTTGCGTGTGGCATCAGTCATGGTACTGAGCCAGGTTTGCCCTTGGCCCAGAGCACTGTTTCCTTTGACTCAAAAAGAAGCCCTGTGATTCAGTCCTACTGGGAGTTCCCTGGCAGTCCAGTGGTTAGGACTTGGTGCTTTCACTGCCCGGGGCCTGGGTTCAGTCCCTAGTCAGGTAACTAAGATGTCACAAGCTGCACAGCATGGGAGAATAAAGAAAAAGATTCAGCCCTATTAAATGCGCTGAAGAACCTGTTTTAGGTTTTTAAAAAATATATTTATTTATTTGGCTGCTTTGGGTCTTCGTTGCAGCACGTGGGATGTTTGTTATGGCATGTGAGTTTCTCTAGTTGTCGTACACCGGCTTAGTTGCCCCAAAGCATGTGGGATCTTAGGTTTCCAACCAGGGGTCAAACCTGCATCCCCTGCCTTGGAAGGTGGATTCTTAATCACCAAACCACCAGGGAAGTTCCCATGAAGAGCCTGTTTTAGAATGTAGGCCTTATTTTTATTCAGGTACTTGGGGCCAACGGATAAGGAAATGACTAACATTGAAAAGAGAGACTGCTAGTTGATTCCCAAGAGGAGAGGGTTCCCAGCAGAGTAAAGCACGTGGGGAAGCACCAGGCTCGGCCAGGAAGCAGAGGGAGTGAGGTACCTGTGGGCAAGAGCCTTCACTGTGGTTTCTGCAGGAATAGATCAGGCGTGGTAAGCAGGCTTAGGACTGGCTAGTTTGAATAACTTCAGCAGCCTCTGGGGGTATGTGGACTCTCCCAAGTTATCCAGTTCTTGGCTCTGAGATAATTAAGGAAGGTGAATAGCAGCCTGGAGTATGAAATTCCCCTGGGGCAGGCGAGGAAAGGGGTTTTAGGCATTGGATTGCCCACAGGGTAAGCAAGACCCCGGATGTCAAGGCATCCAGACCCGTCAGTTAATACAGAATCAGGCTTGGAATCATCCACACAGACCCTCTGAATACGAGAGACATCATCCGTTTCCTTAGGTTTACCCAGAGACCTGGAATGTTTTTTGTGAACCCACTCTAACACTGACATCCCGCACTGGTAGGTAAGGAAATGCAACATCGCCATCTAGTGCCTCAAAGGAGGACCTTTGATAAGGTTCTCAGGAAAAACCAAAAGAGCAGGTAAGTGTTAGTCGCTCAGGCGTGCCTGACTCTGCCACCCCATGGACTGTAGCTCGCCAGGCTTCTCTGTCCATGGGACTTCCCTGGCAAGAAACTGGAGTGGGTAGCCATTCCCTTCTCCAGGGGATCTTCCCAACCCAGGGATCAAACCCAGGTCTCCTGCATTGCAGGTGGATTCTTTACCGTCTGAGCCACCAGGAAAGCCCCAAAGAACAGAACTGGGATCTCCACTTTGAACAGACACTGTCAACCTTCCCCATTTCCCTAGAAGTTCTCTCCGAGTGTGTATTGGGCCTTGGCGTGGGATTGAGATGTCCGAGGTCTGTTTTCCTCTGGGCACTTTTGACTCACCAGCTCCCTAGCACAGATGGAAAGTTCAGGATGAATTAAATACCCAGGATTACAGAACAATAATATGACAGCCCTGGAACTCACCGGGTTTCCCAGGCTGTTTCTTGGTGATAAAGGTTAACAGGAAACTGCTTTCCAGTTTCTGTCAAAAGGAAGTGATTTTTTTTTCCTCCACCTCAGAATATAGTTATTTCCTCCACCTTCCTGTCTCTTGTGAAGCCAGAGAACAAATACTACCTCAAAAGGCATAAAATTTGCCATCTCATTTCAGTTTCCCATTATTAGAGAGCTGGAAAGGGAATTGTAATGTTTTTGCTTAATATGCTGTTGAAGAAAAAATTGGGAGGGGGTGGGACAGAATGTCTTCACTCCTTAATTGTCAAGCATTAAAATGAATGGGATCGAGACATAAGGCATTGTTTTGAAAATCAAGTTATTTCAGAGCCAACAGCTTTAGGTTCATAATTATTACCGAACTAAGGTCACTCACTGGCAAATTCCAGAAGCCTCTGGCGTTCTCCTGGCTCTAGGATTCAAAGTCATCAGCATATCTCTGTGAACAGCTTTGTACGTTCACACTGAGAGAAGGGGTAGAAGGGCAGGAGCTGGGTGTGGAGTGTAAGGACCCCTAATCATTATAAATGGGCTGGGAAATCATTTATTATTTTTTCTCCCTCCCACATGTCTTTGTCACTCATTTCACTGTCCAATAAGAACTCCTAACAGTGGTGTATGGAGAGGAGAACAGTTGAAAATCAGACTTTTTCACTCATATAAACTTACATGTTATATATACAGTGGAATACTATTCAGCCATAAAAAGAACAAAATAATGCCGTTTGCAGCAATATGGATGAAACTAGAGATTATCATACTGTGTGAAGTAATTCAGAAAAAGAAAGACAAGTACCATATGATAGCACTTTTGTGTGAAATCTAAGCTATGACACAAAAGGAGCTTATCTGTGAAATAGAAACAGACTCACAAGACTGTGGTTGCCAAGGGGGAGGCAGGAAGGGAGAGGGATGGACTGGGACTTGGGGTTTGGTACCCCACCAGACTCCTCTGTCCATGGAGTTCTCCAGGCAAGAATGCTGGAGTAGGGTTTCCCTGGTGGCTCAGTGGTAAAGAATCTGCCTGCCAGTGTAGGAGGCACAGGTTCGATCCCTGATCTGGGAAGATCCCTTATGCTGCCGAGTAACTAAGCCAGTGCACCACAACTGCTGAGCCTGTGCAGAGCACAGGAATGGCAACTACCGAGCCCATGTGGTGCAGCAACTACCGAAGCTCTCGACCCCAGAGCCCGTGCACTGGCCCAAGAGACGCCAGCGCAATGAGAAGCGTGCGTGCTGCAAACTAGAGAGTTGCCCCTGTTCTTGCAACTAGAGTAAAGCTCAGCGAAGACCCAGCACAGCCAAAAATAAAAATATATATATATATAAAGGAATGCTGGAGTGGGTAGCCATTCCCTTCTCCAGGGGATCTTCCCAACCCAGGGATCAAACCTGGGTCTCCTGCATTATAGGTAGATTCTTCACTGTCTGAGCTACCAGGGAACCCCAGATACAAATTGTTACATTTAGAATGGATAAATAGCAAGGTCCTACCATATAGCACAGGGAACTATATTCAATATCTTGTGATAAGCCATAATGGAAAAGAATACTTTTTTTTTAAAATAATTAATAAATAAAATTTTTAAAAATTCTACACATTGGTGCCAGGTCCTGGATTAGTGCTGGGAATGCAGAAATGAATGAGATTGGGTCCCAGCCCTTAAGGAGTCAGCCGCCTAGTGAGAAGGCATCTCAGAGAACAGGGAATCTCGGGACCAGGGGCCACACAATAAGCAGAGGGTGTCACTGGAGCCCAGGAGAGGAGATCCTCTGTGGGGACCGTCCACAGAGTCAATGAAAACATGTCATGACTGAGCAAGGCGAAAGGGAGCAGGAGTGAGCTGGGATCTGCAGCAGGATTGTTCTGGGGTGAGAGAAGTAGCTTGGACACAGGTATAGAGGCAGAATTGATTTGTAATAGGCCACCCTTGCAGGTCTCTGGGCTTCCCTGGTAGCTCAGCTGGTAAAGAATCCACCTGCAATGCAGGAGACCCCAGGTCGATTCCTGAGTTGGGAAGATCCCCTGGAGGAGGACATGGCAACCCACTCCAGTGTTCTTGCCTAGAGAGTCCCATGGACAGAGGAGCCTGGCAGGCTACAGTCCATGTGGTCGCAAAGAGTCGGGCACACTGAGCGACTAAGCACAGTACAGCAAGTCTCCCAGCTAATCTGGCTTTGCTGTCCCCCAACCCCCTGCCCCAAAGCCCTGTCCTGAGCCTTTGTCACCCTCCCCTCCGCCACCTGCCTTCCTTTCCCTTCCCTTCCATCTGTCTGCCTTCTTTCCTTCTGATTTTGCTATTCTGACTACCCATCGCCAAGAACCTTTTACAAGGGATGGAGTCTTTTAAATGACATCGCATTTAACTTGCAGTCCGTTCTCCATATGCATGGATCAGATGTAAAACCCTGATATGTACTGACTGTACTGCACCATTTTATATCAGAGACTTGAGCATCCAAGGGATATCCTTGGGGAGGGGATCCTGGAACCAATCCCCTGCCAATACAGAGAGACAACTGTTTTTGCTTTGAGAAGTAGAATTTGCTACCGCATTTCAAGTCTTTGTTATTAGGAGAGTGAAAGGGGCGCAGCTTCCCAGTTTCTCTGAGACTGCTGCAGACCCTTTACGGAGACCTTCATGACTTAAAATGCTTGATCCAAAAGCAGGAGGCAAGTGCTTTGTATTTTCAGTAGGGGAAAGGGGTAATCAGCCAGCCTGTTCATTCCCAGGCTTTGCACAAATGAAGATAGAATTGTAATTTCCAAAAATTTTGTAGACCTTTCATGATGGTAATTGTAGGATTAATATCTGTGGATTGAAAATATCTACTAATATCTGAAGTTACTCTGGAGTTACTCACAAATTTAACTGAATCTGTGTTGTATTCATCACAACAGCCTCTGTGCATATCTGTGAAATGGTCAAAGATGTTGTTTACTTAGCTGTAGACCAGAGGTTGCAAAGTGGGATGCCATGGACTTACCCTAGCCTACACAAACCTGTTGTTTGCCTTATGCAATGTTGGTGTGTTGGTTTTGCTGTTTTTATTGTTGTTTAGTCTCGAAGTCATGTCCAACTCTTTTGTAACCCCATGGACTGTTAGCCCATCACCTCCTCTGTCCATAGAATTCTCCAGGCAAGAATACTGGAGTGGGTTGCCATTTCCTTCTCTAGTAGATTTTCCCAGCCCAGGGATCTGCATGCAAGCAGATTCTTTACCACTGAGCCACCAGGAAGCTCTTAATCTGCATTAGGTTCCAGTACTTGAAAGCAGCAAACATTTTAGGTGGGGAACTGCTGATGGCGTCCTGCTGTCTTTTATAGTCTGGCAAGCAGAAGCCCAGTGTGACTTGTCCTGAATCACAAAGCCCTGGGCACAGATTACTGGGCTCTTGACTTCCTCCCCGTGACTCCTTCCATCATATCTTAATGCTGTTCTGAAAGACCACAGCACTTGCTTTTTTCTCATTTCACCTTCTACCCCCTCTTGGTGCCTCCAGTTTCCACAAGGCAGGTGCCCCCAGTTTCCATGAGGCAGGTACCCAGTTTCCATGAGGCCCCCCCAGGAGTTGTCACCCCTTACTCAGAACCTCCTCCCCTCCAAGGCTCTGCATGCTAATCATTTCCTTCTCCCCTGTCATCTCGGCTCCCTCAGTACAGCTGATCCTAAGACAAGTACAAGTGCCTTATCTAATTAGGGAATTGAATAAACTCCAGAATCAACTTGTAAAGACTTATTGAATGCAAACTTAAATAATTTCAGAATGTGTCAACTTGAAAAAAACCCCATAAGCTTTATCTGCATAAGAATCCAATTTTCATTTGGCTTCATGTTCATGAATATCACAGTGTTAAGAACACCGGCCCCAGCCTTCTGGATGTAGAGATGTCAAACCCTACCTTGCTGTCTTCAGATCTGTTGTAACCATTTCAAAGAAAAATAAGGTCCTTTATTCAACTAAGCAAAAGAAATTATCTTTTAAAACTCCAACTTAACAGTGATTAGGACAGAAAGTAATGTAATGGAAACAAGTGACATTGTAAAAAAAAAAAATTGGCAACAGGTAAGGAAAATAGAAGTAAATGGTCAAGTTCAAGTTTACTCCTGGAGGCTGATGGCGAACCTGGCTCCTAGCTATGGGAAGGGCTGTCAATCTTGATGGTCCTAATCCACTATAAATAAAACTTGAAAAGCACTAAGGAATTGATGACTTTTTCTTTTGTTCCTGTTGGGTTGGAAGTCCTCATCCTCCAGTCAGATCGTGTAACTCAGACAACTTGATTTTCTGCCTCATTGGTCCGTGTGTCCGTGGTTCATTGACAGTTGTTCTCTTGCAGGTTCTATATCGAGAGCATCTCATACCTGAAGGACAATGCCACCATCGAGCTTTTCTTCCTGAATGCCAAGTCCTGTATCTACAAGGTAAGAACTACTTCTTCCTGTTTCGAGTTTTCTGTTGAAATCTGAAAGTCTCCTTTGTAGCTGGGAATCCCAGCTTGCTGCCCCTGCTGCTGCTGCTGCTGCTAAGTCACTTCAGTCGTGTCTGACTCTGTGTGACCCCATAGATGGCAGCCCACCAGGCTCCCCCATCCCTGGGATTCTCCAGGCAAGAACACTGGAGTGGGTTGCCATTTCCTTCTCCAAGGCGTGAAAGTGAAGTCTCTCAGTCATGTCTGACTCTTAGCGACCCCATGGACTGCAGCCCACCAGGCTCCTCCATCCATAGGATCCTCCAGGCAAGAGTGCTGGAGTGGGGTGCCATTGCCCTCTCCAATTGTGATGCTATTGATTAGTAGAAAGTGTGTTAGTCACTCAGTTGTGTCCGACTCTTTGTGATCCTATGGACTATAGCCCCCACAGGCTCTTCTGTCCAATGGATTCTCCAGGCGAGAATATTGGGGTGGGTTGCCATTCCCTTCTCTAAGGGATCTTCCTGATGCAGGGATTGAACTCCGGTCTCCTGCATTGCATCTACTACTTCTATTGATTAGTAGAAGTAATTTCTAAATTAATGGCTATAAATAAATGAGAACTCCAAGGAGCTAAAGCTGTTGTGTGTTTATAAAGTGACTCCTTCCAATCCTGTAACTGTGTTATGGTTCCTTGGAGGTGTTTCTTAACTTGATTTTAGGTGTCTCCTTAACTTGGCAACTGTGACCTAAAAGGGGAAACCCAGACTAGTGTGACAAATGCACTAGGTCTTATAACCAAATGCATGTATATTTGATCATTTTTGGATATTCTGGAAGTATCTCTCAAAAGGATGCTATTGGCACTTTGGGTGGGACAACTTTTTTCATTTATTTATTGAAGTCTAGCTGATTTAGTGGAGGAAGCCTGGCGTACTGTAGTTCGTGGGGTCGCAAAGAGTCGGACACGACTTAGTGACTGAAAAAGAACAAGAAGTTGATTTACAATGTTTTTGCTGTACAGCAAAGTGAGTCATTTATACATATATTCATTCTTTTTTTGTATTCTTTCCCACTGTGGTTTATCCTGGGATATTGAATATCATTCCCTGCACTGTTCAGTAGGGGGCCTTGTTTATCCATTCTATATATAGTAGTTTGCATCTGCTAATCCCAAGCTCCCAATCCATCCCTCTCCAGCCCACCCTGACCCTCTTATCAACCACTGTTCTCTGTGGCAGTGAGACATTTTTTTAACTGTGATAAAATTTACCATGGTAACCACTGATAAGTGTATGTTAACACTTAACAGGTATCACATGTTTACCTTGTTGTGCGACCACCATTACCATCTATCCACAGAACTGCTCCTCTTACTAAACTGAAACTCTGTATCCCTTAAACAATGATTCCCTATTCTCCACACCCCCAGACCTAGGCAACTTCTATTCTACTTTCTATTTCTCTGTATCTGACTATTCTGGGTCCCTCATATAAGGGGACTCCTGCAATATCTGACCTTCTGTGTCGGGTTTATTTTACTTAGTATAAAGTCCTCAAAGTTCATCCATATTGTATCATGTGTCAGAATTTCCTTCCTTTTGACGGCTAATATTCCATTGTATGCATTTCCCACCTTTTGTTTATTCATCCATCCTTCAGTGGATACTTGCATGACTTTCACTTTTTGCTTGTTAGGAGTAATGGTGCTATGAACATTGTTGTTGTTCAGTCACTCAGTCGTCTCCGACTCTGCAGCCCCACAGACTGCAGCATGCCAGGCTTCCCTGTCCTTCACTATCTCCTGGAGTTTGCCCAAACTCACATCTATTGAGTCAATGATACCATCCAACCATCTCATCCTCTGTCACCCCCTTCTCCTCTTGCCCTCAATCTTTCCCAGCATCGGGGTCTTTTCCAGTAAGTCAGCTCTTCATATCAGGTGGCTAAAGTATTGGAGCTTCAGCTTCAGCAGCAGTCCTTCCAGTGAATATTCAGGGTTGATTCCCTTTAGGATTGATTGGCTGGTGTGATCTCCTTGCTGTCCAAAGGACTCAAGAGTCTTCTCCAACACCACAATTCGAAAGCATCAATTCTTCAGCCTTCTTTAAGGTTCAGCTCTCACATCCGTATGTGACTACTGGAAAAACATAGGTTTATAAGTATCTATTCATATCCCTGCTTTCAGTTGTTTGGGGTCAATACCCAGAAGTGGAATTGCTCAATCATGTGGTAATTCTGTTTTTCAGTTTTTTAGGACCTGCCTTACTGCTTTCCATAAGGACTGTATCATTTTATATTCCCACCAACAGCACATAAAGATTCCAGATTTGCACATCCTCACCAACACTTACTATTTTCTGGGTTTAAAAAAAAAAAAACAAAACAGCATCCTAGTGGTGTGAGACGATCTCTCCTTGTGGCTTTGATTTGCATTTCCCTGATGATTAGCGATGTTGAGCATCGTTTCATGTGCTCTCTGGCCATTTGTACATCTTCTTTAGGGCCACGTCTCTTCACAGTTCTTAATTGAGTGGGACAGTCTCTTGCATCCAACTTCCCATATTCTTGTAGTGTTTCCTTTCACTGGATAACCCAAAATGCCCACAGAAAATTCCAAGGACACGCTCCATCCTGGGGTTGAGAACCATAACTGGGGCAATGTATTTAAAGTAAAGACCCGCTCTGCACCCGCCGACAAACCTCCTTCTGTTTCATGATCGCAGCCTTAGGCCAGCTCATCAGCGGCCAGGGAGAGGGATTGCTGACAGCTCCTCCCGTGGCACCGTGGCGGGCTTGGCACTGAGTGCTCTCTGTAAGTTATGTGGCTGAAACTTTGCACCATCTCCAAAGTGAATACTGTTCTTTATCCTAGCTTTCTCTGTGAGGCAGCTGAGACACAGGGTGGTTATGAGATTCACCAGGGTTGCATATCTCCTGAGTGGCTGACGCTGGCAGCCTGACTCAGGATCGCAGAGCTCAGCCTCCGGGCTGCACTGTGCCCTCACAGTCAAACCCTCCACAGAGAACTTCAAAGCCAGCTACACCTGTTGTGACATGGCCAATGGCTGTGTTCAAAGGAGTTCCCATCCTGCTGCCTGTACTTTTCCTGCTTAACTAAACCCAGCTTTGAGGGACTGCAGCAACCCACCACACACTGAAGCACACACACAAGACTTGAAATGGTCTATCAGCCATCACTTTTCCTTCTAGAATGATTTCAGCACCTCACTGCACAAAATAGTTCCACCAAATGCAAGTGTTCAAAATCCTGGAGGCTATGGCAGTGATCAAATTCCATCTGTGAAAGAACCTCGCTTGGTGACGGTTGCTGAACCAGGACTTAACCTGAGCTCAAGCGCAGGGCACTCTGACTAGAATATTTGGGGATTTTGCTAAATGGCAGCACAAAGACGCTAAATGTCATTCTAGGATTTGTGGTTTTCTTTCTCTCTCTAAACCTCATTTTCTCACTATAAAGTGAAAATAATACCAGTCTTACTTACCTCATAGGTAGCAAGTGTCTGATGGTCTTTGCGTAATCCATGTGAAAGCACTTTGAAAGAAATAAGCAGTGAGGACTGTCCACAAGGGGGCAGACTTGGGCAGTAAATGCTTAGAAAGTCGCTGCCTGGGTGAGATCCCCGTTAACCTTGGCAGGTGAAAAGTTGCCCCCAGATTGTGCGTATCCAGGCCCCTGGGTTAAGGGAGCGGACGTGGTTTCTCTCAGAGTTGTTCAGTTCAGTCTAGTCACAGATGCTGAGCTGAAGGTGACGACTTCGGTGGTTCTGAATCATGATCACAGAGGTCTCTGGGATTAATGGGAAATAAAAAAGAAATCCCCAGAACTAAATATTATAGGTTCCCCAAGTGGAGGAGGTGATACATTAGGAACAAGCCACATATAGGGTCCAGGTGCCCATGGCATCAGCCTGCCTGCAGACCTGAGTGCCCCTCTAGAGCCCCTGCTCTCTCTTCTCAGCATCTGTCCTGGAGCGTAGTGAGTCCTGCCAGTAAGCCGGAGATGGCTTTTCTGGTGGTGACAAAGGAGACAGAATCATGTCACAAGGCCACCTGTCTCTCATCATCAAAAATAATATTTTTATTTGCATAATTGACACGTAGAGTATATACAATTTTTCTTTTAATTTTATTAGAGTATAGTTACAATGCTGTTATTTTCAGGTGTACAGCAAAATGATTCAGTTATATATATTCATTCTTTTTTAGGTTCTTTTCTCATATAGGTTATCCCAGAATATTGAGTAGAGTTCCCTGTGCTATACAGTAGGTCCTTGTTGGTCATCTGTCTTATATATAGTAGTGATCGTTGTTCAGTTGCTCGGTCATGTCAGATTCTTTGTGACCCCATGGACTGCAGCATACCAAGCTTCCCCTCACTGTCTCCCAGAGTTTGCTCAAACTCATGTCCATTGAGTCGGTGATGCCATCCAACCATTTCATCCTCTGTCGCCCCCTTCTTCTCCTGCCCTCAATCTTTCCCAGCACCAGGGTCTTTTCCAATGAGTTGGCTCTTCACATAAGGTGGCCAAAGTATTGAAGCTTCAGCATCAGTCCTTCCAATGAATATTCAGGCTTTATCTCCATGCATAATGGTGTGTGTATGTTTATCCCAAGCTCCTGATTTATCCCTCCGCCACCACGTTTCCTCTTTGGTAACTATAAGTGTGTTTTCTATATCTTTAAGTCTCTTTCTGTTTTGTAAATAATTTCATTTGTTTAAACATCTCTTTCACATATATTACGTTATGTGAGACTCACGAGTGAGATGGAATCAAGTTTACTGAGGGAGGAAAGTGGTGCTGGAGACACTTAGTAACTTAGTCAAAGACAAGGAACCTGAAGTGGTGGACAGGCTTGGCACCTGTAAATATGTACAGATGGCGGAGGCTCTGGAGCAGAGTGACTGTGATTAGGGATTTGGACTTCGGGGTTCCCTTCCTACCTCTGCGTCTTAGCAACTGCAATAAATGTGGACGCCTTCTGTGATGTCTCCAAACTTCATTTTCCTCTTCAGTTGAACAAGAATATTAAAAAAACCCCACCCACTAGCTTTTTGGGAAGATTAAGCCAGACAGATGTGAAGGTGGCCAGCACCCCACCAGGCACGTTACTAGCTCCCATTGAGGTAGAATTGCTCGCTTGGAATCAGATCCAAGTTCATCTTGGCTGCAGTCTTCTGTGCCGCCCGCACTGCCCTCTGGCCCCTTGAGGGGCCCGAGAGCAGGGCCAGACGCATCACTGGTGGGTGATGCTGATACTGGCTGACCCAGCACCCTCCCTGTGGCTTGGGAAGCAATTCCTACAATGTACTAGAATCGAAATCTACATTGTTCAGATACAATAAGCTGTTCATTCCCACTTCCTCCAACTTATTTCATTCACTTTTTAAAAAGGAAAGATTCTTATTTTTTTTAATATTTATTTATTTATTTGGCTGGGCCAGATCTTAGTTGCAGCTTGTGGGATCTAGTTTCCTGACGAGGAATTGAACCAGGGCCTCCTACATTGGGAGCACAGACTCTTAGCCACTGGACCATCAGGGAAGTGCTTCATCCACTTTTAACACATTTATGTTTATCTAAGTAATATATGATATAGTTTAAAAGTCAAGAGGCTGTTTATGAAAAAGAGCCCACCCCCCACCACTTCCAACAATTTTTAGCTGTTTCTTCTGGTATTTGCCTCTCTGCTTCTAAATAACTGGAACAGGGTCTTATTCCTTGATTTATCCATTTTTGATATAAGTGAGGACTGAGGTCTCCTATGCACCTACCCGCACTTTCCCCTTCCCATTTCTCCCAGTGTGGTGATACCACGAAACCCATCCCCATACCATTGTTATGACTAACCCAAGTAGCATCCTGGGGTTGCGATTCCTTTTTAGACAACCAGTTATTTTACCTAAAGGTAATAACCATTTTGCCATTACTTGCTTTAGTTTCTATGCATCCATCTTTTTTTCCCAAAAGCTCCTACAGATTTTCAAATGTCTATTTGAAAATAATAGACGTTAATTTCCATACACATTGGGTAATTCATCTGTTCCTCTCTTTGGCTGGGTTTTTTGCTGTTGCTTCTGTTGTTCTTCCTGGGACCTCCCTTTTGGAGCGCTCTGTCCTTCTGCTCTCGTCTGAACGTAGCCTCATTTGCAGCCCTCAGCCCAGGATGTCCCCGTTCCTGTCCCGTCTTTCCTTCACCCCAACTCTGGAGTAGGTACTTTGCTTCCTGGGTCCTGAGTCTTCTTGTGTTTTTACGCTTTTGTTTCACTGGAGAACGTCCTGCAGTAATCCAGGGAAAATGTATATGGGAAGTGAAATGTCTGGGTCCTTGCACACCTGAAAAAGTCTTTGTTTTGCCATCACATCTGATTTCATGGTTTCACTGGATGTGAAAATACAGAATACCTCTCTCAGTATATCACAGGTGTTGCCTCAGAGTCTTCAAGAGTTGCTCTGGGGAAGTCTGTGTCTGTACACTCTAAGTGGACTACCCTGACCATGACCTCCATGGGATCTGTTAGGATTTCCTTCTATTTCCCTTTATCTGAAATTTCAGGATGGTGTGCCTTGAAGTAGGTCTTGGTAAACCCGCTATGTTGTGTAGACGGACACTTTTAGTCTGAGGTTCGTATTCCTCTTCATATCTGGCGGGGTTTTTGTATTATTTCTTGTATGATGTCTCTCTGTTTCCTCTCTGCCCTCCTTCTGGAGCCCCCACTAATCAGAGGCTGGGCACGACCTCCTGCTTTGACATCTCGTTTCTCCTATTTTCCTTCTTTGTCATTTTGTTCTACTTTCTGGAAGATTTTCCTCAATGTTATCTTTAATCTCCTCTATTGACTTTTTAACCTTTACTATCATGCTTTGAATTTCTCAGACTTCCTTCATATTAACTGATTTTCTTTAGATACATATAATTCTATTATTGTCTTTGAACCAAATATCCTCTTGAAAGTGAAAGTGAAACTGAAGTAGTCTCTGACTCTTTGAGACCCCATGGACTGTGGCCTACCAGGCTCCTCTGTCCATGGGATTTTCCAGGCAATAGTACTGGAGTGGATTACCATTTCCTTCTCCAGGAGATCTTCCCAACCCAGGGATTAACCCAGGTCTCCCGCATTGTAGACAGATGCTTTACCTTCTGAGCCACCAAGGAAGTCCCTAAATATCCTCTTATCTCTCCAGTAATGTTAATTATCATGCATGTTCTGTTTCTTTCCAGTTCTTTTTGTTTCCTGTTGATTTTTTTGGTCTCTGTCTTTTATGTGGGCTTCCCAGGAGGCGCTAGTGGTAAAGAACCCACCTGCCAATGCAGGAGACATAAGAGACACCGGTTCGATCTCTGGGTCAGGAAAATCCCTTGGAGGAGGGCATGACAACCCAGTCCAGTATTCTTGCCTGGAGAATCCCATGGACAGAGGAGCCTGGCAAGCTACAGTCCATGAGATTGCAAAGAGTCAGACATGACGGAAGTGACAGAGCGAGCATGCACTCTGCCTTTTATGTAGGGGGCTTTCCATCCACAACTAAGAGTGAGACACTCAAAAGCTCCCAGTGCCCAGGTGGAGATGGTCCCCTGTGTCTGTGTCCCTGGCAAGCTCGTTCTTTCAGCAGGAACCCCGAGTATCAGCGCTTGGGGTCTTTTCTCGTGACTCTTCATTGCCTTACTTCGCTCCTGGGATGTCAGCTCCCACTTTAGCATTTGGGGGAGGGAGTGGCCACCACTGGGGTGTAGATCTCCTTTTAATCCCTGATCGCTCTGCCCACTTCATCCCAGCTTCCTGGGTATCATCTTCTCCAGAGAACCAACTTCTGATCTCTTCAACAGCACAAAAGTGAGGAAAGATGTTTTGTTTGTTTATCTTGTCATTTTCCCCAAGCCACGAATGCCAGCTCCCGCCCTCCACTCTTCCTTCACCAGGAGGCAGAAAACATAACTACAGTGGGTCCTCTCTCACTTCTCCTTTCTTTTCAGTCCCCTTATTTTCTACCAAAAAGAGCAGGAAATAACAGTCATAATCTGTCCAAGATGCAGAATGTTAGAATCTGGTCAGCAGTGACCAGGGCTGGAAGTATTGCCTTTAAGTGGAGCAGGAGGAGGTTTAGAAAGGGGTCACTGATGCCCCACGTGGCCATTTTGCTCCAACAGCGTTTCTGTTGTTTTTCAGCTTGGTTGTGTTTCAAGTGGATGATGGAAAGGAAATTTATGGCCAAGGGATGGATAAAACTCATTCAGAAATGTGTGTCTGGTTCCTAGGAAAGCTCACATGGGAAGTGGGCCTGGGATGATGTGTTTTTCCTGGGAAGCGACACAGGAAACCAGAGCTCCTCCTGCCAGGCTTTCCATCTGGCCGTCTCTCTTCTGGGATGTGGCTTCCTCCATCAACTGGAGAGGCCCATCAGTTAGTCCGGCCAGGGAACAGTGGACTTGTCATGCTAGAGGGAGTGATGGGGTGGACGTGGACTCTAATCCCAGCACTTTCCCCACCTTCAGGATGGAATCCTGCCTGCTTGGAATTCTCCACTGGCAGAGTGAGATTGCTGTCAAAAATTAGTTGCCACAATCATTTTCAAAAGCTTTGCAAAACAACAATTTCTAGGTCATAAAATGTCAAGTGTTTTTTTCAATGTTTAGGGAGAAGGATTCCATTAGATGATAGGTCTTAAAGTTATAAGGAAATAAAGAACTCTGCAGTCTAGCTTCCAGTCGTCTTCAGTGGCATACCTTCCAAGAGACAAGAAGAGAGGCTCACTTGCTGAAGGACCTTACACTGCTATTCAGTCCCTCGGAGGAGTTATCTGATCCTCAGATGACTTAAGTTGGGTGAAGTAAGGGACTGGTCAAGATGACTAGCTGCCTTGTTTGAATCTCACATTTAAACTGAAGGGGATGACCATCCACTTTTTAAATAAATCCATCTATCACATTTAAGTGCTTGATCTCAAAATGTATCTTGTCAAATATTATAACCAAAGAGGCAGGACCCCTGGTCACCATCTGAGAATGCACAGAAATATGTCTTGTTGGGTTGGAGAAAAAGTTGGCACTAGCATTTTTCTAAGTAAATTTTGATAATCAGCTTCTTTTGATGTATCACTGAACCAGACGCATGCTGCTGCTGCTAAGTCACTTCAGTCGTGTCCGACTCTGTGCAACCCCATAGATGGCAGCCCGCCAGGCTCCCCAGTCCCTGGGATTCTCCAGGCAAGAACACTGGAGTGGGTTGCCATTTCCTTCTCCAGTGCATGAAAGTGAAAAGTAAAAGTGAAATCGCTCAGTCATGTCTGACTCTTCGCGACCCCGTGGACTGAAGCCTACCAGGCAGGTGCATAATCAATGTGGAAAAAAAAAAAACTTAAAATCCCTCCTTTGTGCTGGGGGTCTTGTCCAGCCTCCTGGGCTGAGATGTCCCCATTAAACTGAGAACATCACATATGATTAAAGTTTGAACAGTCATCCCTGGTCCATATTTGCTACTTGGATCTAAGTACCATCTTCTTGCTGAAATTGAAATAAGCAGTCTTTAGCTAGGATCTTCCAGGAGGTTTGCTAATGAGCAGATGATATCTCTTCTGAAGATGAGAGAAACAAAAGCCCAGAATCAAGTCCCACAGGACAAAGGAACCAATGTAAACATTCATCTCAGACTCACAGAATCCCAGTCCTTATCTCTTAGATGGATGCATGCCGGCTTGGTGTTTGTGCTCACGTGACAGAGAGAGGAAGAGAAAGAAGACAGAGAGGGCCTTCCGTCTTCAGCTCTCTAGAAACAAACACACACAGACCCATCATCTGGGCCGTGCCTGCGACCTCCACAGGAGAGATTCCTCAAGATCACGAAATGCAGTGTATGCTGCGGACACTGGGAGAAATCCCCGGGCCACCAAGTGCGAGTGCCCCAGACAAACGTGAAGTGACTCGACTGATGGAAACCTGGCAAAGGGCTCAGAAAGAGGAAGTGTGCAAGACCACATCAGTCTCATCCTGCACCCCAGCCCCTCACTGCCTGGGGGTGCCTTCCTGTAGACACTACAGGTTGTGCAATGAGACGGGGCAGGCACCGGGCACAGTGAGGCTGATGTGGGTGTGAGGACCCACTGGGATGGTAGACACGGTGGCCAATACACAGACACGTGCAGACACACACTTCCACAATGCTTCCCACCTCTTTTTTTTTTAAGTCTTATTAAAGATTCCAATAAATTCTAAAACATAAATGCAAAAAAAAAAAAACACCATGAACAGAACTGTAAACAGAACAGAGATTCTGTGGAGTTCAGATGATCTGTAAAGACCAGGGAACAAAAAAATAATAATACAGACTTGATCTTTGTGGTGTGTCTTAGAGTGTCCAAATCACCTGTACAGAGTTCCACCTCACCAGACTTAGTACAGTACTTGAAAAAGAAACTGTTCTCCTGGGAGTTCCTTGGAGGTCCAGTGGACTCCCTTGCTCCCAGTGCAGGGGCCATAGGTTTGATCCCTGGTCAGGGAACTGAGTTTCCGCAAGTCACAAGGCATGGCCAAGAAAGGGAGAAATGAAGAAAGAAAGAAAAGAAAGTGTTCTCCTTATTCTACTGATGAGAAAACTGAAACTCAATGAGGTCCAGTGATGCATTTATTCAAAGTCCCAAAGTAGAAGGTGTCTTAAAGAGGATGGCAGGAAACCATCTTCTTCAGGCGTATTGTGGGTGCAAAGAAAGATGGTTATTACAATGGGTGAAGATTTACTAGGAAATCCACTGGACAGCCCTGCAGGTTGTTTTGCTTGAACTTTGCAAAGGTCGTCCTCATGGAAATCTCCTCAACCTACCATGTGGTTGCTCATCATCTTTTCTGTTATAATTCTCTCATGAATCTTCCATGAAAGCTGGAATTTCTCTCATTCCTGACCATGGAGGAATGTTTTTTGTTAAGATTCTCAGTTGAGTCTGAAGACCACCACTAAGGTCCCCGGAGCAAGGCAATCATGACGAGTTCCTCCGGCTTTCAGGACTTTTGGAGAAGGTTCATAACACCTGCCACTTGGGGGGTCTCATGGGGCTCTTTCTTTGGAACACTCGGAGACCCTCAAAGTAGAAATCTTTCTGAGAATATTGTTAACCCTGAGACTGCTGATAAATGACCTCAAGCGTCTTCCTTTAGCAACTTAATCACCTGGGATAAAACCTTGTGGAGTGGGAGAAAGTGGCACCATCTTCCCAGCCCTGTCTGAACTTACACACACCCCTGCAGAGTCACATTTTGTCTTTCCATACCATGAATCAAAAGATCAGAGAAAGCAGCATGCCTTATTCAGTAGAAAGTGAAACAGTGCTTCCCTGGTGGCTCAGGGGTAAAGAATCCCCTGCCAATACAGCAGACACAGGATTCAATCCCTGGGTTGGAAAAATCCTCTGGAGAAGGAAATGGCTACCCACTCCAGTATTCTTGGCTGGGAAATTCCATGGGCAGAGGAGCCTGGTGGGCTACAGCCCATGGGATAGTAGAGTTGGACACAATCAGATACAATTTAGCAACTAAAAATCAACACAGTAAAACAGATGTCCGAAGGACATGTGAACTCCGTGACATCACTTTCCCTCCTATCAGCATCTCCCTTTTACCAGTGAATCTCAAAAGAAAACGACTCCATGCCCTCCAGACTACCTTGGATTCCCAAGGAAGACTCTAGTTCAGCAGACAGCCCTGCTCTGCAGATCTCCCCACCCCAATGGCTCTCGGAGCCCTGGGGACACAGAGGAATGTCACACGTTCAGCCCGTGGGTGGTGCCAGATGGGAAAGCACCCGTACCCCTTCCTTGAAGGGCCTTCTGCTCCCTATCCTTCTCTGATTCATCCTCCGTCAAAGGAAAACCCAGAGCCCCAGGAAAGCACAAGGTTTTCGCATGCAGTCTGTGGTCTTCTTCAGTTAATATGCTCTGCTTGAGCAGAAACACTTGAAAAAAGCCACCTGTGTTCAAGAGAAGCCAGATAAGGAAAAGGTGGAAAGTGGAGTCGTCTCTCTAATGTTCTATGGGAAGTGGACACCTGGAAACATCTATCCACCCCTCCCCATGGGGACTCAGCTCTTGGGGTTCGAGGCACAGTGGGAAATGTGTGGTGTAGGCAGGAAGCCTAGAGCTCTGCTCCACCTCAGGGGAATTTTAAAGGTAAAAGTCACCTGGGAGGGCCAGGGATGCAAAGGGGAAGGTTTCGTCCTTTGTGAACCTTGTGTTGTAAACAGACCTCAGGGAATTGGGCAGAGGCTGCAAAGCAGGAAAGAATTTTCTTCCAGTTGGAGGATCTCTTCCCCTGGCCCCCATTCCCCATTCCTAGATTGGGTCTTATAAACACCATTTAGATCTCTGAACTGACTCCTCCGAGGACAGACAATGCTGGCTTTAAGATTTAGTTTTTTAATTTTTGGCTGTGCTGGGTCTTCGTTGCTGCGCCCAGGCTTTCTCTAGTTGCAGCAGTCGTGGGTGACTTTTTGTTGCGATGTGCAGGCTTCTTACTGTGGTGTCTTCTCTTGTGGAGCACGGGCTCTAGGGTGCGTGGGCTTCTGTAGTTGCGGCGCACGGGCTTAGCTGCTCCGTAACATGTGGAATCTTCCCGGACCAGGGATGGAACCAATGTCCCCTGCATTGATAGGCGGATTCTTAACTACTAGATTATCAGGGAAGCCTAAAGCTGTGATTCTTGAACTCAATATTAAATAGAAACAGTGAGAAGGAATACTGCAGCTCTCTTTCCCATCAGATTTTACAAAAGTGGGGGATGTCTGGGTCACCTTACTTTTCAATCCTTTTGACTCTTACTGATCACGTTCTGACTCTCAGTGTTTTTAATATCTTCACTGGGAGATGGTCGAGGACAGAGAAGGTGGAAACCCACCCCATTTAGAGTTGCTGCTGCTAAGTCGCTTCAGTTGGGTCCGGCTCTGTGCGACCCCACAGATGCCAGTCCACCAGGCTCCCCCGTCCCTGGGATTCTCCAGGCCAGAACACTGGAGTGGGTTTAGAGATGCTAGTTTTCATTTACCCTGAGGACACATGCAGTTGGGAAGAAAGAATTCATATAAATTAGGTGAGTGTTTAGGTGGGCATCTTAGGTAGCTTGACTCTGAAAAATGGTACATTATGATTAATGTTGCCCCATGACTAGGGGATGGCAGTTCCCCCCAGAACTACAGAATGGACTGTGCAAAACCAAATCAATTAGAAAATGACCACCATCCACCCTCCCCACGTTTGTCCTCTCCCCAAAAGTGTGGATGTTTTCCTTTAGCAGATGAGCCAAGTAATGAACCAAAAACCATGTGCACACGTTCCGGGGCTGTTCCTGATGGTTGGTTTTGAGTTGGCCTCTCCTGGGATGTTAACTATTAGCCACTGTTGACCATCACCTGCAAGCTCAGTGTAAATGTTTGACAGAGCACACATACCGATACACCGACAAGCACACACCGGTGACTTTGGGAAGTCGATTGGTGGGAATGGAAAAGCATATAGTGCGAGTAGAAATGATCCATTGTGGAAACCCTGGACAGTGTTTCTGTTAAATCATTTGTCCACTGTTAAATGATTTACATTCAGATGGGACCTGGTAATCCCAAGACTGCAATTCCAGGCATTCCTCCACACTGCAGCACTGACAATCTGTATCAATTACAGTGGCCGTAAAGCTCCTTTAGCTGGTTAAGCATGAAGAATTATTGTCCCCGATCCATCCACGTCTCTCTTAGCTCGCACTCCAAGGTGGTTTGGTAGCAAACATTATTATCCATCTTTGAAATTCCTAAACCTGAAGGAGCCTGCAGGATATCCTTCCCTCTAAAGATATAGGTGTGCTTCAGTGCATTGTTTTGAAATACAGGGGCAAGTCCTGGACCACACAAAAATCATTAGAAAATCCATGAATCAGAATTTGGTTTATAATTCAAAGAAAAAAAGTAACTTGTTTTGGTTGTGCTGGGTCTTCATTGCTGCGTGCAGGCTTGTTCTAGTTGTAGCAAGCAGGGCTCCTCTCTAGCTGTGGTGGCTTCCCTTACTGCGGAGCACCAGGTCTAGGGTGCAGGCCTCAGCAGTTGTGGCACACGGGCGTAGTTGCTCTGCAGCATGTGAGATCGTCCCAGACCAGGTATTGAACCTGTGTCCCCTGCATTGGCAGATGGATTCTTAACCACTAGACCACCATCAGGGAAGTCCTGAGAGAAACGTTTTTAAACTTTCTGCAGTGAGTGAAGAGCCCGTATTTGCTCTGACATCATGGTAGTCAACAGCTACCTTGAAGTATTTGAGTACATGAAGAAATGTGTCTCATACAACTGGGAAACTGTATTTTTAACTTTATGTAACTTTAATTTAAAGAGTCATAATTCCATCATAACCTTTTCTCTAGCAAAGTCTTACCACTGGTTCTGAAGTAGAGTTTACAAAGAAAAATGCATGTGGTGATCAAGTAACCTTAATCCATCAATTAATCAGATTGACCGATTTGTAAAAAGCTGGAGACTGATCCATTCCTTAATTTCTCATGAAGACCTAAAGATGAAGCCCTGGAAGTGACTGTGTAGACACAGGACCATTGGAGCTCTTATAAGAGCTTAGGGAATGATGTCAGGGAACGTTTGAGTCCAAGTAATTCAGAAAAGATGTTCTATGGGTGTTTGAGATTCTGGGTAACATCTCAGATAAGAAAGACCTCTCCTCTTTCGGGGGAGATCATAAAGAAATTGTTGTTAAAGTACCAAACTTATCTTACTTGGTTTTCCTTTCAGGAGCTGATTGATGTTGATAGTGAAGTAGTGTTTGAATTGGCCTCGTATATTTTACAGGTAAGTTGTTTCCCTCCATCTTTGTATTCTAGAGCCATATACAGAAGAAATAGGAATAAGACACCTCATGTATGGCAGTTGCTATAACCACTAGCTCTTTGACTCCTTATTCTTTAGCCACAAGCAGGAAAGAGCTATTAGGGAAACTACACCATAGCAATAAACAGTGTCTCCTCTATTCTCTGTTCTTGTCCAAAATTTTAAGACAGTATCTCTCTGCAAGGGAAAATTGTGTGTATAACCTGAGATTGGGAAACTGAGATCATCTGGTGACCCCCTTTTCTTCAGGTCACTGGAGAAAGCCAAGTAAAAAAAGCTAGAATTTAATTGCCAGGAGAAGCACTGTCATGAAAGATGAGGAAAATACCTTTAAGCTTGTGTGGAAAAAGAGGGATCACTGAATATTAGCCACAAGGGCAAGATCAGAAACACTGGCAGAATGAACTGAAATGATGTCATTCACTTTTTCCTTCAGCAAAGATTTATTGAGCAACTACTGTGCTCCAGGCATTTTGCTAGATTCATTACAGACTCCATGGTCCCTACCCGCAGAAGCCCACAATACAAGACAAAACAGCAAGTACCACAAGATATAGACACATAGTGCTACCCAGACACATGTCCAGGTTCAGAATCTTTACAGTGGAAAAAGTTAGATCAGAGCTTAGAAGTGGAAACTTTCCTTTTCATTATGAATTGCTTTCTTTGTATAGAACTTTCTAAAGTTTGTCTCCTATTCAGGTGGTAAATGCATGCATCCTTCCTTAATTATATTCTGGTAGCTGATAGGATGAAATAGCAGTCAGTTGGAATGATTCAGCAGAGGAGTTCATGATTCTACAGTGCATTTTAAAATCTGTAACACAAATCAGAATGAGTCACTGATGTTGAATTTTCTTCTTCTACAGGAGGCAAAGGGAGATTTTTCTAGGTGAGTTTACCTAGGTTTTTTGGCTTAAAAATGTATTCTATTGCATCTGTATGAAAAGAAACTATTCTGTTATTCTTCATAGGAGGACAGTTTATTAATGTTATATATTAATGATGAAATCCAGTTCCCAACTTGTCAGTGGAAAAATTACGTCAAGCAGAGAAGATGTAGTAATAGCAGGAGAATATTCTGTACCAAACGAAAGTTACTAGGGATTTCCCTAGTGGGCCAATGGTCAAGACTACCAAGGGTGTGGGTTTGATCCCTAGTCGGGGAGCTAAGATCCAGCATGCCACATGGTATGACCAAAAACTGAAAGAAAAACAATGAAAGTTACTAAAGGGCTGCCATTAGACTTTTCTCCCCCCTCTTTTAGTTCCAACCCTGAAGAGACAAAATGCTAGCCTCTAAAAGATATCTTTCATGAAAGTGTTAAACATAAATACCCTACTTCTACTTTCCTTCCTTTTCTGGATATTACATTAGGGAGAGAACAAAAACAGACTTAACCATGGGGAAAACTGTGCCCAGCTTTAATAACTCTATAGACCTGCAAACTTCATTCTCAATCTTTCATTTCATTAAGCACGGCCCATTGACTAGCAGGGCTGTATTGCCAGTCTCTCCTGATCTTTAATGGAGTCAGATAGGGGGTGGTCGTCAACCTCCACCAACAGAGCTGTCTGCTCGAAAACAGATACCATTCCTGGGATTCTGTTTTACTAGACACTCCTGAGGGAAGTCTCCAGAACAGCCCATTCTTTAGAATTGAGGCCTAGAGACATGTATTAACCTCATGTATAAGAAAACAGCGTCGGGGCATAGGATTCTGGCCCATTGAAAGGAAATTAACAAAAGTGGTATGAAAAACATGGATCCCTACTTCTTCTCCAATGAAGAATTTGGATGTTTTCTCATGCTTTGGGAAATCTGATCTGTAAATGTAACCTAACCTACTTCACTTGGTATCTACCTCTACTTATCCAGCTTTGTCAAGTTCATGCTGACTAGGTTTTCAGGTCTTAGCTGCCTTCTCTCTACTCCCCGTGCATTTCTAAGGCTTTCTAACAAAGGCAGAGGCATATGTTCTCATTCAGATATCTCAGCAAAAGCAAAAAAATTCTTTTACAATGTAAAACAAGGGTCAGTAAGCATTTTCTGTAAAGGGCCAGACAGTGCACATGTGGGTTTTGCAGGCCACCCAGTCTCTGTTGCAATTAATCACTTTTCCCTTTCTAAGTGCAGAGCAGCCAGAGACAGTAGGTAATCAGATGAGTATGTCGGTATTCCAATAAAACTTTATTTATAAACTCAGAAATTTGAATGTCATATACATTTTCATGTACCACAAAGTAATCTTCTTTTGACTTTTTTCCCAACCTTTTAAGGTATTTTTCTTAAGATTTTTTCCCCCCAACCATTCTTAGTTCACAGGCCACATAAAAACAAGCAGGGGGCTGGATCTGGCCAGTGGGTTGCAGTGGGCTGACCCCTGTTCCTAAAATATAGTCCCTTCAGCTCAATTTGATTATTTGTAGAAGGAGACCTCCAGGCCCCTTTTATTTAGGTTTCCCAAGTTCTTGCTATGAAACAGCGGTAGTCCATTTTTTTTGGATGAAGGTTTATTTATAACCTTAGCAGGAGACCTTGGACATTGTAGGTGGTCCATAACCATTGACCAAATGGGTTGAGGGAAACATTTTCAGGATTTAGAAACTGTACTTTGTTCTATTTTCATTTGTTAGTTTTTTATGTCCTTCATTGCAGTTGAGGCTCTTGATAAGTGCAGGTTCATATCTATTGAAAAAGGGCTCAGGAGTCCCACGAAAAATGGTTTAATAACCACAGATCTAATGACCTCCATCGTCTGGTCTGCTTACTCTGAAGGTACTTTTACCTCCCTTTTCTTTCACCGGCTCTGAACTCTGCTGTAAATATTATTTATTTTTGAGAGTCCCCTGACAGGATGGAATGTGAGCCAGGAACAGCATCATCTGGCCCCACAGATCCTGGGAACGTGGGGCCACAAGGGGCGACCAGCGGTGAGGGGGGCAGGCCTGGCCTCCAGTAACTCATGGCCCCCTCATGAGCTTGTGGAATGCCAGCTTGTTGGCTGCAGAGAAACAAAGGACCCTGGTTTGACTTCATTTGTCAAAATGTTCATCGAAGTTTGTTTGTAGCAGCAGCTGTCTGGGGTGAGAAATAGCTGCCAAGGGAGGGGAGAGGTCAGACACCTTATCTAAAAGGTCACTTTATCTCCCAGCATAAAACTCACATCATGGAAGATAGGATTCCCTGATAAACACTGTTCTCCATAGGGGTCCACAGTTAGTATGTTTGAGTGGCCTGGAGTTTGGAACCAGAGAAGAAATTCAAAATTCCTCGTTGATATCTTCTGTCCACATCTGGGAAAATCCCCATAACACTAAAGTGGACCCCATTTGATATGAGATGTTTTAGATGTCCCCTTCTCAGAATTTAGTATTGGAGAATGGTGTTTTTGCTATTGATAATGAATGCCAGCTTCTACATTCTTCATTGTGTTTAACTGAATAGCTTTGACTTATGTGCATGCTCAGTTACTCAGTTGTGTCTGACTCTTTGTGATTCCTTGGACTGTAGCCTGCCAGGCTCCTCTGTACGTGGGATATTACAGGGAAGAATACTGGAGTGGGTTGCCATTTTCTCCTCCATGGGATCATCCTGACCCAGGGATCGAAACCGTGTTTCTTGCATCTCCTGCATTGGCAGGTGGATTCTTTACCACTGAGCCACCTGGGAAGCCTTTGATTTATATACAGATCCTGTAAATAAAATGCATTTTCCTGAGCAACATTTGTAACATAAGATGTCAGCTTAGAACACACGGAGCACTTTGGAAGCCTTTTGTATAATACGTGGTCCAGGGCTTCATTCTGAGACCTTCTGGAATCTAGAGGATCCAATAACTTTTTAAAAGAATGGCTGCACACAGATGGCAGAGGAACTCTTCATAGCCCGTGAGTGCGTGTGTGCAAGTTACTTCAGTCATGTCCTACTCTTTGCGACCCCATGGACTGCAGCCTGCCAGGCTCCTCTCTTCATGGAATTCTACAGGCAAGCATGCTAGAATGGGTTTCCACGCCCTCCTCCAGCGGTTCTTCCCAGCCCAGGGATCAAGCCTGTGTCCCCTGCATTGCAGGCGGATTCTTGACCCACTGAGCCTCTTGGGAAGCCCTTTATAGCCTGAAGATCATGAATCTCTGCCATTCTTTTTTAAAAGGTTACTTTGCCCAGGATGCTGTTATCCTATACATTTACATTTCAGGGAATAGATACAGATTACTTTTATGTAGAATGAGTATTAAAACTCTACATATTATGGGAATTCTCTGGCAGTCCAGTGGTTAGGACTTGGAGCTTTCACTGCTGTGGCCCAGATTCAATCCCTAGTTGAGGAACTAAGATGCTATAAGCTGCTCAGTGCAGGAAAAGAAAAAAAAAAAAAAAAAATCCACATCTATGGGAGCAAGTTCCTTGATGCACAGGAAGAAAAGTGTTCTTTTAACAAAAGGGAGAAGTCGAAAGTGCTGATATTACTTTACTAGAATAAGAACTATGTAAGGTCACCCCAAAGCCATAACTACTCTTTCTCGTGAAACTCACAGCTGTTCTGTTTCTTCTTTTGGGCTGTTTTTGCTCAGCAGACCCTTGAAGGCTGATTCTTACGTAACCCCCTTTTCTTTCCAGTTAATTGAATTGTTCACTTCCTTGTCTTATTGAACTTAACAATGAAATCTTGGGTTCAGTGTTGCTGAAAGAAAGTGAGAGATGTATAGATGGATAGTAAATGTTTTTTACAACAGGAAGAAATATATGTCACTCATGTCCGTATTCTAGCATAGAGTGGGCAAATTCATAAGATATAGTGAAAGGTTGAGGAAATCATCTTATCTAAAAATAATATTTTCTCCTTTGTAGTATTTTCCTTAGCACAGCATGTAGTTATCATATTTCATTTCCTGGTACATACATATGTTAAAAACATTAATGTCCATCAGCAATGAGGAAATCAGTGGAGTTGGCATTTCTGTTTAAAAACAATTGAATAGCCTAAGAACTGTCCATCATGGCAGCTACATAGGCAGTATTAGGGTGAAAAGGCTCAACACAGTTTTAAAAACAAACAGTTCTCCTTTGATTATCTCTCCTGAGCATTAGTCATTAGCTAACACACATTTTCCAGGATTTATATGTACTTTATTCACCACAAACTCCGCAGTGGTTTAAATGCCAAGCCCTGACTTTTCTTGTTTAAAAAAATTTTTTTTATTAAATTTATTTGAATTGGAGGCTAATTACCTTATAATATTGTATTGGTTTTGCCATACATCAGCATGAATCCTCCACGGGTGTACACGTGTTCCCCATCCTGAACCCCCCTCCCTCCCCATACCATCCCTCTGGGTCATCCCAGTTCACCAGCCCCAAGCATCCTGTATCCTGCATCAAACTTGGACTGGCAATTTGTTTCATATATGTTATTATACATGTTTCAATGCCATTCTCCCAAATGATCCCACCCTCTCTCTCTCCCACAGAGTCCAAAAGACTGTTCTATACATCTGTGTCTCTTTTGCTGTCTCGCATACAGGGTTATCGTTACCATCTTTCTAAATTCCATATATATGCGTTAGTATACTCTATTGGTGTTTTTCCTTCTGGCTTACTTCACTCTTTTTTTTAAACTTTGGGTTTCTGTAGAAAAATAATATTCTCACCTTTTAAAAGGTCAAAAAAAAAAAGCTAATGCAGGGAACACCTAATTTAATCGACTGAACAGGACTTTCAAATTGTATAGTTACATTTTAATTTAATAGAAGATTTCTTAGTACACTGTACTAAGCAAGTTACTACTTACAGAACTTGATTTTTTTTTTGCTTTTGTCCCTAAAGAGATCTTAACTGAAAACCCTAGTGTCTAATCTTTATACTCTGGTTTTGAGAATAGCCTCACTTTTTACCTTCTGTCAGCCCTTCTGAAAGTGGGCCACCAAAAAAAAGGAAAAAAGATCATTTTAAACATTTTACCAAATCAGTGAATTGATTAAAAATACTTTATGCTGCCAGGACATCCCTGGTGGTCCAGTGTGGCTAAGACTCCATGCTCCCAATGCAGGGAGCCCAAGTTCAATCCCTGGTCAGGGAACTAGATCCCACATACCACAGCTAAGACCCAGGGCAGCCAAATAAATAAATAAAAATATTTTGGGGCTTCTGGTGACTCAGTGGTAAAGAATCTACCTGCCAATGCAGGAGACAAGGATTCAGTCTCTGACGTGGGAAGATCCCACATGCCTTGGAGCAACAAAGCCATGCACCACAATTTTTGAGCCTGTGCTCTAGAGCCCAGAAACTGCAACCACTGAGTCCACGTGCCGCAGCTACTGAGCCCGCACGCCATAGAACCTGTGCTTCACAACGGGAGAAGCCACTGCAACGAGAGGAGCCTGCGTACTGCAACGAGAGTAACCCCCGCTTTCCACAACTAGAGAAAAGTCCATGGAGCAATGGAGACCTAGCACAGCCAGTAAATAAATTTTTTAATAAAATTATTTTTTAAATAAATATATAATTTTTTAAAAAATAAAGAAGTCAAGGCACAGTTATATAAGGTTAAAATAAATAAATTCCCAAATCACACTACCTTTGATATAAAGAATCATCCACAAATTAATAGGGACTAGTGAGGAAATGGCAACCCACTCTAGTGTTCTTGCCTGGAGAATCCCATGGACAGAGAAGGCTGGTAGGCTGCAATCCATGGGGTCGCACAGAGTCGGACACGACTGAAGCGACTTAGCAGCAGCAGCAGCAGCAGTAAAAAATAAAATCGGTTCTGTAGAATTTTTTGTGAACAAGATTTACAGAAACCAGATCAGGACAGCTCGGTTACTTGGGACCACCTGATGAGACCTGGAAATACCTTTGCTACAGATAACCGGATGTACTTATGAAAAGTGAGAGTGAAAGTCAGTCAGTCGTATCTGACTCTTTGTGACCCCATGAACTGTAGAGTCCATGGAATTCTCTAGGCCAAAATCCTGGAGTGGGTAGCTTTTCCATTCTCCAGGGGATCATCCCAACCCAGGGATCTAACTCAGGTCAGATTGCAGGCAGATTCTTTACCAACTGAGCTATCAGGAAAGCCATGCTAATCACTGAAAGACTTATGAGGACCAGTAAGCAGTCAGCTCTTGAAAAAGGCTTATAATGAGGAAATCCCATGTAAAGATCTGTGAGTCACACTTTGCTTACCTGTTAGGCAAAGCTCATCATGTGCTTGCTTTAAAGATGATGGCAAGCTGCCTTCCATCTGCAGCTTCTCAGGTCCAAATAAACACAGCAACCAGAGTCAAAGGAGTTTCTGTGACACCTGTACCGGGTTATGGGCTGGTCCTAGTGAGACAATATCTGCCTCTCAGAGTTCCAGGGTCAGTAAGAGTCTTACTATAACCTTTGATTTATCAACCTGCAGATTTCTAATTCTCCTTAATAACGATAATACTACTTTTAGATACAGAGCAGCACGTTACTCCCTCAACAGAAATGAATAGTGGTCCTTCATTAACAAAAGAAATTGATTTTTAACTCCATTTTAGATGAGCAATTGGAGTATTTATTTGTCCCGAAAAATTCCTTTCAGCTTCCACAGACTTGCCTGGTCTTAGGTCTCTAGAAGAGCAGTTAGAAGCAAAATAAATAAATAAATAAATGAAGACCTTTTAATATTTTATCTTCTGTAAACCATGGGACCATGTGTTCACTAAGAGATAAAATGAAATTTCTGTGGGGAAAAAATATACCCTCTTGATTTTTTTTGTTCTTTATGTGATATCTGTTCTGCATTTTTTAAGAGCATTTGTGAATTAATGCAATGAAATAATACTTACTGGTATCTGAAAATTCCAGGCTTGTAGGTTTTGTGGGTTTATTTTTTTGTCTTTTTGTTAGACTAGGTGATGCCTTTTAGGCAGTCATAGGTTAAAGGAGGGCTTCCCAGGTGGCTCAGTGGTAAAAAGCCCGCCTGCCAATGCAGGAAACAGGAGACCCAGGGTTTCATCCCTGGGTTGGGAAGATCCCCTGGAGGAGGGCATGACAACCCACTCTAGTATTATTGCCTGGAGAATCCCATGGACAGAGGAGCCTGGTGTGCTACAGTCCATAGGGTCGCATAGAGTTGGACATGACTGAGGTCACTCAGCACACACACACATGCAGGTTAAACGGAGAATTTTAAAAGATCAACAGGAAAAGAAGACAAAGGGCTGACTTTCTTCTAAAGGACTTTTTTGGTAACATAAACATTTATATAGATTACTATCTTTTAAAAGATGGCAGCATTATTTTCTTGCCCTGCTAAAAGAGCATTGAAAGCTGATTAATTGCAGGCGGCAGTCTATAAATCACAATTCTGAGCCTCCAGCATCATTACTTTGCACTTACATAAGTGGTTTTACTACTGCAAGTCAGAGCTCAGTTTTATAGCAGTCTTAGAGCATTTGATCATTTGGGGTATATTTTCCTACAGTGTTTTAATTGGCCTCTTGAAAGAAAGCAGCTGGTATGATCATATAGTAAGAGAAATAGATTTACTGAGACTTTTAGATAATTAGTAAAAAAAAAAAAAAGACTCGGACAGCTGTGTTTGGAAGAGTCAACATTTGGAATACAACTTACATAACCTATTAGTATCTTTAATACACAAACTTGCAAATTTCCCTATTGGAAAATTCCTAGGAAAAAAGTCATCTGTTAAGCTTGAGACATATGGAAGCCCCAAGAAGAGTTTTTGTAAGAAGAATTTAAATGTATATAAATCTCATATATTATTTTATCAAGAAAGGAGAAAGGAGTGTGTGATATTTCCCCATGATTTATAAAGGACTTGAGAGAGAAACAGCTGGAATCTCTCACACCAGCAGGACCTTTTGAAAGGAATGGAATCTGCAATTTTGAAACAAAATGTTCAAATGGAAAAGTTATTACAGAAAGCTTTGTTTTGTGCACAACAGTCCATTTCACTGAGCTTTTCAAGTGTGTAATTCACAGTTTCCAAACATAGAAAAGTATTCAGATAGGGTATTTTGCAGGATGATATTCTTCAAATCCTATGGGAATCCTTTAAGTAAAAAGTGAAAGAAGAACTTGTGTATTATGACAGCTTGTCTCATTTGCTAAGCATTTCTTTAATATCAGTGTTACATTTTGAGTTAACCTTGATAACAGCAAAAGGGTTCACAACTATGACATTATGTCAGTTGTTCAGAATTAAGATTCTGTCTCAGAAGCATAATGTTGTAGAAAATTAATCAGTTGCTTTTTCTTGTGCCCTTAAAATTCTTGCCTCACCTTGTAGGCTTACAAAAAATTTTTAACTTGCTTTGAATTTTACAAGTTTACAGCTATGTTAGAAACTCAAAAAAATTGTTTCTGTCATCCTAGAAAACCAAACTCACTAATCGAGAAAGAAATCATTATTTAGATAAATTAGCCTTTAACATCAGAAATAAAGGCACATACATACTGGCTTTGCCCCTCCATCCAGGTGGCAAATTAATGTGGCATATTTATCCATTATGCATGCCTGGAATCCATAGTCCCATGCTGGAAAAATCTCAGAGGGATTCCATGTGCTTCCCAGGTGTCTCCAAGTGTCATGACAAGAGAAACGTCATAAGCTTTGCCCCCAGCCACCAGCTCTGTGAGCCTCCCTCCACCCCTGAGAGAGTATGTGATAGGGAAGAGAGAATCATCTTCTTTGCTGTCACCTGAACTTCAGCTTGGTTCACAAAAAAAAAAGAAAGGAAGGAGAGAAATTGTTTCTTTCACGGTTAATTACAATCAGCAGAGGTCATCTACAAGTCTCCTTATTCATTTGTCTCAGTTTTCTAGATGTATTGTACCATTCGATAAAGCAATACAGACCCACAGGGCATCTCTGAAGCTTTTCCCAGTGTTTCTGATTTGAGAGCTTTGTGGGTTTTAGATGGTAATGCAGGCTATCCTGTAACACCCAGGACAATATCTGGGACAGCCTCTGGACCCCTGTCTATTCACACTTCTGTATCAGAATGTGGACATTCTACACCAAGTGGAAGAGAGAGAAAGGTCAAACATTAGGTTTGCCACCCAGTTGGCTAGCAGGCTTTTTTCTGTATTGTTTATTTGACTCATCGGGTCTTCATGCGGTGCTCGGCCTTCTGTAGTTGCAGCGTGTGGGCTCAGTAGTTGTGGTGCCTGTGCTGAGATGTGGCATGTGGGATTGAACCCAGGCCCCCTTGCATTGGGTCTTAGCCCCCGGACCACCAGAGAGGTCCCTAGAAGGCTTTATTTTTTAGAGGTTTTCAGATTTTGGAATTGTGGCTAATGAGGACCCATAATATTCTTTTTTACTTATGAAACCCCTCTCCCTGGAGAATTTGACCTTCATGATACACTTAGGAAATGTGGAGGAGTTGGTAGAACATTAGCTTCCTGTTACCGCTCCTGAGGTTCCCATTCATCCTTTCTGTAACACTAGTGTAGCCTTCTGGCTTTAGTGCTGTAGCGTTTTAGTACCAGGGGACCTCAAAACCACTGGTTTCAGGAGGAATTCTTCCATGTGAAGCCAGTTCTATCTGCCCAAGTTTTGTCCTGTAAATTATGAACATCTTACGTGACCCAGAAGGAATCTTCTGAAAAAGCATTCCCTCACTTTTAAAGGACAACAAGGACTTCCCTGGTGGCTTAGATGGTAAAGTGTCTGCCTACAATGCGGGAGGCCTGGGTTCAATCCCTGGGTCAGGAAGATCTCCTGGAGAAGAAAATGGCAGCCCACTCCAGTACTCTTGCCTGGAAAATCCCATGGATGGAGGAGCCTGGTGGGCTACAGTCCATGGGGTGGCAAACTCAGACACGACTGAGCGGCTTCACTTTCACAAGCACCTTGTGGATTTTGCTAACACGCCTATCAAGTTTAATTCTTGCTTTCTTCACTTTATGGTGTCTTGGTTAAATGTATTGTAGCTGTTTTTTTGTGGCAAATCCCCTAGTTGAGGTATTGCTAGAAAGCTTAGATTTCCAGAGTAGGTCCTTCAAACTTCGCGTGTTTTATGACCAGGGTAGACAGTAAAAGCAAGGTCCATCATCTTAAGGAGAAAAAAAGAGCCTTAAATCAAAGACCAACAGAGCATTGAGAGATCACTTTTTTGCTGGCAACATTAATCACTATCTTAAAGTTTTGAATAAAATAAAATATTAAAAATAAGAAGACTTCAGTTTTACTCTCAGTTTAGCAAGTGACTTTCAAAGAGACCTTTTTTTCTTTTTCTGTTAATAAAAGTGGAACCTAACATTTGTTTGGAACAAGGAACTGTTTTAGACTGTTTTATAAGTTGGCGTTTATCAGGTACCCTGAACGCTGGGGGAAATGTCCAAGTGGAAGATCTTGAGAGAGAAAGCTGGGCACTTCTAGCACATTCTTTTGGTTTCAGCTTCCCAAGTCCCTAGAGATAGAGTGACCAGCTGTCCCGTTAAGGCAGCTTTGTGATTTGCAGTCCGAGTTTGGCCAGAGCGCCTGACGGGCGGTCCCCCTCTAAGTTATCACAGATGTTTACAGACAGCAAAAAAACAAACAGGACGTTTCTACATAGCTGTCCTTTGGGAAGGTTTAAGAGCCCTGGATCCCTTCCAGAATGTAATGGATTTGGATGGGTTTCACGCCTTTGTGATTTCTTGTTGTATTTGTCTGTGTCACCTTGCCCTGGGGGAGTGCTCGAAAAGCCACTACTGCTCCAGCCAGGATGTCAGACCTGGGACTCTCATCAGGCATGCTTGTTTGCCAACAAATGAGTGTTTAGTGGGTAAGACAATCCCTTCCTCCTTTAGTTCCATCCTTCCCCAAATATGCTTTAGATGAGTCTGAGTAAACCCAAATCCCTGCTTCAGCTTAACCGCCTTTCTTACAGTTGCATCCACTAAAATTCAACCCATAGAGTGCCTCCCTAGGCACTGAAGAGTCAGTGAATCAAATCTCTGTTCTTGGGGAGCTTATGGTTAATAAACAGAGATCAGACCCCAAAACTCATTATTGTGGGCTCTTGGGTGTTTGGGGACCTGAGTATTTCTTTAAGCTATGTCTTAATAGCACGTGAGTAAAGATCCCAAGCTCTGCTTGGGAATTGAATTTTCCTAAACATAAGGAGGCGACCTGTAACAAAATCTCCAGTGACTGACAAATGTCACTGACAAATGTCTCCTACCCAGACTTGGACTCTGCCAGCCTGGCACGGAAGATCCTCAAAATCCTATGCCTAGTCTGCCCTTTATTTGGCCAGGCTGCCCGTTATACACCACCTACCCTGGTTGATCTCTTCAGTTCATAGTGCCTGACCTCCATACTGCTGGATTCTGAGAAGAAAAATGAGATTCCTATTCTTTTCTTCATGCCGGTCCTGCCCCAAAGCCTGCTTTTACACTAGAGCCCGCAGAGACCTTCCTTTCCTCCACACGTTTTAGTTTGTTGTTTGAATCAACATGATCCAGTACTGCCCATGTCGCCGGCTGTCTTCTAATTTGTACCTCTTGCTCCATGGCCTGAATTGTGAGCATCTTTTGATTGAGGACTATGTCTTATCCTTTTTATTTTAATCTTTCCTACACTACTTCCTAATAGCAGGGGCTCCATAAATACATTCAACTTATTGATTATTAATCAATACATTCTTGCCAGTTGAGTGATAACAGTTCAAGGACTTGGATTTATTGATTTCAGCAGTTACAAATTAAGTTATTCTTTCCAGTTGATTGTTCAAAGCCAATATTCACAAACTTCACTGTCACTGTTTCTTGTGGGGCTTCCCTTGTGGCTCAGCTGGTAAAGAATCCACCTGCAATGCGGGAGACCTGGGTTTGATCCCCCTGGAGAAGGGAAAGGCTTCTGTTTCTTAGTCCACTTGAAAAATGCCCTTCCAGGGAGTAGCAGTAAGGTTACATCCATGTGTTTCTTTGTCACCGTGTATGTGAACTCGAAGTCTGGAAGTGGTTTTGCCCAGTGACACTTGGCATCCAAAAGGCATGGCTGGAGGCAGCTTTTCTGGCTGGTTGGGGACCCACAGAAAGTCACGTGACTGCAGCATTCCTTCTTCCCTTTGTATTTATCTACTGAGCACCTGTCTCGTTGCTTTTTACATGCTACTGTCCAATGCCCGGGCCATCAGTTTTTGCCTTGCTTTTCATGAGCAGCATGGAAGCTGCTACTATAGCCAAGCTTAGACCTGTGTGTGAAGGCAGGCTCCACGGGTGGCCTCTGCTCCCCAGCAGGGCCCTCGAGACGCTCTGGTGGACCAGTACAGAGAGACCCTGCTACACACCAAAACCATCCCAAAGGGATGCTGCCGACGGCTCTAGAGGTAGACGGTGGGGGCCAACACCCAGATGTCTTGTCCCAGTGGGGACGCAGGTCTGCTGAGTGCATATGGGGAAGTCAAGCCTCTGAAAACCCCTGGTTAAACTTGACAAGTTTAAAGTATCTTCCAAATCTGAGAACGTGTGAGTCTGCAGGGAAAGTCCGGTCCAGGGACCAGAGGCATAAGACGTCCTTCTAGTGCCTAATAGTCAGCTTCACACTTCCTGAGTTGTTTCTGAACCTTGTCAAAAGCAAATGACTTGTATACAAAACAGAAACAGACCCACAGACATAGAAAACAAATTCATGGTTACCAAAGAGGAAAGGGCTTGGGGGATAAATTAGAAGCTTGGGATTAACATACACATGCTGCTATATACAAAATGGTTAACCACCAAGGACCTATTGTATAGCATAGAAAACTTTGCTCATTATTTTGCAATATCAGTCAGTTCAGTTCAGTTCAGTCGCTCAGTCGTGTCCGACTCTTTGTGACCCCATGAATTGCAGCATGCCAGGCCTCCCTGTCCATTACCAACTCCTGGAGTTCACTCAGACTCACGTCCATCGAGTCAGTGATGCCATCCAGCCATCTCATCCTCTGTCGTCCCCTTCTCCTCCTGCCCCCAATCCCTCCCAGCATCAGAGTCTTTTCCAATGAGTCAACTCTTTGCATGAGGTGGCCAAAGTACTGGAGTTTCAGCTTTAGCATCATTCCTTCCAAAGAAATCCCAGGGCCGATCTCCTTCAGAATGGACTGGTTGGATTTCCTTGCAGTCCAAGGGACTCTCAAGTCTTCTCCAACACCACAGTTCAAAAGCATCAATTCTTCGGCACTCAGCCTTCTTCACAGTCCAACTCTCACATCCATACATGACCACAGGAAAAACCATAGCCTTGACTAGACGGACCTTTGTTGGCAAAGTAATGTCTCTGCTTTTGAATATGCTATCTAGGTTGGTCATAACTTTCCTTCCAAGGCGTAAGCGTCTTTTAATTTCATGGCTGCAGTCACCATCTGCAGTGATTTTGGAGCCCAGAAAAATAAAGTCTGACACTGTTTCCCCTGTTTCCCATCTATTTGCCATGAAGTGATGGGACCGGATGCCATGATCTTCGTTTTCTGAATGTTGAGCTTTAAGCCAACTTTTTCACTCTCCACTTTCACTTTCAAGAGGCTTTTTAGTTCCTCTTTCTGCCATAAGGGTGGTGTCATCTGCATATCTGAGGTTATTGAAATTTCTCCTGGCAATCTTGATTCCAGCTTGTGTTTCAAAACTGAATCACTTTGCTGTACACCTGAAACTAACACAACATTGTAAACCAGCTATACTCCAATAGGAAAAATTTCTAAAGTCGAATTTTTTGAGAATTTGAAAATATATTGTAATTATCATATTTCAGAACATAAGTAAGTGCAAATTTCTTTTTTACTTAGGAAGAAAGAGGTTAATACACTAGACCAAGGATTTCTGAATGTAGATAACTTAATATAGTGAAATCATGCCTTATTAACAGGCTAATAGCATTTTATAAAGAACACCATATTTTATATAATAATGAATTTTTAAATTATCTTGGTTTTAAAGAGCAAATGTTATTGATTTGTCATATTTTGGACAACAGTTTCTAGTATGTGGTTAATCCAGGCAAAGAAAACTGACCTATAGATTAGTGAGGGAAACAGTTTAAGGCGAAAACAGTCAAAAACAGCTCCATTCTCAGAGCCCACGACTGGGCCCCCAGGAGCTCCCTAAGGTCCCCCCTTTGGGGTCACTGGTGGCTCTTATCCCACATTCCTGCTGCCCAGGGACATTCATCTGTGCCCACTTGGCATGCAGGGCTTGAAAAGAACCCTCAGGCATCCCAGAGGGCTCTACCCTGCCCTGCTGTGTGCACCACAGGCGTAGGCCCGCAGGCTCTGCATGCTGTGTGTCCCCCTGTGTAACTGAATCAGGACAAAGAAAGCTCCCCTTTTCACTAAAGGGGCACAGATGTGGGGTATGAGGACCAGATGGCGGGGGTTGGGTTTCCTGGCGTGGTGAAGTGGTCTTCTCCCGGGCCGAGTGTGTTTCTGCCATGCCCCCTGTCTGCCCCTGTCTTGCAGCAATGAAGTGGTGAGGACTGACCTGAAGAAGCTGCCAGCGCTTCCCACACAGGCCCTGAAGGAGCACCCCTCCCTGGCTTACTGGTAAGCCCCTTTTCTCTGCACGCCCCAGTCATCCCCCCAAGGATGGAGCCCCTTCGAGGGAGGCAGGGGACTCCGGGTGACTGTCCACCCTCCCCACCACCACGGGCCAACCTGGTCCCCAATCAGAGAGCGATTCCAAACTGTATCGAGTGGCCTGAGCCTTCATGAAACCATATTTTGCATTTATTTAAATGACACGGAATATGAGAGCTGTTTTTCCTATTTTCTTTCTTTTCCTCTTTTTTTTTTTAATAAAAGGGAAAACTTCTAAAATTTCACTTTGGATGCCTTGCCTCCTTGGAGATCCCTTCATGGACTGCTAGAATTTCGCTTTGGGATCCTTGTCATTTGATGACAGGATGTGTGGGATTTTGAGATGTGGGAGGATGAGAGGGCTTTCCTCTTTGCAGAAGAGGGAGGTTGATTCTTTCCTTTTCCCACAATGTTTCATATCTCCTGATGTAGCTGCCGTGTAACATTACACCATAGTTCATCTGTTAGGCCCTACACTACTGATTCTCAATGAATCAGGCGTTTGAACTCTTCCCGGATTGTGGTTCAGGTCACAGTGAGTGGGGTTTGCATGGCTGCGTAGTGTGTTGAAATACTGTAGGGCCAGCGAGCCCCAACCACTATCCTTTGAAAGGAAAACGCCACTTCCCTAATCATTCTTATGACTCTGTAACCAAAAGCACTTTTTGTTAGGCTTCTGTAAGGGCTTTTATTTAAAAATAATAAGATATAAATCACAGAACAAGTCAATTTTGTTGCATTATAACATATGACTTTTCAGCATTTCTCTAATGCACTTTGTGAAGTTTACAGTTTAATAACATTTCATCTAGTCTAGAAAGTGAAGTCGCTCAGTCATGTCCAACTCTTTGCAACCCCATGGACTGTAGCCCACCAGGCTCCTCCATCCATGGGATTCTCCAGGCAAGAACACTGGAGTGGGGTGCCATTTCTTTCTCCAGGGGATCTTCCCAACCCAGGGATCCTGCATTGTAGGCAGACGCTTTACTATCTGAGCCACCAGACACCTTTCCAGTTGTCAGACTAGTTGTTCAGTCATCTGGATGGCTTCAAGGGGACTCCTTTGGCTGGGATGGGGTGCATGTTACTGTGGAGGGCATTAGCAGAATGAAACTCCAGGACATAAATCACGTCTTGCCAAGAGACCAAGTGACCGGGCAGCTGGACAGGAAATAAAAGGGCTGAACCCTGAGACTGGGAGCTTCCACCTGTGTGCCGACACTCTCGGTTTCATTTCTCTGAACTGTTTTGTTGCCAGTCTTTTTTTGGTAGCATAGGTGTGATAAACAGTGCTCAGAGCCTTATAATTTGCCTTCAAAGAACAAGATTGGTTTAACACACAAAGACTTTGCATGTGTCCGTTTCCAGACTTCCAGCCTGGCAGCGTGCACATACAAACACCCCAGATGGCACTCTTGTTTCCTTTTGTGTGGAAACAAATTGCCCTCTACCGAATTCCTCATGCTCCCTGGGCCTTACCTTCTCTGTCCTCCCAGCGGTTTATTTTCAGGAAACCAGTGATGAAGGGACTGGAGCTGCAAGGAGATAATTCACAAAACCGGTAGTTCCTACCTGGTGAAATGCATTAGCCGGCAGAGGCTGTAATGTTGCTGGCTTATCTGGAGTCAGAGTTGCTTTGAGCCTAATGAATCCCTCAGTTATCTCATTTGTATGTTTCCAAATGTTGTTTACACCCTGGCTGCTCCTTTCAGAGCTGGGAAGTCCTCCTTTCATCTCTCTCCCTCCTGCCTCTGGGTTTTCTTCTGGGTTATCTCCACAGCCTGCTCTGTGCGCAAACATCATCACTGAGCCGTGACTCCTTCCTTCACGCTGGTGCTCTCTCTTTTGTCAGCATGAACGGCTTCATCCTCATCCACGTCTCTAGCTGTCCTGCCAGAACAGCCCTCATCTCTGTGACCAGGCCCACCCTTTAGGACCCAGAGGCACCATGTTACTGTCTAAATGTCCTAGGAGGATGACAAGACAAAGGGAGGGATGCTTTTGAAGCAGGTGCCCCCAGGTTCTACAGCTCAGCTTCTACACAAACAGGCCAGTGGCATGAACCATTGTCATGATGCATAGCTTAAAAAAAAAAAGTGCCCATACACAGATGCAGTGGACAACCTTCAGGCCTAAATAAGCCATAGGGATCCTGTCCACACTAGCCAGGGAAGGCATTGCAGCCTAGTGAGCAGAACAGCAGGTTTAGGATCCCAGCCATGTCTCTGAGCTGCGGGGTAATGACAATCCAGGAAGCTCTGCTGCCTTAATTTTCCATCTGTAAAATGGGACTAACCGTAGCAGCCAAATCCAGACTGTAATTAAGAGAGGAAATATTAATAAACAAGCACATAATGCAGTTAGAAAGTTGTGAGTGGTACACAATAATGCCAGATCATCACCCAGTAATCCTTTCTGCTCATTTTCCCCAAGCGTTCCACAGGCTTGGACTTCTCGCCCTGTGTGATCTCCTTATGGGAGGGTGGCGTTGAGTCACGCAGTACCCAGGGCCCCGGGACAAGGCAGCATCAGGGTCCTGACCTGGCTTCTCTTGATAAGGGACCACAAATACACCCAGACAGGGCGTGAGGGGATGTCTTCCTTTACTCTGAAATCATTGGCCCCTGCAGGCTGACAGCTCCTCTGAGACAGGGAGCCCTGTGGCCGTTGGCTTGTTTCTGGGTTCCCTGTATGCAGAGATGATTGACCTTAAAAGTGAGAGCCAGCCCCTGCCTGGGGGCGCCATCAGCCTGGGTCACTTGCCTTTTTGCTTCATGTAACACCATACCCTCCAAATGGTGTTTGGGGATTCCATTTCCTCTGGCTGGTGGGTCTCTGATAGTAATCCCATGGAGGGGTGGTCAGTGCCATGATCGTCTGTCAGTCCCCATGGAGGGACAGGGAGTGGAGGGGAAGCGTGGCAGCTGCTGTCACATGCCTGCCCACGGTGTTTCCACTAGGACAGACAGAGAGGGGAAAGCCAAGGAAGAAGGAAGATACTGAGGCCTCAGAGGGTCTCAAACAGGAGAAACTAGGCGGGAGAGGGTGGGGTGGCAGATCCTTGCAGCTGTCAGGCTCAGTGAGGCCCCAAGGGTCAGGCCATTTAGTTTATGAACAGCTGCACAGCTGCCTGCTGGTGTTTCTGACCCCGCTGGTGTTTTTCCTGAGCCATGCTGGTGTTCACCACTACAGCGCTGTATTGAATTCCACACCCCCATCCCAGCCTAGGGAGCAGGGAACCCTCTCTGCGACTCTATACAAAGGAAGCGGGCTCGTAGCTATACTGTGTGGCTTGACCCTGGATCTGAGGGTCAGCCTCCCTAAATGCTACATCGTCGTGTGCCCACCCAGCTCTTGATTCAGTGGGCAGCTGGGGAGGAAGCTGGAAGGGTGACCCCAGAATGTCCTGACCCCACTCTGATGGTCTGTGAGGCTGGCATCCACCCAAGCAAGGACACTTTTGGAGAATTTTCTGTCAGGAGAGGGCCTTGTCCCCCTCAGTGCAGAGCCGCCACGGTGTGAGGTGTGTGGGAACTAAGGAGAAACATGGCTGCCTCTGCCCTTTTCTGAAGAGAGGGTGCTCGGACCCCATAGACTTGACTCTCAGCTAGACAAAGGCCCCTCGTAGCCAGTCATTCCCCATCTGGGACCTCAGGAAAGACACTTTCCTGCCAGGGGCCAATCTTGTACAAGTCAAATTTCAGAATACTAACATGCAGAGATATTCACAGAAGATTAAGAGAGTAACTAAACGAAAAATAAACTACCCCCAAGTACTCGGTAATGAACATACAGAATGTGTGCTCCGCTCCCCAGAAGTGGCCTCACTAATAAGAGGTGGGTGAAAGAAGGCTTTCGATCTGCTCTGGGATAATAAATGAATCATAGATCGTGAAGTTCAACTGAGGAGGTCTTGAGGGTTCATCCCTGGAATTACCTCCCATCGTGGAGTCCATAGGCTGTGGGGAGGAAGAGTAAGGTGGAGGCCTGAGGAAGAAGGTTCCAAGGTCCCAGAGGCCAGGCTTTTGGACTTGACCCCCCAATAGGTGGAATGTGGTTCCAGAGTTGGGCTTGGCATTTCCAAAGGCAGCGGGGTACAGGGTCACTTCCCAGGAGGCCCTTCATACTGTCTGCCTTGTCACAGGAGGGTGAAGCCCCCATGCCCCTAAAGGAGTGAGCTAACCTCTTGCTATGTTAGATCTGAGATTTCAGAAGGTTACCGGGTCCCCATCTGACTTCCGGTAGCTGCCTTATCTCACAATGCTGCTGTGGGCATTTTATTGCTCTATGATTTGTGTTCAGTTCACTTCAGTTGCTCAGTCGTGTCCGACTCTTTGCGACCCCTCTGAATCACAGCACGCCAGGCCTCCCTGTCCATCACCAACTCTTGGACTTTAGTCAACTCATGTCCATCGAGTCCATGATGCCATCCAACCATCTCATCCTCTGCCGTCCCCTTCTCCTCCTGCCCCTAATCCCTCCCAGCATCAGAGTCTTTTCCAATGAGTCAACTCTTCGCATGAGGTGGCCAAAGTACTGGAATTTCAGCTTTAGCATCATCCTTCCAATGAACACCCAGGACTGATCTCCTTTAGAATGGACTGGTTGGGTCTCCTTGCAGTCCAAGGGACCCTCAAGAGTCTTCTCCAACACCACAGTTCAAAAGCATCAATTCTTCAGCGCTCAGCTTTCTTCACAGTCCAACTCTCACATCCATACATGACCACTGGAAAAACCATAGCCTTGGCTAGATGGACCCTTGTTGGCAAAGTAATGTCTCTGCTTTTCAATATGCTGTCTAGGTTGGTCATAACTTTCCTTCCAAGGAGTAAGCTTTCATGGCTGCAGTCACCATCTGCAGTGATTTTGGAGCCCAAAAAAATAAAGTCAGCCACTGTTTCTACTGTTTCCCCATCTATTTCCCATGAAGTGATGGGACCAGATGCCATGATCTTCATTTTCTGAATGTTGAGCTTTAAGCCAACTTTTTCACTCTCCTCTTTCACTTTCAACAAGAGGGTTTTTAGTTCCTCTTCACTTTCTGCCGAAAGAGTGGTGTCATCTGCCTATCTGAGGTTGATTTGTGTTAACCAGCCCCAAATTCCCGAACTTTCCGATCCTCCTTGGACACCCTGAGCTATTAACTGCTAACAGGGTAGAGAGGCCATGAATGTCGTGTTGAGGTCAGCACCTCCTTCCCCCTGACTGGGCAGCTGGAGTTTAGGAGGGGAGGAGGGCCTGACCGAGGTTGCCCGAAGCATCCATGTGGACCCCCAGCAGTGGCTGTCTGCCTGTCCTCGTCCTGTGTCCCTCCCCACTGGGATGCGTGCTCCTTTCATCCTCTGCTCCCACAAGGAGTCTAACCCCCCGAACCTGAGCCAAACTCAAGACAAAGAGCAGTGAGTCCTCTGAGGGGAAAGTGGACTCTTTTGGTACTTCTGTCACCCTGGACATCTCACTTCGGCTGGGTTTCAAAATGCTGCTTCCAGGACAAATCATTCTTCCAGGAGCTGTTGGCTCCTTGGAACTTCTTGTGAGGATGTGGGGCTCACAGTCTTTTCCTGAGGAGGGCTCGGGGCTGTCACCTGGAGACTAAGGTAGAGACTCCTTTTCCTCTCGTTCTAGTGAGGACCGGGTCATCGAGCACTACAAGAAACTCAACGGCCAGACCAGAGGCCAAGCCATCGTGAAGTAAGTACCTCACCCCTCCCAGTGCTGATGAGGTTGTGTGTGTGTTCACATAGAACATGTCAGGGTTGTTCAGTTCTTCTGGGAGAGACTCCAGTGGATGGTGGTTCCATTTAATTTTTAAGTAAATAACCATTCAGAGAACTTTTATCATGTACACACAGACACCAATGTGCGTATGATACCAATTCTGCTGAATAACCACGTTGTGTGTGTGTGTGTGTTGTTTTGTTTTGTTTTCACAGCTACATGAGCATCGTAGAGTCTCTCCCAACCTATGGAGTTCACTATTACGCAGTGAAGGTAAGTGAGCACATTTGGTGAACATTGCCAACATGCCCTAAAAAAGATTTTCATTTCTTTATTTTTAATCTTATTGAAGTTTTTTGGGGTTTGGGGAGGACTCAGTCAGGGAGATCACATGCTGGGGGAGTTGGGACAGTGGAACACCCCCAACTAGTGTAGTAAGACTTGATTCAAAGACGCTCCAAAATTTACTTTCCCTTTTGTGAAGTGGGTGTGATAAATGCCTCAGTTCAGTTCAGTTTGGTTCAGTCACTCAGTCATGTCCAACTCTTTGCGACCCCATGAATCGTAGCACGCCAGGCCTCCTTGTCCATCACCATCTCCCAGAGTTCACTCAAACTCACGTCCATCGAGTCGGTGATGCCATTGAGCCATCTCATCCTCTGTCGTCTCCTTCTCCTCCTGCCCCCAATCCCTCCCAACATCAGGGTCTTTTCCAGTGAGTCAACTCTTCTCATGAGGTGGCCAAAGTACTTTCAGCTTTAGCATCATTTCTTCCAAAGAACACCCAGGGCTAATCTCCTTCAGAATGGACTGGTTGGATCTCCTTGCAGTCCAAGGGACTCTCAAGAGTCTTCTCCAACACCACAGTTCAAAAGCATAAATTCTTCGGCACTCAGCTTTCTTCATAGTCCAACTCTCACATCTATACATGACCACTGGAAAAACCATAGCCTTGACTAGACGGATCTTTGTTGGCAAAGTAATGTCTCTGCTTTTCAATATGCTATCTAGGTTGGTCATAAATTTTCTTCCAAGGAGTAAGTGTCTTTTAATTTCATGGCTGCAGTCACCATCTGCAGTGATTTTGGAGCCCCCCAAAATAAAGTCTGACACTGTTTCCATTGTTTCCCCATCTATTTTCCATGAAGTGATGGGGCTGGATGCCATGATCTTCATTTTCTGACTGTTGAGCTTTAAGCCAACTTTTTCACTCTCCTCTTTCACTTTAATCAAGAGGCTTTTTAGTTCCTCTTCACTTTCTGCCATAAGGGTGGTATCATCTGCATATCTGAGGTTTTTGATAAATGCCTACTTCATTTCAATTCTCAGAAGAATCCTGGAGATCAGGACCACAGAGCCTCTCAGTAGGAAGATTCCAAGGAACTATAGAGAACAAAAACTTAAGCAGAATGAACAGTGTTTCTCTTGGTGGTCAAATGCCATGTAGGCAGCCAAATAGGAGAAGTGGGACTATGGGTTGAGAAATCAACAGCCTCTATCTTCTTAAATATGCTGATGGCAAGTCCAATGTGACACTGGCCCCATTGTAAATTCTTTTACATTTGATACATAATGTCCAAGACTGGGATCCCTTCTTTGAAATAGTGGATAATGATGTTCCCAGGCTCTTTTTTCTATCCTGAGAAAGGATAACTTCCTTTCCTTCATTTACCCCGACGTGAAGTTTATCGAAGTCATTGTCCCAAGTCAGGACAAAAGGAACAGAAAACCCTTCTGAATGCAAGACAGTCCCACCAAGCAACCCGATATTCTCAGGCTTGCCCACCAACTTCCTTCCCCATGTTTCTACCTGACTGTATTTTTTTTTTTAAGATTTATTTATTTACTTTATTTTTTTGTCTGTGACTGGTCTTTGTTGCTACATGCAGGCTTTCTCCAGTTGCAGTGAGTGGTGGCTACTCTTCATTGCGGTGCTCGGTCATCTCATTGTGGTGGCTTCTTGTTGCAGAGCACTGGCTCTAGGCACTTGAGCTTCAGTAGTGGCACACACGCTTAGTTGCTCTGTGATATGTGGGATGTTCCTGGATCAGGGATCGAACTAGTATCTCTTGCATTGCAAGGTGTATTCTTAACCACTAGACCACCAGGGAAGCCCCACCTGACTGTATTTTTAATTCTTTTAGACCAGAGTGTGCCATGTTTCATTCATTATTGTGTCACCACGGCAGCTTCAATGGCATTTTAAACATCCTTGGTGTGCATTTAATGGCCTGTATCTTCCTCTAAACTGCAGCCTTCTGATAGCAAAGACTGTGTTGTATTCTGTTATATATTCCTGGAATCCAGCAGAATCTAGCATAGTGCCTGGAATGTAGTAGGTGCCCAGCAAATATTTACCAAGTGCCTTTATTGAGAATTGAATCAAGTAGTTGGATGTATGCATTTCCATGATGGGAACAGATATCAGAGTGACATTTGTGGAGTCCAGTTTTGAAGCATATGTGGGTGCAGTCCCACCCAGCAGCTCATCTCCAGATCTATCACAGCCTGCAGTGGTTCAGTTCTTCCTGATGTCCTTCCAACACCCTTCCCACCAGTGGAAGCTCTTTATCTGTCTTCACCGTGATGCACAGAACTCAGAACCATGGCAGTCATCCCTGCCTTTCTCAAGTCTAAGGTATAGTCTTGTCATGAGAAGTATGACCTGGGCTTCTGGGCTAAATTCTGTCCCACATGAAAAGTGTGAATCATCTGAGGAGACAATCCCTGTATCGCTCTGCCGGGGAAATGACCACTGAAATCAGTGGGCAGTCAACTCCCCAAAAGGAAATTGAATTGATCGTGAAAAGAAATTCAAAATCCCCCCTGCTGGCTGCCAGGGTTCAACTCTTACACTGTGAGTGAGTCTAGAGCCCATGTCCATTTTGCCGTCTTGCTACCATAAAGGAAACAGGAGGGGCCAGCAATAGTCCTGACATTATTACAAGAGGCATATCACAGAAATCAAACTGTGAGTCTCTCTGTCACTTGTGGAAATATTCCACAGTGATGTTTAGTGGAGAGGTCTGAGTTCATTAATGGAGCCAGTAATTCAGGAAGCCCTGACTCCATTTCATTCTCTGATTTGCTGTTTGTCCTAAGCACGATCTCACCTCTGCTACTCATAATTAGAAGAGAGATTAAGGGATTTCCCTGGTGTCCAGTGGTTGAGGAAACACCTTGCAAGGCAGGAGACACAGGTTCAATCCCTGGTCAGGGAACTAAGATCCCACATGCCACAGAGCAATTAAGCTCACACACCACAGATCCAGAAGCCCTGCACTGTAACTGCTGAGCTCAGGCTGCACAATGAAAGGTCCCACATGACAACCACAAGCTGCAACTAAGACCTGACCCAGCTAAATAAATAAATATATATTGAAAGTAAATCGAGGCTTCCTTGGTGGCTCTGTGGTAAAGAATCTGCCTACCAGTACAGAAGACACAGGTTCAGTCACTGGTCTGGGAAGATCCCACATGTCGTGGAGGAAGTAATCCTATGTGCCACTGAGCCAGTGCTCTGGAGCCTGGGAACTGCAACTACTGAGTGGATATGCCACAACTACTGAAGCTAAAGCACCCTGGATCCTGTGCTTCCCGACAAGAGAAGCCACCACGCTGAGAAGCTGGCACACCGCAACTAGAGAGTAGCCCCTGCTTGTCACAACGAGAGAAAAATCCCGAGAAGCAGTGAAGACCCAGCACAGCCAAAGATAAATAAATGAAGATAATATACGTGTGTGTGTATATAATAAAATAAACAAATAAAGTGGAGATTAAGAAATTTGCTTCACCAACTACTCCACAAAAATTTTCTAAGTATTAGAAGACTATTGAGATAGGTTGCTAAGAGTCGGGCACGACAGAGAGACTTCACTTTCACTTTTCACTTTCATGCATTGGAGAAGGAAATGGCAACCCACTCCAGTGTTCTTGCCTGGAGAATCCCAGGGATGGGGGAGCCTGGTGGGCTGCCGTCTATGGGGTCGCACAGAGTCGGACACGACTGAAGCGACTTAGCAGCAGCAGCAGCAGCAGAGATAGGTTGAGATACCTAGATGAAAAGGCTTTCAGATAGAACTTCATCTGGGTTTTACGAACACAGCGTAAACTTGAATTCTGTTTCCTCGTCAGCCCTGGAACATGACAAAAGGACAACCTCTGATATGCATGCTCTCTGCTATCCAATAAAACTTTAGAAATATGCTCCTTTGCTGTTTGTGAATTTCTGGGTGCCAAGTGTGCCTGTGTGTTTGACTCTTGGAATCTCAAGCTTGAGGGATTGCTCTCCCACTTACTTGGAGAAAGAGCCTAAGCAACGATATCGAGACTCACTGTTTGGTGGCCTTCCGTGTAAATTTCACAGATGCCACATATCTTGGTGTGATGACACCTCTTGCCTCAACAATCTGAAACCCCAGTGGCCTTCGTCTGTCCTCTTATTCTGTTCTCCAAAACCAGTGCAATCATATGGGCACTTTCCATACCTTTAAAGAAATTTAGAAGCTCTTCTAAAAATTCAAAATGTAATTCTTTTGCTTTTTACCTTTATGCTTACCTTGAAGCATAAAGTCATGCCCCGCAAAACCCTGAAGCCAACTTTGAGTTTTCAGGACGTCCTCTGTGGGTTCTATTAGGCCATTCATCCATGTGGCAATTAAAACAAATCCAGGGAAAGGCTGCTTTATATGCCCACTGCCAGCTCCTAGCATTTGGGATCTTCTCATTAACAATCACCCTACTTGAATGGAGATTAACCATCTAGGGGCCAGAAGTCTCTGTTAAAGGAATAAACAGAGGGTCTTGGCATTTCTCATTCTGCCCCCGGAGTGTCTAGGCTTCAATTTTGTTACTTTGACCTGTAGCCTGAGTCACCCAGGCCAGCCCGGAAGCCGCTGTCTTCGTAAGTGAGCAGGACACACTGGGAAGCACCTGCTCGCCCTGCACTGCCATCGGCCTGCTGGGGGCTGGGGAGAGGGGAAGGGGGGTCCTGTGTACAGCAGGACACAACATTTGCATGATTTCTTTGTCTCTAAAATGAGAGGAGTTTGGGACTTCCCTGGTGGTCCAGTGCTTAAGGCTTTCCCTTCCAATGCAGAGGGTGCTGGTTCAGTCCCTGGTCAGGGATCTAGAATCCCACACGCCTCGGGGCCAAAGGGCCAGAACATGAGACAGAAGCAATATTATAACAAATTCAATAAAGACTGTAAAAATGGTCCACATTCCAAAAAAAAAATAGCTAACATAAGAAAGAGATGCACAACTTAAGAAAAAATAAAAGGAGTTGATATATGTATAACTGATTCGCTTTGCTGTACAGAAGAAACTAGCACAATATTGTAAATCAACCCTACTCCAAAAAAAATTTTTTTTTAAATTAGAGGAGTCTTAAATGCATATTACTAAGTGAAAGAAGTCAATCTGAAAAGGCTGCATATTGTATGATTCCAACTAAATGGCATCCTGGAAAAGACAAACCTGGTTGCCAGGACCTGGGATAAATAGATAGAACACACAGGATTTTTAGAGCAATGAAAATACTCTGTGCAACACTATATGATTGATACGTATCTATATGTGTTTGTCCAGACCTATGCAATGTACAATCCAAGAATGAATTCTGAGGGAAACTATGGACTCTGGGTGATTGAGATGGGTCAGTGTAGGTTCATCAGTTACTACAAAAGTACCATTCCAGTGTGGGATGTTATTGATAGGGGAGGCTGTAGGGACAAGAATATATGGGAAATCCTTGTACCTTCCTCTCAATTTTGCCATGAACCTAAAACTGATGGAAAAAAAAATTAAAATCTTTTAAGGCAAAATTTTTAGGGGAGTCACCTTTCATAGTTTCCATGGTTCCTTCCAGCTCTGACAGCCGATGACAGTTTCTCGGCTCAGAAGGTCATTTTGTCAGTGCTCAGCATCTCTCAGATTTTCCTAAGTGGGGATGGGGGGTGATGCTGAAAACCTAAATTCTTCGGAGGAGAACAGAGAACAAGGCATCCGCTTTTGACTCAGAATAGGGGAGAGAACCACAGCTGTGCTGCTGGTTAAGAGTGGAGTTGGGTCCCCAACCCAGGGCACTTTCCAAGTCACATCACTGAGCATCCTTTGATGACGGGGCACACCTGTCAAGGTAAATCATAGAGAGATGGGGTCCATCCCTTTCAAGGAATTTGCTTTTCCCTTTGTCTTCAGATGAAACAGATCTCTTGGCTCATGTTTCTCTCTTCTGGTCCCCTGCTTACCCGTGCTTCTTTTGATGTCCTAGGACAAGCAGGGGATACCGTGGTGGCTGGGCCTGAGCTACAAAGGCATCTTCCAGTACGACTACCATGATAAAGTCAAGCCCAGGAAGGTAAGCATGCTCTCCGTGGTGGGCTAGTGGGGCTCCGGTGGAGGGAGGAACAGGCTGAGAAGTGACAAAAATTGTAGCCATGCAGCCTCAGGGCCTCTGGGCTCCCCAGTCTCCTGATAAGTGCGGTGTACACAAACTACTCCAAACTCATCCGTTCTGCCTTCTCTGGGAAAATACTTTTCCTTCCTGTCACTAAGGAAATGGAAGTTGTAAAATTATTTAAGGTAAGAAGACTGGGGGATTTCCAGGTGGCACTAGTGGTAAAGAATCTGCCTGCCAATGCAAGAAATACAGGAGATGCGAGTTTGATCCCTGGGTTGGGAAGATCCCGTGGAGGAGGGCATGACAACCCACTCCAGTATTCTTGCCTGGAGAATTCCATGGACAGAGGAGCCTGGTGAGCTGCAGTCCATGGGGTCACAAAGAGTCAGACATGCTCAAGTGACTTAGCACATACAGAACAAGAAGACTAGGTCAGCTTACCCAGAGCAGATGGACAACGGGCCTCTGACAGATCATTCTGGCCCTCATTCTCTGGGATACTGTGGTAATGAGAATGTGAAGGAGTGTCTCTCTTGAATCCTGAGGCTAATCTGAGTTTTCCCAAAGGTTTTCTTTTCTTTTTTTTTTTTTAGAAAGGGGGGAACCTAAAAGAAGAGATTGTAGGTCAAAAAGAGGTGAAAAATAAAGAAGCATGAGAGGCTTGCCTGCCAATCCAGTAAATATTTTCTGGCATATTAGAAGTGATCAGAAATCTGGAAGAAATAAGATCCCTTGCCAAAAAAGAAAGGGAAGCTTAACAGAGTATATAGAGTCCCGGTAAAGCCAAAACAGAGTGTTTGAAGGGGACACAGGACTTGGATTTTCTGTTTTCATTTCTACACATTTTTCAGACCAGAACAAATTGAAAAATTATAATGGAAAAAATGTCTCTGAGGCGAGAGCTGTCATTCAGCTCCTCCAGGCAGAGAAAAAGACGGGGAGACAGTATGCGAATCGGACCCTGAAATACAGATTAAAAGTCTATCAAAACCACGCTTGCTTTTGGAGGGAAAAAGCCATATGAGTTCATTATGTCACTGCAAAATGCTTTCCAAGCTGCTTTATCCATGAGCAGGATTGAAATCCACGCTACACATCTGAGCTTATTGTAGTCTATCCAGTGGACGTCTGCCCTTAGCCAGCTTCTCATTAAACTGATAGAGAAAAAATGGTTCTGTATTGAGGAAGATTTTCACTCAATTGATCAGTAAGTCAGTTAAGTTCTATGAAAAGATCGTGAGCCTGTGATGGAGGAATTCTTCCTTGGGGACAATTCAGGAGGAACCTGGCTGTTCTAGGGATGATTGTTTTGTGACTATTTTCAAAACCCCTCCAGTTTCCTGCTGCAAGACATGATTTGGACTCTGCATTCTTATTTTTTCTTCTTTGTCGTTCTCAGTCACTGGGTCTGTACTTCAAACACTCTTAACTTTTTGTTTATTTTCTACCTCTTTCTCTTATAACCTTTATAACTTTCTGTGCTTTTTTTCTTGAGTTTTCTCTTTACTCCTTTCTTCTTTTTGTTTTTTTAAACTTTTTAGTTTATGTTGGAGCCTAGCTGTTTAACAACATTGTGAAAGTTTCAGGTGAATGGCAGAGTGACTCAACCATACATGTACATGTATCCATTCTCCCCCAAACTCCCCTCCCATCCAGGCTGCCACATAACATTGAGCAGAGTCCTATGTGCTATACAGTAGGAACTTGTTGGTTATCCATTTTAAATATAGCAGTGTATACATGTCTATCCCAGACTCTGTAACTATCCTTTCCCCCGACTCTTTCCCCAGTGGCAACCTTAAGTTCCTTCTCTTAAGTCTGTGAGTCTGCCTTTGTTTTGTAAATAAGTTCATTTGTACATTGACTGTCCCCTCTCTCCAACCTGCTTGGCTATTTTTTCTGCTTGCAAGAGCCACAGAGACTCCTAGATCCTTTAACTAGTCCTAGTAACAACGTATGCATCTCTCAATTGCCCCACTGGTGGAGACAAGGCCAGCTTGGACGATTAGGGTCTACAGTGGAATTCATTAAAATCCCATGGTTGAACTCTTCTCTCCCTATGAATGTTTTTGAAAAATGTGCTAACTAGTATTGGTATGTGTTCAGTTCTATTTATTAATATGTTTAAGCTTGCCTTGTTTCTCTAATTGAGGTGCTAATGACGGTTTTAGATGCAGTGAGGTAGCCTTGATATTTGTGAAACATACAAAATGCAGCACAGGGGTTCAATAAATTGTAACTATTCCTGTAAGACTCCAAAAGAGACTTCAAAATAATGAAAAGTGGAAAGCAAAATGTGTGAATAATCACCCTTTGAATAAGAGAATTTACTCTCATTGGTTGAATTTATGCAGGTCAGTGGATTAAAAATGTTAGCAGGGGAATACATGTATTCAGGATATTGACTGTATTCAAACTGAGTTGTTACTGAAAATGTTGCCTGCTTCTGTGTCCTCTAAGGAAGCATTTGGGATTCTCAAGTCTATCACTAACGGAGGGACAACCAGGCCATCAGAGTCACTATGCATTCATTTCTTCGTTCCTTCAGAAATGTGTATTTAATACCCTCTATGCACCAAGCAGACTGCAGGGTTCTGAGATAAGACACACAGCAGGTCCTCAGGTCCTGCCTGGCTATTAGAAAGAGAGGTGTAATGATTGCATCTTACAGATAAGACAGGTCTGCGTGAGGGTTGATGATGAATTGGCTGGGCTTACGGAGAAGGAGCTGTATCTTACGATGGTGCAGAGGTATTGAAGATGGACCAGTGGGGTGAGGAGACACACAGGTGTGCATGAAAGCACCTTGAAGGAGAGGAGCATGGTGTGATGGAGACGCACGCAGCACCACTGGGGCAGGAACGTAGCGGGAGAGGAGGCTGATGGGGCTCCAGCATCCAGAATCCTGAGGATTTGCTAGGGAGATATCCTCTTTGAGGCAGAAGCAGACGAGTGGCCATTTCGGACTTCCATAGCCAGAGGAGCATCATTCTGACAGCTGGTGGAGGATGAGTGGAGTGATCCAGGATAATAGTTGCAGACTGGGACATCATTACACTAGTGTAGGTCTGAACTGGTGGGGGCTTGCGGGTGGCTGTCAGTGCTGGGGGTGGAGAAGGGAATTGGAAGAGAGATGTTTAGAAGGTGATGTGACTGATCAATGGCAGGGGGTGAGCGGATGGCAGTCAGAGAAGGAGGAGAACCTGGAACAACTCCCAGGCTTCTTGATTGACCAGATCCTGGGATGTTAGAGAAGGGGAAAGAAGAGCAATTTAGGACATGCCACGTCTTAGGCTGATGGGGCGTTCGGGTAGCCTTGGCAGATAGGCAGTGAGTTTTCAGTTGGAGCTTGACAGTATCAATTTCCAAATCAGAACTGAACAGAGAGAGGAGCGGGAGAGGTACTCAGAACACTGAAAAAATTACAGTAGCCATAAGTGAATTTCAGTTTCCCATCGTGACATTCCCTGTGAGGTTGAAGGGCAGGCTGGGGACCGGGACACCCTGATCCTACTATAACTTGGGGAGCCCTCTTTAGGAAATAAATGTGCAATTGGAATACAAAATTAAGAACTCTGAAAAACCCATAGGGAGAAGAGCAGAAATTTCATTAGCCCAAGGGGTATCCACCTCTGCTGAGACATGCCGTGGGCCCTAAAGACTTAGCCTGAGCTGTAGTGAAGAGGTCCCAGCTTCAGGGAACACGAGGCAGGGCGCTTGTCCCTTTTGCTCGTAGCCAGCACCATCACCATCATAAAAAGGCCATCTTTCTTCCACGTAAGGCACCTGAGAGTCTCTGAATGCACAGAGCACACTCCCAGGCTCCAGACCTGTGAATCTAAGGAGACGCAGGCACGCGGTAGTGACCACCGGCGCACATTTACGTATGAGTGCCCCAAATCTGTCTTCAGCGAAAGATTGGAAACTCACATGAAACTGTCAGAATGGACAGAGGCCCCAGTCTCCCCTGATCTCTCCCCCTCTCATTTCTGACCCAGCCGCTGGATGTCTAGAAAGCCTCACAGTCAATTCTGACATGGTGGCCAGAGTTGAGGATCACTCCTGCAGCCAGCGGTGGGTCCTTTCTGAATTCAGACTCAAGGAGGATCAGCCAGGCATGGCAGGTGTGCCCGGCAGGGCCTCTGCACTTGGGGAGCTGGGCACAGGGCTCAAGTTTGGGCCGGCTCTGAATGAGGGATCGCCCTGCAGGCAGCAATCACGCCCTGGCAAAGGGGGCCAGGCAGAGCTCGCCACCCGGGCCCCCCGCAGTGCTCAGTAAACGGGGAGTGGCACCCAGTTCTGGGCACCTGAAGGCCCTTTTGTAGCAACAACTGCCCCTCCAGCCCAGGCAGGAGTCTCCCTAACACTCTGACCTAGTTACAGCAGCTAGGCCCCATGGCACCGAGACAATGGGAGCCAGCTTTCAAGTAGGGGCAGGACCAGGGTGAGCAGCACCTTTGCCTTCAGAGGAGCTGGAGGCATCTCTCGGCGTCCTCGGCTGCAGTAGCATCAGCAGATCATGCACGCAGCCAGAAACAGGCCCTCAGCAGTCTCCTGTGAGAATGCACTCTGGTGCCTCCGTCGGGGCCCTGAGAAGAAGCGGGTAGCTAATGACTGTCCCAAAGTGGGCAGCACCACAGCTGTTCCAGCTTCTCTGGGGGTTGGGGGTACTAGTTTCCCACTCTGGTTGCAGTCTTCCCTAAATTGCTTAATCCTACTCTGAAGCCCTGGGGGCTTTGGGGAGATGGAGTAAAGCACGGGATCCCTCGTAGGTGGAGCAGGGAGAGCATTCTAGGCCCTGTAATATCTATTACCTGGATCTTCTAAACAGATGGGCACCTGGCCTTGCAGAAGCACAGCCCAAAATGCAAGCTGCTGATGTTAGGGGAAAAAAAATAGCTTCTTTGCCCTCAGGGCACACATGTCAGGAACAGCAAGGTGTGTGTGGACGCCCCAAGAGGGTGTTTTGGCTCTTGAGTATGTGCAGAAGCTCAGAACTATTTCAGAATGATGCGCGGTGCAAGAATTGCCACCCAAAGGCCTAAGAAGCCCACGCATAGGACTAAGAACAAAATACCCAAGCTCCCGTCTATACTAGAATAGTGGCCCTTGCTTACATAGATGACTTTTTTTTTTTTGGCTTCATGGGGTCTTATTTGTGGCATGTGGAAGGGATCTAGTTCCCCAACCAGGGATCAAATCCAGGCCTCCTAAATTAGGAGCTCAGAGTCTTAGCCACTGGACCACCAGGGAAGTCTCAAGATGAGTTCTTTTAAAATGAACAGATGGAATCCCAAACAGTGTCTGAGGATAGGTTGTAGAATTGTTTATGTCATTAAATATCGCCCCAGCATCGACTCTCACTGAATCCTGCTGTTTCTCTCTTTCACCCACTGATGTTTTCCCTCTCACTCAGCCTGCCTCCCCTCTCCTGCACGCTTGTTCATACACTGCCAAACCTGCCTCTCTTCTTTACCGTGATTATGGGGTGATCATTTTAGGCACTGTTGTGAGTGAGGTTTCAGAGAACGGGAGTGACAGTATTTTCATGTCTAACCGTCTGGGTTTAGCAGTGGTCACAGAAGTACAGAGAGTGTTACATCGGTGAAAAAAAGACAAAGTCTTGCAGCTACATAGATTATTTTCCCCTACTTTCTCCTGGGTACCACATTCCCTTTGAGCACATGTCTACATGTGTAGAAATGGAGCTCTTCACAGGTGAGAGATCCTTTATTCCACCAGGTACCCATCCAGTTGAGCTTCCCTGGTGGCTTAGTGGTGAAGAATCCACCTGCCAATGCAGGAGACACAGGTTTGATCCCTGGATTGGGCAGATCCCCTGGAGGAGGGCATGGCAACCCACTGCAGTATTCTTGCCTGGAGAATCCCATGGACAGAGAAGCCTGGAGGGCTACAGTCCATGGGGTCTCACTAAGACAGGACTTAGTGACTAAATAACTGTCTGGTTGACTTCAGGGAATCATGAAACATTATCAGTTGAACTTGTCAGTTCAAGTGCGCTTGGACACTCGAAGTAAAAGATCAAACTTCATCTTGGGTTATATTTATGGCCAAGGAAAGACACAGAAGCATCAAACAAGAGTAAATGCCACTACATTAAGTGACCATCAGTGGGGACATGCCGCGAATCAGCTGGCATGTCAGTCTCAGGCAGCTGTGTTGGTACAAGCAAGAGTGTTTCTACTTCGCTGAGAACATTTGAATGAAAATTAAATGATCTATACAGAAAATACATTGTTTGTTAACTCCTGTGGAACCAGGATCACATGGGGCAGAGATAAATAAAGCTGGGTAAAGTCAATTACAAAGGGCTCCCTCTTTTAGAGGAGGACCTTGCACTCCCTAGATCAGAGCCTGAAAAATTCTGAAAGCTCTGATCTCTGGGACAATCTGCCTCTTCTTGGGAGCACCGGGGCCAAAGGTTTCAGGTGATTCGCTTCTCCCACGCTCGAGACTCAGTTCCCACCAGCACCAAGCTGAGCCGTGTTGCTGCATGACTCTACCGCTTCCCCCATTATCCTCTATGCATAACTTAAGGTATAAAAACTACTTTGGAAAATAAAGTGCGGGCCTTGTTCACCGAAACTTGGTCTCACCATGTCGTTCTTTCTCTTACCTTCTGGCTGAATTATTCAGCCTCTTTTCTCCACTGAATTTCCTCACTGAGCTATCCTCATCCTATTACTCTTTATATCTTTGATAAAATATTTAAATAAATAGGTCGCCTATGCCGTCTCTCCTTCAAATACCCTGGATCAGCCGGGGCTGGACCCCGGCACTGTGTGCTCTGTCCTCTGGCTGTAGTCTGCACTCCCCAATCCTGTGGTGAGCCCAGCCATTGAATCATCAGAAAACATTATCATTTACAACAGAAAATGCTTTCTGAATGGGGCGCCAGGAAGAGTCAGAATAAAGATCCGTCCATCAGGCTTTATCAGACGCTATATGCATTAAAAAAAAGAACAGTGTGAAACACGTGGCTCCAAAGAAACCTTAGAAGCAATATTCAATATCTGTAAATCATCACTGATTGCTGCAGCCCCCTCACCAGCCCATATTTAATGAAATCTCTCCGTGGGGGGAGGATGACAGCGCTGGTCCTTGTTACGTATTCAGCAGACAACATTTACTTATTTATTTGATGTGCAATTAGGGGCGCTCTTATGTTCACTTAGATGCACAATTAGGAGCGCAGAGGGCTCCCCTCTGAGACATTAGGAGAAGGAACCAGAGTAAATGTTCTGCCCCTTCTCCCCCAGAGCAGCCAATGCAGCTTCCTATGGTTCCTCTGAGCATTTCAGAATCGGGAGCATTAGCTCAGAGAACTGATGCATTGCTTGTCACCACCCCAGATTAGTAAAGATTTTTGAACTGGATGAAACGATGAGACAGGAAGAGAAAATAATATTTACAGGAAATATTCCATTAACTGTGAACCAGCTCCCAGCTCACAGTCAGCCAGCCTGCTGAATTATTCAACGAGATAAGCATGCCTTTAAGTGCTTTGCCGACTTATTTTTCAGCTTCTGTTTGGATGCACTTGACTCATCCTTGGGCTGCTGAGCTCTCTGCCTTGGCAGGCCCTGGGCGGGTGCCTCCCTCATCCCGTTATCTGTACTCCCCTGGGAGACCGCACCCTGGGCTCCCCGGGGAGGAAGAGCTCCACGGAGTATGTTCAGCATTCCAAGCATTTTGCAGCCTTTGCTTTTTCAGTGTCTGATCAAAGGGCTCCTTTGTTGCCTCCTTCAGATCTCACTCAGCACTGAGTGGACCAGGGAGCGTTCAGTGCCTGTGGGTGACAGGTCCTGGCCACAGGTCACCAAGAGGAGCCCGCCTCAAAGCTGAGGAGTGGGCCTGCTGGAGGGATGCTGGGTTGCAGGGAGGAAGTGGGGGCAGAGAGTCACCAACATCTGCCATCTTAAAATAACTCCCCAGGAAAGGAAAAAAGCAGTTGTATTCTAGGAAGATTGAGATGCTCTTCTCAAAGCATCATAGTGCATACATGTATGTGCATAGTCGTATCTGACTCTTTGCGACCCCATGGACTATAGCCCCCCAAGCTCCTCTGTTCATGGAGTTTTCCAGGCAAGAATACTGGAATGGGTTGCCGTTTTCTCCTCCAGGGTATCTTCCCAACCCAGGGATCGAACCCAAGTCTCCTATATCTCCTGTATTGGCAGGCAGATTCTTTACCACTGCACCACTGGAGAAGACATCCTCTTCTCAGAGCATGCGTAATAGCATAGCTGAGTTCTCTCCCTTTGGAACAGGAATCCCAGTCTCCTCTCATCCAAGAATTTCAGTCTCCTGAATGTGCTGAGCTGGAGCCTCAGAACTCCAGTAGAAGGTGTTGAATATGAAATCCTTCAGTAAAATGGTCCCAGAAATACCAATTGCCTGTCCTGAGCAAGTCCCTGAAGATGATACAGTGAACAAAAAAGATGGGTCCCTGCCTTTACAGAGCTTAGAGTCTAGAGGAGAAGATAGTCAAAGCATTAGGTCTCTTAACGTAGAGTGTCAGAGTAGTGAATTCAACAAAGACAACCAATCAGTAAGGAAGAGGGGGAGGGCATGGAATGGTCAGGAGTGGTCTCGCCGAAGAGGTGATGTTTAAGTGACTCTACTCCAAGTGTTGCACATCCCCTGAGAAGCAGAGTCAGAGGTGGATTCTCTCACAGGAGATATACTGGGAAATGGTCTGGAATTAACACCAAAGAACAAAGGGAAGCAGACAGGACCCGGCAGAGGGAGAACTGGAGTTGTGATGCAACCTCAGGCAAAGCTGAGAAATTGCAACCAGCAGACCCATCACCTTAGTTCAGCATCAACCAATCATTAGATCCAGGTGACCCGCCAGGGTGAGGTCGTGACCTTGGGCAAGATTGGCTCTGCACAGCTGAGGTTGTGCAGAGGTGGTAAATCCTGCAGTCCTGAAGGAGACGCTGGTCGGTGCAGTCGCTTTTACCGCAGTGGTTCCTCAAGTGTGGCTCTTGAACCAGCAGATCACTGCTACATGACCTAGGAACACACAAGAACCACATATTCCAGGTACCCATCTGACTCTGAAATTCAGAGGCTGGGGCGTGGCAGTATGGGTTTTCACGAGTCCTCGGGAAGATTTGGAGACAGGCTGTAGAGTTTGAGGATGGCTGCTCTAAACACAGGTAACAGAAACTTTCTGTTGTTCAGCTTTGTTGTTAAGACAGTGTCATCTAAGTTAAAGTCAAATTCCTTCTTATAACAGATGTAAAAAGAGGTTTTATAAACCAGTGGCCTCCACATCCACTTAAAGGCCCAAAATAAATCTCAAAATCTCAACCAAGGAGTAATTTGAGGAGTATTAACTCACTTCCAAGGGATTCAGAGTTGTGATAAACAGCTTATTTAACTTCTCTGGGCCTCTGTTTTTATGTCTGTGAAATGGAGGCTGTAAAACATGAGCAATAGTCCAATTACCTTCAACTTGAATATGTTTACATCTCAAAGAGTTGCCTGTTCCCCACGATAAAAGTACTGTTGCCCTTGACATAGCAAATATTGTTACAGTCTCTTTTATGCTGAACACAAGAGGCAGGATTACCATGAAGAGCAAACAACGCCTCTTTGTTAAGATGATTGATTTTTTTCTTAGTCACTGGATCTGAGAACCTAGGGTCCCTTGGTTCCCACAGGTTGCTCTGGAGGCCATTTCAAAGCCTGGTCCTGAGTTAAACCCTCCCCCTCACCAACTTGTATTCTTGTTGGAAGTGTCTCCATAATACTCGTGCTAATGTCAAACTGTCCCTTTTGAACATGATGTCTGTGAGCAGAAAATAAAAGCATGCGCCCATCCAGGTGGGTAATCTTTAAGAGCTATAAGGTGAGTCATTTCTCTGGAAAGGTACAGGAGGACAGGAATGCAATTCTCCTCTTAAAAATGTTTTGTTTTTGGCTGCGCTGGGCCTTCGTTGCTGCATACAGGCTTTCTTTAGTTGTGGCAATCAGGAGCTATTCCAGTTGCAGTGCACAGGCTCCTCATTGAGGTGGCTTCTCTTGTTGGGGAGCACAGGCTCAGTAGTCCTGGTTCACAGGCTCAGCTGCCTTGCAGCTAAGTGTGGGAACTTCCCATGTCCCCTGTACTGGCAGGTAAATTCTTCACCACTGGACCAATGCAATTCAGGGAGGTCCCAATGCAAGTCTTAGGAGAAGCAGATCCAAATCTCTTGTGGGTTGACCTGCTTGGAGGTCCCTCTTAGAGGTGGTACCTTTTACTATGAAGAACTCACCCAAGTGCTATCTGGTTACCAGGGTAACTCTCCAGGCCTGGCATCACCCTTTGGGTATTCTGTTCCTGCTCCCACCTCCTACTGTTACTTCTGATGGCAAGATGTCCAATCTGGTGGTCAAGGCCCCTCATTTCTAGATCTAGATCTCCAAGCTCAGTCGCATCCCTGGGCCTCAGTTTCCCATCAACAAGGCATCTGCTGCAGATGATGGGGAATCTTGAGGTCAAGAGAAGCAGGGAACAAGAAATGAGGGAGAGGGATGAAGCTAGGGGCAAGCTTGCTATAAAGCCAGAAGGGAGTTAGTCCTTTGTGAAAGGAACAGTGGAAAACAACATTTTCTCAGAAGGAAGTGGTAGAGAGAGAGAGAATGCCAGTTTCTAAGTGGGTAAATCCCTGTCTGTCTCTGACTATTGTCCAGATTCACTGAAACCCCTGCTAGATCCAAGCAGATGACCAAAAATAGTTTCCCACCCTGCCCCCGGCCCAGCTGAGCGTCTGTCCCTCGTGGGGTGTGAGGCCTCCCAGAGCTCATCTGCCACCCGTGGCCGAGCGTCTTACTAAGCAGCAGCACGTGTCAAGCACTAGGATCGCTGTATACACAGCCACGTTGATAGTGGGGAGGGAGCAGAGTCGGGGTCAGACTCCACACGCGGTATTTATAGTGAAGGTCGCTCCGTCATGTCCAACTCTTTGCGACCCCATGGACTATACAATCCATGGAATTCTCCAGGCCAGAATACTGGACTGGGTAGCCTTTCCCTTCTCCAGGGGATCTTCCCAACCCCCAGGAGATTGAACCCAGGTCTCCCGCATTGCACGCAGATTCTTTACCAACTGAGCCACAAGGGAAGCCCAAGAATACCGGAATGGGTAGCCTATCCCTTCTCCACTGGATCTTTCTGACCCAGGAATCAAACTGGGGTCTCCTGCATTGCAGGCAGATTCTTTACCAACTGAACTATCTGTATTTATAACATCCAAATAAACACCTACCCAGACAGGCCAGTAGCCCCGTTGACACTGCCGAACTTCTAGATAACTGGCAGAAATAGACTCCTGCTACGCAAGGCGCCCCATAGACCTTGGGTATAATCTGAAGACAATAATGAAAACCAAAGGCTGTTGTTGGATCTCTGTCTTTGGTAGAGGCATCTCCAGTAGCCCCACCCACTGCAAAGGGAGCTCTGAACCAGTAGTGACTTAGAACTGGTTGGGTTTCTCTCGCTTAAAAACCAAAGACTTGGCCAGGCTAACAAGAACATCAAAGACCTGGAACTCAAAAGACACATTTCTTCTATCTCCCACTGTTCTTTTAAAGATATTCTTCCCTAGATGGAAAGGCAAGCAGTGCATGACTTTTCTGATCTCCCAAGTAATACAGAGTCACTTTAAATAGCAAAGTTAATTTTATTAAGAAATGAGATAGAGAGTTTGGGATGGACATGTACACACTGCTATACTTAAAATGACTAACCAACAAGGACCTACTGTCTAGCATATGGAACTCTGCTTAGTGTTATGTAGCAGCCTGGATAGGAAGGGAGGTTGAGGGGGAATGTATACAGGTGTATGTGTGGGTGCTGCTGCTGCTAAGTTGCTTCAGTCGTGTCCGACTCTGTGCGACCCCATAGACGGCAGCCCACCAGGCTCCCCCGTCCCTGGGATTCTCCAGGCAAGAACACTGGAGGGTTGCCATTTCCTTCTCCAATGCATGAAAGTGAAAAGTGAAAGTGAAGTTGCTCAGTCGTGTCCAACTCTTAGCAACCCCATGGACTGCAGCCTACCAGGCTCCTCCATCCATGGGATTTTCCAGGCAGGAGTACTGGAGTGGGGTCCCATTGCCTTCTCCGGTATGTATGGGTGAGTCCCTGATAATTTCAGGTGAACAATGTTAACCACTGGCCCACCAGGTGAACTGTATGTTCACCTGAAACTGTCACAGCATTGTTTGTTAATTGGCTATACCCCAATACAAAATAAAAAGTTTAAACTGAAAACAAAAGAAATGACAGTGCCCAATCCTTGATAACAACCAAAGCCCCCAGCTTGATGTAACATTAAATCTCATCCCCTCTCCCAGCTGGGCAACCTCCATCTCTCCATACCTCCTCTGATGGCAGCTAGCAGCCCACTCCTCGTTGTTTAGATGTGAGCAGGGGTCAGGTGGCAATCTCAGCTTCAGCCTTTAACTTTAGGAGACGCCTGTCAAGTTCCTCAGGCAACGGTCGGGGAGTGGGAGGGATGGTATGTGTGTGTGTGTGTGTCACTCAGTCATGTCTGACTCATTGCGACCCATGGACTTGTAGCCCGCCAGACTCCTCTGAGAAGGATTATCATAAAGTCTTGGCTAGTACATCGCTGTCGGATCCTGCAACTCTGGTTGTGCAGTGGTGTCATCAGATAATTCCTGACCAACTGTGCTAAGACCTGGGGCAACCCCACAGAACCCTGGCCAGTGAACCCAAAGACAATCCCAGCATGCAGGTCTTTCTGGCATTTGCGGCAGGTGTTTCTGATGCTACATGGGTTTTTGAAAGATTCCTCACCAATCCTGAGAATCATTCTAGAAAGTGTGCATGCATGCCAAGTTGCCTCAGTCATGTCCGACTGTGACTCCATGGACTGTAGCCTACCAGGCTCCACTGTCCGTGGGATTCTCCAGGCAAGAATACTGAAGTGGGTTGACTTGCCCTCCTTCAGGGGATTTTCCTGACCCAGGGATCAAACCTGTGTCTCTTAATGTCTACCTGCATTGGCAGGCAGGTACTTTACCCACTAGCATCACCAAATGTGGCCTGTGGGTTACCCCAACCCTGAGTGGACCCAGCCTCCTCATGATGAGTGTTTCTGTTCCACCCTTTTATCAAGAGGTCGAAGAATCAGAGGGGTTCTAGGTGCCCATCTCTCCAGGCCTCCCCGGACCATAAGCCAGCTGCTAGCCCTGCCTGTAGCGAGGATCAGGAGCTAAAGCTGAGGGAATGGCCTCTGTGTGGCCGTGCACAGGTGTATATCTTTAACCACGTCATGGAGCTGATGCTTGGAGCTGTGGGGGTTGAGAAACGGGTCCCTGGCCAGATTTCTTACATGGTAGTGTCAGAAAACACCCCCAGAGATACCTCAGTTATGACAGCACAAAGCAGTCGGGCTGGGGGAGGTCACTTGTCATCTGCAGGGCCCACCCCAGCAGACGCGAGAGGAAAGCGCTATAGAAGGACCATCAGAGCAGGGGGAGTCGGAAGCTGCCTGTGGAAAAGGGACAGTCTTGGGATTAGGGGGCCTTATCCTGGACTGCTGGCTCCTTTTAAGTAATTAATTTCACTGAGTTTTAACCACAAGAGCATCTTCTGTTTTATGGTTCATGGAGAGTAGGATTTACCAGTCAGAGCAGTGGCAAAGCCTAAGGAGCTCCTGGTTACCCCCATTTCTACACGACCCCCCAAGCCCTAGTCACCTAGAAACCTACTTTCCTGTCTCTGTGGCCTTGCCTGTACCAGACATGTATAAATGGAACCAGAATCTGTGGCTTCCTTCACTTAGAATAATGTGTTCAAGGTTCATCCCTGCTGTAGCAGGAATCAGAACTTCGTTCCTTCTCATGGCTGAATACGTTTCCCTCATTCTCTGTTTACTTCAGCATTTTCTGCTCTAACACAGCAAACACATATACACAAACGGTGCCTTGGGTCTTCGTACTTATAGTGTTCCCTGATAAGGGGGTAGAGCTTTGCCCCAGTTTCCTTCTGGTACCCACTCAGCTGTCACTTCAGCAGTGCCTTCCCTGACTGCTTTATAAACAGTGACACCCCCTGCCCTACCCCTGATGCTTGTCCTCAAACCTGCTACCCTCTAATGTCCTCCGTATAGTTCTCTGATTTATATTCCTACCTCACAGAAATGTGCGGAGACTGTCGGTGTTTTCTTTGCCACATGCCCACTGGTATCGCAGTGCCTGACCCAAGGTAGAAAATAGTGGTTAAATGAAAAAAGGCAGCCAGAGCGGAATATCTCTGCTCTCTGCTAACATGTTGTGAGCCACTTCCATATATAGGTGTATAGTGGTCTCAGAGAAAGAAGGATAAATAGCATAGCTTCTATAAGGAAGGGTTGGAAGAAAAGACCAGACATCTGTAAGGAAAGGGAGGGAGGCAGGAGAGCTTTTAACAGCTTAGACTTGTTGACGGAAAAACAAAAAGCATAACATTTCCCTACCAGTCCATCTAGAGCAGCGGTCCCCAGCCTTTTTGGCACCAGGGAACAGTTTCATGGAAGACAGTTTTTCCACACACTGGGGTGAGGTGGGGATGGTATGGGGATGCTTCAAGAGCATTACGTTTATTATGCACTTTATTTCTATTATTATTCCATCAACACCTCAGGTCATCAGGTATTATATCCCAGAGACTGGGGACTCCTGCTGTAGACTGTCTCTTGATTTTTTGTCTCTTGGAGCAAAAAGGACTCAGATTACTACTAGTCACTAGATGTCAAAAGTGAATCTCTGGACGAAGGCAGGCCATTGAATCATTCAGCTGGATGCCTTTTCTTGCTTAGAAGCAGGAAATGTCATGCTGAGAAACCCTGTTTGTCAGATCCAGTACCCTTTGCCTTGTCTTGGCTCTCAGCTTGTTTCTGCTGAACCCCACAACACTTAGGAAGCTCTGTGAGGTTTTTTCCTTCTTAATGAGCATGATTCAGAGGGGAATCCCCAGGTGATCTTGCTGAAGTGTGAACCTGTTTCATACTAAACCCTAGCATAGCCTGAACACCGTCAAGCTCTCACTCCCGCACCCAGGGGCTCATTGGCCGAGCCTGGAGGTGGGGCTGGGGGACTCTACTGGAGGATTCAGCCTGCTCCAGGTCATGCCTAGCAAAGAGCCTTCCACTTGTCTAGCCAGAATGGGTTGTGAGGGGTCACTTCAGGTCTGGACTCAAGAAGATTCCAGCTTGAGCTTCTGAGCTCCTGGAGACCTACTCACTTTGGAACCAACTTGAATTCAGACAGAGCTTCCAGTAGAAGGAAGAGCTATATCTCCTGGGTTGCAGCTCCCAGGCTGGACCCCCTGTCTCTTCCCCATTGCCATTTCCCATGTGGTTTAGAAATGTATAAACTAGACATGCAGGTTCAAGGGCTGGTGGCTCCTCATGGCATGGAGGTTATCTGAATTTTGAGCAGATAGGGGTTCAAATACCAACTCCCATCATTAATGATCTGTGTGACTTGGAGAAAGTGACTTAACGTCTCTGAACTCTGGCTGCCATAATAACCTACCTTATAGAGTTCTTCATTCACTCACTTATTCACTTAGCAATTACTGAGTGCCTAGTATGCCCTGAAGCACTGTGCTATGTGCCAGGAAAATACCTTCAACAAGCCTAGAGTCTAGTAGAAAAGACATTTGAGTAAAAAAAGACATTTTATGACACAGGATGAGAACTGGCTTGACAGAGGGAGTTGAATGAATATAGAGGAGAACCAGCCCAGTTGAGGGCTGGGACGTCTCGAGGGGTGGGAACAGCCCTCATGAAAAAATGTAGTTTAGGGCCGGCTGCAGAGAAGTGCCCATTTCCTCTTCTGCCCCTCCTGGCTGCACCACCATCACAGAGCAGCTGGCAGGACCGATGAGTATTCTCGGCAGCAGTCTGGGCCAGCTGTCCCATGCCTGCCCTGGCCCCAAGCCTGCCCGGCCCCCGTGCTCCCTAGGACACTTTCCAACCAGGAGAGCCTGGAGCTCACACTTGCACTCTGGGCGGTCCCCACAGAAACCAGGGTCTGCCAGGCCTTCCCCTCCCCAGAAGGATGGGCCAGCTCTTGAAACACTGGCTGGTTTAAAGTGCATGCCAACTGCTCTTAAGTGATTATTCCCAAAGAGCCCTTGCTGGTTGATTAACATTTTTAAACTTTGTTTTACAGATAACACTAGAGTATTGTCATTTTTTTTAAGCTTGATTATCCAGGCTTTTAATTATGAGTGTTTACTTTTGTTTATGTAGAGCTGGTTGTCATCCTATCCTCTCTTCTACCCCATCTCCCAAGGATTCAGGTACCCCCAATCAGGGAAATCAGATCTCACTGTGATGCGACACCTCTGGGCAGGGCTTCCAGGCATAAGAGAACTCTTAACTGCCAACTCTTAACTATCCCCACAAAACAAATTTTTTTAAATACAGAGTTACCCAAAGTCTGTCCTCCAAAAGTGTCAAAAAAAATCCTTAACAGCCATCCAAGAAAAGACCTTTGCCATTGCAAGTGGTTCCCATCAAAATTCCCCACCCAAGATGGACTTAGTACTTTGCACGCCAATTCCATCTTTGAAGCATCCCATTCACAGAAGTCATAGCAGCTGTGATTAGCCTTGAATGGTTTTTTAAAAAATATTTACTTAGTTATTTGACTGCTCTGGGTCTTAATTGTGGCGTGTGGGATCTAGTTCCTTAATGAGGAATTGAACCCAGACCCTTTGTCTTGGGAGCGCAGAGTCTCCCAAGGAAGAGCTCCCTTGGACCACCAGGGAAGTCCCAAGCCTTGAAGGTTTTTTTTTTTTTTTTTCCTAAAGAAAAGCCTGGCACGCAGAGAAGTGAAGCCACACCAAACTGAGCCCCCATGCTCACTGCTGGAAAAAAACAAAGTTCGACTCGGGTAAAATGAGTTACCTGGCCAGTTTCTCCCTTCGGACACTAACCCGCATCCATCCCCCCAGAGGCACGTGGAAAAGGGAAGAAGTTCCATCAGGAGGCCAAGGATAAGGAAGGAAAAACGCTTTCAGCTTCTCTTGAAAGTTTTTACATTTGCCAAAGCTTTATGGTCAGGTCTCCCTGAGAAAAAGCCAAAATACACACAAGAAAATGATACAGAGAGATGCCCCCCAAGGAGAGAAATAAACGGAAATTGCATTGAGTGGGGACAAATAAAATGGCCTGTTTCTCCATGGACCTCTTAAGTATCTGTGGATCTTCTTTCCCTTTCTCTGCCCCTAGTAACAACTCTGAAGCCAGAGGAAGCTAAAAGGTTTTTGATGGGTTAAAAACAGGCTGTCCGTTAAAGGGTCAGGGCCTGGTGCTCCGGACGTCTGTCACTGAATTAACCAAATCAGTTGAGAGCTCCTGTAGTCTGACACTGAGGAGTCAGCCAGAGGAACGTCTTGATTCCATTAGGTCCAGCGGTGCTGAAAAATTAGCTATCGTTTTCTTGGCTGGGTATCTGGCCCTCTCGGGAGAAGATGGAGGCCAGGGAGCCCTCTATCAACGCTGGTCCTGAGGACACCCTCACAACCACTCTCTGAGCTAGTAACGTGGGGACAGAGTTTGCCTGTCTTGGAGGCCATGGTTTGGATTCCAGTCTGGCCCATTCCATGTGAATACTACTGAGCTGTATCATAGGAGGCTACTTCCTCTCAGGGTGAATGTTGTGAGATTAGAAGTTATAGCAGGAGGAATTCCCTTGTGGTCCAGCAGTTAGGACTCCACGCTTTCACTGCAGGGGGCACAGGGTTTCAATTCCCTGGTTGGGGAGCTAAGATCCCACAAGGTGTGTGATACCCCCAAAAAATATCAGCAGGAAAATGGTCAAAACTGACTCTGGTCAAAATTGTGGTAGACCCAGGAACTGACTGGGTAAGAACTGGAAGAACCTGAAGAGAATACATCAAAAACCAACTCAAGCAGATGCAGGGGAACCTGGGTTAGACTTATCCTTGTGTGGTGAAAAATTCAATGAACAAAAAACATTTTTTAAAATGCCCATGGCACCATATTAGCCATCTTTTAAAAAAGAATTTCACAAACCTCTACTCTGGGCTATGTGTTCAAAGTAATGAGAACTATATTTTGTTACATGAAAAGTAATACTGTCATGTGAGTGATGGCAGAAAGAGAACATAATGGCTGATATTTAAGTGCTAACTACATACCTAGCTCTATATGCAGCACTTAGTATGTATTAGTTCATTGATACAGCATCGCTATGAAAAGAAAACTGATGTTCTTGGTAGTCTTATTTCAAAGATGATAAAAGAAAAACATTTTATTGCCAAGGATAAACAGCCAGTAAGTTATAGACAGTGCAACTTTGAAAACCATGCTTTTAGTCAGTGAAATAGTTAGCTCCCTTATCTGTGGGTCCCACATCTGTGGATTCAACCAACTGCAGATTGAAAATATTCAGAAATAATCTTTAAACTCCAGAAAGTTCCAAAGAGCAAAACCTGAATTTGCTGCATGCCAGCAACTAGTTACATAGCATTTATATTCAGTTCAGTTCAGTTGCTCAGTCGTGTCGGACTCTTTGCGACCCCATGAATCGCAGCACGCCAGGCCTCCCTGTCCATCACCAACTCCTGGAGTTCACTCAAACTCACGTCCATCAAGTCGGTGATGCCATCCAGCCATCTCATCCTCTGTCGTCCCCTTCTCCTCCTGCCCCCAATCTCTCCCAGCATCAGGGTCTTTTCCAATGAGTCAACTCTTCACATGAGGTGGCCAAAGTACTGGAGTTTCAGCTTTAGCATCATTCCTTCCAATGAACACCCAGGACTGATCTCCTTTAGAATGGACTGGTTGGATCTCCTTGCAGTCCAAGGGACTCTCAAGAGCCTTCTCCGATACCACAGTTCAAAAGCATCAATTCTTCAGCATTCAGCTTTCTTCACCGTCCAACTCTCACATCCATACATGACCACTGGAAAAACCATAGCCTTGACTAGACAGACCTTTGTTGGCAAAGTAATGTCTCTGCTTTTTAATATGTTATCTAGGTTGGTCATAACTTTCCTTCCAAGGAGTAAGCATCTTTTAATTTCATGGCTGCAATCACCATCTGCAGTGATTTTGGTTATATTTATATTAGGTTATTGTAAATAACTTGGGGATGATTTACAGTGTACAGAGGATGTGCCTGGGGTTTATGCAAATACCACTCCATTTTATATAACGGACTTGAGCATCTTCAGATTTTAGTATCCAAGGAAGGTCCTGGAACGAAGCCCCTGAGGATACCCAGGGTCAACTGTACTGTTTCCCATAAATAGGAGATGTTTAAAACAAGTGACTTTATTTTTAAATTCCAAAGAGTAGCTGGGTGGCATTTCAAGGATTTATAGTGCTGACCTTCACTCCATGCTTTGGATGCAGAAGGCCCACACACATGCCCCTCCTTTGGTAAGGGAAGGCAGAAAAGGAAGCCAAGATAAAGACAGATATACAGAGTCAGGACTAGCACTGAGGCCTCCTGACTTCCAAGTCGGAGTTCTCATCCCTAAAACTGATGAACCAAAACCAGGGAGTCTCAGCAATGCTCATGAATATTGATTCTGAGACAAGAGTACAAGACATATTTCATAAATTGGTATGGTGCCTCCATGGAGTTGTTTGTTTTTTTTTTTAATACTATTTATTTTGGTTGCACTGGCTCTTCATTGCTGCACGCAGGCTTTCTCTAGTTTCGGCAAGCAGGGGCTACTCTTTGTTGCAATGTGTGGGCTTCTCATTGCAGTGGTTTTTCCTGATGTAAAACACAGGCTCTGGGCGCACAGGCTTAGTTGCTCTGCAGCATGTGGAATCTTCCCAGACCAGGGATCAAACCTGTGTCCCCTGCATTGGCAGGCGGATTCGTTACCACTGCACCACCAGGGAAGTCCCTCCCTAGAACAAAAGCCTGATACCGAAACTCTAGGAGGTTTGAAACTCCATCACGGAGTTAGTTCCTGTGCCATGGATAGTCTGCGTTATGTATGTCACATCCTCCCAACAAGCGCCTTAGACATAGAGACACATGGGAGGCATGTCCTTCCTCTGTCCTCTTCGCACAGGTTTATGCAGAGTAGACACCACAACTTGAATGTTCGAAAGAGGAATGGGGACTGGATGTTACCTAAATCCCCAGGGCCTTGTTTCAAGCATAAAATACTGGCTTGGCCAAAAAGTTCATTTCGGTTTTTCCGTAAGATGGTGTAGAAAAACCCAAACAAAGTTGCTTACCAGCCCAATATTTTGAATACCCATGCAACTGATATAAAAACCTCCGGCATAGAGTGTTTAACCCATTAAAAACAGCACTGCTTCTGTTGTTCGTAGAATTAGTTCCTGAATGACAGGGGAGCCTCATCAGGGGACTCCTGTAAAAGTTTCTGAGTGTGCAGGCTTGGGGGTTTTCTGTGCTGTTCTCCTATTTTAATTCAAGTCCATCCAGTTGGGGTTGAGTGACTTCTTTTGTGCTGTATCCGTCTCAGTGTGTATCAGCTCATGTTTATTTGCTGAAGGTATAAATACACCTGGAGATGACAGTGACAACTTCTAGAGGGTGAACAGAGCAAAAGTGAAATCAGGCAGTGGTTTTCTATTGGTATTTTTCATCCTGAGCTCCAAAGTTATTCCTGGCCTGATTCTCATTCTTCTTATAATACAAGAGAACTCCTTGCTGGTGTTTGCAAAGCAGGAGGCCAAGAACCTTTGGAGGAGTGATGACTTACTTAACCATCGGCTGGAAACAACTCTGTTCTCACTCATTGCCAGATCCCCCTGGTGTGTTAGGAAGAGCCCACAAGAGTGGGCCTGACATCAGTTACTCATTTAACCTCTGCCAGTCCCTTAACTTCTCCCCTCTGGGCTTGCTTTATCTGTGGGAGTCGGGGGCTGGCCAGATGGCCCCCGGGATTCAGTATAATGGCCCCTCTAGAAGCAGCAGGAAGTTACTCAGAGAGAGGTCATTAAGAGGCTCGGTGACTCAGCCTCAGGGACAGGAGGAAGACGAGCCCCCACCCCCTCAAGTCCTGCTCAAGAATCAGAGCCACTAGCCGGCTTCCTCTCGAGCCTTTATTTCCGTCTCATTTCGAGAGCTCACCCATCACCCCACGTGCTGTGCTGGCGCCCAGTAAACAGTGGCTACGGAGGAAGTCTCAGGGAGTCAAGGCCCTTTGGCCCATCCCCACTACGCCTTCACCCACTCCGAAAGAACAGGACATGAGTCCTTCCCAGCCCTGACCTCCAGTGTACACAGGATGTGGGAATCAGGCAGACCAGCTAATGGGATCCAGGAACCTGGTCCGGCTTGTTAAGTGTTTTTAGTGTACTCTGCTGCACTCAGGGCACAGAAGCTGTATTTATTAGCCACTCTTGTCTGCTTTCTGTGCATAAACATTTTCCATCTCTTTTACACATCACATTGAGCCCCAGCAAGGGGAACTGGAGGACCTATGTTTGCTTGGGAACTACACATCTGGGTCAGAAGCCACAAATCCACATCCACGACCACCCGTGGTTCCAATCATGGCAACAGGCACGGTCTCCATAAAACCACTTCTGGAAGGTTTCTCTTCTTTTTTGTTTTCCGTGCAAGGCCAAATTATTAAGTCTGTTCTTAATCATGATTGTTACTTGTTAGTCCTGGATGGAAAGCTGCTGATACTGAAGCATCTCTGTGTAGAAAACCAGAGGAAGCCAGGACTCTAAGGCGAGAAAGGAGTAATATGTGTTATCATTTACAGCCTGTAAAGGAAAGAAAAGCTGCTGTATAGGATGGAAAAGATGTGGCTTATACTTCCTACCTAGCTGCTCGTTTGTAAAAAAAAAAAAAAAAAATCATTCCACTTGTAAAGTTAACCATCCATTAGTGAGTAAGAGCTGTTCCCACTAATTGGTGGACCCCGTAGGGAAAGGAACATAGTTAGAGGTTAGAGTAATGGGCCAGGTGCCCTTGACTCTTATTTCTGGTTCCTTCACTGACTTGCTGTGTGGCCTTGGGCATTTTCCCCTCATTTCTCTGGGCCTCATTTTCCCCAAGAAGAAAGTTTCCTACTTGCTCTTCTTGGGGGTGGGGAGGATGCTAAAAGATCAAAGAAGAGGCGTCTGCTTTTTAAAGATGCCCCAATGAAGTGCATTAAGCCTTTTTCATAGGTATTAATTAATAAGTCCTTTGATTACTGATAGACCTGTGTTTGAGATTTTAGGTAGCTCCTTGGGCAGAATTGGCCATAGGAATTAGCCAAACTCCTAAGGGATCTAGCCCAGCTGTAACCATATTTATATGTCCAATGAGTTCTTTATGTGGATTTCCAAAACATGTTGGTGTCTTTAGCTGGTGGCTGGGTTATGATGGCTGCAGTGAGTCAAAGGGGTTCTTTTGAAGTGACACGGATGATCAAGGGCTGCCCCCAGACCAGCGCCTCGGAGCCTCGTGTACCCTGTTCACAAAGGGGAGGCCAAGCCAAATGTCTGCTGTTTATCTGCTTGTTGTTCTACTCTACCAGCCTCAGAGGGAGGGTTTAGTAGGCACAGCCTCAGAACGGTGGGCACAGGGGCCCTCGAGCACAAGAGGCCACGTTGATGCGTGGGGCGTCCAGCTGCCTGCATCCCCCTGCTTGTTCCCAAGCACTCCAGGTACCCCCAGGTGTGGGAGGAAAGGTCCCTCATGAGCACCTCCTTTTGGGTTCCTGGAACCTTCCTGGCCTGGAAAATTACCCTCCTTTCCTCCCTTCCCCGTGTTTTCATTTACAAAAAAAGAAGAAAATAAGGAAAAAACCCTGCCTAGAACAAACAGGAGGCAAAGCCACTGTTCTGCTCCTGTGGGAAATGTCTACAGATGCTGGGAGCTGGGCCGGCAGGGTTCCATGCTGAGGCAGGAGTCTGCAATGCACCATCAGTAGGCAGAAGGGCCACAGCAGACACAAGGTTGTGTTCTGGTCCTTGGCAGACACGAGGCTCTCCACTCCAGGGGCATGGGGAGTACTTTTGGGGAACGCCCGGCATAAGTTCTGTTTTAAAAAGCCAGGGAGGGAGGAATTGCCAGGGAACCCACCCCCTGAGTGTTGGGCTTTGGGAGTTTTCACCAGGAAGGAGGGAGCTCCCAGCCCGAGGCCCATGTGAGGTGCTTGTCAGTGCACCAGCGCCAAGAGGATAAAGCCCAGGAGGTCTGCCCATCAGATGCATGTTCCCCCACATGTTGTCCCCCAAAGACAGTGCCCGAGGCATGAGCATCAGTTAGGACCAGTGGCATAATCTGCAGGGCCCAGGACAAATGAAAATTCAGGGCTTGTTGATCAAGCTTATTGAGACTTTTGAGATGGAGACAGCAGAATGTTAGACCAAGCACAGGGCCCTCGGGTCACACACCTGAGAAACAGGTCCTGGCCGAGGCTCCACCTTACCTGGCCAGGTGGGTGCCACACACATGCTGCAAGTCCCCCTCAGGGATCAGCCATCTCCTACCCACCCCTCTCTTTGGAGAAAAGGGGATGGGGTGTAGGCAGGATACTAAATCCATACACTTCAGATTTCTGGGACTTTTATTTTCTTAAACCCCAATGACAGGGCTAGAAGTTAAAAAAAAAAAAAAAAAAAAAGCTTAATAATTTTGGCTGTTCTGGAGTTAATCTACTTCATTTGCCAGGATTTGGGAGAAGTAAGAGCAACTAGAATTGCACTGAGACCTGAGTTCACTGAGCATTTACTTTGTACCGTGCTAAGGATCTCTGTTGCTTCTACCTTAGAAGCGTTATTGCCATTTTACAGATGGGAAAACTGAGGCTAAAGGCGATGCGGTCACTTACCTGATGTCACACAGTTTGGATGTAGGGGACTCAGGATTCAAACAAACGTAGCTGGACTCCACAGCATCTGCCTGGCCACTTTGTTCTGTGTACTGCCTACCTCCAGGTTACAAGGTCAGGGAGCTGTTAGTTCTGGTGCTTGTGTGTCTGTGGCCAAGTTCAAGTGGAACCTCGGTAAATACCTATCAGTGGGGAATCCGAGAGGAACTCTGTGCATTTCACTAAGGGGTTTACCAGAGCATCAGATAAGATGAGCATCAGATAAGGCTCAGATCTGGGACTCAAGTCATCGACTACACAGGTGGCTTTTCATCTGTGATTGGACACAACGCTCTCTGAGCTCCGGTAGGACTTGCTTTCCTTGGAAATGACCTGAAAGGAGAAAAGGAAGTACAATTTTCCTTGGACTTCAGAGCAAAATGTACTCTGAGCTGTAAACAAAAGAGATGGCCCTGAAATCAGAGAAAATCCATGTCCTCCTCCCCGTTAGGCAGACAGAATCATTGTAAGATTCTGCAGAGCAGGTTGTGAGAAGGCAGCCTTGCCAGAAACAGTTTTTATTCCAGCCCAGTTTGACAACAAGGCGGAGTCCTTTGGCCAGGCCTGTGTCTTGGGCCTGGCAAGGAGGGTTGATGGGACACAGAAATTGTTGTCTTGCAGGAGAGAATGTGAGCAGATCAGAAAGTGTCAGGGGTGTCAGGTGAGAGGATCCTGGGTCTAAGATAAGACCCTGAAAAGCATCTGCCTTAACTCAGTGGGCAAAACAAGGGAGGACCAGGGGTAAAAATCAGCCACTTGCAGGGTGAAGGTCTGTTTGGCCCTTCTTTGGGCTAAACAAACTCAAATTCTATCGAAGGGACTGCAGTATTGCATCAGATACAAATATGAATGCTATGGGCATCACTTGAACTTCTTTTGACATTTCCCTCAGAGTTGAAGTAACTTTCTTTTTCATCCAGTGTAAGAACCCCCTCACAGAGCAATGTTGCCACCCTAATTACTCCCAAACATCTTAGTGAACAGACTCGCTCAGCCAAGGAAGAATGTCCACCAGGCCCTTCAGGGCCTTTGGGCAGCGCCAGGAACTCGGTTTAGCTTCCACTGTTCAGAACAGCCCTAATTTCACTCTCCAGCGCCCCAGTGGCCACAAGCCCCTGGCTGCAGCGTCCCGCTAGCCCTGATTTTCTTTGTGCTGAAGAAAGAAGCTGGGCTTGTCAGGCTTCTGTGGTTATCTGGAGTCGCCTGCCCCCAAATAGGGTCCGAGCAGCCCCTACCCTTGGAGGGGAAGCTTCCCCGGCCGCCCCAGATCACCAGGGCGAGTCCAGCCGCTGACACATTAGTGGGCGGGAAGTGGAGTCCCGAGGGGAGGCTGGGAATGCGAGTGCCTTACCACTGGAGCACTGCAGGGAGGAAGCCGGATCAGCACTGCAGGCAGATGGCTACTACTCCCTCCTGAGAGCGCCGGCTCCCTCCCTCCCTCCGCCAGCCCGCCCTCCACTCCCCCTCCTCCCCCTCGCCTTGGAGGGAAAACTGCAGAGCCGGGAACTGTCTTGGAGAATTCAACAAAGGCCCAGCAGAGCCGGGGAACCACTTGAAAAGAACTTGTTTTGTTCCTGTTGAGAAGCCTGCAGGAAAATCCACACCCACGTTGCCAGGGTTGAACTGGAGAGCTGTGTGTGTGTGTGTGTGTGTGTGTGTGTGTGAAGCAAGAGGCATAGGAGGTGCAAACAACTGTACGGGTTCAGCTCTGATAAGGAAACTGCCAGCTGTAAGTTCAGCCACAGCGAGAGGACTGCAGCCGTGAACCGCTCGCACTTGAACTTCAACTGCGTTGTTTTCTGTCCAGATATTCCAATGGAGACAGTTGGAAAACCTGTATTTCAGAGAGAAGAAGTTTTCTGTGGAAGTTCATGACCCACGCAGGTAAGCTAGAAATGTTTTTTCCTCCTGGGAGTGCTGACATATTACTTACATTACTATTTTTGTGCTGTCACTGTTCGTGTTATTAATTAGGGGGAAGAAGGTGGTTGATTGGGAGAATTGAGTTTTGTTTTTGTTCTGTGTGTTGAGAAATGCAGTGTGTGTGTGTAAAGAGCAATGCCATGATCATCTCATCTGACTACATGTGTTACTTGCCCGTCTATGTGGAGTTGTCTTTACAAGCCGGGGCATTTTAGGAAAAATTTGTAGCGCTTTGGAACGATTACCAAATTAAAGTGAGCAGTGGCCTGAGTCCTTTTAGGAAGTTTTTGCCAGAGAAGAGTCTGAGGGATGGCTTGTCAGTTTCTGAGACTGTTTTTGGTTGGACAGTCAGCAGCAGAGGGAACCTCCAGTCTAAAGAGTTGTGCTGAATGGTCTCATTTTGTGAGCTGTAACTTTAGGGTATTCGCAGTGGTGGGTGGATATGAAAGAAATGGAAGTCTTTTCCTCTCCACATCACATTGTACCCCAGGGAGCACTCGTGTCAGAATGAGTGCTCCCCAAGTCCAGCAGCGAACAATAGGGTCCCGTTTTGGAATGCAGCAAGCCCTTCGAGGAAGGTTCTCGGGGCTGGGGGGTGGGGGGGTGCACTGTGACTTTTCCTCTCTTTGTCTGCTAGTCCTAGAGTTACAGGCAGCCCAGAAGCGGCTGCAAAATTCCCTGAAAACAGACCTAATGCTTAAGGATAAATCACTTTCAACAGGTCCAAAAGCAGACTGAGAACAGGAAGGAAGCCTTGGAAAGACAGGCGGAGGGCAGGGTCTCTAGGGGAGTAAATGGGAACGTGAAGTGCTGTTGCTGCCCCGGCCGTGGCTCAGGGCAGAGGAACTGTTGGCACCAGCTTCGCACACACATGGCTTCTGGGTGCTCAGGCCAAGGTGCCTCCCAGAAAGCTCTCAGCACAAGACCTCCAGAGTAAGATTCATGCCCCATCAGAGGGTGAGGCTTGGGGGGGGCGGGGTGGCGTCTCTGCTCCTGCAGCCAGTGATAACCCAAGAGGACTGATGCACCACTCGCCTGGTCGTGTAATCTGCGTGAAGCAGCCTCCCATGTAGCCAAGAGCACCCTCCACGACCATGGTTACTATGCAGTCGGCAAGCGGAAAACGACTTAAATCCAGGTGGTGGTCAGGTGATGACAGGAGTGCTGGTGGCATTTTTCAGGGTCCAGCGATGAAGGGTCTCACGGTCTGGAGACCCAGTCTCTACAGAGCAGGAATCCATTGGTGCAGGACAGGTGGTAGGAGAGATGCTGAAAACAGTTTCCCCAAATGAGTGCTACAGTGGGTCAGATGCAGAAAACACGGACGACTGACAAAATAAAGATGGAGATTGAATGACCTAAGGGACTGAGGGTAAGGACTAGATAGCCTCTCCGAGCCTGTGTGCTGCTGGGAATTTTGCTAAGGCAGAGGTACCTTGGACACATCCTTGCGTGTGAGTCTGTGTGTCCACATCCTTGCATGTGAGTCTGTGTGTCTGTGTTCTTGTTCTCTCTGGGCCTGTTGTCCTATCCTGTTGTAATACCAAATTCCCTTCCTTTTCCCAAGGCCCAGGGATATCGAAAAGAGTCCATACCTCACAAGTTCCTATTACCTGGGCCTTTAGCCTATTACATGAAAGTGATCCATCTCACATTGTTGAGTAGCATGGGTATTCGGGCACTGTCCCGCAACAGTATTCATAACTTACTATGTGTTGCTTTGTATAGAAAAAAGTCAGACGGGGTCTACTTGCCCTGAAAAGAACTTCTAGCACTGCTGAGGAGAAGGAATAAGGAACTTAATGTTTATTAAGTGTTTGCCATGCACAGCCACTGTTCTAAACACTTGGACTGCTATCTCATTGGGTCCTTGCTATAACCCTGAGAAGTAGGCACTAGTGTTCTTGTCCTACTTGGGAAATAGGCCCAGAAGAAGCACAGTAACCTGCTCCAGGTTACAGAAAGCAGTCGGATGGAGGCAGGGTGTGAACCCGGGGAGTCTGGCTCCATAGCTCACGTGCCTTCCACCACATTATACATGGGCAGCGGGTACCAAGTGCCAAACGACACAGCCCCTAAATGCTGCAGCTGGCCAGGCTGGTCTGGAGAGGCATCCTGAGAAGGAGAAATCTTTAGCTAAGGACATAGAGCTCAAAGTGGGCCCTCTGGGGGATAAAGATGTCAGTCAGGTGGGTGTCAGAGAGAGGAGGGAGGTAGAAGAGCCAGAGGCAGCCTGAGCACTGAACATGAGCCGTGAGCACATCCCCTCAAGGAATGTATTCCTGGGTCAGCCTGGAGTCACCAGCAGAGAGAGGAGAGGGGGACAAGGAGAGGCCAGATGTGGCCTCCTTGATGTCAGAGGTGGAAACCCAGGTTGACGATGGCACTAAAGGTGCACCAGAGTAGGCAAAGGGGACCATTCTAGATTAGCTGCTAAGCTGAGTGGTGTAGCCAAAGCTCCAACCCCGTCTTCCACCTGGCGCTGCAGTAAGTGCTGTTCTACAGGACTCCTGGCGCTCCTCCAGTTAAACGTGTCATCCTGTTGCTGTTGCCTTGTTTATTTGAACACGGAAGAGTCATCTAATAGTCTGTACTTTGTTGGGATGGTTCAGTAGTCAGCCCCTCCCCCAAACCAGGAAGGAAGCCAGGACTGAAGTTATAGGATGGCAAGAGCAGGGGCAGAATCGTGTCCTGAAGACCAGTGTCCCGGGACATGGTGAGTACAGAGGGTGGCTCGGCCGCCACAGAAGATACTTCAAGATTTTCTCTCCTGGACATGCATCCTGACACAATACCCAGCATTGTGTCTGCGGTTCACTGGGCTTGGCAGATATTCCATTTCTAAGGTTTTGGCCAAACAGAAGAGTCGGTGGGATGGGAAGAGCCTGAAGGGAACCCTGTAGAGAAAAGACCAACTCATAATCGAGTGTGAGAAACACTCTGAGAGCATCTGATTCAGGTGCTGCTGGGAACACCCAGGCCGGCCAGCCTTCTCCCGCCTCCTACTCCTCCACCTTACCTGAAAAATACACCTCACCTGGCTCTGCTCTCTCTGCTGCCACTGAAGCACATTTCAAATGACTTTTCCTTTCTAATTCACCTTTTCTAGGAGGGGTAAAAAAACGTATTTACTCCCAGGATCAGCCATTGCTGTGGAAGCCAGATTGAGTGTTCGCATCGCATTTCAGAGACCATGGGGGTTTCCTTCTCACTCTCTCGCCAGCTCTTTTTCTGTTATTTTCAACTTTGTGTTCTTCCATGAGCTGGTATTTTACCTTTGGTTTTAACCAAAAGAAAGAATAATGCTCTGCTTAGAATCTGTAGCATTAACTAACCACCAGTTTGGAATTCCTCCTTAAAAGTGGGTCTGTAGAACACCTGCTGTTAAATCTTGAGACCCTAAGAGAAGATGATTGGAGCAGCTTCTAATTTCCTTCAAGGAAAAAAACTGGCCATGAAAATAATGTGATTATTCATAAGTCCTGATCACCCCCAAGATTCTGGAAATGCAGTAGCTCAATCTGGAACACATATTGTTCTTCTGATGTGCACATAAGATACCCCAAGCCTCACCCCACTGCCCCCTCACCTTGCCCTACACATGCACACATGCAAGTATGCACACACTCATTCTGAGATTTCACTTGCAAAATCGTGTACCCATCCTATAAAATACACTTCACTAAGAACACAATCATATAACTTTTCCCCCATGATTCCATTAATGTGATGAATTACATTAGGACCAGTCTCTCCCACCTTCCATTTAAAGTCTGATTGCCTCTCTCTGCACCGTACAACATCCTCCACATCTCCTACATCCGTGTGTATGTGGAAGTGGTTTGGGTAGCAGGAGGGAGATTGGACGGGCCCATTTCTTTCTGCCTTCCCTATCCTGATTACTTTTATACCCCACCTGCCCTCTGAATATATTTGAAATTGAAACCAGCTCTTTCAAGGAAGATTGCCTAAGAATAACATAAGGAGTCCTGATTGCCTTAGATGATGTGGTGATTAGAAGAAAATTTACTCATCCTTCACGACAGGCAGTGTTGCCTGGTTAATAAAGGGCATTGTCAAAGGCTTTTCCTGTCTCCAAAGTTTGCCTTGGCCCAGTGCCAAGAGCTGAAGATCAGAAAAGACCGTCCCGTGACCTCGAATGACCCATCTTATTCCAGACAAGGCAGAGGCTTAGCCAAATTTTGATCCCTAAGGAGCCAGTAAATCAAAATATTAGCAGGATTCACAATAGCCACGATATGGCAGCAACCTAAGTGTACATTGATGGATGAAGAAATTGTGATGTGTATGCACAACAGAGTATCATTCAACCTTAAAAAAAAAAAAGGAGACCCTGCTGTTTGCAATAACGTGGATGGACCTGGAGGACGTTATGAAGTGAAATAAGGCAGACACAGAGAACAGAACTACATGGTCTTGTTTATAGATGGAAACTAAAAGAGTCGATACACAGAAGCAGAGAGAAGAATGGCCGTCACTGGGGGTAGGGCAGAGCAAGGAGGCAGGGGAAATGGAGAGATACTGGTCAGAGGGTACAAAGGGGTAGTTATGGAAGAATTAGCCTAGAGGCAGAATGTACAGCATGGTGACTATAGTTAATAATATACTGGAAACTGGCTAAGAACAGATTTCAGGTGCTCTGACCATAAACACACACAAGCACACATGATGGTAATATTGGAGGAGATGAGATATTCTTTAGCTTGACTGCAGTGATGACTGTGTATATGAAGATCAAATCATCATATTCTATACCTTAAATAGAATCCGTTTCTATTTAATAAAATGAAAAGCTGGCCTTTGTCAGCCAGCTGCACGTGTGTGCACACAAGGCCCTTCGGTTACCTTTATGCCAGAACTTTTGGACCCAGTGGGTTCTTGGTAAAAGCTGTGGACTGAGGACTGGAGTCCTTCATGGCCAGCGCAGTTGGTTGACCCTTCTGGTTCTTATTCTCCCAGGGCTTCGGTGACAAGGAGGACATTTGGACACAGCGGCATCGCGGTGCACACGTGGTACGCGTGTCCAGCACTGATAAAGTCCATCTGGGCTATGGCCATTAGCCAACACCAGTTCTATCTGGACAGAAAGCAGAGTAAGGTAAGGGCCTCTCCTGGGATGGGGAGGGCCTCTGCGGAGACCAGACCTTCCACTGAGCCTTGAGCTCTCCTAAGGGCAGGGTCCTTGTCTGGATCTTGTAGTTTGGGGAGTGGGCATTGGATGGCTGGGGGAGGCTCTGCATCCCTTGCTCTGAAATGGGCACAGGTACAGACTGGCCTTTTAGGGCTATCAGAGGCAGGAATGAGATCAACTCTTTAAGAGAACAATTCTTTCTCAGCGACCTGGTCAAGAATAGTCAGAGCCACTTAAGCCATTTGACACAGCCAGGTAGGAATTCTGCCTGCGCTTTCAAAGCCCTAGAGCCTCTCCCAGGAGTAAGCAGTCAAGCCCTTTTTGGTGTGTAAACACTGGCATGTTGTTTTCCTTTTGAGAAAATAAAAAGCAACTAGTCTCAACTAATAGACACCACCTAACTGTTGAGGATAATTGCTTGTGAAAACCCTCCAGGCTTTTCCAACTGCCAACTCTTCTTCTGAAAAATGCAAAACTGGAAACATTAAAAAAAAAAAATTAAAAAGCAACAACTCTGTTTCCCTCAGGTAGACCCAGAGCCTCAGGCCTTGATAAACAGTCATCCTCCAAGGGAGGTTTGATGTAGCCCAAGTTCACAGACACGGGGTGGGGGAGGGGTGCATTTTCTGGTGGGTGGGAAAATGACATCTCCCCAGTTCACACAGGGCTTCCGTCAACATTCTGCCCCTTCTTCCTCCTGCCTCGGCTTCTGGGCTCCCCTCGCCTTCCCCACCCAAGCCTCTCCCGTCCACTACCCCTCAGGTGAAGAGCCGTATCAAGATGGGCTCAGTATCTTTCTCAGGATTCTGGTGGCTCAGGAAGGGTGGGGAATGGACCTTGGCCCCTTGCCTAGCCGTACCATCCCCCATGGGAGGTTTTGTCCCAGCCCATGAGTCCTGAAAGGGGAGGAGGTGGCAGGACTCTGGGCTTACTGGGCCCAAGACTTATTGGATTGGTGCCCTTTGGTATTCTTGCAGCTTCCCCTTTGGTGTTACTTTCCTTCTGGTTGGAGATGCTTTTTTCCTGGCTTGGGGAGAGGACTGGAAGGAGAGCTGTTGAGCAGGAGGCAAGAGAAAGATAGTAGGACAATAGGGCAGGAAGGAAGCAGACAAACCCTGAAGTCATCGTTCAGTTTCGAATCACAGCCTTTCCCATGTGGGGGTCACTTTCTCCTCTGTAACACATTTTCTCCTCTCCTAGGTCTTCTTCCTGACCCCTCTTTCGGTCATTTTCTGGGATGAGTGGGCACAGGGTGGAATATTTTTGTTGCCAGGAATAATGAGAGTGTTCTACAGCTCTGCTGGTGATGACGGGCTTTGGCACAGGAATTTGAGGCCCGATTAGATCCAAAGAAACAGGGCCAAAGTGCTTTTGACTCATGCTTTGTATTGAGACAGTGGGTGGGTGTCAGCGATTTGCCCTCCGGTGGCAAGAGTTGGAGGTCGAAACCTTAGAACCTGATTCTGTCCTCCGTACTGTTTGGCAATGCATGATGAGAGGTAAGAGAGTTTGACAACCCTCCTGAACCCCACTACCGATTCCTCTTGCGAGGACCTCACACACACTGATACTCAGTGTTGAATGCCGAAAAGAAAAAACATGCTTCACCCTAAGGATTAGCTGTTTGAACTCTTCCTCCTTGTGCTGGCTTTTTGCATTAGAACGTCTTTGGGGTAATTCAGGAGGCTCATCCTTAGGGTTCTACAGCCCTGTTGAAGGTTGTCTAACCTGCAGTTGGGGAAGCTTTATGGAGCAGGCTTACAGGTCAACCCACTGATACAGCAAGTAAACCTTTAAAAGTAACCATCAGGGACTTCCCTGGTGAACCAATGGTTAAGAATCCGCCTGCCAATGCAGGGAACACGGATTTGATCCCTGATCCAGGAATATCCCACATGCTGCAGAGCGGTTGAGCCCGTGTGCCACAGCTACTGAGTCCAGAGACCCTAGAGCCCATGATCCACAGCAAGAAAAGCCACTGCAGTGAGAAGCCCATGCACAACTAGAGAACGCCCAAGCACAGCAATGAAGACCCAGTGCAGCCAAGAATAGTTAATTAAAAGTAACTATCAAGGATGACCTGTTAACAAGAAGTGTCTTTTAAGAGACCAAACCAAATGCTTATAGCCATAGAGAACTTTCACCTCAGCAACCCCTGGAGGGCTGAAGGAAATACACCTATTCCTAGGAGCAGGAGCATTTTCCCCAGATAAGCTCTGAATATTCACAGGTACTCCAGAGCCCATGCATTTTCTTTTGGAACCAGTTCCTCTGCCTGTGGTATTAGGCAAGAAACAGGTTGCCCCATAGGGAAGTCCAAGGATTCTGCCTTCTCGTTCTGTGACCCTGGACAAGTCTTTCCTCACTCCTTGCTTTCCTCAGTTAAAGAACAGCAAAGAAACCCCTGACAAAATCATTGACTGGGCCAGGGACACAGTGTTTGTGATTGCTTCAGGAGATGGGAGCTATCTTTCATTATTGTCATTATTAATCGAGCATGCTGTTCCCTGGCCGACACCTGTATGAAGTTTAAACTCTTTAAAAGTACCCCCAAACCAGAGATGATAAAATTTGCCTCAGGAATTGTGTTACAACACCTTTCAATTCTGGAATGTTCTTTAGACAATAGCAATGTGACCCATCTCCAGTGGGCAGGATGGTTCCAGGTGCGTGATGGTTGGCAGACCTGGGATGAAGTGTTTCCAAGTATTTCTGAGCAGCCAGTATTGGCTGGCATGCTAGCCATTGCTTCACACTCTACTGTAGTGGGCCGTGCCAACCATTCCTTTCTCTGAAGTGCTTCAGCAAAGCCCAAGCCTCCTAAGGAATTCTTTTCAACCCCAGAAACAAGTGTGGTCTGGTGGTTGGAGTCAGCAGGGGTAGGTAACCGAGAAGTCTTGTGCTCATACACTGGCACTTGGTTATTTTCTTCTTTCAGGGTTCTGGTGTAAGTCGCTTAAAATCTCTCCTTGTCTCTCTCCTCTCTGTCTCACTCTCGCTCGCTCGCTCTCACACACACAGCCTGCATCACTAAAGACAGAGCAGAATGAGGATGAATACACACACACACACGCGCGCGCGCACACACACACCCACACACCCACACACACACCCACACACACACCCACACACACACCCTCCGTCACTAAAGACAGCAGAAAGAAGCCCTTCTGGTTCCTTTCTGGTGGCTCCTTCAGAATGAGAGGCTGTACAGTCACCAGTGACATTTGGTAAATTACATCTGCTGACCCCAAAGATCAGAAGTGTCATCAGCTGGATCCTGCCAACCTATGTGCCCAAGGAATCTCTAATAGAGTTCAGAGGGAAATATTTGAAAACTTAAATTGTTTAGAGTGAATATTAGTCACTGTTCCTCTGAATTCAGATTGAGGACTTGTTGAGTTGGCCCCCAGATCTAACATCTTTCCTTCTTAATATTTTTTCCCCACTTGATCCAATCTGCTATTCTTTATTCTGTCTAGATCAAAAGCCAAGTGAAAGCATGGTAGAGGCTGATTAAACCTGGCTCACAGAATGCCTGTAGTAATACTTAGTACAGCAAGACCCTCCAAGCAAAACGTCTAGAACTTTGGAGGCTCTTTGACCCAAAGACTTGACTTTACAAGGAGGGAATCTCCCCATCAAGTTGTCTCCTCTATAGTGCCCTCTCTCCTCCTGATCCACATGGGCATTGTGATATTTCCATTCCAGACAGAAGTCAGTAATTTCCTAAAACTTCTGAGAAGCTAATCTCCCTCAAAAGCGCACGTTATCCCTTTTTCCTAGTTTGTTTCCTGTCTCCGAGGTTAGCATGACAGGGATGGGGTCGAGGGGGGATGGGTTTCCCACGAGATTGATGAGATCCCCTAAAATATCCAATGGAGTCATTCATTGAACCTCACTTAGCAAATTCCTCCCAGGACCTGATTTATAGCTTATTCCAATTCCAATGACCTTGATGTCTGTTATCTAATTTAGTCCTGACATCACACCTCTGTGATGTGGGTTTTAAGAGCTCCATTTTACAAACAGGGATCTCGGGATCAGAGAGGTTGGAAATCAAGGTCAATCTATGATTTACTGGAAAGAGCCGAGATTCCAGTCCAGGTCTTTCTGACTCCAGAGCCTGGATCCTTCACCAGGGTGAATTGGGCTGTGACTTCATGAGTTATTCTTGCATAACTGCAAGCGTGGGCTCCTCTTGGTGATGCGTGGGCCTTGGTAAGAGAATAGTGTTGAAAGAAAGGAAGTGATGGATTGTGCTTTCTCTGCTTTGCTCAGAGGATACAACTTAGCCAGGTGCATGTGATTGATATTCTGTGTCAAAATGAAACGGAGGCCTTCCTGCTTTCTGCTACAAGCCAGAAAACCCTGCCAGGGGCTGGCAGCTGGGATTATTTCATGAGCAAGGATGCCTTCACCGCAGGAAGGCGGCCTGGTTCTGAATGTAGGGACAAAAGTTGAGGTCGGAGAGGAGACAACAGTTAAGGAGGGACCAGTTCCTGGCAGTCCAGTGGTCAGGACTCTGTGCTTCCATGGCAGGGGGCACCAATTCAATCCCTGGTCGGGGAACTAAGATGCCACAAGCCACATCATGGGAAAAAAAAAAAGGAAGGATCACTGAGATAGAAGAGTGTGAGAAAGAAGACAAGCCAGACCCGATGAACAAAAAAAGCAAAAAATCTCCGCATTTCCTCTGCCTTTCAGACTCTCATCTCATTTAGGTGAGGAAAGTACTTGGCAGTCGAAAGTCATTGCCTTTCACCAATTTTGGCATCAACACGGAGGCCAGACAAGGGCAGGGTCTCAGGATCCAGACAGACCCTGCTGGAGACCACTGTGGGCACAGGATGTGAGGGGAGCCAGGCAGTGGTCTGCCCACATTCCACGGTTTCTCCTGTGTCAGGGACAGACTGGGCCTCACACCAGCCAGGGGTGAACACACACCAAATAACTGCAAACCTCAGTGGGGAGCCTCGCCTGGTTCTATCCGTGCATCCCTGGCATATCGCCAATGACCGCAGAAAGATGGACACATGTACAGGTTACACTAGCATTGATCGCTGTTTTCTGGAAGGCCACAGTTCAGCAGAAGCCCCTGCCTGAGGAATTATCATGAACTGATTTCCCGATAAAGGAAAAAAAAAAAAAACACCCTCAAATTGTCAGGGGGCACGCAAACCCATCTCCACTTCCAGAGCTGGGAACTAGAGCAGAAAGCTTCACTGCAGCAGTTACTTTTAGGAATGTAATTGTGAACAGAGTCCTCTTCTGATTGCTCTGTTGTTTGCCAAAGTGGGCCAGTTAATTTGTGGAGTCAGTGGAGTCTTAACTGTAATCTGAAGACTTGGGCTCATACATTTAGGTATCAAAATGGAAGCAGGGCACCGTGTCAGGTGCCCCTTAGTGGGAACCAAACATCCCAACGAGCATTTGTTCCAGAAGCCCTTACACACCATGCTTACACACTATGCTTGCACACCACGCTTGCAGGCTGGTAGCGTGGTCACTTCCCAACCCTCTGAGTTTTCGTAGCTCCATGGCTAACACTTTAAGAGTTATGAACCACTTTAGAACTTACTGAAACTTCCTAAACTTTCTTCAGACATCTCTTAAATCATTCACCAAGCTGACAATTATTTTTTTCTCCTTCTTTAAGCACAAAATCCTGTATAATCACTAGTGTTTATTGACAGCTATGTAGGAGGTGGCATGGGGAGGGGAACAGAAGGGGGAGGAGAAGGGAGGGAAGCCGTTCACTCGTCTGACTTCCTTTGACCCTCACAAAACCTTGAGCAGTAGGTGGTGGTCTTCCTGTTTCATCCTTGGGAATAATGAGGCTCCATGAGCCTAAGTCATTCCCCAAATCGGGACCCGCCCCCAGCCCCCAAGATCTATCTGACTCCAAATCCACACTCTGTAAGCCCTGTACACACAGCCTGGGGGATGACAGGTTTAGAAAATTCCTAGTGAGTCACCTCTGGAGTCTTATCTGCTCCCGAGGGAAAGTTTCAGAGGATGAGCGATGGGCCCCGGGACACACACAGAAAAATACTGCAGTTCGGGCCATGAGGCCATTTGCTAGATCTCAGGATGACAAGCTGTAGTCAGCGTGTCCTCGCCAGGAGGGGAGTGTCCTCCACCTAATCTGTCCAACCCGCTGATCTTTTTAGTCGAAGATCCATGCCGCCCGCAGCCTGAGCGAAATTGCCATCGACCTGACAGAGACGGGGACGCTGAAGACATCCAAGCTGGCCAACATGGGCAGCAAAGGCAAGATCATCAGCGGCAGCAGCGGCAGCCTCCTGTCCTCAGGTGAGCAGACCCTAAAAGAGGTCCCCGGGCAGCAGGGCTGCAAGCCCTGGGTTGGGGCGGAGCGCTCTGAGGGTAGGTGAGGGGGGCGGTCAGGACCATGTGGCAGGCTCGGCGGAAGCTGGCTCTGGCATCCAGAGCAAGGTTTGCAGTCCAGCAGGGATCAGAGAAAATGGCCAAAGATATGGGGGGTGGGGAGAGGCGGAAGAACCACACAGTGTGCGGAGGACGCACAAGGGTCTTAGAGCAGCATCCAGAGCCTTCTCGAGGCTGATGGCCAGCCGGCAGGAGTGTCTGCTCCAGGGGTGGAAGGAGGGATCCCTTGGGTGCCACTCAAGGAGAATTACCTAAGAAAGGGCTGAAGGTCCGAGTCATGGTGCTGAGGGACCTGCACTGTGTTCCCAGGGGAACTTCTTGAGGCTTTCAAAAGTACAGAAAACTCTTGATCATTTGGAAAGGAGAGTCTTGCTGTCTGGCGCCTTTGGAAAGAGAGGATCAGCGGGTCTGATGCAGTCTGTCTCTGCAGGGCCCTGGGCAAGTGTTTGTCATCATTCGAAGCTGGGAGGGGCAGAAATGCCCTGAGGTTTCAGGTCTGGCTGGATTCAGGAGAAGGGACACCGTTTGCTGAAGTGACAGGAAGGGGAGTGGTTTGAGTTGGGCAGGGAATCGAAGAGAAGGAGGCAAAAATTTCCTGAAAGTGTTACAGAAGTATAATAATGCTGGTCACCCTCCAGGCCACACAGTCACGGCCGGATTATTCTTGGGGCCAGTGTCCTCTTCCTTGCCTCTGAGCCAGAGAGTGAAACAAGAAGGCTTTGTCCTACCTTATCTTCCAGAGTCATTTCTATACAGCTGGTGGCAGCAGACAATAAAAAGGGAAATAAAAAAGGAAAAAGATTCCTCAGTACCATGATGACCGGGAGGGCTGGGATGGGGCGGGGGGGAGATCAAGAAGGAGGGGATATATATACAGTTATAACTGATTTGCACTGTTGTATGGCAGAAACCAGCACAACATGGTAAAGCAATTATCCTCCAATTAAAAATAAAAAAGAAACTTAAAAAAAAAGGAAAAAGACAGGAGTAGGGAGAAGCTGAAACCTGTCTAGTTAATTTCTGGGCTGGTGGAGTCCAGTCAGAACCGGAACACATTCAGACCTGAAGGGCAAGGGTGAGGATTGATCGGCCTTTGTAAGGTCCCCAGGGACCCGTGGCCAGGTGTTCACATGGCCATGGGTTTTACAAAATCTGTGAACATAATACATTTAGCCACCAAAATTATATAAGTGTCAGGCCCCACACAGTTGGCTCTGCCTCTGCTAGGTCACCATTAAGGATCACTGTCAACCCCTCCCTGTCTTGGATCCTTAAAATGTTTTCATCAATACAATGGTCCGAGTAATCATTATTTCTGAGGCTTACAGGGTTCCAGTGAAGACCATGGACAATGCTGTAGCAAAGAGAATGTTTTCCAAAGTCCAAGACCCCTGCCTGGAATTTCAGCCACTCCTGATTCCCTGCTGAATGAGGGAGGGCAGGGCCAGCACTGTGATTGTCCCTGAGACACTCCCCTGTGTGCGTGTTCAGCTGCTAAGTCATGTCAGACTCTTTGTGACCCCATGGATTGTAACCCGCCCAGCTCCTCTGCCCATGAGATTCTCTAGGCAAGAATACTGGAGTGGGTTACCATTTCCTCCTCCAGGGAATCTTCCTGACCCAGGGATCAAACCCACATCTCCGGTGTCTTCTGCACTGGCAGGCAGGTTCTTTATCACTGAGCCACCTGGGAGCCCAGAGTCTCAGATTTGAGCCTGGATTCATCTGCCCACCATCCTCCTAATCTAGCCCCTATGAGGCTGACTCTTCCTCCAGCCTCAGCTAGGGGCACATCCTTGCTGTGGTTTCATATCCACTCGGAAATCCACATTCTTTTTGCACATGGCATGTTATACCCAGGAGGAGAATAGATTCTTCCAGCTCAGGTGTATCAGAACCCCTTGGGAGGTTCCTTCAAACTCAAATAGCTGTGTACTAGCCCTGGAGTGTCTGATCTATGAGACTGGGTGAGACCAGAAATTTGCCTTTCTAGCAAGTTCCAACAAGTTCCCTGGTGCTGTTGATGCCACTGGTCTGGGGACCTTGCTTTGAGAGTCTCTCTTCTTGTTGAAGAAGAGAGAAAAGCTTGAGGTGGTTGTACAGCTCAAGATCAAGGAACTTAGGTCTCCCCACTTTTACCAAATGAACCTAACTAGTATCTTTTTTCAACTATTTATTTGGCTACATTGAGTCTTAGTTGTGGCATATGGGATCTTCATTGCATTGTGCAAGATCTTTCATTGCAGCATGCAGGCTTTAGTAATTGGGGTGTGTGGGCTTGGTTGCTCCTTGGCATGTGGGATCTTGGTTCCCCAACTAGGAATTGAGGTCATGTCCCCTGCATTGCAAGGATTCTTAACTACTTGACCCCCAGGGAAGTCCCTCCTCTCCCCACTTTTACACCTATGTCCTGGTCCATCTGCAGGGGCCCCTTGTCTCTGGCACCCTCCAGGGATGCAAAGCTAACAGCAGGTACAGAGGAATGGGTGAGCAGGAGCCCCAAAACTTCTAACATGAAACGACATTACTCAACCATCAGAGATGAGATCCAGGCAGTTTTAATACTAAGCAATTAATATTAAATTTACTAATTTAATAAATTAGTTTATTTAGAGGAAGCAGTTCCTCTCTGTTATCGCCATCAGCTTGACATTAATCAATCCCATGGGTTAGGAGATGAATCAACTGCTGAATCCACTCCCACACCTAATATCTTTATCCCAGGATATTAGAGCTGTTCTAACTTAGTGATGAAGACCCCACGCAAAGCTGTTCGGAAGTTGATGGAAGCAACCGGGGTCCCCTGACCGCAGCACTTCTGCAGTGGCTTCGTGCATAGGGCCGAGGCCCTCTGGCTTTTCTCTGCCTGCCCTCTGCTGCTCAGCTAAGTGAGAGGAAGGCTGGGTGGAGGATAAGGTGGGGAGGTGTGAGTCGTGCCTGTGACCAGGCCAGGGAGCGTGTGACACTCGACCCAGCCCTGCGAGATAGATCTTGAAGAACTGGCCTTAAATGCAGAGACGGAGGCTCTGTGGGGAGGTTTCCCTCCTAACTTAGGAAAGGCCATGGGTCAGTGGAGGGAGAGACTGTGCACCGAAAGTGTTCCATCAGCCAACACAGGGAACTTCTAGGACCTGTACATCGGGCCATTGCGGCCTCCAGGTGTGTGCTTGCTGCGCCTCTGACTTTCCATATGCAGGAGAAAAAGATGCCTTCTCCTGAGGCCTTGTGGTCCCACCTGGAAGGGATGGTTGCCCATCCCCCAGGTGAAAATATAGGCTGGCTCCCCACCTGTGCTTTTCATCCTCTAGACTGGGGCTGCCCAACCTCTGGGCCACAAACCAGTACCTCCCTCAGATCAGTGGCAGCATTGGATTAGAAATAAAGTGCACAATAAATGCAGTGCACTTGAATCATCCCAACCCCCTCACGCCTGCCCCGAGCCCACGGAACTGGTCCTTGGTGCCTTAGTGAGCCCTTCTCCGCTGCACACTGAGAGGCCTACATTTTAGTGACTGGCTTGCATAAATGAGAGAGCTCCAGTCTTTCTGGATGGACCTGATTTAAACACTCTTTTATGATACTTGCCAGAACTATGATCTACCTCTCATTCAGGAAATAGGATACCCAGTGTCCTATTTGATCAGTTATTTTTATTTCCTTCACAAATACAAAAAAAAATATTTTGTATTGGTGTGCATGTCTGGGTCTTTTTGACCCCATGAACTATAGTCCACCAAGCTCCTCTGTTCATGGGATTTTCCCAGCAAGAACTAGAGTAGGTTGCCACTTCCCCCTCTAGGGGATCTTCCTAACCCAGGAATCAAACCCAAACCTCCTATGGCAGGTGGGTTCTTTATCACTGACCTGGGAAGCCCACCTGGTGCCTCATTAAAAAAAAAAAAAAGGTGCTGTCTAATAGTCCTGAAAAACATTTTGAAAAACTAATCGTCACTCGAAAATCCTTTTTTCTAGCTCAGTGCCTGACACCCAGTAGTTGCTCCATACATGATTTTTAAAAATGTTTACATTATTTCCCCATAACTCATTTATTTGATGACTGGAAATTTGTACCTTTGACCCCCTTCACCTATTTCCCCCACTGTCACCCCCTGCCTCTGACAACCACCAGTCTCTTCCTTTTATCTATGAGCTCAGGGGAGGTTATGGGTTTTATTTGTTTGTGTTTAGAGTCTATATATCAGTGAAATCAAATAGTGTTTGCCTTTCTCCAGTTTATTTCACTTAGCATAATGCCTTCAGGGTCCATTTATCTTGTTTCAAATGACAAGATTTAATTTTTTTGTTATGGCTGAATAACATTCCATTGTGTGTGTGTGTGTGTGGTAAAGTCACAATTTCTTTACCCTTTCGTCTACTGGTGGACACTTAGGCTGTTTCCGTGTCTTGGCTCTTGTGAATAGTGCTGTAGTGAACACGGGGATGGAGATATCTTTTCCAGTTAGTGTTTCATTTCTTCAGATAAATACCCAGAAGTGAAATTGCTGGGTCATGTGGTAGTTCTATTGTTAGTATTTTGAGGAACTTGCATACTATTACATGGTGGCTGCACCAGCTCACATTCCCACCAGCAGTGTAGGCAGAGTTCCCTTTCTTTTTCTCCACATTGTCACCAACACGTGTTCCTTTTGATGACAGCCATTCTGACAGATGTAAGGTCATTTCCCACTGTGGTTTTGATTTGCATTCCCCTGAAGGTTAATGATTCGGGAAATCTTTTCATTAATGATACTGGTCATATGTATGTCTTCTTTGGAAAACGTCTCTTCAGACTCTTCTGCCCATTTCTTAATTGGATCTTTTGTTGTTGTTGTTATAGCGTTGTGTGAGTTTTCTACATATTTTGAATATTAGCCCTTTATCAGATATATGATTTGCCAATATTTTCTCCCACTCAGTAGGTTGCATTTTCTCTTTGTTGATGGTTTCCTCTGTTGTGCAGAAGCTTTTTAGTTTGATGTAGTCCCATTGTTTATTTTTTTTTAATATTTATTTATTTGGCTGTACTGGGTCTTAGTCGCCACACTCAGAAGTTCTGATCTTCGTGGCAGTTTGTGGGATCTTTGGCTGTGGAATGTGGGATCTAGTTCCCTGACCAGGAACTGAACCTGGGCCCCCTGCGTTGGGAGTGAGACAACTTAGCCACTGGACCACCAGGGAAGTCCTGAGTCCCATTTGTTTATTTTTACTTTTGGCGCCTCTGGTTTTGGTGTCAAATTTAAAGAAATCATCACCAAGACTGATGTCAATGATACACAGTTATTGAAATTAAAATTTGAAGGATACTAGTAAGAATCCAGTGTGTGCTGCATTTTAAGAACCTTCTGTGTTCCCAGAGTATATGGTATCTTGGTCCTTGTCAGGATCTCTCATAAACCTACCACCAACATTTTCCATCAGATTATCATGATGGTATCAGACCTTCAGAGGTTACTCTTTTCAGATCAGACCCCTCCTGCAAATACTATCCATCTTCATTCTCTTTCGTTCATCCTTCCACCCTTGTCTGTCTCCAAATTGTGTTGTAACTGAGCCGTATAACCACACTGTGATATTTTACAGTATAAACATTTTTTTCCAGCTCCCGAACTTCGCTAGGAACTATGCATAGCATTTTAAAAGTTATAGCCTCTCTCCTCAAAGAGTTTGCATACTGTGTATTGATATAAAACAGAGATAAAATATTGTCAACTTCTAGTAACTCTGAAGGCAGTTTTCCTATTTAACAAGGCCACATCATTACCAAGTACTGGACTTCAGTCATTTTAAAGGAATCTGAGGTGTCAGATGCTAAAGAAATGAAGAAATGTTACGGATATTGTTAAAGAAGTCAGAAGTCCACTCTTACTAATGGCCCATTCAGGGGCTAACATTTCAAAAAGAAACAGTCTGCAGAGTTGAAATGATTTACTAAGGCTCGGGGCCAAGACCCCCTGAGATTTTCAGTGGTGACACCCAGGCCTGTCCCGTGGGAGATCTGAGTAGAGACCCTTAGAGGTGCTGAGCCTTCTGAGCTCTGCTGGATTAAAAGGGGTCAAGCTCTTACTTCCTGACATTGCAGTGTATGAGATTCAGATTCTAGAAAGGTTAGGGAACCAAATCCCAAATCCATTTGTAAAGGGGTGGCGGTGGGCAGGCTTTGAAAGATGTGAGGACCCTTGTCTCAGAGCACGTCTACTGAGAGATGGCCTGGCCTTCCCAGGGTCCCCAGAGGAGGGGATATGGAGGCAGCTCAAGGCGCAGCCCCCCTTCCAGGCCAGCAGAGCCCCACCCACTGCCCCCATCATAGTCTCCTCACAAGCTCTGCACCTCTGGGTACCCAGCCAGCCTGCCACCTGACCACTACGGGGGACGTGGGGGTGAGCAGGGGACATTGTAGTCACTCTGCCTAGTTGCTCAGTCACTCAGTCCTGTCCGACTCTTTGTGACCCCACGGACTGCAGCACGCCAGGCTTCCCTGTCCTTCACCATCTTTTTCTTAAAACCTCAAAAATGATGGGAAAGGGAGGAAAAATGGAATGACAAAATAAAAGACACAAGAACTGCATGTTGAACACACATGGCCTTTCCACAGATCCTCTGAAAGCAAGAGAGAGTGGAGGATTGTCCTAGCATTGCTTCTGGAATTTGCCATCCCAGGACAGTTCTGGTTTCAGTGGGAAGGTAGGGGCTCAGGGAGATGTGTTTTTGCTTTTAGCCCATTTAAAGAAAATGGCACGGACTCTCTTAGGAGAGATGCTGTGTTCTGCTTCCCCATGTGGATTGTTGCATTAACCATCCCTCCCCCCAAACAACAATAAAAAAAGTCACTGTGCATCCGTTCTTAAAGAAATAGAACAATGAGACATGTTCTTTTTTTGAATGGAAATACAGGGGCAGAAGCCACCCACTCTCTCCAAAACAGAACGGCATGTTGTGTCTATAAATAGGAGTCGGGCTATGGGATTAATGAGATGGCAGTTGAGTCATCTTCATTGTGAAGAGCAGGATTGCAAAGAATGTGGTGATGGGTCTTGGGTTTAAAAAATAAAATTAAAAAAAATAGCACAAAGCCTTGCAGTCTGCTGGGGTCACTCAGCTCTGACCTTTTCCGCTCTGGGGGAAAACATGTTGTACTGAGCGTAGGGCCTGCTCTGTCTGGGACCCGTCCATGTCCATGACTCAACTCTTCACACGTTCACCTTCTCTGAATGCCAGCACTTCCTGCCATTGTTGGGAAGTTTATTAATAACTAGTGTAACAATGAGGGTGCCAGCTATCTGCCATCTCTCCTTCCAGAGGACTGATCTGATAGGCGCCTGCCAGCTTTATAGTTCAGGGCTGTGTTCAGCTCAGAATACACAGCCCTGTAGTTGGTATCAATCACACGATATTTGGGGGCTTTTTTCTTCTTTTTGTCATCTTTTTTTCTTTTAATGTAGATTTTATTCCTACAGTTCAAATGTATTTCCTTTATGTTTTGCAATTACTTGATATCAATTTTTTTGCTGCATGGCATGTGGGATCCTAGTTCCCCAAGTAGGGATTGAACCCGGGCCTCCTGCATTAGAAGTTCAGCGTCTTAACCACTGGACCTGCAGGAAAGTCCCATCTCCATCCTTTCTCTTTAGCTCTCGATTCTACCTCTTCCCTGTATTTCTCTTCAGCTTTTTCAAGTTCTGTTGTCCTCTTAAGTCTAATGATGCCCAGGTTCCTGGGCTCAGTGCCCTGCAGACAGGGTCAGCCTGCAGGACTGCCAGAGGGCTCACCTTCTGCCAGGGTGTGTTTATACAGGACTGTGTAACTGGTGAGGGCTGTGAAATCTCTGTGGAATAGATGTTTCTGGCCGTGGCTTGTGCAGGACAGGCCTGAGTCAAAATACTGAGAAGACAGCATGGTTGTCCTTTTCTGCTTTCTCATCAGGGGGTTAAGAAAAAAAAACAAAACCATGAAAGCCATTTATACTGATATATTTCTGCCCTCCTGTGTAAAGGAATATTTGCCTCCTAAAGAAAACCAGGACAGAATGATCATCTATAGCCTAAGTGAATGACTTTGAAACTGACGGAATTTTAAACAGTGATAAAGAAATCACTGTCCCCACCCATAGGCTTTTTGCACTCTTCCCATTTATTGAGACCAGCCTTCTCAATATTGCCATCAAATCAGAATTTTGGAGACAGAAGAATAAGCCCTCGTATTTCACAATATAAGAAATAGAAACCATGTAAGTTAACTCATAACAGTAGTTTCAACTGGGTACTTTACCAGATGCTGCCAAATTTTTATTAATTTTTATTGAAGTATAGCTGCTTTACAGTGTCTTGTTAGTTTCTCCTGTACAGCAAAATGAATCAGCTATACATGTACACATATCCTCTTTGTTTGGACTTTTCTTCCCATTTACATCACCACAGAGCACTGAGTAGAGTTCCTTGACTCACACAGTAGGTTCTCATTAGTTATCCATTTTATACCTACTATCAGTAGTGATACTGATTGATTGATCCCAATCTCCCAATTCATCCCACCCCTCTTTTCCCCGCTAAGTGTCCATACGTTTGTTCTCTACATCTGTGTCTCTATTTCTGTTTTGCAAATAAGATCATTTGTATCATTTTCCTAGACTCCACATATATGCATTAATATATATTTGTTTTTCTCTTTCCGACTTCACTCCATATGAGTCTCTGGGTCCATCCACGTCTCTACAAATGACCCAACTTCATTCCTTTTTATGGCTGAGTAATATTCCATTTATATATGTACCACATCTTCTTTATCCTCTTTTGATGGACATTTAGGTTTCTTCCATGTCCTGGCTGTTGTAAACAGTGCTAATAGAACTGCAGTGAATATTGGGGTACATGTGTCTTTTGAAATTATGGTTTTCTCTGGGTATATGCCCAAGAATGGGATTGCTGGATTATATGGTAGTTTGTTTTTTATTTGTTTAAGGAACCTCCATAGTGGCTGTATCAATTTATATTCCTAATAGCAGTACAAGGATCCCTTTTCTCTACACTCTCTCCAACATTTATTGTTTGTAGACTTTTTTTTAATGATGGCCATTAGGATGGGTGTGATTTTTTTTTTAATGTTGAACTTGTATCTTACAACTTTCCTGAATTTGGTTTTTAGCTCAGATTATGTATGTACATGCATGTGTTCTTTGGATGGATATGTTTGCTCAGTTGTGTCCAACTCTTTGCGACCCCATGGACTGTACCTGCAAGGCTCCTCCATCCATGGGATTTTCCAGGCAAGAATACTAGAGTGGGTTGCCATTTCCTTCACCAGAGGATCTTCCCAATCCAGGGATCGAACCCAGGTCTCCCATACTGCAGGCAGACTCTTTACCATCTGAGCCACCAGGAAGCCCATGTGATGGGTGTCAGTAAAACCCCATTATAGTTTTGATTTGCACTTCGCTAATAATTAGTGATATTGAGCATCTTTCCATGTGTTTATTGACCATCTGTTTGTCTTCTTCAAAGAAATGTCTATTTAGGTCCTCTTCCCATTTTTTAATTTTTTTCTTTTTTTTCTATTGAGCTGCATGAGCTGTTTGTATATTTGGGAGATTAATCCTTTGTTCATCGCCTTGTTTGCAAACATTTTCTCCCATTCTGAGTGTTGTCTTTTTATGTTGTTTATGGTTTCCTTTGCTATGCAAAAGCTTTTAAGTTTAATTAGGTCCCATTTGTTAATTTTTGTTTTTATTTTCATTACTCTAGGAGGTGGGTCAAGAAAGATCCTGCTGTGATTTATGTCAAAGAATGTTCTGCCTATGTTTTCCTCTTAAGAGTTTTGTAGAGTCTGGCCTTACATTTAGGTCTTTAATGCATTTTGAGTTTATTTTTGTGTATGGTGTTAGGGTGTATTCTAATTTCATTGTTTTGCATGTAGCTGTCCAGTTTTCCCAGCACCATTCATTGACTAAGAAGCTGTCTTTTCTCCATTGTATATTCTTGCCTCCTGTGTCATAGATTAGGTGACCAAAGGTGTGTGAACTTCCTCTGGGCCTTCTATTCTGTTCCATTGGTCTATATTTCTGCTTTTGTGCCAGTTACCATACTGTGTTGATTACTTCTAGTATAGTCTGAAGTCAAGGAGCCTGATTTCCTTCAGCTCCATTTTTTTTCTTTCTTAAGATTGCTTTGGCTATTCAGGGTCTTCTGTGTTTCTGTACAAATTGTAACATTTTCTGTTCTAGTTCTGTGAAAAATGCCATTGGTAATCTGACAGGGATTGCCAGCAAATTTGGAAAACTCAGCAGTGGCCACAAGACTGCAAAAGGTCAGTTTTCATTACAGTCCCAAAGAAAGGCAATGCCAAAGAATGCTCAAACTACTGCACAATTGCACTCATCTCTCACGCTAGTAAAGTAATGCTCAAAATTCTCCAAGCCAGGCTTCAGCAATACGTGAACCGTGAACTTCCTGATGTTCAAGCTGGTTTTAGAAAAGGCAGAGGAACAAGAGATCAAATTGCCAACATCCGCTGGATCATGGAAAAAGGAAGAGAGTTCCAGAAAAACATCTATTTCTGCTTTATTGACTATGCCAAAGCCTTTGACTGTGTGGATCACAATAAACTGTGGAAAATTCTGAAAGAGATGGGAATACCAGACCACCTGATCTGCCTCTTGAGAAATCTGTATGCAGGTCGGGAAGCAACAGTTAGAACTGGACATGCAACAACAGACTGGTTCCAAATAGGAAAAGGAGTACGTCAAGGCTGTATATTGTCACCCTGCTTATTTAACTTCTATGCAGAGTACATCATGAGAAACGCTGGACTGGAAGAAGCACAAGCTCGAATCAAGATTGCCAGGAGAAATCTCAATAACCTCAGATATGCAGATGACACCACCCTTATGGCAGAAAGTGAAGAGGAGTTAAAAAGCCTCTTGATGAAAGTGAAAGTGGAAAGAGAAAAAGTTGGCTTAAAGCTCCACATACAGAAAACAAAGATCATGGCATCTGGTCCCATCACTTCATGGGAAATAGATGGGGAAAAAGTGGAAACAGTGTCAGACTTTATTTTGGGGGGGTCCAAAATCCCTGCAGATGGTGACTGCAGCCATGAAATTAAAAGACTTACTCCTTGGAAGGAAAGTTATGACCAACCTAGATAGCATATTGAAAAGCAGAGACATTACTTTGCCAACAAAGGTCCGTCTAGTCAAGGCTATGGTTTTTCCAGTGGTCATGTATGGATGTGAGAGTTGGACTGTGAAGAAGACTGAGCACCGAAGAATTGATGCTTTTGAACTGTGGTGTTGGAGAAGACTCTTGAGAGTCCCTTGGACTGCAAGGAGATCCAACCAGTCCATTCTGAAGGAGATCAGCCCTGGGATTTCTTTGGAAGGAATGATGCTAAAGCTGAAACTCCAGTACTTCGGCCACCTCATGCGAAGAGTTGACTCATTGGAAAAGACTCTGATGCTGGGAGGGATTGGGGGCAGGAGGAGAAGGGGACGACAGAGGATGAGATGGCTGGATGGCACCACTGACTCGATGGACGTGAGTCTGGGTGAACTCCGGGAGTTGGTGATGGACAGGGAGGCCTGGTGTGCTGCGATTCATGGGGTCACAAAGAGTCGGACATGACTGAGTGAGTGAACTGAACTGAACTGGATTGAATCTATAGATTGCTTTGGGGAGTATAGTCATTTTCACAATATTGATTCTTTCAGTCCAAGAACATGGTATATCTCTCCATCTGTTTGTGTCATCTTTGATTTCTCTCATCTGTGTATCATGGTTTTCTGCATACAGATATTTTGCCTTCTTAGGTAAGTTTATTTATTTTTTTAATCAAAGGATAAGTGCTTTACAATATTGTGTTGGTTTCTGCCATACATCAGTACTTATGTAGGTTTTTTCCTAAGTATTTTACCCTTTTCATTGCAATGATAATGAGATTGTTTCCTTAATTTCTCTTTTTGATCTTTTGTAGTTAGTATATAAGAATGCAAGAGATGTCTGTATTAATTTTTTTTCTAGTCATATTTATTTTTGAGATCTCAAGTAACATTCTTAAAAATAGAAACAAGGAGTGAAATTTTTAGGCTATCCAAAGGAGGTGGGTGGGTTTTTAAGAGGTGAGCAATAGAGCAACCTTGGCCAAAGGAGTTTTGGAGTAGGGAGTGCAGGACTGAATTGTCAATGGGAGGTGAAGAAATATTTGAAGGCAGAGTTTGGCTGTGAAGAATGGAGAGTGGTATTAAGCTAATTGAAACAGAAAGCAAGATTGAATCAGGAAGATTCATTTTTAAAATAGAAAACTAGAGAATGTCTAACTAATGAAAAGAAGAATTCAAGAGAAGGAAATAAAGTATGATCTAGAAAATAAATCACTGCAAAAGAAAAAAATGTCAGAGCACATGTAAGCATTGCCTTTAGATAAAAGTTGTAACACCTCTTCCATTGAAATTAGAGGGAAGGAAGAATGATTAAGTTATATGTAGGTTTGGGGATTTGGTAAAGCTTAGAATTAAATTTCACCCTTCTGTTTTAATTTTGTATCCTATGACTTTACTGTTTCCACTGTTTCCCCACCTATTTCCCATGAAGTGATAGGACCGGATGCCATGATCTTAATTTTCTGAATGTTGAGCTTTAAGCCAACTTTTTCACTGTCCTCTTTCACTTTCATCAAGAGGCTTTTTAGTTCCTCTTCACTTTCTGCCATAAGGGTGGTGTCATCTGCATATCTAAGGTTATTGATATTTCTCCCGGCAATCTTGATTCCAGCTTGTGCTTCTTCCAGCCCAGCATTTCTCATGATGTACTCTGCATAGAAGTTAAATAAGCAGGGTAACAATATACAGCCTTGACGTACTCCTTTTCTTATTTGGAACCAGTCTGTTGTTCCATGTCCCGTTCTAACTGTTGCTTCCTGACCTGCATATAGGTTTCTCAAGAGGCAGGTCAGGTGGTCTGGTTTCCAGTCTCTTTCAGAATTTTCCACAGTTTATTGTGATCCACATAGTCAAAGGCTGGACATGAGTTTGAGTCAACTCCGGGAGTTGGTGATGGACAGGGAGGCCTGGTGTGCTGAGATTCATGGGGTCTCAAAGAGTCGAACACAACTGAGCGACTGAACTGAACTGAACTGATGACCTTACTGAATTTATTGATGAGCTCTAGTAGTTTTCTGGCAGCATCTTTAGGATTTTCTATGTGTAGTATTAGGTCATCTACAAACAGTGACAGTTACTTCTTTTCCAATTTGGATTCCTTTGATTTCTTTTTATTCTCTGGTTACTATAGCTAGGACTCCCAAGACTATGTTGAATAATAGTGGTGAGAGTGGACACTCCTGTCTTGTTTCTGATCTTAGAGGAAATGCTTTCAGTTTTTACCAGTGAGAATAATGTTTGCTGTGGGTTTGTTGTATATGGCCTTTATTATGTTGAGGTAGGTTCCCCCTATGCTTACTTTCTGGAGAATTTTTATCATAAATTAAGTGTAGAATTTTGTCAAAAGCTTTTTCTGCATCTATTGAAATGATCATGTGGTTTTTATTCTTTAGTTTGTTAATGTGATGTATCACACTGATTAATTTGCAGATATTGAAGAATCCTTGCATCCCTGGGATAAATTCCACTTGATCATGGTGTGTAGTGCTTTAAATGTATTTTTGCATTCAGTTTGCTAATATTTTATTGAGGATTTTTGCATCTATGTTCATCAGTGATATTGGCCTGTAATATTCTTTTTTATGATATCTTTGTCTGGTTTTGGTATCTGGTGATGGTGGCTTCCTAGAATGATCTTGGGAGTGTTTCTCTGCCTGCAATTTTTTGGAAGAGTTTGAGAAGGATAGGTATTAACTCTTCTCTAAATGTTTGATAGAATTCGCCTGTGAAGCTATCTAGTACTGGACTTTTGTCGGAAGATTTTTAATTAGTTTCAATTTCATTACTTGTGATTGGTCTGTTCATATTTTCTGTTTCTTCCTGGCTCAGTCTTGGAAGGTTGTACTTCTTTAAGAATTTGTTCATTTCTTCCAGAGTGTCCATTTTATTGGCATACAGTTGTTTGTAGTGGAATCTTCTCTTACAATCCTTTGTATTTCTGTGCTGTCTGTTGTGGCTTCTCTTTTTTCATTTCTAATTTAATTGCCTTGAGTCCTCTCCCTTTTTATCTTGATAAGTCTGGCTAAAGATTTATCAATTTTGTTTATCTTCTCAAAGAGCCAGCATTCAGTTTTATTGATCTTTGCTATTGTTTTCTTCATTTCTATTTCATTTATTTCTGCTCTGATCTTTATCATTTCTTTCCTTCTGTTAACTTTGGGTTTTGTTTTGGTTTTTTTGCGGGGCAGGGGTTCTTTTACTAGTTGCTTTAGGTGTAAAGTTCAGTTCAGTTCAGTTGCTCAGTCGTGTTCAACTTTTTGCGACCCCATGAATCGCAGCACGCCTGGCCTCCCTGTCCATCACCAACTCCCGCAGTTCACTCAGACTCACGTCCATCCAGTCAGTGACGCCATCCAGCCATCTCATCCTCTGTCATCCCCTTCTCCTCCTGCCCCCAATCCCTCCCAGCTTCAGAATCTTTTCCAATGAGTCAACTCTTCACATGAGGTGGCCAAAGTACTGGAGTTTCAGCTTTAGCATCAATCCTTCCAAAAAATCCCAGGGCTGATCTCCTTTAGAATGGACTGGTTGGATCTCCTTGCAGTCCAAGGGACTCTCAAGAGTCTTCTCCAACACCACAATTCAAAAGCATCGATTCTTCAGCTCTCAGCTTTCTTCACAGTCCAACTCTCACATCCATACATGACCACTGGAAAAACCATAGCCTTGACTAGACGGACCTTTGTTGACAAAGTAATGTCTCTGCTTTTCAATATGCTATCTAGGATGGTCATAACTTTCCTTCCAAAGAGTAAGCGTCTTTTAATTTCATGTCTGCAGTCACCATCTGCAGTGATTTTGGAACCCAAAAAAATAAAGTCTGACACTGTTTCCACTGTTTCCCCATCTATTTGCCATGAAGTGATGGGACCAGATGCCATGATCTTTGTTTTCTGAATGTTGAACTTGTTGGCTTAAGCCAACTTTTTCACTCTCCACTTTCAGTTTCATCAAGAGGCTTTTTAGTTCCTCTTCACTTTCTGGCGTAAGGGTGGTGTCATCTGTAAAGTTAGGTTGTTTATTTAAGATTTTTTTGTATTTTGAGGTAGGATTGTATTGCTGTAAATTTTACTTTTAGAACTGCTTTTGCTGCATCCCATAGATTTTGGGTTGTTGTGTTTTCCTTATCATTTGTTTCTAAGTATTTTTTATTTCCTCTCTGACTTCTAAAGTGATCTCTTGGTTATTTAGTAGCATATTCTTCAGCTTCCATGTGTTTGTGGTTTTTTTCAGTTTTTTTCTGTAATTGATTTCTACTCTCATAGGGCTGTAATCTAAAAAGATGCTGGATATGTTTTCAGTTTTCTTAAATTTACCAAGGCTTGATTTGTGATCCAAGATGTGATCTATGCTGGAGAGTGTTCCACGCACACTTGAAAAGAAAGTGTATCCTACTGGTTTTTGATGGAATATCCTATAGATAGCAATTGAGTCTACCTGGTCTAATGTGTCATTTAAGGCTTGTGCTTCCTTATTTTCTGTCTGGTTGATCTGTTCTTTGGTGTAAATGGGGTGTTAGAGTCCCCCATTATTATCGTGTTACTGTAGATTTCCCCTTTTATGACTGTTAGCATTTGCCTTATATATTGAGGTGCTCCCATGTTGAGTGCACAGATATTTACAATCATATCTTCTTGGATTGATCCCTTGATCATTAGGTAGTGTCCTTCCTTGTCTCTTGTAACAGTGTTTTATTTTTTAAAGTTTATTTTGTCTGGTATGAGTATTGCTACTCCAGGTTTCTTTTGAGATGCTGTTAATTTTTTAAATAAGTTGCTCAATTCTCTCTCTCCTCCTTCCTCTATTTTTCTTTTTAATTATCTTTGTACTCTTCACCCTTTGCTAAGAGTGTCAGTGAGTCCTTTTTTTTTTTTTTTTTCTGAGTCCCAGAGACTCTTAGCTGCCACCAAAAGGTGTTTATTTTCAAAGTGCTCCCATTTCAATACTCTTTAACATGAACTATTTTATTTTTAAAATTTCTGACTCTAATGAAAAGTTTTCCGAGCATGAACTTTTCACATTACAAAAAATCACATTTCATTCCCTGAGACGCTTTCCAGAGATCACACATTTATCCTGAAATCTGCCAGGTGGCTCTATTTCCCATGTTCTCTTAGGACATCTTTTCTGTAAGAAATTCATAATTGAGGATTTGTGAGGCAAATAAATATCTCTCATCATAAAGAAGGGTTCAGACCTTTCCCTCATATTTATTCCTGGGGTATCTGCCAAAACTTTTCCTTACAGCTTTTATAGATCTGCTGGGAATATGCCTTCTTCCTTCTTTTTTTTTTTTCTTCCTAAAAGTCTAAACAGAGAGATGGTCATTTCCTTCCCTTACTTTTAGGACAACGGATTTCTTTCTTCTTTGGGGGACTGTTTGTTTCAAATTTCCCCCTGCTTTCAGAGAGGAAAGCACCCCTTCTGTCTCCTGAGGTCATCAGAATTCCATATGTGTAAAAACAGATGAGCCTGGTTCCTGACAACATTCTCTTCAAGAGGATGCATTCTCATATCCGGTGCGGAGTAGCCCAGGGTCTTTTGAAAGATTGGAGCCCATTCTCCATCTCAGCCCGATGAGCACATCCTTCCCATTTGCTGGCGGGGCAGGGAGCTGCTGTTTGTGTGAGTTGGCCTTCTCCTCACATCCTGCCCCAGGGAACCAGCTGCCCATTGGGCGACAACTGGAGTTCCCCAGCTGGAACCTCTGGAAAGTCCTAGATGCGGTTTCTCCAGAGGTGGCAGAACAAGTTTTCTCCATATCCCTGCCAACAACAGCCCTAGCATCCATGAGTTCACTCCAGAGATCTCCCAAAGCCCGTTGAAAGTCACTCTCGGATCTTAAGCACATCATTAAATTCTCCTGGCTGTGTTTGGTTAGCAGTTGTCTTCTTAGAGGTCAGATCTTTTCCTCCCCTTCACTGGCCAGTTGATGAATGACTGATTTCTATAAAGGATGTGGATTGAAATATGATCATCTGATAGCCAAAGACAAAAGATATTTTCAATCTGGGCTCAAACAGATGTTGACTAGGCAGTGAGTAAGACGAAAGGTTTTCCAGAGAACTGATCTGATGCTGGTCTTCCTGGCCGTGGACCATAGGGAGACTCAGCCTCCTCAGACTAGACTTAGGGACATCATCAGCCCTGCAGGCTAATTATCTAATTGGCCCTGGGATGTAGGCTCACTCCTTACACCGCTGCCACCACCTCTCCTATTCAGGTGCATGGTATATTTCCTTCCTCCTGCTAGATAGTTTTTTGTGGCCAAACCCAAGGCTCTCTGAGGGCTGGGCTTACATCCGGTTACCTGTCTCCCTGTCTCCTGCCCCCACTGTGTACACAGGCGGTGCTTCAGAGACTTCTGTTGCTTCATTGGTGCATTGGAAGGACCCATCGGCTCCTCCTCCTCCTTTCTGCCTGTATGTTCCTCCATACATCCTGCAGAAAGAGTCTGTCTGGGCTTGCAAAGACAGATAGGACTGCATGCCAACAATGTTACAGCAAGACAAAGTTCCTCCCGTCGTGGTATTTCCATCCTTAGGATGAAAAAGACCAAACAGGAAGCTGGAATCCCAGCTCTGCCTCCTTGAGTCCTGGTGACCACTTCTATGGAAATGGGGTTAATGTTTTTGTGAGAATGAAATGAAGTAGAATATGTGGGAAGCTCCTGTTAGGGGTTCTGTAAAAATCTCCCCGTTCCCTTTTTTCTCCCATGCTTCCTGCGTGTGGACCTTCCACTAGCTTTCTGTGTTTCCTGCCTGTTCACTGTTCTTCCTCTTTACATTCTGAGGCTCCTCAGAATCGGGGTGCCAACCCCTAACAAAAGTCAGTGAGATGGTTTAATACAGGTAACCAGAAATATTGAGGTAGTGCCTGTGGTGGTCTGAGCTCTGGTCTAAACACCTTGCCAGCACTGTCTCCTTTGATCATCCCAGCTTTTGAAGAAGTCCTGCTTTCGTTCTCACAGTATAAGGGAGGTGACAGATTGAGAGAGGTCATGTAACATTGCCGAGTCCTCACAGCAAGTAAGTCACAGGAGCCGGGACACAAGCCTAGACTTGTTAACTCTAAACTGCTGGACAGTAGTATTCTGCCTCCAGAGGCTACAAGACCTGTAGAAGTTTCTCAAGGTGTATTCACAGCACTCTATCCTTATAACCTTCGTGCTGCTCGAAGATTTGACACCAATAACAAAGTATTTATGTGCTACTTAGATCTTTCACAAATATTCATAATCACTCCTATTTTTCCCAGGGTTACTACATCAATTGATTATTTCTGGACAGCCCTTTCCAAGTAGCACTTGGCTAGTGTTTGTCAGTCTATACATTTTGAAATATCACTCTTCTGGCTCCAGGAAATTGCTGTCCATCTTCATATATCATGAACCCCAAACACAGCTCAGATTAAACAGTGTTCAAGTCTACAGTTATTTGCTTTGGTCTTTTGATAAGAGGCAGAGGTCAGTCCTTTAGGTGCTGGTCGATAATTAGACATTTCCTTTTGATGTGAAGCACTTTGTAGCAATAGCTGGGAGAGGGACCAGAGCTGCCACGATGTTTGTCTGTTCTAGAGGCAGGGATGAGAAAGAAAAGAGGAGGAAGATGATACCGTATGTAAGGTTTCTTTTGTAAAATTTGTAAAAATGACTCCTAGAGGTGAGAGGGAACTGCCTCAGTAAGTCGTTTATTAACAGCTTATTTACCAGAGACGTATGCAGTGTTTCAATATTCACTTACATAACAAATCACCAGTCACAGGTGTTAGTTTCCACAAAAATCCCCTGGTCAGTAGTGTCTGAAGTACCAGATTCTTTGAGTTTGGAGAAATCTTGGGGGTTAGTTAGTTGGTCACTTTCTAGTTGGAGACATCATGGTTCTGAGAGGTTAACAACCCAAGTGTGTGTGTGTGCTCAGTTGTGACTCCATGGAGTATAGCCTGCCAGACTCCTCTGTCCATGGAATTTTCCAGACAAGGATACTGGAGTGGGTTGCCATTTCCTACTCCAGGGGAGTATTCCCAACCCAGGGATCAAACCCGCATCTCCTGCATTGGTTCAACACTGAGCCACGTGGGAAGTTCTTACAACTCGAGATCTGATACCACGAAGACCAACAAGACCTTCTAGAACTAACACCCAAAAAGATGTCCTTTTCATTATAGGGGACTGGAATGCGAAAGCAGGAAGTCAAGAAAAACATGGAGTAACAGGCAAATTTGGCCTTGGAGTACAGAATGGGGCAGGGCAAAGGCTAATAGAGTTTTGCCAAGACAACACATTGGTTATAGCAAACACCCTCTTCCAAAAACACAAGAAATGACTCTATACATGGACATCACTACATGGTCAATACTGAAATCAGATTGATTATATTCTTTGCAGCCAAAGATGAAGAAGCTCTAGACAGTCAGCAAAAACAAGACTGGGAACTTACTGTGGCTCAGATCATGAACTCCTTATTGTCAAATTCAGACTTCAAGTAAAGAAAGTAGGGAAAACCACTAGACAATTTAGGTATGACCCAAACCAAATCCCTTATGATTATACAACAGAAGTGAGAAATAGATTCAAGGGATTAAATCTGATAGAGTGCCTGAAGAACTATGGATGGAGATTCATGACACAGTACAGGAGGCAGGAAACAAGACGATCCCCAAGAAAAAAAAATGCAAAAAGGCAAAGTGGTTGTCTGAGGAGGCCTTACAAATAGCAGTGAAAAGAAGAGAAGTGAAAGGCAAAGGAAAAAAGGAAAGATATGCCCATTTGAATGCAGATTTCCAAAGAATAGCAAGGAGAGATAAGAAAACCTTCCTCAGTGACCAATGCAAAGAAATAAAGGAAGACAATAGAATGGGAAAAACTAGAGATGTCTTCGAGAAAATTAGAGATACCAAGAGAACATTTCATGCAAAGATGGGTACAATAAAGGGCAGAAATCGTATGGACCTAACAGAAGCAGAAGATATTAAGAAGAGGTGGCAAGAATACACAGAAGAACTGCACAAAAAAATCTTCATGACCCAGATAATCATGATGGTGTGATCACTCACTTAGAGCCAGACATCCTGGAATGTGAAGTCAAGTGGGCCTTAGGAAGCATTACTACAAAGAAAGCTAGTGGAGGTGATGTAATTCCAATTGAGCTCTTTCAAATCCTAAAAGATAATGCTGTGAAAGTGCTGTACTCAATATGCCAGCAAATTTGGAAAACTCAGCAGTGGCCACAGGACTGGAAAGGTCAGTTTTCATTCCAATCCCAAAGAAAGGCAATGCCAAAGAATGCTCAGACTACCGCACAACTGCACTCGTCTCACACGCTAGTAAAGTAATGCTCAAAATTCTCCAAGCCAGGCTTCAACAGTACATGAACCATGAACTTCCAGATGTTCAAGCTGGATTAGAAAAGGCAAAGGAACCAGAAATCAAATTGCCAAATTCACTGGATCATTGAAAAAGCAAGAGAGTTCCAGAAAAGCATCTACTTCTGCTTCTTTGACTACGCCAAAGCCTTTGACTGTGTGGATCACAACAAACTGTGGAAAATTCTGAAAGAGATGGGAATATCATACCACCTGATCTGCCTCTTGAGAAGTCTGTATGCAGGTCAGGAAGCAACAGTTAGAACTGGACATGGAACAACTGACTGGTTCCAAATAGGAAAAGGAGTACATCAAGACTGTATATTGTCACCCTGCTTATTTAACTTATATGCAGAGTACATCATGAGAAACGCTGGACTGGAAGAAGCACAAGCTGGAATCAAGATTGCTGGGAGAAATATCAATAACCTCAGATATGTAGATGACACCACCATTATGGCAGAAAGTAAAGAAGAACTAAAGAGCTTCTTGATGAAAGTGAAAGAGGAGAATGAAAAAGTTGGCTTAAAACTCAACATTCAGAAAGCTAAAGTCATGGCATCCTGTCCCATCACTCCATGGCACATAGATGGAGAAACAGGGGAAACAGTGGCTGACTTTATTTTCTTGGGCTCCAAAATCACTGCAGATAGTGACTGCAGCCATGAAATTAAAAGACGCTTGCTCCTTGGAAGAAAAGTTATGACGAACTTAGCATATTAAAAAGCAGAGACATTACTTTGCCAACAAAGGTCCATCTAGTCAAAGCTATGGTTTTTCCAGTAGTCATGTATGGATGTGAGAGTTAGACTATAAAGAAAGCTGAGCATTGAGAATTGATACTTTTGAACTGTGATGTTGGAGAAGACTCTTGAGTCCCTTGGACTGCAAGAAGATCCAACCAGTCCATCCTAAAGGAAATCAGTCCTGAATATTCATTGGAAGGACTGATGTTGAAGCTGAAACTCTAATACTTTGGCCATCTGATGTGAAGAACTGACTCATTTGAAAAGACCCTGATGCTGGGAAAGATTGAAGGCAGGAGGAGAAGGGGACGACAGAGGATGAGATGGTTGGATGGCATCACCAACTCAATGGACATGAGTTTGAGTAAATGCCAGGTGTTGGTGATGGACAGGGAGGCCTGGTGGGCTGCAGTCCATGGGCTCGCAAAGAGTCAGACACGACTGAGTGACTGAACTGAACTGAACTATGTTGGAAATCCAGATGTCTTTTATCCTTCACAGCTGCTCTCAAAAATAGCAGATTCCCATCTTGTTCATTTCTAAGGGTCTGAACGTATAACCTTGGATTTGTGCTGCCTGTGAAAAGGCATGTGTGTGTTCACATACCTGGAAATGGATAAATTGTAGTAACCGAGAACTTTTATACCATTCACCATGTGTAGGTGCTGATTGAAAATTATTTCTGTGCTTAGAATCCTTCCAGATGTGCTTTTAGTTGGTAAGACGCTCATTGCCCTGAGCCCCTGAGGCTCTTCTGATTGTGTTTCTCCCCTGGATTCATTCTGTTCTGTCACTTGAGAGGATGAAGAGTGAATGTCTGCCTCCCAGTTTCTAGCTGTCTGGCTATTCTACCTTTTAGATGCCACACCTGCCTTGCAGGGATGTCTGAAGGGTAACAACATCAACATCATAGAGCACTTGGGGCTCCTTCTTCTGATGCCCTTGAGTTTCTTTCTTTGGTGCTGACACTGGACACTCGGCTGCCTCCCCCCATGGTTGCCATATTTGCCTGGTTGCAGTAAGAGCCCCATAGACTCAGATCCCATAAGCTCCAGGAATGAGCAGCTGTAAGAACTCAGCACGCTTGCCCAGATGGTGCATTTCCTTTTCAGAAAGAGAGGCACTGGGAACCTCTCTTTTTCAAATGTGTTGTGACAGGAACCCCAGTTGCAGAGCTGCCTTAGCTAGAGAATGGTGGAGTAGGGAGCCCAGGACCTGCTGAACTTCCTTGACCCCCATCCCACCCTCATACACCCTAAAAAGCGTAACTACAAACCCAGGGGCTCAAGAAACAGAATTTGAAGTGTCCAGACCTCTTTCGCTTCTTCTAAAGATGAGCTTTGGAGCCCCAGTGGTGGCACAGAGCGCTTCTTTTCCTTGGCAGATGGCCTCCTGGAGCAGGGGCGAGAAAGTCATTTCAATCATCTCTCTCTTTCTGATTCTACCCGTGTGTACCCATGTGAGTATGAGCACTCACTCAAGTCTACCCTGGATACAAGCTAAATGCTCAAAGTGTGTGATCTCATTAGTCTATTTTATAGACATCCTTTTATTTATTTATTGACCACACCACATGGCATGTGGAGGGAAGATCCCCTGGAGAAGGAAATGACAGTGCACTCCAGTATACTTGCCTGGGAAATCCCATGGACAGAGGAGCCTGGCAGGCTACAGTCCATAGGGTCGCAAAGAGTCAGACACAGCACACATGGCGTGAGGAATCTTAGTTCTCCAACCAGGGATCAAACTCAGGCCTCCTGCTTTGGGAGTGCAGAGTCTTAACCACTGGATCACCAGGGAAGTCCTCTCATTAGTCTTTTCAGCAGATTGAAGAGGGCAGGTCACTTGCCCAAGGTCACTCATCTAGTGCGTGGTTTAGAATACAGATCATTTTACCCTCTCCTCACCATCCAGTTACCATGATAATAACACTCTGCATGTCTAGGCCAACCAGCTCATTTACTTTGTTAAGATTTAACTTGGTGTCTGGCACCATATTCCTACTGAAGCAACTTCAAAATTAAAGGTTGAAACAGTGCCAGCCAAGTGTTAGTGGTGCCCAATATGGAGACAGCTCTTGAACCACCACTCTATCTTATATGAGCTTGGTATTTAGGCTAATTATTAGGTTGTTGTTCAGTTGCTAAGTCATGTCCGACTCTGCGACCCCATGGACTGCAGCACGCCAGGCTTCCCTGTCACTATCTCCCAGTTTACTCAAACTCATATCCATTGAGTCAGTGATGCCATCCAACTATCTCATCCTCTGTCGCCCCCTTCTCCTCCTGCCCTCAATCTTTCCCAGCATCAGGGTCTTTTCCAGTGAGTCAGCTCTTTGCATCACATGGCCAAAGTATTAGAGCTTCAGCTTTAGCATCAGTCCTTCCAATGAATATTCAGGGTTGATTTCCTTTAAGATTGACTCATTTGATTTCCTTGCGATCCAAGGAACTCTCAAGAGTCTTCTCAAGCACCACAGTTCAAAAGCATTAATTCTTTGACACTCAGCTTTCTTTACGGTCCAACTCTCACATCCATACATGACTACTGGAAAAACCATAGCTTTGACTACATGGACATTTGTCAGCAAAATGGTGTCTCTGCTTTTGAATACATGGTCTAGGTTTGTCATAGCTTTTCTTCCAAGGAGCAAGTGCCTTTTAATTTTGTGACTGCAGTTACTGTCCATGGTGATTTTGGAGACTAGGAAAATAAAATCTGCCATAGTTTCCACTTTTTCCCTATCTATTTTCCATGAAGTGATGGTACCAGATGCCATCATCTTAGTTTTCTGAATATTGAGTTTTAAGGTAGCTTTTTCTCTCCTCTTTCACCCTCATCAAGAGGCTCTTTAGTTTCTCTTTGCTTTCCGCCATTAGAGTGGTATCATCTGCATATTTGAGGTTGTTGATATTTCTCCCATCAATCTTGATTCCAGCCTGTGATTCATCCAGCCTTACATTTCACATGATGCACTCTGCATAAAAGTTAAATAAGCAAGGTGACAATATAGAGCCTGGATGTACTTTCTTCCCAATTTGGAACCAGTCCGTTGTTCCATGTCCGGTTCTAACTGTTGCTTCTTGACCTGCACACAGCTTTCTCAGGGAGCAGATAAGGTGGGCTGCTGCTGCTGCTGCTGCTAAGTCGCTTCAGTCCTGTCCGACTCTGTGCGACCCCATAGATGGCAGCCCATCAGGCTCCCCCGTTCCTGGAATTCTCCAGGCAAGAACACTGGAGTGGGTTGCCGTTTTCTTCTCCAATGCATGAAAGTGAAAAGTGAAAGTGAAGTTGCTCAGTCGTATCCGACTCTTCGCGACACCATGGACTGCAGCCCACCAGGCTCCTCCGTCCATGGGATTTTCCAGGCAAGAGTACTGGAGTGGGGTGCCATTGCCTTAGTATTCCCATTTCCTGAAGAATTTTCCACGGATTGTTGTGATCCACACAGTCAAAGGCTTTAGCGTAGTCAATGAAGCAGAAGTGGATGTTTTTCTGGAATTCCCTTGCTTTTTCTGTGATCCAACGAATGTTGGTTATTTGGTCTCTGGTTCCTCTGCCTTTTCTAAATCCAGCTTGTCCATCTGGAAGTTCTCAGTTCATGTACTGCTGAAGCCTAGCTTGAAGGATTTTGAGCATTACCTTGCTAGCATGTGAAATGAGTGCAATTGTGTGGTAGTCTGAACATCCTTTGGCATTGCCTTTCTTTGGGATTGGAATGAAAACTGACCTTTCCAGTCCTGTGGCCACTGCTGAGTTTTTCAAATTTGCTGGTATATTGAGTACAGCACTTTACTAACAGCATAAACTTTTAGGATTTTAAATAACTCAACTGGAATTCCATCGCCTCCACTAGCTTTGTTCATAGTGATGCTCCTAAGGCCCACTTGACTTTACACTCCAGGATGTCTGGCTGTAGACAATGATGACACCATCATGGTTATCTGGGTCATTAAGAGCTGTTTTGTATAGTTCTGTGTATTCTTGCCACCTCTTCTTAATCTTCTGCTTCTGTTAGGTCCTCACCATTTTTGTCCTTTATTGTGCACATTTTTCCATGAAATGTTCCCTTGGTATCTCTGATTTTCTTGAAGAGATCTCTAGTCTTTCCCATTCTATTTTTTCCCTCTATTTCTTTGCATTGTTCTCTGAGGAAGGCTTTCTTATCTCTCCTTGCTATTCTCTAGAACTAGGTAAATCTTTCCCTTTCTCCTTTGCCTTTTGCTTCTCTTCTTTTCTCAGCTATTTGTAAGCCCTCCTCAGACAACCATGTTGCCTTCTTACATTTCTTTTTCTTTGAGATGGTTTTGGTCACAGATTCCTGTTCTTCAGACACTCCATCTACTAGATTTAATTCCTTGAATCTACTTGTCACTTCCACTGAATAGACATCAGGGATTTGATTTAGGTCATACCTGAATTGGCCTAGTGGTTTTCCCTACTTTCTTCAATTTAAGCCTGAATTTTGCAATAAGGAGCTGATGGTCTCAACCACAGTCAGCTCCCGGTCTTGTTTTTGCTGACTGTATAGAGCTTCTCTATCTTCAGCTGCAAAGAATATGACCAGTCGAACTTCGGCATTGCCCATCTGGTGATGTCCGTGTGTAGAGTCATCTCTTGTGTTGTTGGAAGAGGGTGTTTGCTATGACCAGTGTGTGCTCTGGCAAAACTCCTTTAGCCTTTGCCCTACTTCATTTTGTATTCCAAGGATAAACTTGCTTATTACTCCAGGTATCTCTTGACCTCCTACTTTTGCATTCCAATTGCCTGTGATGAAAAGGACATCTTTTTTTGGTGTTAGTTCTAGAAGGTACTGTAAATCTTCATAGAACCATTCAAATACAGCTTTTTGGCATTAGTGGTTGGGGCATAGAGTTGGATTACTGTGATGTTGAATGGTTTGCCTTGGAAGCAAACCAAGATCATTTTTGAGATAGCACCTGAGTACTGCATTCTCAACTCTTCTGTGGACTATGAGGGTTATCGCATTTCTTCTAAGAGATTTTTGGCCACAGTAGTAGATATATTGGTCATTTGAATTAAATTTGCTGATTCCTGTCCAGTTTAGTTCACTGATTTCTAAAATGTTGATGTTCACATTTTAGGAATTATTTAGGCTAATTATTGTAAATAATAATAATTTAGGTAGTGCTAATGAGCTCAAATTGCCAACATCCACTGGATCATCGAAAAAGCAAGAGAGTTCCAGAAAAACATCTATTTCTGCTTTATTGATTATACCAAAGCCTTTGACTGTGTGGATCACAATAAACTGTGGAAAATTCTGAAAGAGATGGGAATACCAGACCACCTGACCTGCCTCTTGAGAAATTTGTATACAGATCAGGAAGCAACAGTTTGATCTGGACATGGAACAACAGACTGGTTCCAAATAGGAAAAGGAGCACGTCAAGGCTGTATATTGTCACCCTGCTTATTTAACTTATATGCAGAGTACATCATGAGAAATGCTGGGCTGGAAGAAGCACAAGCTGGAATCAAGATTGCCAGGTGAAATATCAATAATCTCAGATATGCAGATGACAGCACCCTTATGGCAGAAAGTGAAGAGGAACTAAAAAGCCTCTTGATGAAAGTGAAAGAGGAGAGTGAAAATGTTGGCTTAAAGCTCAACATTCAGAAAACTAAGATCATGGCATCTGGTCCCATCACTTCATGGCAAATAGATGGGGAAACAGTGGAAACAGTGTCAGACTTTATTTTTTTGGCCTCCAAAATCCCTGCAGATGGTGACTGCAGCCATGAAATTAAAAGACGCTTACTCCTTGGAAGGAAAGTTATGACCAACCTAGACAGCATATTCAAAAGCAGAGACATTACTTTGCCAACAAAGGTCCGTCTAGTCAAGGCTATAGTTTTTCCAGTGGTCATGTATGGATGTGAGAGTTGGACTGTGGAGAAAGCTGAGCACCGAATAATTGATGCCTTTGAACTGTGGTGTTGGAGAAGACTCTTGAGAGTCCCTTGGACTGCAAGGAGATCCAGCCAGTCCATTCTAAAGGAGATCAGCCCTGGGTGTTCTTTGGAAGGAATGATGCTAAAGCTGAAACTCCAGTACTTTGGCCACCTCATGTGAAGAGGTGACTCATTGGAAAAGACTCTGATGCTGGGAGGGATTGGGGACAGGAGGAAAAGGCAATGACAGAGGATGAGATGGCTGGATGGCATCACCGACTTGATGGACGTGAGTTTGAGTGAACTCCAGGGGTTGGTAATGGACAGCGAGGCCTGGTGTGCTGCAATTCATGGAGTCACAAAGAGTCGGACACAACTGAGCGACTGAACTGAACTGAATGAGCTCAAAACCAAAGCTTAACTAATCTCATAACTAGAGGTCAGATCATCCAGAAACACTGTGCTTTACCACCCAGAGTTTAATGTTGTGATTTTTCCCATCCTTTAAATATAATTCATTCTTAGATTAGACTTCATAAATCATCATTTCCTATTGAGAGGTTAGGTAGAGGTGAGAGGGAAAACAATGAATGTTTCATTTGTGCTAGAAATCCTTTAATCTTCTTGGACCCAAGTTTCCCCAGGTCTGTTTTTTAAATCTAAAGTCTGACTTCCTTCCAGTATTATTTTATATTCTTATTAATCCTTTCAATGATGAAATAGAGCTTAGCTCATTAAATTTTCCTGTGTCTTCACCTGTGGTTGGTGACTATGGCTAAAAGAATGAAATTAAGATTCAAAATGGTTTTTTAATAGCTGTGTTATGTTAGATGGATATAGACTGGATATAGTTCAGGACTAATAAACTGGGGGTAATTGACTTATGGGGGTAGAAAACCTGAAGCATTTCAGAAAGCGGAGCCTGCAGTAGTGTCCAGCCATGTGTTACATTAGCACACCATATGGATTTAGAATCTGAGAGAGACGCGGTCATAGACACTTTGTGAGGGTCAAGTTTTCATTTGCATTTACTGTTGAATTTGGAAACATGCAACTAACTGAAGCATGATGAAATCCAGGAAAGAGCTTCAAAAATGATTAAAAGCTTGGAAGGCTGATTCTATAAAGAAACCACTTACAGGGACTAGATTTCTTTACCAAGATGAGATACAACTTAATTATAGCATGCTGCGATTCATGGGGTCACAAAGAGTTGGACACGACTGAGTGACTGAACTGAACTGAAGCATATGATTGACAACAGTATTTGTTTATTCAAGCTAATATGTATTAGCCAGTATGGAGACAAAAATGGTCCATTCCTGCAGTGATGGAAATTCTCTGTTTCAAGTTAGAATGGAGTAGGGGGTAGGGGAAGCCTAAAATGGAGTCAAAGTGTACCTAAACATTGAAAATTCTTGAGGATTAAGGTTATAAGAACCTAGGTGCCTGGTAATTGAGGGAACATGGAGACACCTGCTCAGAGCCTAAAGAAGAAAGAAGAATCAGATATATATGGGACTGATTGGAGCATCGCAGGGTTTTTAGTGTAAAAGCATGGAAGTCTTTTTTTTCTAGTATTGATTCTGAGACACCTTCTTTAACCACTGGAAGTAACAGAACAGTTGACTCTTGAGAATTCCTTTTGGATTATTCTCAAATCTGTCTTCCATTCACTGAATCGTCCCAAAATGCTTCCTAAGGAAATATAGTTCCCACCCCTCCCTACAGCAAATCCTGCTGGGATTTTTATTGGGATTACAGTGATTCACTGGTTTAGTTCCTGAAGAATTGACATCATTACAACACCAAGCCTCCAGTCCATGACCAGAGTACTTCCCTATCTTGTTTGAGGTCTTGTTTTTCTCATCAGAGTATTCTACTTTTCATTGTGGAGATCCGTCCACCTTTCACTAGATGAATCTCTAGGTATTCGATGTCGTTTGATGCTGTTGCAGATCTCATGACAGGGGCCCCTTGAAGGCACACCAATCCATTTCTAAGATTTTGCTCTCCATGGCACAAGAAGCAAAGTAATAAGCAACGTTTCCTTTCCCAGGGAGTCAAAGTGCCTTGTGTAACCATCCAGGTAGAAAAGGTATAATAGCTTCACTGCGGGAAACCTATTTCAGAGTCCAAACATTGCAGCCCAGAAACGATTCTTCTGATCTAACGTAAATCTCTCCAGTTGGCATTTCAGCTTATTTTCCTTTTGTTTGGTTTACAGTTTGCCTTACACAATGGTTTCCTATCTAGCAGGCTGCTATTTGAATCAGCAAGCAGATATTTCTATGCTGCATGTAAAAATAGGGATAACTTTTATTAGGAGGGAATTTGCTCATGATTCAGTCTTGCATTCAAAAACTACAATAAAAATCTCATTTTATTTTTTAACTATATGTGCTTAGCTAAAAAGACCAAAAGAAAATGCTTATTGGTGGTTACCTCTGGGTGACTAGCTTATGGATTATTTTTATACCTGTCTACATTGTCAGATTTTTATGATAAACATGCATTATCTTTGTACTAAGAAAAAAATAAACACTTTAAATTGAAAGAAATTAAAACTATGTATTAAAATGACTGGCTCAGGAATTCCCTGGCAGCCCAGTGGTTAGGACTCTGTGCTTTCGTTATCAAGGGTGCAATTTCAATCCCTAGTGGGAGAACTAAGATCCCTCAAGCTGTGTGGCATGGCCAAAAAAAATTAAACAAATGACTGGCTCAATTTACTTCCCCTTCTTGGTGCAAAATATTTATCAAAATTTGCTAGTGAAATTAAAATGGATGTATGACACATCTTAAGATAATCAAGGAAGAGAAACTTCTCTTTCGGGCATGTACATTTCCCTGTCAGTCTTTCTGACCAGTTGCAAATTACCCAGAGTGCTGAGAAGTTGTTCCTCAAGCTTGGAGCCCCAAGCACCTGTTTATTTCACACTCCGTTGATTCCAGGGGTAAATCCCACATCCACAGCGTGGGCTTCGGTTCAGTTCCTTTGTGGTCCAGATGTGCATCCCTTCGTCAACTGGCCTGGTAACCCTGCTGTTAATTGACAGGTTCTCAGGAATCGGATAGCTCTCAGTCGGCCAAGAAAGACATGCTGGCGGCCTTGAAATCCAGGCAGGAAGCTCTGGAGGAAACACTGCGCCAGCGGCTGGAGGAGCTGAAGAAACTCTGCCTCCGAGAAGCGGTGAGTACCCTCAGTTCATCCTGTGTGCTCATCCGTGCTCGTGTATTTATAAAAGGCAAGCGTGGGCATCACAGTGGGCCTAAGAGGGAAGCAGGACCTCTTCTGTTGATGACACCCAGCCCCTGGGATGAGCATCCCTCATCTTGGACCATAGTGAAACACTCTGACAGCAGTGAAAGCACGTCTTGGCAGAATTCCCAGTGAGAACCTCCCCCCAGGGGCCAAATGACAAGTAGTAATAACAGTCATGATAGCAACGGTAAACAGCAACATTTGCACAGTACCTCATAGTTTATAAAGCATTTCCTCATAGGACAGGACCATGTTGGATGGAATGGTTTGCCATCTTCCTAAGACTTTGTGCCTGAGTTTATCAGTGTTATGGCTTTTGTTTTTCTTGAGTATATTTCAGATTTATTTTTGTTGAGATCATAGTGAGAAGCACCTTTAGGGATCAACAAGGAAATCAGGATTTCCTCTGATATATCTTTAAAACTCATGATCTGGTGTGTGTCTTTTAGTGTTTGGTTATTTTTTTTTTTTTTTGGTAGATGATGCTTTTTTTCCTTTAGTTTTTTCTATTTTGTTTGTTTTTACAGCAGGTCTTTGGTTACCTATTTTAAATATATCAGTGTCTACATGTCAGTCCCAAACTCCTAATCTATACCTCCCCCTGGTAATCATAAATTCATTCTCTAAGTCTGTAAATCTGTTTCTGCTTAGTAAATAAGTTCATTTGTACCATTTTTTTTTTGCATTTCACATGTATTTTTTGATGTCGTATGATATTTGTCTCTCTCTGTCTGACTTACTTCACTTTGAATGACAGTCTCCAGTCCGTCCATGTTGCTGCAAGTGGCATTATTTCCTTCTTTTTGATGGCTGAGGACTATTCCACTGTATCTATGTGCCACATCTTCTTTATCCGTTCATCTGTCAGTGGACGTTTTAGGTTGCCTCCATGTCTTGGCTACTACAAACAGTACTGCAGTGAACCCTGGGGTGTGTGTATACTTTCGAAAAAAGTTTTTCTGGTTTCAGAAAAGTTTTTCTCCAGACATATGCCCAGGAGTTGGATTGCTCCTAGACATATATCTGGATCATATGGTAGCTCTGTTTTTACTTTTTTGAGGAACCTCCATGCTGTTTCCCACAGTGGCTGCACCAGTTTACATTCCCACCGACAATGTAGGAGGGTTCCCTTTTCTGCACAGCCTCTCCAGCATTCATTATTTGTAGACTTTTTGGTTACGGCCATTGAGACTGGTGTGAGGTGATACCTCACTGTAGTTACAGTTTGTGTTTCCCTAATAATTAGTGATGTTGAGCATCTTTTCATGTGCTTTTTTGGCCATCTGTATGTTTTCTTTGTAGAAATGTCTATTTAGGTCTTTGGCCTATTTTTTGATTGGGTTGTTTACTTTTTGGATATTGAGCTGCATGAGCTGTTTGTAAATGAAATCTTAGCCTAATCATCTAAAAAATATTCTAATTTATGCAAAGCAGTGCTTCCTCAGGTATACACACACACACACACACACACACACGTCTCGCATCTCATTGAGATTTAGGGGCTGTAGCAGATCGCTATTTATATTTATTTCTGTGTCTTTTTCCACCACCTTCTGCTTATTCCACAGTTCTTTGTTACGTTTGAAGGCTTGATTTCTTTTAATGCAATTCACATTACTGTGAGCGTGCTTGCACACAGATATGATGGGGTGGGAACCCTTGGGGGAGAGATAGTCCTGCATGTAACAGTACAAGGAGCTCTGTTGGTCAAAAACTCCCAAAGGGAAGTGGAAAGGTGTTCCCAAACTAACTTGAAGAGTGTTACTCCCCTCCCCCAAATCATAATGCCTTACTCCGGGAAGAATGAAAGCAGGGGCCACAGAAGGAGATCACATTACAGTTCAACTTGGCTTAATTATGCTCTGGATTGATTTAAACTGGAGCCAGCTCAAAGCAGACCCACATTAGCGCAAATCCTTTGCAAATCTTGGGAAAAGCAGTTGGCCCGGCTGGGGGATGTGCTCTGTGATACTGTTAATATCAGCAAGCTCTTTATAAAGAATGCATTGGAAAGACTGAGACAACATGGGTGTGGGTATCTGCAGTTGTTAATTTGTAAAGCCTTATTTTTCTTTTAATAAAGGCAGCATCCTTAAACCCAGCAGAGAACCAGCACTAGAAAACTGGTGAAACATGTCCGGGCAAGGTCAGCATGTCTGTTAAAGGTCTACGGGCCTCTCTTAAATATAAAAGCAAAATAAGGAAAACAAAGCTCTTACTTTTTGTAATGTGGACCCCAGAAAATAGAGCTCGAGTGGCAGAAATGACTTCACAAGAAGCCGGTCACAGTCTCCCACCTCCTCTGAACTCAGGGGATAGGAGAACTTGTCTCCTGATAGTCCTGCTCTTTCTGTGTCCCCCCCCACACCATGCCCCTCAGCTCAGGGTATCGAGAAGCTTTTTGTCATCTGGGGCATGGGGCAGCCCGAATGAGATGCAGTGGGAGTGTTTGGCAGAATATAACTGACATAAGAATAGAAAGGGAACCGGGTCTACTGAGCCTCTCACCAGAGTGTGTTAAATTCCCCTTTCGCCAGCAGCTCTGGTTACACGTGAAATCAGATTAAATATGGAGAATCAAGGCCTGGACTCAAATACCTTCAAGCAGATGGTGGGAAATCAGTAGCCTCATTTTTTAAAAAAGATATATTTTTTTAAAACCACAGACTTTTTTTTTTTTTGTCTTTTTTGAAGTTTTATTTCATTATTCTCAGAAGGCTTGGTACTCTTGCTGGGACAATACAGATTCTCAATTTGCAGTAATTATCAATACAACTTTTCAATATTTCCTCTTCCATTGTAGTACCTTACAATGGAAGAGGAAATTTAGAGACAGCCTTTAAATTTTTCATAGATTTAAAAAAATTTTATTATATGTTGGACTGTAATTGTTCTGCAGTTTTATGTTAGAAAACCATAGACTCTTTAGAGTTTTAAATCAATGCCCATTTTAACAACTTTTCCCTTCTTTTTTAAGTCACAAAGTCAAAAAGAAAGTCCCAACAGCATAAAACCCTCTATCTGTCATGTTGTTTATAGGCAGACTTTCAGGGCAGTAGATAAAAATGTTGCCGAGTAAACATATAACTACTTGAGAGACATTTGAACCACATTTAAAAAAAGAATAACAGAAAAAAAAAAAAAAAAAAAAACAGGGAAGAAAACTGCAGAGCATTTTGTACTCAAAGAGTTGGCCATTGTGCTCTGAAATGCTTACACTGGGGAATAAAAAGCCCACGAGGTCATTTCCTGATGGCCTGAACCCAGGAGGAGAGGCCTGGGGTCGCAGGGAGTGGGTGTGCTTGTACATGCCAGGTGTACCCACACATGCACACACACACAACCCATCAAGTACAGACCAACACCCCAGTGACGCACACAGCAGTGGTGCAGAGAAGCCAGGTCACTCCTGTTGGAAGGTCAGTCTGCCCCTGGAATCTAATGATCAGGGCTCACCTGCCCATAGGAGGCTGCCTGGCACAGAAGTTTCTGCGTGAGTGACAGATGTTCCCAAGAAGAGCCTGCACTGGGTCTTCATGTAGCATCCATGTTGGTTTGAGACTAGAGACCAGGGCTCGGTTCTGCCTGGAAGGGCCACCTGTGCCTCGGAGGCAGGCAGTGGGTTTCCCAGGCTTTTCTGGTCCCTGGAAGTGACTCCTTGCAGTAGACTCCTGGGCTCCACTAGGTGGATTAGCTGCTGACTCAAATGTAATCTTTATTCAGCCCAAAGGTAACCACTCAGAGAGAGCCTAATCCTAACCGTGAGTCATCCCACAGACCTCTCTTCACCTTTTCCTGGGACCATTGTCCCAACGGTGGTCTGTCCACTAAATTCACTGTCCTACTCACAACAGTTAGATTTCCAGAGCCTCAGAGGCACATATACCAGATTTTTTTAAATAGCTTTGTCAGTAGTATTGATTATATTTCAGTTTCAACTGAAACTCATATCTGTACACATTTAATTTCTTTTGAGCTCAGCCTGTTCCTTGAGCATCCAGCCAGAGTGGAATAATTATTACTCATATTCAGGTTTTAAATAATGTAATAATGCCCTTTTCTGGGATTTGCCCAATAGATACCAATCTTCCTAAGAAAGCTCATTTGAAAGACTCATTTTAAACTTTGATATTTGAGAGGGAATAGTTGATGCAGTGAAAAGAACCAGAGTTTAGAGCCAGAAAGACCAGCAATCTCGTGTTGCCACTGGTCTTACTGGCTGTGCAGTCTTGCTGGGCACTCAGTAGACACGCCAGACACATGTATGAACTTAACAAGTTAAAGAAATTTGAGTTTTTATGATGAAAACCAACAGTGACTTGACTTACCTGATAGGAATTTACTTTGGGAAAAACTTTTCCAAGTGCCTCTGTTCTGTAAAAGAAGGACTGCTCTCATACATTTGTAGAAATGAAATTGCACTGTAGGAACTCCTGTTAACCTTAATATTGTGTGAGGTTATGGTTTCAAAGCTATGTATTGGATCTGTACTTTGAACAGTGTGCATGTGTGTGTGCACGTGTATGTGTGTGCATATATGCGTGTGTGTCCGTGTATGTGCATGCATGTGTGTGTGTGTGTGTGTCCATGTCCTAGAAGCCAGTCATGGACGCTCTGCTGATCCCTCCTCCCATGATGTCACACCTCTACAGGAGCTGACGGGCAAACTGCCCGTAGAGTATCCCCTGGATCCAGGAGAGGAACCACCCATTGTTCGAAGAAGAATCGGGACGGCCTTCAAGCTGGATGAGCAGAAAATCTTGCCCAAAGGAGAGGTGCATGTTTCTTCTCTCTGTGGCTAGATTCTCTGACACCTGCCTTCCTGGCCTATTTGTGAGGGCGCCAGGGTTTTCTCTAATGATGTTTCATTCTGCCCAACACCACACCCTCTTTTCCTCCTGAGTAGCCCTCCTGTAGTCTTTTCTTAAGTTATCTGTTTGGCCAGTATTCCGTGCCCGTAGTAGGATTGGTTACCTGTGTTAATCTGAAAGCATTTTGATTTCTGCAGAGGTTGTGTGTCTGACTCAGCAGGCCTGTCGCAGGCAGCAGGGTTAGCGGGAGGATATTCCGTAACAGTCCTGTGTACTTCTCCCAGCTCTTTGTCACTGAGAGCCAAGTGTGCTGTGTGATCTGTGAGAGAAAACGATCAGAAAGGAAGAATGCCGAGGCCGTGTCAGCAGGTGCAGGGGCGCTGTTGCTGGGGAAAGCCCATCGGGCTGCCCTCGTTGCTGTTCAGTCACTAAGTCGTGTCCGACTCTTTGTGACCCCATGGACTGCAGCATGCCAGGCTTCCCTGTCCTTCATCGTCTCCCAGAGCTTGATCAAACTCATGTCCGTTGAGTCAGTAATGCCATCCAACCATCTCATCCTCTGTCACTGGCCTTTCCTCATGCCCTCAATCTTTCCCAGCATCAGAGTGTTTTCCAGTGAGCCTTGGGCACCCACTTGGTTAATATGTTATCCAGTCTCAGAGCAATAGAAATTCAAGGCCAGGCACACCTCAGGCCCCAGGGGCACGTCCAGGAAATGGCTTTCCAAATTTATTCCGAATACAGTTACTCATTACAACACTATTGAACAGAGGGTTTCAAAGGGCAGGAATCAGAGCCAGTGGAGAAGGGAATTCTGTACGGGCTTAGTGCTTTTAAAAAGAGAACCTGATGTTGTCACATAACACGTGCAGCGGTTGAGTTGAGGGGGAAACACACATGCCTTGGAGACAACTGAGGGGGTGACCAGTCTCCTGAAATCTGTAATAGCAGCCCCCCATCCCCAGGCACTGGGAGGAACTGGTGGATGCACCAGAACCCTTCATCCAAACCCGGAGGCAGTTTTCCTCTTGTGTAGAACGAAGGTCATGACCCTCATTTCTCCAGACTGTTGCTGGGATTAAGTGAGCAAGTGGACAGAAAATATTTAATTCAGTACTGACAAATGCTAGATGCTTAGTAACCATGAGGGGTGTCAGAGGAGGGGTGCTGGGCTGTGGGTGGGCCTGGGACTTTATCAGAGTCAGAACTGGGGTACAGGCCGGTGCGATTTAGAGAACCATCTGGTGGAGTATTTTTCAAACCCGGCTGTCGTCAGAATTGCCTGGAGACTTCCGCTCCTCTTGTACTAGTCAGACACCTGCACTGAACTTTCCAGGGGAGACCCCACTTGAGTGAGTACCCCACCCTACCCATGCCCTGTGGTTCTTCCCACGTTCCCATCACGCCTTCTCACAGAGCCTCTGTCACACTTCCCATTAGAAGATGACTCGGCTCCCGAAGAATCCTTGTCTCCTGCAGATGTCAGCAGCAGATGCCCCTTTCTCCTGGGAATGCCCTTGACCTCCCTGTTCACACACAGGCAGCCATCTGTGCGGACGAGCTGCCAGCCTTGTCCTTGGCTTGGTTTAAGTAGCAAGAGTGTGTCCTGGGCTCCCACAAAATCGCAGTCAGGGTCTTGGGCCAGGGCTGTTCTGCCTTCCCAGGAGCAGCTGCGAGCTGAGGTCACTCTCGCAGACCAGGCTGTGTCCTTGGTAACTATTTTGTCTTGAGGGTCCAGGCAAGAGTCTACCTGGTTATGGTTACTCTTCTCCAGGGATGAAGAAATGCAGTGGGTGTTTGAAGGACCCGGGGACTTTCATTAGCCCCTTGTTCCTTTCAGTCTCCCCCTGGGCCTGTCCCTTTAGGGCTCCACAGGAAGTGAAGTCCAGCTCAGAGTTTTGTGCCTGATGGAGGCACCCTGCCTGGCACACGGTGCCCACAGGTGAGGGTGGAGTATTTGGCCATTGACTAGGAAGTGCTGGCTCCAGCGAGCTCGGTAATCTGCTCTTCCTTGGTTAGATCCGTTCCTTTCAGGTTTTAGCCGGGCTGTGGATCCTCCGGAGCCACAATGCAGGCTTGGGCTCCCCTGGTCTTGATGGTCTGGGTGGTGTCTGCAGAAGGGACCAGCTGAGCTGCAGAGAAGCCAGCAGTTAATCTGAGGGGACCCTTCATCCTCTGGGCCCACCAGGCACCTTCTGGCGGCCACAGTTGCATTTCTCCTGGGTTCAAAACCCTGTTTGAGGGAAAATTCATCCCCCTACTCCTTTCAGCCAAAGTCAGGAGTAGAGGAGGAAGGGAGGGAGGCACATGGGAAAGGAAGGGGTGCCCAGGACGATCCAAGGAGCAGGGGCCTGCTCCACCACCCACCAGCCAGACTCACGGGGGGGGGGGGGGGGTCCCTGGTCATTCAGCAGGAGTTGTGTGCAGAGCAGGTGTGTGTGGACAGCAGAGCTCACAGAAAACATCTGAAGGAGGCATGATTAAGTAGGGATGAGGCCCAGCATGAAGGACTCAAAATAGGAGAGACAGAGGGCATGTGCTGCAGCTGGGGTCAGCAGGGGTGGGCTGGGGCTGTCCCTGTGAGTCCCCTGCTAGCAAAGCCACAGAAGAGCACAGAGAGACCGTGCCCCTGATGGAAAGCAGACGCCAACCCAGTGGGCCCTGGATCGCCTCCACGCTGGGTCTTCCAGAACGTTGCTGGAGACCTTGGAAATGAACCCTAGCGGCCCCCAGGCCTGAAAACTCCCTGCTTCTCAGTGACGGTGCCAGTCTCAGGGCTGATGTTTGTCCCCAGGATGGATCAGAGGCCTAGAGTCTCAAAAGTGGGTGTGTCAAGGTCCCTGGCTGCCAGGGACTGGAGGAGCAGGCGCTGAGGGGCCAGGCCCAGCCAGGGTGGGCGCTGAGGCCTCTGGTTCCCTAGTGCGCATGTCTCGCGTGGCGGGGCGGGGGTGGGAGGATGGGCATCACCTGTTCAGCATCTGCCTAAGTGTGGCCTCGGCTCCCCCTCCTACAGGAAGCCGAGTTGGAGCGCCTGGAGCGGGAGTTTGCCATTCAGTCCCAGATTACAGAGGCCGCCCGCCGCCTGGCCAGTGACCCCAATGTCAGCAAAAAACTGAAGAAGCAGAGGAAAACCTCTTATCTGAACGCACTGAAGAAGCTGCAGGAGATTGAAAGCGCCATCAACGAGAACCGCGTCAAATCTGGGAAGAAACCCACCCAGAGGGCCTCGCTGATCATCGACGGTCAGTGCTAAGACCACTCCCCACTGTGGGTGTCCCTTCCCTTCCCCCACTGGCCTCAGGGGATGGGTGTTCCTGTCCAGAGGTGGACCCAAAGCCCAGACCCCTGAGTAACCTAGCAAGCTGAGGAGCTACTCCTGTGCGTTAATGTTTCCATCCATAAGATGAAGCTAGAAAGACCTGGTACCAGTGAGATCAATAAGATGCACTCAGAACCAGAGATAAAAGGGATTATACAAATCAAAGGAGTATTATTACTCTTTATGGCCTCTTGGGAGTGCACTGCTCTCAGTCTCCTGGGAGCTGAGTCCTGAGCCAGCCTAGGCTCCGACATCCTCAGGGACCTGGCCACCCTACCCAGGTCTGGAGGGAAAGGCGGGAGGCTGGGCTACCCCGAGGCCAGCACCCACGCAGCCCTCTTTTGTCTCCATAGGCTTCTGTCACGCTGCTGAGGCTGGAGAGGTCTGGGCCTCCCCACTGTGATGGTCTAGAGCCCAAAACCCTGGTCCAGGAGGGGTTAGGAGCTGGGGAGACTATATTTGGTGAATACTAGAAGGGAAGAACCCAGAATTCATCACCAACTCTCAAGTCTCTCCCAGCTATCATGATCCTTTTTTTTTTTTTAAGTCAGCAAACTCTTTTTCTTTTAATGGGAGTATAGTTGTGTTGAATAACTCTGCATTCCTTTCAGATGTACAGCAAAGTGATTCACAAAAGACTAGATATATACGTCTATTCTTTCTCAGATTCTTATCCATTACAGGTTATTACAGGATAATTTAATATAGTTCCCTGAATATAGCAGGTCCTTCCTTATCAATTTCTTTAAGATATATCATCAAGTATCCTTTCATAGTTTATACACATTTATCATAACTTTTGCTCCAGGAAGACAGAAAGTAGAAGAGAGGTTACGAGGGGTTGGGGGAGGTGGACAGGGGAGTTACTGCTTTATGGGGACAGAGCTTTAGTTTGGGGAAGATGACAGAAGTTCTGGGGCTGGATGGTGGTGATGGCTGCACCAGAGTGTGGATGTTCTTAAATTCACTGAACTGTATGGCTAAAACAGTAAACTTTCCATTATGTATGTTTTACCATTGCTCTCTATATATATTGCTGTAGCCTAAAACTGTGGGCATCCTAGGGAGGGGATAACAGACTGGCGACTCCAAGATGCTAGTCAAGGCTGTGTCTCCTAGCAGTTCATAGTTCATCAAGCAATACAAATAAAGAGAATTCTTAGTTCAAAGAGAGAAAGATCATAAAACAGTTTTTTTGCTCTAGGAAATTTGAAATAACTGTCTTCTGCCTCTTGCCCTGTTGTCCTTGGCGAAGATGTTGTCATTTTCCCTAAAAGAGCTGCAGTTAGCCTGCCTTCCTCTGTCTTCTCTGCCTTTTGGGACTTCTTCTGCACCCTTGAAGGGACCTGGGGGGGTCCCCAACTCTGCAGAAACATCAGCAAGGCTGACGGAGTCTGGGAAGGACAGCTGAGGGACAGACGTCTTGCTGGTCGACCACAGAAGAGCATGGTTCCCCCGCCTGCTCAGAGAGGGCCATTCTGTGAGGGCAGCCAGCAGAGTCCGTCTGTAATTCACTCTCTGACCAGCTGGTGAATGGTCCCATCCAAGCTGTTAGCCATGTGTTTATCTGCTTAAGAATATATCTTCTCCATTTTTCTGCCTCCTTGAAATATGTTTGATCATAAGAACCCACTTGAATTAGAGTAATTCCAGTTTCTTCTTCCATGCCTTAGCCTGGTTTGTTATTTAAGAGATAAAAGGCTAAGCTTGGGATCTAAAGACCTGGGATCTTTTGCTGACTTAGCCAGGAGAGCAGCACAGCCCTGGACAAGCCATCCCTCCCTAGATATCCCTCAGTTTCCCTAGCTGCTAAAGGAAGGGGATTATCTTTCTGTCTCCCTCTGGGTGTGTTCTCATGGTTAATTGAATGGTGTCTCTGAAAATAAGCTTTGGAGAGAGAAGCTGTACTTAGAAGCTTGTTTTGTCTGCTAATGGCTTAAGAAGTTTATTGAGAAGTCATTTACTGTCATATGAGCCAAACCAAGCTCCTCACCCTAGTTTCGCGTGTGTAGAATAAATAGCAGGTCACTTCCTTGGGTTGAGTTGGAACGCGCCCTGAGATGGGCCGGGGCAATGATGTGGCCAGGCAGCCTTTATGCTGGATATTAAGCTGCTCAGTATTGCTGTCGCCAGTGAAACAAAGAACAGGCACATTGCAGTGTCAGGGATGGGGGGTGAGTCATGACCTACCACAGAGACTGTCAAAAGAAATGCCTAACAGCATTTTGATTGTTTCATGGGTTCTTTCTGATTAGAAAGAAATGGGATGGTGGGAAACTCAACGATGTTCACAGATAGAGCTTTGTCTAAGGGATGTGTTTAACTCATACATTTATGCTTTTTTGTCTTCCCAGACGGAAATATTGCCAGTGAAGACAGTTCCCTGTCAGATGCCCTTGTTCTTGAAGATGGTATGTTGTCTGTTTCCTGCTTGAGAACTCAGAGCATAGATTAAACTGGGATTAAGCTGAATGTAGTCTGGGACAGCCTGGGATTAAGCTATATGTAGTCTGAAACAGCTCAGTGGAAAGCCAGGAGCCGGATCAAGATGGCGCCGGGTTCCCTGTGTTTCTTTCACTGCTCAGTGGTCACCTCTTTGGCTGAGAGTGTGTGGGCACTACAGAAACACATGCCTATTGGAATTTCATTATGTCTTGGGGCCTGGAGGTAAGACTTAAGGTGATGGTGAGTGGTTTGAGTTGTTTGGTCATGTCCAGCTCTTTGTGACTCCATGCACTGCAGCACGCCAGGCTTCCCTGTCCTTTCCTGTCTCCTGGAGTTTGCTCAAACTCATGTCCATTGAGTTGGTGATGCTATCCAAGTGAGTGGATGGTGTTCGACTTTTTTAGTTGCCAAAACCACATTTTTACCTGAACAGATGATTTAAACACCATGTATAGTTTCCTTTTGAGTGTAATTTCTGGAGGAAAGAAGTGGACATTGGTTTGGGTCAGAAAGATTGAAACCTGCTAGGAGAGCCTACGGGCAGCCAGAAAAAAACAAGTCTCTGTACCTTCCTGAGAAATGGTGAAAGTGAAAGAAAGATGTCCCTTTAGATTCCTGGTCACCTAGAAAACTGTCTTCTTATTTCTCATTGACCTCCAAAAACCTAGTGATTCTCAGGATATTTTCTTGGGAAATTCTTACAAAACTAGAAGCGCTTGCACACCTTCCACCCCCCAACCCCAGCCCACCATCGCCGCCACCACCACACATCAGGGAAGAAGGAATTCCAAACACAGAACCATATTAGAGAATGTTCCCATGAATTTAAGCCCAACCTGGGGAGGTCAGGGCATTAACGATATGGAAATATGGGATTAGCCAAAAAGGTCATCCAGGTTTTTCAGTAAGATCTTTTTGACCTTTTTTTTTTAAAATCTCTTTTGGCCAATCCATTGTATTAAGTGGTAGTTATTTATTTTTTTGCCCTTTAGGAAAACTTCAGGTGGTAAGGGGTGTTTCAGACAGAAAACATGGAAGATCTTGCTCCTAGTCATAATGATAACTATAAGGATAATATTCGTTATCATTGATGTGGGATGAGGCTGGCAGGGTATTTGCCCAGTTGTCTTGGTCCTGCTATATGCAGTCAGATCGTCATTTTATTCATTACATGGGTGGGAGGAAATCCCGGAACTGCAGGGGAGTGGGTGCCATGTTTTGAATATCAGAGATCCAGCGCTGGTTTTGACCTCTGTGGACTCCAGTCTCTTCCGGGGAGGAAAGCAGAACACTTGAGGGAGATTCCTCTGTAAAGAGAACTTGGAATAGGAATAGATTGTCCTTAGCATTGCGTGTGATCAGTTTCTTCCCCATATGCCAGACCCTGGACCTACCAAGGGGCATAACGGCATCACTTGGGCCCCCCACTCCCATCGCAGGTAGCTCCTTCCAGGGACACTTACTGATTTGAGGGGTAAAACAGTAAAACCACAGCTCCTGTCCACTGACCTCTGATGGCGGGGGTGGAATTAGGGTGGGTGGAGCCTGCAGGAGGAAGGGGGAAGGATGACCCTTGCTCACTTCCACTCTTTTTTCCGTCTTGGTGCAGAAGACTCTCAGGTCACCAGCACACTGTCCCCCTTACAGTCCCCTCACAAGGGGCTCCCTCCTCGGCCACCATCGCACAACCGGCCACCTCCTCCCCAGTCCCTGGAGGGACTCAGGCAGATGCACTATCACCGCAATGACTATGACAAGTCGCCCATAAAGCCCAAAATGTGGAGCGAGTCCTCGCTAGATGAGCCTTACGAGAAGGTCAAGAAACGTTCCTCGCACAGTCACTCCAGGTGAGCTGGGCCAGGAAGGCCACACGAGGTCACTGTCCACACTTGGACAGAATCCAAGGGCTAAGTAGCATCTGCTAGTCTCAGGTCCCCCGCACCCTGCATGCGCCTCCCCTGGGCTGCCTTCTAGCAGGGCTGTGCCACAGCGCCCTCTGCTGCCCACCTGCCAGAGGTGCAGATTTGTCATTCGTAGGGAAATTTGGGGGTTTTGGCTCACAATCCATGTTGGCAGCAGCTTGCTTGAATGTCCTTAAATTCCATGGGAATTAATTAGGAAATCATAGGCAGAGTATTCTGAAATGGCCAATGAGAGTCCACTCATAAGAATCCCAAAGTGGCTGAGAACCCTAAACCATCATCCAACAGAATTCCAAAGCCAAACAGCTGTAATCTTAGCTGTGTATTTCCAGTTCATTACTCAGCTGATATGGGAGAGGGAGGTTTTTGTCTGCCTCTCTGTTTTTCTCATTTCCCTTCATTATGCCCCGTAAAACTCCCAGTGGGTGCCCGGACAGGTAAATATTTGTCTTATGGAAAACAGAAACTGTGGTTGAAGGCAGGGGCTTCACAGAACAGGGGCTTCATCTCACACTGCCCTAAGGCATGAAGGATAAGGGATAAGGATGCCCACCACTTCTGGGGGAGTCCTGGGCAAACTTCCCCCACCCCTAGAGGGATGTCCTGAGGCCACAGTCAGCAACCTCAGAGAAGGGGCAGCCCTGGCAGGCAGTGACCAGCGTGGTCTCCTCTGGTTTGCAGCAGCCACAAGCGCTTCCCCAGCACGGGGAGCTGTGCTGAAGCTGGAGGCGGGAGCAGCTCCCTGCAGACCAGCCCCATCCGCAGCCTCCCACATTGGAACTCGCAGTGCAGCATGCCATCCACACCCGACCTCCGCGTCCGGAGTCCCCACTACGTGCATTCCACGAGGTGAGTCTCCCCATTTCCCTCCATGGGCCAGACCCCCACCTTTGTAAAAATTTGGTCCCACACTGGCCCAGGTAACTGGTGAACTAGAGTCAGGACTGAACTGATGAGGTAGGCTCTTCTGTAAGTGAAGCAGAATTAAAAAGTGAGCCGGCAGCAGAAGGACCCCAGGAGCCAAGAAACACATTATATCCCACTGTCTGCATAGTGGGACACCAGGAACTGGTCAGAGAATCCCCCAGACACTGTGGGTATGGAAGGAGCTTTCCCAATAAGAGCGGAGGTGGGAACTTGAACTGGATTAGCAGGGACCAGAACAGCCTTGCCCAGAGGAGGTCCCCTTGTACCTAAGTTTAAGCCTAAGTTTATCCTGGACTTCCTTGAATGCCCCAGGGGGTTACATTAAACAGCAAAAGGAAAAGTGAGTTTTCAGTGAATCCCACCTTCTTTTCCTAAAAAGAGGCAAAACCAAAGCCATCATTCAATTTTCTCTAATACCTAAGTTCATAGGGACTATAGTTCAAAGGACAGATAGTGTGATCTGCTGTAAGTAGTAAACCATTTATACAGGATAAAACTGAGCTCTCCAGGCAAGAGTCTCTCATCTAGCCATCCATCCGTCCATTCACTCACTCACTCATACAACAGATACTTATCAAGTGCATCTATGTACCAAGTGCAGGGGACAAAAAAGACTACACCATGCTCCCATCAGACTGATGTTTTAGTAGGAAGAGAGTTCACGGTAAAGAAGTGTCAGCAGTGATAAGTATTGAGAAGAAGAATGAGCAGGCAAGAAGCTAGAGAGTGAAGGGAGAGACCATCATTTAAATGAAACCAACAGAGAAGGCTTCTCTAATAAGATAACATTTGAGCAGAGACCTGGATGGGATGGGTGGTGCACTCTAAGGATATTCAGGGAAGGTCAAAGAGCCAGATTCAGGCTTGCACTTGGCATGTTCCCATGAGCTTGAGTGGAAGTAGGGAGTGGAACCAGAGAGGAAACTGAGGCCTGAGTCAAAGAGGGCCACATGATTGGGATTTCGCAGTCTACCCCGAGTGACAGTCACCCCTGGGACTCACCTCTTCATGTACTTGGTTAACCCAGCCACGGTGAATTTCCATGGAGTCCTTACACTCTGCCCCATGGCCATATTGATGGATATTTATTGTGTGGCTCTAATAAGTGGAATGGAGTATAAACAAAGTAGTGGAGGAGTAAGTGTTTATTTGCCTCTTTCATTTTTAAGTATTCCACGTGCCGCCAGTCTTCCTTTTCACACAGGTGTTCACAGGGAAATAGAAATCTATTGACATGGGTCTCATAATAGTACTGGGTGGAACCGTATGACTGCTTCTGCAAGGCTTGTTTTTTTTTTTTTTGACCTACTAAAATGGCATTTCAAAAAAAATGGCATTTCAGCGGCTTAACATAATGCTAAAACGGGGATAATCTTGATTCACTGTGTCTGTAGCTTCTCTTTAAATCTTTATAAAACAAAAAGCGGGGGTGGAGGGGCTGGCTATTGGAGTGCTTTTTTCAGAAATAACACGTGGGCGCTGTCTCTGACCCCACCGCCCATTCAAAAGTAAACATCAGAGCGGAGGCCTGGGGATCAGCCGTCCCCTTCTCGCCCTGCCTTCACCTGGGAAGGTTGGGAAGCACAGGCTCTGGAACTGTTTCCTAAGTCTGATGCACGTTTCCGAAGGCCCCGGGCCGCGATCGCAGAGCCGCCAGCCCCTTCCCCTGGGCGCCCCCAGACCCACCTCGCCGGTCCTCTCCCCGCAGGTCGGTGGACCTCAGCCCCACGCGGCTGCACAGCCTGGCCCTGCACTTTCGGCACCGGAGCTCCAGCTTGGAGTCCCAGGGCAAGCTCCTGGGCTCGGAGAACGACACTGGGAGCCCCGACTTCTACACGCCACGGACTCGTAGCAGCAATGGCTCGGACCCCATGGACGACTGTTCGTCGTGCACCAGCCACTCGAGCTCGGAGCACTACTACCCGGCGCAGATGAACGCCAACTACTCCACGCTGGCCGAGGACTCGCCGTCCAAGGCGCGCGCGCGGCAGCGCCAGCGCCAGCGGGCGGCGGGCGCGCTGGGCGCGGCGAACTCGGGGAGCATGCCCAACCTAGCGGCGCGTGGCGGCGGCCACGGCGTCTACCTGCACAGTCAGAGCCAGCCGAGCTCGCAGTACCGCATCAAGGAGTACCCGTTGTACGTGGAGGGCGGCGCCACACCGGTGGTGGTGCGCAGCCTGGAGAGTGACCAGGAAGGCCACTACAGCGTCAAGGCGCAGTTCAAGACCTCCAACTCCTACACGGCCGGCGGCCTCTTCCGGGAGAGCTGGCGCGGCGTCGACGAGGGCGACGCGGGCCGCCTGACGCCCTCGCGCTCGCAGATCCTGCGGACTCCATCCCTGGGCCGCGAGGGCGTCCCCGACAAGGGCGCCGGCCGCGCCGCCGTCTCGGATGAGCTGCGCCAGTGGTACCAGCGCTCGAGCGCCTCGCACAAGGAGCACAGCCGCCTGTCGCACACCAGCTCCACCTCCTCGGACAGCGGCTCCCAGTACAGCACCTCCTCGCAGAGCACCTTCGTGGCGCACAGCAGGGTCACCCGGATGCCCCAGATGTGCAAGGCCACGTCAGGTGAGGAGGGACCGGGGACTGGGAGGGCGCGGCGGCCGGGCGCGTGCATGTGTGATCATCGGTCAGGTTGTGAACCGGCGGAGAGTGCAGCTTTTAGAGTCGACAGTAAGGAGAGATGGTTAATTCTAGAAACCTAGCTGTGCGATATGCAAGACCTTCGTTCCCCTCCTTTCCCATCCCTTCCATTCTGCCCTTGGTTTTGCCAGAGGAAGACCCGGGACGGGGTAGGGCGGTGCATCTGACACCCTAGCCCACCCCAGCGGGCTGCGCAGTCTCTCATTTCAGCTTCCTAAGTTCTGATGCCATCCACCCCTCCAGCCACTTCTCCTTGTAAGGACAGAGATGCAGGAAGTGGTGAAGTCTGTGTCTCTAGGTTTATCTAGTCAAAGGTGCGCCTTTGCCCTGGTGAAGGAGTTTGGCGGTAGAGTTGAGCAGCACCCTTGCAGAGGAGAGCTCCCTCCGGGCGATGCTTGGTCCTGAGGCCCTGAGATTTGGCCAGTGTCCCCCACCCCCCAGGTGGGGCAGACTTGCTTCAGAAAGAAGTGGCAGTTCTGCCTGAGTTCCCCAGTGACTTTATAGAACTCCTGACTGCACCACAGTACCCCTTTCCAGTGATGTTATGATCTAACCAAAGTAATTTTTGTCAAGTGCTTCTGATGCCCTGGGGTTACACCTTCACATTTTCATCATCAGATGAAAGGTTACCTTATATTCTTGTACTTGGGCATTAAGCAGTACTGAATCCAGTGAAAAAATGGAAGAAACTATCCTCCCCCTTCAGTTACAATCCCTTCCCCTCTCCATCTCCAAGAAAGAATAATGGTAATAACAACCAGGATGTGTCCTGCCTTCTCCACATCCCTGAGGGGTTCTCAGCACCTGCACACATGAGCTTGTGTAGGTTATCTCAGTTTCCACAAAGAGCGGGGAGAGTGTAGCCATAAGAGCACCTTTCTAGTTGGGAGACGGGTGCTGCCCATTCACGAATCGCCTGAACGCCAATTTGAAAAAGAGAGCAACTGTATTCCCCTGGCTGTAGGAAAGAAAACAGGGGAGGACTTTGAGACGTAATAAAAAATGATTCTCAGAGTATAACATGAGCAACAAAGGGAACGAAGTCCAAGTCAGGATTTAACTTGGGACAGGAAAGAAAGATAAGGAAGGGCAAAAACCCAGGGAAAGGGGAGCGATCTTAAGGAAGGAAAACAAAGGGTCCCTCTTTGGGGAACTGAAGGAGATGCTTGGGGCCTAGGAAGGGGAGGACAAAGAGGAAAGCCTGGCCGGCTCCCAGGTGCACCAGGCCACAGGGCTCCTACGTCCTCTCCCCAGCGCCCCACTGACTCATGTATTAAGGTTCATCGGCTGAATGACAAGTTTCAGAGACAAGAATAAATATGGTTCAAGCCATTGTGAGAGAACCATGGACTTCAGTGTCCTAAAAGCTTCTTCAGATGCCTCTGTCATCTGTCAAATCAGCCCAGTGACATTTGCCATCAACTTCCTAGGAGGATTTTGAGAAGAATTGCATGAATAAGTTACACATAGCGTTTAAAGAGCATGTTTCCCTGTGACCCTATTAGGAGAAGCCTTGGTTGGACAGGTCAGGAGTGTTTATATTCTGTCAGAATTGTAGTGCTTGTCTAGTAGATTTGCTTTACCTGAATAGATTTGGTAAATCTTTTGAAACATATTTTAAGCTAAAAATTCTAGGAAGCTGTATCTGACCTTTCCTGATGAAAAAGATTGCATTCCCAAGGAGGCAAAGGGATGCATTTAAATAGGATTTGCTTCCTAGTGAGTTTTCCCAACTAAACAAATCCTGTCCCCATCAATAAGCTCCCAGTAGTCAGACTTGGATGAGCTCTGAAAAGCCCTGCCCCATTTGAAGTGTCCTAAACATGGTAAATAACAAGCCTGAAACAGCAGAGACCACAAGCTCTGAGACCCTTTCTGGAGGTTCTCTATTCTATGTAATGAACAACAGTTTTAACCTTGGGGCCACATGTGGAAACTCCCTGGGGCGTATCTCGCTGGTGTCCGGAGAAATCAGTCATGCCTGCACTAGGTCAGCCTAGGTCCCCGCTTCTGAGGACTGTGGGGACTGTCACCATCCTTGTGGCCACTTCCCAGTGGCAAAGCAGGGGACCTGGAATCTCAGGCGAGCTCGACCCACATGGAGCTAGAACGGCTCAGGAGAGAAAACGTAATTGGCCAGATGTGGGGAGATGGGCTGATGTTTTCCCGTCAGGACCCTGCAGCGGGTCCTGGGAGCATCTCTGGAGGGAAACTTCTCCACTCCCCTGGGTCTGACCCCTGTCTTTTCTGCACCACCCACACGCAGCTGCCTTACCTCAAAGCCAGAGAAGCTCAACACCGTCGAGTGAAATCGGAGCGACGCCCCCCAGCAGCCCCCACCACATCCTAACCTGGCAGACCGGGTGAGTTCCCTTGGCAGGCCTCTGATTCTCCCTCCCAAGTTCTGGAACCCTCCTCAGCCTTCTCTGTGGGTTAGAGGATAGCAGGTATAATATCCTAGTAACAGGGTGTGTCAGCAGAAGAACGATGTCCTGGGAATGATGGACGGCACTGGGAAACTCCCTCCTCTCTGGGGAGGCCCAGGCCCTGCTAGTCCCTCGTCACCCCCACCCCTTCCAGCGTGGTCATTTTATTCAGCTGATTCTCTCTACTCTCTTTCAAAGCTGGTGATAATCCCAAAAATGTGGAGGAGGTGAGTGCACTTCTTTGACCAGATGTCTGTGTTTGGCAGACGTTTTTCAGTTTCTGCACATTTATCTCTAGTGATTTTTAAGCCAGGCTTTGTCTTAGTGTTTGACAGGAGAGCTAAGATTGAGTGCTTGCTGTGTACTCAAAGACCAGGAGCTTCTTCTAACCTGTATCAGCTTATGTAATCCTTACTGCAACTTTGTAAGGGAAGTATCCAGACTTTTTTCTGTTCTATAGATGAGGCTCAGAGAAAGTCAGTGCCTTTTCATCTTACACAGTTGGATGACCCTGTAATTTCAGCCCTGCACTCTGTTACCCCAAACCAAAGCCTTGTCTTTTTCCACTAAGCCAGTTCTTAAAATGCAGTACCCAGACCAGCAGCATAAGCATCACCTGGGGTATTGTTAGAAATGCACAAACATCTCGGGTCCATCAGTGACCCACTGAGTCAGAACCTAAGTCGAGGGTGCAGGGCGCTGGCAGTCAGTGTGGTGTCAAGCCCTCCAGGGGATTCTCATGCACTCAAGTTTGATGTCACTGAACACCCCACACTGCCTCTTACTCCTCTTGAATTAAAAGAGCCTGCAGTCTCAGCTGCCAGTGTTCTCTGTCCACTCTGTTTGGTTTGTCTGTTGGGCAGCAGCTACCCACTCTGTCCTTACTACACACCTTATAACACTTCCTTACGTACCATCTGCACTCCAGCTCTAGCTCCTGTGGTCAGGCAGCTGCTGCAAGGCTTCGGGCCCAAGAGTCTCAAGAGGACAGACCCATAAGAGTGACCTTTTGTGTATATGGTACCTCCACTGACTAAGCCATCTCCCCCCAAGTAAGGACTTTCTGATTTCAGGGTGTCTGTCTGGCTCCTCCACATTTTCTGGATCACACCCAGTCTCACCTGCTCCAAACATATGACTGCCAATGACTGACAGCAGGCTGTGGAGCTTAGGAGCACTTTTACCCTGGAGTGGGTCTGGGCAGCTGCCTATGTTTGATCACACACAGCTAGTGAGGACACAAGACCAATTTGAAACAAAAAATGTTTGGTTGGTCATTAAACTCTTTTATCAGATTGGGTTGAATTATCATTAATGAAGAATAACTATTCTGTGATGTGATGATAAAATGAGAAGTAGTGCCACAGTCTGGCAGCCTTCCTAACAAAACCAAAGTGATCTTTGTGAGTTGTGCCCGGGGTTGAAAATCTCCTATTTGTCACTAACACCTGGGTGCATGTCAGCTGGGCTTTGCAGTGTATTGATAAGCTGCTCATCGTGTCTGTCAGTTCCTCTCTTTAACATGACCTCTCTTCTCTTCCTTTTCCTGCTTTCCTTGGTTCAGAGAAGCAACAGAAAACTCGCCCATTATGGATGGGTCCGAGTCTCCAGCCCACCAAAGTACTGATGAATAGAGGTATCGTAAGGGAACGTGTTGTTCTTCCAGCCCTTCCCCTTCCCTGCTCATGAGTCGGAGATCTCACGTGTGGTGCAGGAGTTGCCTTTGCTCGTGTGGATCATAATTTCCAGGGGGAAACATCTGAGTGGTGTGGAAGCTGTCATCTTCATGTCCTATCTGTAGATACATGTGGAACTCGATGTCTGTGTCTGTTTCTAGGTCTCTGATATTAGATATAGATTAGATGTTAGGTAGTCCCACTGCTCCTTCCCCAAAGAGACCTCAAAGTGTGTTTTAGACCTTCCTGGGCTCTTTGTATATGCAGATACTTGTAGAATCTTTGACTGGTTTTTGTAACCAGTGTTTGTTGAAAAGAATAGCATCATGCAGTTTACATCTCAAAGCACCAGGGGCAGACTGAGTTGGTCTAGAAGCATCTACCACCCATAAGTTCCTCCCAGTGTTTTTTAGTGACAGCTGTCCACTTTACCAAATGCTGTGCATTCCAGCATGGGGTCCACAGACAAGCCTTGTCCCCCATGTCACCCAGGAGTTTGGTAGAAGGTAGACTCTTGGACCTACGGAATTCAAATCTGCATTTTTAACAGGACCCCTGGGAGAATCACATGCATGTTGGAATTTGCAAAGCCCTGCTTCAGTGGGCATAAAAAGTGAACACTTGGTCTGGTTCCTATTCTTAAGGGGTGACAAAGTATTGAAATTAATAGCATTTCAAGGGTTAACTAAGAAGATAATGATACAGCTTCTTTCAAAGCCACTTCCGAATGGTAAGTTTACTCAATCAAAAGATGGCAGTGCTAACTCTTGTAGCACTTATGTATTCAATACTCTGAGACGTGGGGAGAGGAATCCCTTCTGGTTTCTAGAGATGCTGTGTGAACTTGGCTTCAAAGGCCCAGGGTGGGAGCAGGGGCTTTGAAAGGCAGAGGCTGAGGAACGCCCTTCCAAGGGAAAAGCACAGATGTAGAAACAAGCCGGGGTGTGTGGGGGAACAAGAGAGCGCCTTCCTGCTGTAGAGAAAGAGCTAGAGCTCAGTCTGAAAAGTAGGGTGGGACAAATCCTCAACAGAAAGAGAGACAACAACTTTTGCTGCAGATGCCCTGAGCTGACACATGGGGGAGTTCAGAAAACGGGCTTAGCCTTTGCGAGGAAGGTGGTATTAAAAAACAAAATTCAGCTGAGTAAATTTGAAAGATCCTACTGGCTTTATTTCAGTGATTTGTGAATCAAGGAGCTTCCAGTCCAGCAGAAAGCAAAGAGCTCCGAGATGCTGCACAAAAAACAGAGATGTGCAGGCACGCACAGGCAGTTACACCAGGTGAAGAGGCCGGGTGGGGACGGCCCAGTTGCTGTCCTTAAGGGGACAGCAGGCGTCTGGCGGGTGACGTCCTCATCATGCGGTTGGGGGATTCCATTCCTGGGGGAGCTGAAACTGTAAAGTCAAGTCTCGGTGTGATGATGTGGAGCTTAGCCTGTACAACTGCATTTCGGGTCTGTTGTTTTTAACAGTTCTCCCTTTTCATCCAAATGTAAGGCAGTAGGGCTACCCCCAGCTATGGCTCTGGGGTTCTCACTGGCTTTTTGCTCAATCTCTGTGTGGTCTTCACAGGTCATGACACTGAGTTCACATTCTTTCAGTCAGTCATTCTGTTCCTTTTCTGATGTTCTGTTCAAGGGAGAGCATGTACTTGGTTGCCTGTGGCTGCAAAGCTGTATTTAAAGCTTTTGAGAGAACACAGCACCCTATGGTGACTACTCTTGTAAACAGAATGACCCCTAGAGAAAGACTGTGTTGGTTGGGCTGCTGGCCTAAGAAAGTACTGGGCTTGTTCAGTAATCTTCTGTGGCCGAGTCTTAGCTTCCCCCGAAGTGTCGTCCAGGTGCACGGGTGTGGGTCACAGCACAGACATCTCCTTGCTTGGCTAAAGGCTGTCAGAGGCTTGTCTCATCAGGAACAACTGTGGTCAGTATAGGGATTTTTTATTGGGCAGCTGTTGCTTTACCAGCAGGGTCTGCAGTATCTTCAAGAGGTAAGGAGAGATTACTAATCATGGCCTCCTTTGCATCAGCTCTTGGCCAGGGGATGAGGGATCTGCCAAAGAAAGCAAATTTTGAAATCTCTGACTCCTGCCTGGGAATTCGTGTTGAATCTGTGGCTAGGGACTTGGAAGGTGACAGCCCTGGAAGCCAGTAAAAGGGAAGGGTTTGTAGACAGCACAGGTGGCTTTATTCTGGTCTCCCTTGCCTTGTGTCCCTTTCTCTGTCCACAGCCTGGATGCAAGGTTTCCTGGGTCAATAACCAGAGACAAGGAAGCAGACCCCCAGGGTTAAGGAGTAGGACACATTAGAGATGGGGGCTGGCTGAGCTTCGATCCAGAGAAACCGAGGCCCTAGAAATCAGGGAGAAGCTGTGATGGGCAGAAGTACGTAGTCACCAGCATCACAGTGTTAATCATTCAAACAGTCGTCTGGAGGTTTGGATCTGTCCCCCTTTGCGGTGGTCTGAGATGTGGGGACAGTGGCATTCTCTCTCCAAAGCAGAAAGATGGACAGAAGAATCATAAAAAACCTTCACAGAGTAAGAGTTAGGAAAAGGATGGTCAGAGAGGGAAGGAGGAATGGAAAGAAATGTCCTTGATTTGACATTTTGGGAGGAAGCAGTCTTACCTCTGTGGTAGCCACTTCTCTCCCTAGTCAGTTTGGTTTGAGATTGCCAGCTTTTGCGCAGGAGGGGAGGGACCAGAAGGTAGGTGGAGACTTCATCCGTTGTGATGTCTCCACCCAAGGTTTGGTGCCTTGTGATTGGGCAGCCATGTGGCCATCAAGAGCTCATGGTAGGTTACTTTCCATGAATCTCACTTCTGCAAAAGCATTAAGGTAAAAGATCTGTCTGTAAATAATAACTTAGCTCAGTGGTAAAGATCTGATGAGAGTTCATTATAATGAAATCGATGAGGAATTCGTGTTGAATTCAATATAATGTTATTTCTGTGATATACAACTTTTAACTTTTTATCTTATACTGGAGTATAGCCAATTAACAATGTTATGATAGTTTCAGGTGGACAGCAAAGGGACTCAGCCATACATATACTACATGTATCCATTCTCCCCAAACCCGTGCCATCCAGGCTGCCACATAACATTGGGCAGAGTTCCCTGTGCAGTACAGCGGGCCCTTGTTGATCATCCGTTGTGTCCATGTCCACACTGATGGACAGTGTGTACGTGTCCACCCCAAACTCCCTATCTATCCCGCCCCCTTGGGACCATAGATCATTCTCTGAGTCTGTGAGTCTATTTCTGTTTTCTAAGTAAGTTCGTTTGTTACCATTTCGTTTTAGATTCCACACAGAAGGGATGTCACAGGATATTTCTCCTGTGTCTGGCTTCCTTCGCTCAGTGTGACAATCTCTAGGTCCATCCGTGTTGCTGCAAATGGCATTACTTCATTCTTTTTAATGGCAGAGTAATAGCCCATTGTGTATATGTACCACATCTTTATCCACTCCCCTGTGATAGACATTTAGGGTGCTTCCTTGTCTTGGCTATTGTAACAGTGTTACAATGAACATTGGGGTGCATATGTCCTTACAGATGTTTTTCTCCAGATATGTGATAGACAGCATTTTAAGATAACCAGAATTATGATTGATAACGTTATACCAAGATAGATTTTTAGAAATTTCACACAATTTCTAGAGTACTTAATAACATGCATCCATACAAATAACTCAAAAAGGTTTATCATCAGTTAGTTGACAATGTGTCCCGTGTATCTGAACAATAAAACTAATTAGTATAACATCTTTCATAAGGTAAGAGACAGATCCTTTGAAGTCTGATTTAAGATAACCGTAAGGAAATGGGGTACGATGGTACTATAGTTGACAAGATGTGTGTGTCAATTCGGGCAACTTGAGTTCTAATCAGAGAAAGGTGAAAAGAGGCACCGGGAAGCTTGGCTGCAAAAGTTTTACCTTTGTAGCTGACATCGAAGGGACTTCAGGTGGTGTGTATGATGGCACGAAGGATAGGGGAAAAATCAGGTTACAGGCAGACCAGGAAGTCGCCAACATCATGGACAGATAGGAGTTTTAAATGGAAGATCCAGAGTCTGAAAGGTCTCTTCCCTGGGCAGTCAGTCACCTGGGAGACACAGGCAACGGGTTATCCTCCCGATCAGGGAGCAACAGAAGCAGGCAAAGAGAAGAGAAAGCAGGTGAGGGGAGGAGTCTGGTTAACTCATTATTGACCAGGGGAGTTCTGCAGAAACTAATGCTTGTGGCTGTGAGCTGGCTGGCCAGAAACTGTTGTGTCACTAACACTTTGTGGGTTATTACAGTCACTAGTTACATCTGACACACCTGGAAAGTCTTCCAATTTTCATGAAATGTTGTCTTCCATCCACTCTTACGTAGAAGCAAAGGAGCATTCTCCAGCACTGTGAGTTTCACGTTCATTTTCTTTATCAGAATCAATCACTCAGGATTTTTGTCTCCTTGTTAGTTTAATTAAATGTCTCTGAATCAGAACTATATGCTGAAAAACTACCATCTTCCAAGACACTAGTATATATGTCACTTGGAAATCAAAGGAAATACCTGCATAAAATTCTTCACTGAATTCTATGAAATTCTGAACTTCTTCACTCAAAATTTCACAATATGTCATTTTTTAAAATGTCACACTTATACACAAGGTTGGAACAGAAACCTAACAGAGCAAACTGTGATCATGACGATCACAAGTTGTATAATGAACCCTTGATCAATGTGAAGCTCTAACAGTTTCTCACGGTGCTATTAATTGTGTCACCCTCTCAAAGTGTATTGATATGTCTCTGGTCAATAATGTGTTAATAACCCCCCACCATGAATTTCATAGTGAAGGAGAACAGGTGTAGAAATCATGTTAGGTTACGCAGGCCTGGCTCGGTGTCTGGGGACCGCTGTCCACATCATCTGCTTCTGCTGCCAGGAGAGCCTGAGGGTGAGACTGCAGATGGCTCTGCTGTCCGTTCATGTCCTGTGACTCCTTGCAGGTGGGACAGAGGTTTTCAAGCTTAGCTGTTCAGGGACTGGTGAGCAGTACCAGAAAAGGTCATTTCCCAGGAGGGGAGCAGGAGTCCTTCAGCTGGTGTCTTTTTTCAACGGACATATTCTCCAGCAAGTAGTGGGCAAGTGGTATCGGTGGCAGGTTGTAATCTTGTTCAGCGTAAGTTTCTTCAACCTGAGGAGGAACTGACAGTAGATGACCAGCGATTTTTTCATGGGTTCTGTTGGGTAATGGGAGGGTCAGAGTGTGGAGAATGAGTCTGTTTTTCAAAGGCAGGGGACCTTAGATTCAGAAGGCCCAGGGACAGCACTTTGGTCGCCTCCTCATTGGGTTTTAATGATGTCACCAGTCTTCTGTCCTGTCCTGAAGGCAGCCTGTACAGCAGAAGCAGGGACTCTGCGGAGTTCTGAGGCTGCCAGCCAGTGAAGTGAGTTCTCAGTCACTGTGCAGAAATGATGCGGGTGCCCCATACAGGGAGGATGTTTTAAAGTCATTTCTTTGCTACAAAAGAGGCAGCTGCTTATCAACAGGAAAACGCTTCTACCCAGCAAAAAACATACAGCTCATGACCAATACGTATTTGTCCGTTTGTTTACTCGTTGTTAACAATTATGTTTAATTAGAAAATTTCTCTTGCCATTAAACAGCTAGCCAATGTCTTATCTTTTTACAGACACATTTTGTAACCAAGATAACATGAACTTATTTGAATAGTAAACACAAGTAGAATCAAATTATGTCTGCATTATATCAATATTTAACACACCTACTTTGATCAAACCAACAAATGTAAGATCACTCTTGATTTATCCCAGATCATGTGAGTTTGAAAAATGTTTGGGCTAAGTTTCTGTATTTCTGAGTTTTAGAATACTGAATTTGATAATCATTTTTCTTTAAGCCAATTAGATGCATTTTTTACAAAGTGATTATATAGTACCAGTCAGAGGCAGAAACACATTACAAACCTACCATCGGTTCAGTTCAGTTCAGTCGCTCAGTAGTGTCCAACTCTTTGCGACCCCATGAATCACAGCACACCAGGCCTCCCTGTCCATCACCAACTCCCGGAGTTCATCCAGACTCATGTCCATCGAGTCAGTGATGCCATCCAGCCATCTCATCCTCTGTCGTCCCCTTCTCCTCCTGCCCCCAATCCCTCCCAGCATCAGAGTCTTTTCCAATCAGTCAACTCTTCGCATGAGGTGGCCGAAGTACTGGAGTTTCAGCTTTAGCATCATTCCTTCCAAAGAAAGCTCAGGGCTGATCTTCAGAATTGGACTGGTTGGATCTCCTTGCAGTCCAAGGGAGTCTCAAGAGTCTTCTCCAACACCACAGTTCAAAAGCATCAATTCTTTGGCGCTCAGCCTTCTTCACAGTCCAACTGTCACATCCATACATGACCACAGGAACCTACCATGTACATACACAAACATACAGACAGATGCAGGGGTCGGGAAGCTTTGGTTTTAAAATTTTAGCCATGAGACAGGTACAGTAAAGCAGAATTTACTAGTTGATAGAAAAATTGTTTTATCCAAATCCTGTTTCTGGACATTCGAGTAAGTTAAACTTACCTGCTCAAAATAGGAGTTCCTTCAAGGACTTTTCTTTCTTAAATTCAGATCTTTTACAATGTCTGCAAGCATTCTGAAGTGAATGGTCTATGTTTGGGGATTGATAAAAAGAATAGGTGGCCTTTGATTTGCTTCTAAACCTGTGATTCTATTTTTGTAAAGATTAGGTTTATAAGACCAAGGACAGGGTGCAATGTGAATGACATCACAGGCTGTCCCATGCCTCCAACTATATCATCTTCTGTTTGCTTCTGTAGATCATGAAGAAGATTGACTAAGATGGAATTCAAAAGATTCCTATGCTCCAGATTTAGAGCTTTGTCTCTGGAATGTTCTTCTTTCCCTCTGGGTACACAGTTTCATTTTGACTTAGGAACTTTATCCCCAATAGGTTCTGAATATCAGCTTCCAGTTTGGCCAACTTCTGACCATAGAGCCACATAAACAACCTTTTAAATATCTTGTCAGGAGGACAAACAGTAAATATTCCTGGCCATACTGAAAGACCTCATGGATGCAAAGAGGCATTCCCAAAGAGGGTGCCAAGGATACCACCCTTCCAGATCCAGAGCCACTCCCATAACCAAAAGGGAAGACTCAGTTCGCCCTGAGGGCTGGAACCCATCAGGCAGGACCTCAGCTACAAACAGGTGCAATTTACATTTCTGTGGTACTCGCCCAACCTGACGGTCACCAAGTTCTCAGGACACAAGACAGACAAGAAGGCAACAATGGCCCCTGAGAGAGAAAAGATCAATCAGTGTGTCTGGATTTGGAAAGGGAGGGGTGTGAAAGTTTACCTTTCTCTCTCAGCTGGCCATGGCAGGCAGATTCAGGAGAACTGACTCTGGTCGGGATGCTCACCCTGGCTGTTGTCTGCCCGATTGACCAGGATCCCATTTGCAGGCTCTGGAACAAGTAGGGTTTAGAGTGTAGCTTCACTAGCTACTGAGATTCAGCAAGGTTTTCCATTAATTTTATTATTAGTTTCCCCTTGGCTATGGAAGGGAGTAACTGGAAGCAGTTACAGGAGAATCCCATGAAGTCCCATCAACCCTGGGAGAGCCCAGGGGGTGGGGGGGCTTCCTCCTTTGGGGATAGATTTAGGGGTGTCTGTACAAGCACTAACTTGACAGGCTTTTGTTACAATCTCGCAGTCTCTTCCAAGTGGGGAGAGAATGCAGACAGAGGACAAGCAGAATGAATCCAGGAGGAGTTAAAGTTTTACTCTTACTTTAGGTATCTCTTGTGTCTTTAAGTTTTTTATTAGCCTTTTTCAGTGAGTTTCAGCGAAGCTATACGGGAATTTTGAAGCCTTTTGCAAGCTTTATCATACCGACTAAACTAGGCATCCCAATCCACCTGTTTGATGTGGACTTCTGAAGTGAACAATCTTGTGTAACGGGAACACTCCTCCTGGTGGCCACCGTTATTCTAGTTTATCTTCAGTAAGAGCAGTCCATGTGCAAGTGGAGAGACCACAATGTCTTTTAACATAAAACCGCTGGGGGTAGTTCCTAAGGTGGTGGTGGGGGCACTCTTAAAACATTTAGGTGACTGGGATCCATTTGTGGAGTTTTTCCTAGAGCAGAGAAAATCCTCGAAAGCCTCAGGGGTAAACTGAGGGCCAGGACTCAGGTCTGACAGCCTGTCTCTCACAGGAGACTTCCTTTTCCTGGTGGACGGCCGGTGCCCCGTATGTCAAGACCCCCGACCAGGGCTTCCTCAATACACTCAATTTTCTTGCAGGTGGCCGGGGACGTGTGCCCCTTCTGGGCCGTGACCACATTTTCCTACCTGGGAGCCTGGGCTCTGGAGATGGTTGTCTCTCATCAGGTGCTTGACCCATGCCCTCCAATTTTTGTTTTAATTTTTCTCTCAGGAAAACTACATGTTTAAATGTAAACCAAGTGCACTCTAATTCAGAAACTAAAAAAGTACTCACCAGAAGGACAATCTGTCTTTGTCCAAATCTGGAATAAAGTTGGAGAGAACCCAAAACAGAGGAATCTTGGACTCTGAAGTCCTCTTGGGATCCCAAGGCTGTCACTGCTGTTAAAAAAAAAAAAATTCAATTAAGTAAAAATCTTGTTGGCTTCATTTATTCAAGTTGCAACCCAATTCCTTGTGGAATTAGAAACTGTCTAATTCTAAATTAGTCCTGTCTTACAAACCTAGTCTCTACAAGAACAGAAATGCAGCTCTGAAGCCATTCAAAGCTCAGCCAACCTTTTATCAATCCCTAAGCAACCCCTCTTCATCTCAAAAGCGGGGGTGGGGGGGGGGGAGGGTGCAGACATTGTAAAAGACCTGGATTTAGGAAAGGAAAGTCCTTCTTGGAGGAACTCCCATTCTTTTCCGGTGCCTTTGAGATGGGAATGTTCCACCTGGTCTCCTCCAGGAACTCTAACCCAGGCCAGCTCTTAGAAACTTCAGGGAGGTAATTCTTATCAGAAGGAAAAAAAGAGAAGCAAGGGTATGGGGAGCTTAGGTGAATGAAAAACCTTAAGTGTCTTCTCCACAACTGAGCAGCTAACCTTAATTTATTCCAGCTTCCAGAAACATGACTTGGACCCAACTGTTCTTTTATCAGGGCTTCCCAGGTGGTGCTAGTGGTAAGGAACCCACCTGCCAGCACAGGAGATGTAAGAGACATGGGTTCGATCCCTGGGTCAGGAAGATCCCCTGGAGGGGAGGGCACGGGAACCAACTTAGCATGTATGCATGTTCTTTTATAAACTAGAGGGTTTTGCATGATAGCACCTGCCTCACGGCTGAGGGCAAACAAGGAGCTTGGTGGTTCTCTTTCCATCTCTGCCTTTCCTTCCTGCCCCTGGTGGTCACCTCCTCAGGAGGAAGCGGTCAGCCTTGTACTGAGAAAGCCACTTGTCCACACTCAGTCACTTGCCCATCTCTGACCAGTGACTGGGATTAGAAGACTCCACTGGTCCCCCTGGGCCACTTGGCTCCCCTCAGTGAGGGCAGGGGGGACACCCTGGTGGAGGGCACCACCAGGTCAACACAGAGAGAGAGGGCTCGCCCTCCCAGTAAACAGCATATGTCCACATGGGGTCCAACCACCTTCTGCCACGGAGTCTCTCAGGCACAACGGTAAGGTCAGTTGTCAGGAGGAGAGTATACAGGGTGAGTGTGATGGAGTCAGCCACTTATCACCTGAAGACAGTGATGATGGCCACGGCCAGTTCCAGAATTGAGGACCTTCGTGTCACTTTGCTTCTGAAGCCACCTTTCAGCATATTAACCCCAGCATACATTTCAGGGGATCCAGGCACAGGACTCTCTTTAAAGGCCACAGTATGCTCCCAGAGGCCTTTGGTCTTGCTGCGTTGATGGGTTTTTTTAAAAAGCCAGATGAGAAACCTTCACAAAATCCAGAATGCCTTCATCCCCTTGTTCCTAGAAAAATGACAGCAAATCAAATAAAAAAATGGTGATAATGGCTTATGCTCAGTCATAAACTGGGACACGACATTGTGTATAAGATGCTCTTAAACCCACTGTTGTCTGCATCTCCTTCTGCCCAGCACTGGGCATGGAAAGGGTCAGCCGCAGGCAAGGGGAGAGATCCCCTTCTGTCGTTTATGCTGTTTCCAGACAGGTGTTTCTACCCCCAGCAGCATGTGCTCTGGGAGGTCAAACTCAAAAATCCAGCCTGAACACCACCGAGACCTACTAACCGAGAGGCACCGACCAGTGTCACTCACAGGAACGTTACTCAAAACCGAAGGCTGAGGTTAGAGGCCTGCGGGTTTGGAATCAGCACAAGTGAACTCTCTGGAGTTACTAGAAGTAGAAGCTCAGCGTGAAGGAAGAGCACACGAGGTGATCCAGGCCATCCTGCCTACAGCTGCTTCCGCACAAGGCGTGGGGGTCAGCCGTCCCCACGTCAGGGCCTGCGGGGCAGGACAGGAGAGGAAGGCAGGAACCCTCTCCTCAGGCGGCATGGCTGCCTTTCTGAACCAGCCTCTGGGAGCCTCCTGGGCAAATTCAGGCCTATCTTCACTAAGATGAGGTGTGATCTTCATCTTGCCCTGGAAGAGCTAGCTCAGGATGAGTGCAGAGGGACTATTTTTCCAAGGAATGATGCCGAGTAATGGTTCTGGGCTTTGACATAGCCCTGTGATGGCCTCTTGATACGCAAGAACTACAGCTGACCCTTGAACACCACAGATGTGAATGCACAGGTCCACTTATACTCAGATAGTTTTTCCAGTAAATACGCAGCCAGCCTTCATATCTGCTGAGCAGGAACCGCAGATATGAAGGGCCCACTGTCCTTCCATCAGGGGCTCAAGCAGCCTTGGACTTTGGGATCCAGGCGGCTCCTGGACCCAATCCCCTCCAGATACCCATGGATGACCATACCTCCACCCAACCTGCATCGTGACACGTACCTGAAAATCTTTAATGGCCTTTCTATACACTTTCACTTTGAAAATATATATTTTCAATACTTTTTTGATCATCACACAATACATGTTATCAAGTAAACAGCATTTAAGACTCCATTCAAAAATATCACCTCAGTTTCACTACAGGGAAACCTGCCACTTCAAATGTGCTTCCAGGACAGAATAAAAATCTAGTAAACTTAGTTATGCCTGGAGTCTGAGGGAGGACAAACCAAGCAACTATTCCGAGAAGAAAAGAATCCTAAGGACTCCAGCCCGAGAGGTTCTAGGCCTTGGCTGCACGGAGAGTCACCTGGGGGCTTTGAAAGCTCCTGATACACAAGCACACCCCAGACCAATTAAGCTAGCGGGGCCGGACAGGAGTGTTTCGAAGGCTCCCGGGTGACTCCCACATGCACCCGAGCCTGAGGACTGCTGCATGTTCGCTCCCTCTCCCTCCACAGACGGTCAAGGATGTTTTCAGTCCCCGAGAGTCTGCTGTCCACAGCACTGTCCCAGGCCCTGTGAACACGTCCTTCTGAATGCAGGCTGCAAAGTGTCATTCCCCACTAATGGTCTCCTCTTCTCCTTGGGTCCCTGCAGGAGCTACGGTGACAGCTGTTTCCTGGACTCTTCCCTCTATCCAGAACTAGCTGATGTCCAGTGGTACGGGCAGGAAAAAGCCAAGCCCGGGACCCTTGTGTGAGCCCGCCGGCCTCCACCTGACCGCCTCGCCGCCATTCTGAGATCACCTCACTGCCTCTCATTTGCCTTACCCAGACGCACTGTCTCCCTGCACCAGCTTCAGCCCTCAGCACTTTTTTTCTCCCGTCTCCGCAACCCCTCACCCTCAAAAAACCTGACTGAGGAGACATTCTGGAAGGTTCCGGTCCCACTGTGTGTCCCCTGGCTCTCTTGCCCAGAGAGCCAGGCACCAGTCCTCAATGGCATCTTGGTGCCCCCCCACCCCTCCGTGACAGCCCCCAGGCCAGGAACCGGCGGGGAAGCTGGTTGGCATGGATTCCCGTGGACCAGTGGCACTGGCCAGACCAGGGAAGGGACTTAGCACAGGGTGATCCAGAAAGACTAGGGAAGCCGAGGCCCACCTGCCACCTGTAGGCCATCCAAGCATGTTGTGAAGAGGCTGCCTCAGGGGAATATTCAGCTGAAATATTTCCTAGGAGGAGTGGCTGTTGGCGGAGGGGGAGAACGGAAACAGGAAGCTGAACACGTCAGAGACGCATCCGAGGATCACAATCAGTTCTACGCTGCCAAAGATTAAAAAAAAAATAAAAACACACACAAAAAAATTAAGAGGGCCCAAGAGGAAGACATTCCTTCTGCAATGAAATCTCTTAAATCCTCAACTGCTACCACATCCCACATGTGGAAGTCGACCATCTGTGACGTGTCCCCCTCTATAACCCTTCCCTGAACATTCACCTCCCTCTCCACCGAGAGCCTGAAAACTCACCCAATGTGATGGGCAAGTCGGAGAGCCCCCAGCTAGCATTGCTGACTTGGATCTCCACGAGCCTGGACGCGAAGGAGAACAGCCCTGTGGGGAGCAACAGAGAGTCCGCTCGGCCCCAGCCTGCATGGGGGTTCAGTCCAAGACACAGAGCTGCTTTCCTCTGGGGATCTGTAGGAAGCGTAAGGTGATGGTTGCCAAAAGTGGTTCTCTCTCATTAAAACAACCAGTAAAAGTGTATCCTATTTTTTCGCACAAGGTGTTTCATTTGATTTTTTACGGGAAGCCAAGGGAAAAAAGCACATTACAATCCATTAAGGTATTTACCTGTCACGGCCCATTTTCTGTTTGTTAGCACTTGTGTGACAAAGAGCTCAGATCCGACGTCTCAGCACCCGGTGACCACTGTGTCACTTCTTCCAAGAACCCAACTATGCCCTTAGATAGGAAGACTGTACTCACGTGTCTACTAGCTGGCAGGCAGAGCAGGGTTGAAAAAATATATCAGCTCCCGGAGGGCCCGGATGCCTGTGACACCATCAGCTACCTTGATGTATCACGGTCTGCAGGTACCAAAAAAGGAAGAGGGAAAACAGGTGTGTGGGAGCTGCCTGTTTACATGTGTGTTGAGCTATGCTCAGTACACAACTGGAAAGCCATCCGTTTCTTCAAAGGCCTCAAAATACTTTTCTAATACTAACAAGTGCACACTCTGAGTTGGCTTGTTTCAAATGGCACAAACACGGTCTCCACAGAGATGGGACGCTGTGCTTACCTGGCGCAAGTAGCGGGGTGTGGGGGGGGGGTTAATTTTTTTCTCACTTATAATGACTCTTCCTATTGGAAAGGCAGTGGACAGCCAGACAGGAGCTGGGTTGGCTGTAGATTTGTGGGTAAGCAGAACTGAAGCTAGCTTTAGCATAAAAAGAAAAGTCTTTTTTTTTTTTTTTAATGTATATGTAATCCAAGAATAACAATAGACTCTACCAGACCAGAAGGGTAGGAATGGATACTTACCAGTGGTTAAAAACGCAACAACCACGGTGTTTCCCCCGCTGCAGCTCGGAAAACACTGTGGGATTCCTCTGGGGTGCGGAGCAGGCTGGGGCCAGTTGGGACGGTTCAGGGCCTGGCTCCCTGGCTGTGTTGGTGATACCAGCTTGCGGAAGGGAGTAATATTCATAGAACGCTCTGGGGGTAGACCCTGCAGGGTAAATAAAATTGATGATAATGTTATTAAAGGATTCTGGGGATTGACATGGGGGGAGCGGTGCTGCTCTTACTTGACAGTCAAGAGTTACAAACAGCAAGTTTTTTCCCTTCCCATTTGGAAACAAGTCTCTACGAGGCCAGATTCTTTCTCCCAAAAGAAGATGCACAAATAATCAAACTGAACTCTGTGCCACAGTTAAAAGTCAAAAGGGAACTAGAGGAGGTGACAAGCTTATATGGCTACAGGGCATACACAGGGACACTAGTTTGAAATCAAGTTGGAAGTCATCTCAATCAAGTTTTTAGCCCAGCTGGGTTATAAGGAATGACAGACAAAAATTCTCTCTCAACACGTGGGTTTGGGATTCAGGAGGCAGAAAGGAGTGGAGGTGGGGGAGGCGGGTGGAATTACAGTTCAGACGAACATCCTGATAGTCTGGTAGCAAAGACGGAGATTAAGTAAAACAGGTTTTACTGTTGAGCTGCATTCATGTTCCTACAAGATGTACATAAAGTGTTGGTCCTGTGAGACCGACATGATTAATGATCAGTGTGGTGGGAAGTGATATAGTTATTGTACACAAGCACTGGCAAGCTCTTTATATTTCCCTATTTCTTTAAAGCAAACTAAGAGGAAATACGAAACCCTGGTCTGAAATAAAGTCCCTATTGGATTCTTTGGATACGTGTAAGAAACTGCCTGTTGAGCCAGAAGGCTGGTAAAAACACCTGCATCAGCCTTTGTTGTGAGACAGGTGGGTTTTTTAATTTTCTTATATGCAGGTGAGTGTTGCAACTGTTCAAATTCCACTTTGTTTTCATTCGGTATTAGTTTAGTTCTTCATAGAGCAAACCCCATCCAGGTGCTATCAGATGACCAGTTACTGCTTAATTAACTAGGTGTAAAGTTTTACATATACATTCATGTCAATAGTTTATTACAAGTTGTGTAAAACGGACTCTAGTTTAATAATGGGGAGGAAAGGATTAGGTTGCTCCTGAAACTGACTTGTAGAGCATGTAAGATGATTTTACTGGATTCTGTTCATCTGTAATCAATGACAAAGATGTATGTTGTAGACAAAGTTGCAGAATTAAAAAGAAATCTGCTTTTAATTTATTCTTTTTGTATTAAGAATTTGTATAGTACCTTTACATTTTGCAAAACAGTGTTGTCAACACTTATTAAAGCATTTTCAAAATGAAAAGATCTCAGCTGCCTCTTGGACATTCTGTTTGTGTCTAACTGATCAATGCCTATGTACGCTCCAAGGAGCTGTAATTCAGTTGCCTGTGTCCTCATCGGGCTCCTTTTTTTGACAGGCCAACTGAGGAGACAGGCAGGCAGCTCAGCCTTTTTCCTACCACTGCTGTTCATTGTACCACAGCTCAGACTCCATCCCCCACCCTCCAAATCCTATCACCAAAGCAACAGCCCGCTGGGCCTGCAGGTACAAAGCCCTGCACTGAGGGACACAGCAGTAACGGGCTGACTTAGTGGAGCCTTAGCTGCCGTCGCACCCTGGCCCCCTAACCCACACTGCACCTCCTCACTAGCAAGGAACTAGAAATCTGACGGGCAAAAGCACCCCAGGACGGAGAGCCTGGCTGAAACATCTGCCGCTAGTGTGGGCTAACCCTCCCAGAAAGGGAAAAAAGCCACTGAGAACAGACTCAAAGCACATCTGAAGCGAGCCCATCAGGACAGCATCTTACACCAAAGCCTGTCTGTCCTTGGCAAAGCTACCAGGGCCTCCTATCAAAAGATAATCAACACTGATTTCAAACAAATAGGATCTTCTGTTAATAAGTCTTTTACATGTAAACATGTTGCTGCTCAGGAAATAAATCTACTGTCTCCTATTAAGCTCTATCACCTGAAAGCAACCAACCCACAGGAAGATGGAACTTTCCCGTTTCACACACACACACACACTCCCCTTACACTGTGACAAGGCAATTCCAAAAAGTCATTATTTTGGTTAGTAGAGAACACAAAGTAAATAGCTGGTTCCTGTAGAAAGCATTAAAAATAGGTCTTACTCCAAAACACCAGTTCCAACAAGCTCAGACATGAAATTCCTCTAAAAAGAGGAATATCAGAGAAGCCCTGATGGGGGTCAGCCAGCAGGCAGTGGCCACAGCTGAAGTCAGCCTTTCCCTGCATGTTCTGCAGTGGTCCCAGGTCCTCTGCATCTAACGGAAGAGGGTAAAATGAGCCCGGCAGATAGGAGATAAGCAAGTGTGTCAGTGGGATCCCTCAGGGATCTCTCGTTCAAGAGGCTGCCTGGTGAGATAGCAGAGACGAGCAGACCGGACAGAGACACGACCTCTCTCTGCCTTGCACAGAGTCTCACTCCCAGCACAGTCAGTATCTATCCAGGTAAGAGCTGAAGGGCCTGTACTGCAATTCAGGAGGATGAATCTGCAGTTCAGCAGGTTAGCTGATAAGGCTCATACATGTGCAGTTGCACCAAAATTTATTTTTTCATCAGAAACCCACTTTACTCTCCATAAATCTTTATCCCCATAAACAAGTAGTTTCCTTTTTTCACCCATTCATCCTATTTTCCATCAAACCCTTTCTAATAATGCTTCCCTTCCTCCCACTCTACCAAAACCCCTCTTATCAAGGTCAAGGATGACTCTCCACATGCAAGGGTTAATTCTCTTAGGTTAATTTTGTAAGGTGACTTACCAGCAGCACTGGGCATGGCTGATCCCTCTTGCTTCCTTCATGGAAAGACTCTTGTCACTTGAATCCAGGACAGGACATCGTCTGGTTTTTCCTCCTTAATACAGTCAGGGCTTCTGCCCAGCTCCTTGATGGCTTTTGCTCCATCTCCCCAAGGTCTACGCACTAGTGTCCCAGAGCTCAGTTCAAGCTTTACCGTGCAGTCACTTCCTGTAGCTCTCATAGTGCCCATGGTTTAAAATGTCATCTGTGTGCTGTTGCTGCTAAGTCACTTCAGTCGTGTCCAACTCTGTGCGACCCCATAGACGGCAGCCCACCAGGCTCCCCCGTCCCTGGGATTCTCCAGGCAAGAACACTGGAGTCGGTTGCCATTTCCTTCTCCAAAGCATGAAAGTGAAAAGTGAAAGTGAAGTCGCTCACTCGTGTTCGACTCTTCACGACCCCATGGACTGCAGCCCACCAGGCTCCTCTGCCCATGGGATTTTCCAGGCAAGAGTACTGGAGTGGGGTACCATTGTGCTAAGGGCATCTGTACTTCTCCCTGGACCTCCTCTCTGAAACTTGTATATCCTGCAGCCCACTCAACAGCTCCACACGGATGTCTAATGTGCTAACACATCTGGAAGTGAATTTCTGAGCTACCCTCCAAATCCGCTCCATCAGTGACGTCCCCCAACCAAGTTAGAGGCACCTCCAGTCTCCCAGGGCTCAGGCCCAAATCCTTGGACCCACCCATGATGACCTCCTGTCCTTGTTGCATATGCAGCCAACCAAATGGATGTGAAATCCCTGCCCTTGTTCTCTTGGGGGTGGAGGGAAAGAAATAATAATGTATACAACACATTAGAAGGTTGGAAGAAAGCAAGGTTGGTCAGTGGAAGATTCAGCCTCTGACAGGTGGAGATACACCTTTCCTCCAAGTAAGGTAAGAAGAGGTGGTAAGTGTGGAGGCAGCGACAGACCTTAGGCCTGTGTCCGTGTTCCACCTGCTGTGAGGAAAACTAGGTGAGGCCACCTTCCAGATGACAAGGGAAAGACGGAGGATCGGGATGCAGCGGTCACGGGGAGAACAGCCCCAAGCAGAGAGGGGGTGGGGCACGCGCTCCAGGCCTCTCTCGGTGCCCAAGGACACTGGACACAGGGTGGGAATCCCCTCCAGTGGCACCGCGGTGGGGTCGGGGAGCCATCGGAATGAGCCAGGCCCAGGTTGTGTGGGACAGTGTGGCCAAAGGACAACGGGGGAAGAGAGAAGACGGTCCTGGTGAGAAACTGGAGTGATGATGATGGACTCCAGATGGATTACGGAGAAGAGCAAAGCCAGGAAGATGCCGAGGAAGTAGAAAGAAGCAGAGGAACGAATGCAGAGAAGGTGTTGAAGAGACTGAGGCAGAGCAGAGAGGGAATTAAAGGGAGAGGGCACAAGGACAGGACTTCGCGACTAGACAGGAGGTAACACCAGTTTCCCCGGCATCTTGGTTCTCCACGCTTGGGGTGAACCCCACGAACTGGGAGCAAAGTCCATGTGTGCTGGAGGGAAGCCAACCTGAGCTGAAGGCTGTGGGAAGGGGACCCATCACACTTCCCCTCAAGCAGGAACCAGAAATCTGGCTGCCAAGCATGTCAATTATTATAACAGAAAAGACTGTTAACCAGAAAGTGAAGAGGTGACAGGAAAAGGGGGACCCTGAGGTATCACAGAGATGAGAACCACAGGAAAAGCCACTGGTCTCAGGGCTGGAAACAAAGACAAGGGACTCTGAAGACTTAGAGGTTTGAGGAGCTGGGAATCAAACCTTTGAGACCTGGATGCTGCTCGGGTGGCTCGGGTGCCTCAGGAACTTGGCGGGACCCCACAGAGCTAGGATTCAAATGTCTGGAGAGGAGCACTGGCTGATGATGCTGCAATGGTTCTACAGAAGTGTGGAAAACCTGTGAGCAGGGACCACCTCCTCTAGGAATGCCAAGTGTCACCGTGGGCTGCAGCCCACGGCTGGGCCACCACCACTGGGGACAGGTAGTGAACACGGAGGAAGAGGGCCTCCCTCCCTCCTAGGGGCTCCTGTCTCCCACGTGGCCCATGATCGGTAGAACCTAACACAAAGCCAGTCGCAGAGGAGAAATGTGGTCTGCAGAGCCTGATCCCAAAGCAGAGTGTGGCAGGTGCAGGGGAGAGGCTGTCAGTCAAAAAGTAATTTTCTATAAAGGACAAAAACCATACATACCTTTTTGGCTCAAGTTTGTGTAATGTCTGTTACTGCCCTAGAAGGAACGGTGGTAGTTAACAAGTCAAAGCATACCAAGATACTTTCTCCCCGAATGACAGAATCACAAGTGTATGTTTTCTCAGATATCTTTCTCACCCACAGAGGTATCCGGAGTTTATTCCTCTCAAAGTCACTCCTAAGCCTAGTGGAGATTTGGGAATAACTCAGAGAGGAACAAGAGTTCGATGCCTCTGTCCTACAGAGTGACACGAATCTCTACCACAGGTCGACCTCCGTCTGCTCTGCAACCTGGCTGTCTATGGACTGCCATTAACATACACTGGGTCCAGGTTTTCCTGCAGCTGAAGCAACCTGGTGCCGATACCCACGAGCTCATTCAGGTGAACACTAACATGCTTAACACGTATCTTATGAGAATGGCAAAAACGCACCAAGTCTTAATGAAATGGCAATCTAGTACCACTACAACGTTTAACAATAATACAAAAACACATTATTTCTCTCCTCTCAAATCCCATACGCAGGCACTGCACTATGCAAAGATTATTTTATTTAGGATTCACATGACTTTTTATAAAATCTATCTGGTAAAGATAGCTGACAAAGGTTATGTCAATATCTGAGCTAGTGATAAGACTATTTCCCCTATGCAGAGAAAATGGAGAAGGGAATGGCAACCTACTGCAGTATTCTTGCCTGGTGAATCCCATGGACAGAGGAGCCTGGAGGGCTACTGTCCATGGGGTCACACATAGTCAGACATGACTGAGCAACTAACACTATGCATAGAAAACCTAACATAAAGTCAAGCCACAGAGCAGAAGTATTTATAACACACACTGAACACAGGCCTCAGCCAGAGCATATAAGGAACTGTGTTAAGTCAGTAAGAAAAAGGCCAGGAATTCGGTAGAAAAAAGTGGACAAAAATAAAAACTTGAACAGAAGATTTCACAAAAGTTAAAATCTCAATGGCCATGAAGTACATATGAAAAATGCTCCACTTAATTTTCCTCAGCAAAACGCAAAGTGAAACTACAACATGGTACCATGTTAGCCCGTCACAAGAGCTGAAGTGGACAAGAGCTGAAGCTGAAGTGACCGAGGACATTCCAGGAGGGGCCAAGACCCCTCGAGTCCCGCACATGGCACTGTGGACTGGCACGAGCCCCTCAGAAAGCTCTTTGGCACCACCTTCTGAGTACACACATACCCAAACATTTCTCAACTTCATATAGACCCTAGAGGAATTTATAATTCACCAAAAAATACATGTACAGCATTCATACCCAAAGTGGAGATGACTCAAATGTCTATCAAATGTAGAATGGGATAGAGAAATGAGAATCAAAGAAATCACAATGAGGGACTTCCCCAAGTGGTCCAGTGGCTAAGAAGCTGCAGGGAGCCCGGATTCAAAACCCTGTCAGGGAACTAGATCCTACCTGCTGCAACTAAGAAGACTGAAGATCCTGCCTGCCACAGCTAAGACCTGGTGCAGTCAAACAAACAAACAACAAGCAAACTAACTCACACGGGGAATGACTGCTAATGGGTCCCGGGTTTCTTTCGGGGTGATGAAAGTGTCCCACATGTGCTGCTGACTGCACAATTCTGAATATTCTAAAGACTACTGTACCCTTTGAATGGGTGAATCTTACCGTACACGCATCCAATCAAGAAAGATGTTTTTTTAAATAACGACAGCAGAAATCAAGGCCATGGCTCTGTCCTGATGAGGCATGAAGAGATTTCTGGGGCACTAATAACATTATCTTTCCTGACTTGGATGATAGTTACTTTGAGACAGCTTCACTCTGAAAAAGTTGTATGATATGGTATCTTTCTGATGTGTGCACTTTGCTGTATATGTTACAACTGAATAAAACTTTGAAGGAAATGAAGGGAATGAAATCTAGCTGCGAGTCTTGGGAAATAATCATCAAAGGGCTAAACAAACCCTCAACAGGTAACTGATTAATACTAGACTCCTGCTATCTCTCTCTGCCTCAACCCTAACTCATAGTTTAAACAATCTCATATTTTATATCTGTTTATTCTTGCTTTACACAATGTATAGTCAGCCCAAGGTAGTCACCTATTCTTACCATTAATTTTCTTACATGAGGCCTGTCCTGGAGGTTCTCTCTATGCACAAGTCACCTCATTTGAAACCTAAGAATTATTGCTTCAAAAATATTTAACAACTGAAATACTCAAGGTTTTATAATATGCCAATTTCCACATAAACCTTGAGAGCTAAGTGTTCTCTATTAAAAAATAAATAAATAGAAGAAATGAGTCCTTTTGCCCTAAATTCATCCACCAGGTCACTTCCTTCTGTAACTCTAATTCTTTTTAACCTGTGGTTTTCAAACTGCTGGTCACAACACATTAATGAGTTGTAAGCCACTTTTAGAGTCATACCAGCATATTTTTAAAAGAAACACAACAGGAAAGAAAAATCAGAAAGCACCGCTCATGGCATGGTCAGGGAATACACATAGGTGATACTGGGTCCCACCTATTTGTTATGGCTGACTGTTGAGCTATAGTCAAAGCATCTCAAAGCCACAACTTTAATCCTCCCACTTTACGAGATGCAAAACTGAAATCAGGCTCAGAGGACAATGCTAATGGTTCGTGATGTCTCCTAAGTCTCAAGGGAAGAGCAAGTTGGAGAGTAAAGGCAATTTGGTTTTGGCAAGCTGTCAACCCTGGGAGTTTAGAGGGCAAGGAGAGCTGGGTATGCAGATGACTCCTGATGGAATCATCAGCAAGAATCATCAGCAAGGAAGCTTGCTGAATGCCTCAGTGATCACCAGTGACACTCAAAAAGCAGCTCAAACCTTCTTAGCTGCCCTCCGTGGTCAAAGTATGTGTTCATCTTGAATGCTGGGAGAAAGCTGACAATGATTTCAAAGCGGGTGCTTAAGGACAGAGAGGAGAGACTAAACAAAAGGAAGTGGCCTAGTTAAACAAGAGTAACCACTACCATCAACACAAAGATTAGTCTGGGCGAGTTTATAAGAGTTTGTGGAAAAAGGAGTAAATAATCAATACTTTCAAAATAAACTGTTTTGGAAAATGTAAAAACATATATATATACATACAAATATTTTATATGTGTGTGTGTGTATTTTAAATGAGTATGTTTCCAAAATCCTGAAAGGGGTCAGTTCACACCACAGCGACAACTGCCAACCACACTGCATTCCCTCGAGTTAGTCCACGCCACCAGAACTTATTTTTAAATTTCAAAAGATTTTAAGGTTACTGTTAACCATTAAAGGACGAACTAGTGCATAGTCAGAATTCAGCCCATCCAACTGCCGACTCTGATGAAAACCAGTTGCCATAACAGTGTTCCCACAGCGACCCTCTGGGGACTGGGGCTGGCTCCTCATGCTCTAGACAGCTGGAAACTCTTACACAAACCTGCTGTGAGAAAGGGCTTTCAGTTCAAGCCTCCCAGTACGACTCCATACCATAAATTTCTAGGGGATAAAGTTAAGGGACTTCATGGGCGAGGATGTGGAGGAAGGAGGCATGATCCACAAGGTTACGCTCTTGCAGATATTCAAAGGGAACAGCTACATCTCAACCGAAGCTCCCCTTTCACTGAATCTGCCCCACTTAGCTCTACTACCTTTGTAGGTCCAGAAGTAATAAAGGGGTTACTACAGGGCTGAAAAGGAGCCAGTGATAGGATCCACAAGTTCAAATCTACGGAACTCTTTCTTTCAAATAATTGGATTTCTACAGAATTTGTTGTTGTTTAGTTGCTAAGTCGTGTCTGACTCTTCTGCAATCCCGTGGATTATAGCCTGCCAGGGTCCTCTGTCCATGGGATTTTCCAGGCAAAAATGCTGGAGTGTGTTGCCATTTCCTTCTCCAGGGGATCTTCCTGACCCAAGAACAGAACCCGAGTCTCCTGCATTGCAGGCGGATTCTTTACTGCTAAGTAAATACTACCATATTTACTGTGGTCAAATCCCAGGACAATCTAAAGTGCTACAGGGGGCCAGGAGATCATCAGAAGGAAAAACTTAACATTCAAAAGTTGTACTGCTAATCAACCCTATTTTCTATTCCTCCAAATTCTTTTCAAGATGCAGTGCATCCTAAACACTCGTACTAGTGACAGCTACCTTCCCAGCACTGGTCTCTTGGGACCTTCCCCTTCTTCCTACAAGATCCGGGCTGTCCCCTCTCCTCTCTATGTGTCAATTGTTTTTGGCCTCAGTTTTCTTTTCCTAGTTTTTCCCCAAGGGCTGAAATCACAGCCATGGCCTCCAGACTGCCACAGCCCTGTACTGCAATGCTAAAAAATACTGCTGTCTTTGCAGTTGGCAAGAACACTCCTAAGAAACACAGGATTTACTTTTGAGGGAAAACAGTGTTTTATTAGATTTGAATCCAGAAAGACACAACTCCTTTGGAAAGGAGTCTGGGGAGGTGGGGACGAAGAGAGAGAAGAATATACTTATTTCAGGAGTGTGACTGATTTTAAAAGATAGGCCTTTATTGTTTTAGAAACAGCTAAAAATTAGAAATATGTACCATCTGCTGCACTATAATTTTCATGATCTGGAGAATGAGAAAGGTCATTTTTTACTAAACCCCCATGACAGGTAAAGTCCTCTGAAGACCTTTTAACTTCTGGGAAATAGAAAACTTCTCTATGAGGAATCTACACCTTTCAACCTGCCTCCCTCTACCCAAGCCCCAAAATGACTAGCATTCACGGCACCACAGAATACCTTACACACTTTTTTTTCCCCCTCAAACCATCTACCCGTGCTGATCAGTTCTAGAAGGTACTGGTGTCACATGATGCAGTTTCTTCTCTGTGGAATATTAACTCAGGGCAAATGGGAAGACAACACAAAATGAGCTGACTACCATGGTGTGGGCTGCCTATGAATTTTTAAAAAAGTGATCTGTGGAGTATTCATTCAACAATATTTATAAACAAGTTCTATTCAAGACTATATAACTGAAGTCTACATTGTTGTCACATCTTATGAAAGCCTGTCTCTTATTGCTCTACTAAGCTTCATTCAGTTCTAATTAATTTAATAAGAAATGGTTTTCTAAAGTGGGGTGAAGGGCAAGGAACACTGATTCAATTCAGGACAGGAGGCCTCAGCCACCATTGAGCAAATAACCAGCGGACACAATCAGCCCAGCGTAGCCACAGGCCCCACAAGTGGCCAAAATTGGCTTTCAAGGCTTTCCAAGAGGGGCCAGAATAAGTAATTGAATCCACCTGCACTCACTTGGCTGACTCCAGGCTCCACATTCTGGATTCTTCTAAACTCAGAAATGGCTGAAAGTGTGAGCAGCTATAGAGCGTGGATACAGTAAGTGCTTAATAAATACTTCCACTGATTAGTACTACCGACACTGCCACCAGCAGCCTGGCTGTCATCCTGAGGGGAGCACACACTGTCCTGACCAGTGGTCTGGGAAAGCCACTTTGTCTTCACTCTACCACCAACAAGGACACAGTATTTGCCTGGTAGCGTGCTATACATTTTATTTCACTTAAAACAGTGATGCTGTGAGGCATGGACAATGACTACCACCATCTGCAGACAAGGAAGCTGAAGTTTAGAGAGATGAAGTGCCTTGCTCGTGGGTGTACAGACATACACATGCCTGTGTTGCTGAAATGTGAGGCGAGGCAGTTCTGATGTCAGAGTCCCACTCCTACCAGGAGCCGCCAGCACCACTCCACCTGGTCAAGTACCATTCTATTTACCCACCTGTCTCTATCCACTGAATCCTCTCGACTTCTAAAGCGCAGTGATTCATCACAGATATCTGGGTGTGACACTGTGCAAGAGTCAAAAGAAGTCCTCGCTTGAGTGACATCAGACCAAGCCCTTCAACTTGGGCAGTGACAAGAGTCCAGCACCCTTCTCTTTGGCCGGTGAGACGGAGTGTGACCAGCCATCCACCACGGTCTCGGGAGGACGACATTAGCAGGCAGTCCTATTCCAGGAAGAGCCAGCAGCAGCCCTGACAATCCATTTCTTCACCTTGAAACCTTGATGCCTGGGGCTACTGAATTTGAACTTCTGTTGGTTTAATATACCATCTTTGTTTTCCAAACTTCTACTTCCTGTTAATTCTGTTCTGAGAGATGACCAATACTATAATGTATATCTTTAAAGGATAAAAGCTTTAAAACGCAAGATAGACACTTAATAGTAAAAACATTTACATTCAAATATATTGCAAGGTGGCAAAAGTCAAGCAACATTTAAGGACGATCAATTTTCACTAAATGGTTCCATATTTTTGTTGAAAAATATAAAAATATTTCTCTATAAACAAAGCATAAAAGGCAACATGAAAATTACCATATTTTATAGAAATCATTAAGTCCATCCTCAAATGTTCCTCTTTAATCCTTTCATTTCAACTTTTAGGTCTAGAGGGGAAAAGTTATTTTAAACCGTGTCCTGTGACTGTTTTAAATTTACACATTTAAATTACTGGGGAAAGTCTTTAGTACTTAATCTTTTGACTACTTAAAAGTAAGACACAAAAATCACTCTGCAGTCAGACGTGACATGAGAGCCAACACAGGTTCTTAAAACCAAGAGCTGCATTAGGTAGAACTCAGAGACCACAAACTCCTTTTTTCTTCTTCCCTCATTGCAACTGGTGGTGATTCCAGAAGTCCGTGACAGGCTTCCTTAAGCTTCTCTTGATATTTACACACTGCACACAGATCTCATAGTGCATTGTACTCCACACATTTTGATGGATCTGTAGGAAAGTGCTTCTGGCAAATGGTCATTAACCTCTTCAGTCCCTAAGAAAATAAAAAAAAAAATAGTGGTTGGCTATGATATGATTAAACTTTTAAAAATGTTTATTAATTTTTTATTTCTGGCTGCCCTAGGTCTTCACTGCTGTGCACAGGCTTTCTCTAGTTGCGGCGAGTGGGGGCTATTCTCCAGTTGCGGTGCACAGGCTTCTGGCTGTGGTGGCTTCTCCTGCAGTGGAGCACAGGCTCTACAGTGTGCGAGCTCCAGGAGTTGTGGCTCCCCAGCTCTGGAAAAGAGGCTCAACAGTTGTGGCACACAGGCTTGTTTGCTCCGAGGCATGTGGAATCTTCCTGACCCAGGGATTGCACCCATGTCTCCTGCACTGGCAGGCAGATTCTCTACCACTGAGCCATCAGGGAAGCCCTCAAACAACTCTTAAGTGAAATCACCAAAAACAGAACAAAACAATAAGTAAAAAAGCCTGCCAATCCCTGAGGTCCCACAGGAAGCAGATAACACAAATATAAATTACTTCTATGAAGTGAGTTATAATCTAAGAGATTAAACATCAGAGAAACAAGATTTTTCAAACATCTTACTTAAAGTCTTTTGTGGGTTCAAAGACTGTCCATATTATGCTGTCTAAGGACTGGGAGTGTGGAGGGAGGCTATCTTTCAGCTCATTTCCAAGAAAGAAGACGTGCTGGCAAAGACAGACCAGGGAATTTGCTTTCTTCCTAGCTTTTTATTCTTATATCCTGTACCTAAGAGGGTATTTGCTTCAGGATAAAGACCCTTCTGGCTTTAGACCAGCTTTTCCTACTGTGAATTCTAATCAAGTGGATGCAGAATTGGATCCATGAAATCCATGAAAATGTCTGCAATATCGTTAATCTGGGATCCTAAGTTTTCCCAAAGGAACAGGTGAGAAGAGAGGCAAAGCCAGGAAAGGGAACACTGATGAAATACTAAATAGCTTCAGTCGACACCAAAACACAGCAAGTATTATTATGAACCAATAAAGGCAAACTGATGGTAAGACAAGTAGGGGTCATTTTCCTTACACCACAGGATTAGAATTTCAGGCGTCTGTGCCTTTACAGAAGATAACTGTGATGCTTAGATGCACTCACTAAGCTGATTCTCTGATTTAAAAATAAATATTAAAAGAGTCTCCATTATAAAGTTACCATGGAATGTTACAATAAATATTTGCAATAAGGACTGCTAGCACCCAGCACAGATTTTTAAAGGGGCATAATCTCATGATAGCCTATGAATATTTTCCAAATGGAAACAACTCTTCTCAATTAGATCTCTCACGATTTTAGTTTCAAGTTGCTTGAGGATGCTTAAATCAGTAAGATAAGGAGCACCTTAGCTTAGCTTACTGCAAATAACTTAAAATCAGTAGTATTCTTAAATATAGTTTTTACTTATATAAAAATAATACATCTATTTAATAAATCCTTATTCAGGACCTACTATATGCCAAGCAATGTTCTAGGTTGTGGGAATACAGCAAAGAATAAGAGAAAAATCCCAATTCTCATTGAGAATGCATTCTAATAAAGGAAGACGAGAACAGGTGTAAGACAAGAAACAAAATGACTATGTAAATGTCTAATATGTTGAATGATAGTAAGTGCTATGGAGAAGATCAGGCAGGCAAGAGGTGTGCATGCTGTGAGAAGTGACCAAAAGGACTCTGGCTTTCCCTGAACACAAGAGCCACTGAAGCGCTCTGAGCAAGAAAACATCACAGTCTGGTTTGTATTTTAAATGCATCCCTCTGGATGCCGTACAGATACTGAACAAAAGAGAGGCAAGGAAAAGAGCTCAGAGCAGAGACACTGCAACCATCCAGAGAAGAGAGGCTGGTGGCTGGAACCAGGTTGGGGCAGGGGAGGTAGTGAAGGGATCAGATTCCAGATGTTATTTGAATATGGAACCATCACGGTTTGCTGATGTGGGCTGAGAAAGAGAAAAGCCAAGGATAATGCCATGTTTTGTATACTTTAAATGGGTAAATTTAATGGCATGGTATGAAACTCCAGTACTTTGGCCACCTCATGCGAAGAGTTGACTCATTGGAAAAGACTCTGATGCTGGGAGGGATTGGGGGCAGGAGGAGAAGGGGACGACAGAGGATGAGATGGCTGGATGGCATCACTGACTCGATGGACGTGAGTCTGAGTGAACTCTGGGAGTTGGTGATGGACAGGGAGGCCTGGCGTGCTGCGATTCATGGGGTCGCAAAGAGTCGGACATGACTGAGCAACTGAACTGAACTGAACTGATACTGTAATGCCATAACTCTCAACTCCATTGTTACTATGTGTTTGGTCTTGGTCTTTCATGTTGGAAACTTCCACGAACACCTGATGATCCTAAGTGAACATGCATATTTATGAGTAAGGCAATAAGGAGCTAAAGGAAACTCACTGAATGGGCAGGGCTTATCAGTGGAACTTCATTTTAGGACAATATGGCAGTAAGCCAGTTTTTTCAGTGCTGGAATGCTAAATGTTAGTAACTATACATTTTTTCTCTTGGGTCAGTTCAGAGAAGAACTTCCATTCCTGAGCTGGCAGTAAAAGCCCACCTGCCAGCATCAGAGGAACCAAAGGAGAAGAGGAAACAGGGGTCCCATTTGTCAACACATACACTCTCACTTGAATTGTCTGTTCTGAGTAAGGAATCTCACCTTGCCTGATGGTAGAATCCCTCAGAACGTTTGTTTTCTGAAAGAGAGGAGATGGGAATGGGGGCCCACTTGCACAGGAGAAGGAACCTCTGGACAATTTATCCTAATTTCAACCACTCCTTCATTTTCAGCCCCATCCCACAGTCTGGCCTTTTTTAAGTGCCTAAACATCCCATGTCCTGAGCCTTTCTAGATTCTACAGATTCCTCATTAATGACTCCTTAATGACTTTCTCCCCACATAGTATTAACTAAATTGATTTTTTTTAATCATTATTGTTTCCAGGAAAATATTCTGCATTTTAAGAAGTCCGATGAACTATACATTTAAGCTGATACACTGAAGATGGTACACATAACTGTACACTCAAGATGGTAAAGCTGAGTAAGAAATTTTTTTAATGTTCAACTTGGTAAAATCTATGACAAATACTTCAGTTTTTAAAAATCTAATAGTAAGCATTAGAGAATATTCTAGATAAGGTATAGGAATATCAAATATGGCTACAGTTTGCTGTATGATAGCTTGTGATACGGGATACAAATCCTGGATAATGAGAGTTGTTTATATCCAGATAAATCAATGAACCATTAAAACAGTCAACCTGCATCAACTAAAGCAACACCAATTCTTTATTACTGCAGAAAACAAAAACTTCTCAAAACCTAACCAAACTATAACCATAACCTTTTAGATTTGTCTTACCTTATGAACTATCATTAGTCAATAGAACTTGAGGAAGATTTTAAGTAATCTTTTTACTTCAATGTAAGATATTTGAATATTCACCAGAAGGACTGATGCTGAAGCTGAAGCTCCAATACTCTGGCCGCCTGACGCGAAGAGCCAACTCATCAGAAAAGATCCTGATGCTGGGAAAGATTGAAGGCAGAAGGAGAAGAGGGTGGAAGAGGATGAGATGGTCCACTCCATGGACATGAATTTGAGTAAACTCCAAGAGACAGTGGAGGACAGAGGAGCCTGGCATGCAGTAGTCCATGGGGCGGCAGTCGGATACAACTTAGGGACTGAATAACATCAAAGGAAAACATTATTAAATCAATTATTTCTGTCCCTGTCACTAGTGTACCCTGCAAGAACAGTCTCAAAGATGAAAGCACAGATGTGTTTAGTGACACAGCATAGGAACATGAAGAACAGGGGTAAGTTAAGAATGTTCTCCACTTAGTTATTTAAATTCTCTCAATGAAGTCGAAGGACGCTTAATAACTGTTTTTCAGGAGGGTCTTATCCGCATTGGACAATATCATCACCCTCATTCTCCACATCTGCATGTTGCCTGGGGTCCCATTGCTTCACTGGGTGCCTCTCTGCCTGGGACTGGGGCCTGTGGTGGAGGGCCTCCTACAGCCACCCTACACCCTCCAGAGTGGCTAGCGGAATGGGGTCATGTGGCCTAGAGATGCTGGCTGGACCCTTTCCTTGGGGTCCTCCTTCCCAGGGGCTCTGAGGTACATAAAATGTGCCTAAGATAGCAGAGTAGAAGGATGTGCACTCATCTCCTGTGAGAACTCCAAAAATGCAACTAGCTGCTGAACAACCATTGACATGAGAATGTTGGATCCCAACAAAAAAGATACCCCGTGTCCAAGGGCAAAGGAGAAGCCCCTACAAGACGGTACAAGGGGCAAAATCAGTTTTAGGATCAAACCCCATACTCGTCACAAATGCTCAAAGGACTCAAACAAAACCTTGTGCACACCAGGACCCAGGGATCTCACAGAGACTGAGCCAGACCTGCCTTTGAGTGTATGAGTGTCTCCTGCAGAAGCACAGGTCAGCAGTGGCCTGCCATGGGAACAGGGGCTCTGGCTCCAGCAGACTCGGGAGGCGCAGCGTGTGAATCCCACCAAGCGACCAGGCAGACAACCCACAAACTGGAGAACAATTATACCAAAGAAGTTCCCACACTGTTGCGAAAGTACTAGGGTCCACAACAGATTCCCAATCTGGGGATCCAGCAAAGGGACTGAGAATCCCCAGAGAATTTGACTTTGAAGGCGAGTAGAATTTGATTACAGAACTTTCACAGGACCAGGGAAACAGACTCTTGGAGGGCACAAACAAAACCTTGTGCATGCCAGGATCCAGGAGAAAGGAGCAGTGACCCCACAAGAGACTGAGCCAGACTTCTCTGTGAGTGTCCAGGAGTCTCCAGCAGAGGCATGGGTCAACAGTGGCCTGCTGTGTGATCTGGGGCATGGAATACAACAGTCCTGGCAAAAGCCCTTTTGAAGGAGGTCACCATTACCCCTACCATAGTTTGGCCTCAGGCCGAACTGCAGGAAGGGAACACAGCCCCACCATCAAAAGAAAATTGGATTAAAGATTTACTAAGCACGGCCCCTCCCCAAGAAAGGCAATGCCAAAGAATGCTCAAGCTACTGCACAATTGTACTAATCTCACATGCTAGCAAAGTAATGCTCAAAATTCTCCAAGCCAGGCTTCAGCAATACGTGAATCATGAACTTCCGGATATTCAAGCTGGTTTTAGAAAAGGCAGAGGACCCAGAGATCAAATTGCCAACATCCACTGGATCATCGAAAAAGCAAGAGAGTTCCAGAAAAACATCTATTTCTGCTTTACTGACTATGCTGAAGCCTTTGACTGTGTGGATCACAATAAACTGTGGAAAATTCTGAAAGAGATGGGAATACCAGACCACCTGACCTGCCTCTTGAGAAACCTATATGCAGGTGAGGAAGCAACAGTTAGAACTAGACATGTAACAACAGACTGGTTCCAAATAGGAAAAGGAATACATCAAGGCTGTATATCGTCACCTTGCTTATATAACTTATACACAGAATACATAATGAGAAACTCTGGGCTGGATGAAGCACAAGCTAGAATCAAGACTGCCTGGAGAAATATCAATAACCTCAGATATGCAGATGACACCACCCTTATGGCAGAAGTGAAGAACTAAAGAGCCCTTGATGAAAGTGAAAGACGAGAAGTTAAAAAGTTGGCTTACAACTCAACATTCAGAAAACTAAGATCATGGCTTCCAGTCCCATCACTTCATGGCAAATAGATGGGGAAACAGTGGAAACAATGGCTGACTTTATTTCTGGGGGCTCCAAAATCACTGCAGATTTCATGCTGACTACATCCACGAAATTAAAAGACGCTTACTCCATGGAAGGAAAGTTATGACCGACCTAGACAGCATATTAAAAAGCAGAGACGTTACTTTGCCAACATAGGTCCATCTTGTCAAGGCTATGGTTTTTCCAGTGGTCATGTACGGATGTAAGAGTTGGACTGTAAAGAAAGCTGAGCACTGAAGAATTGATGCCTTTGAACTGTGGTGTTGGAGAAGACTCTTGAGAGTCCCTTGGACTGCAAGGAGATCCAACCAGTCCATCCTAAAGGAAATCAGTCCTAAATATTCACTGCTGATGCTGAAGTTGAAACTCCAATACTCTGGCCACCTGATGCCAAGAGCTGACTCACTGGAAAAGACTCTGATGCTGGGAAAGATCGAAGGCAGGAGGAGAAGGGGATGACAGAGGATGAGATGGTTGGATGGCATCACTGACTCAATGGACATGAGTTTGAGTAAACTCCAGGAGTTGGTTATGGACAGGGAGGCCTAGCGTGCTGCAATCCATGGGGTTGCAAAGAGTCAGACAGCACTGACTGACTGAACTGAACTGAGCATGGCCCAGTCCATCAGAGCAAGACGCAGATTTCCCCATAGCCAGTCCCTCCCATGAGGAAGCTTCCACAAGCCTTTTATCCTTATCCATCAGAGGGCAGACAGAATGGAAACCACAATTACAGAAAACTGATCACTTGGATCACAAGCTTGTCTCACTCAAGAAGCTACAAGCCATGCCATGTAGGGCCACCCAAGACAGTAGTCATGGTGGACAGTTCTTACTAAACATGGTCTACTGGAGAAGGGAGTGGCAAATGACTTCAGTATTCTTGCCTGGAGAACCTCATGAACAGTATGAAAAGGCAAAAAGATATGACACTGAAAGATGAACTCCCAAAGTTGGTAGGTGGCCAATATGCTACTGGGGCAGAGTGGAGAAATAGCTTGAGAAAGAATGAAGAGACAGAGCCAAAGCAAAAACAATGCCCAGTTGTGGATGTGAGTGGTAATGGAAGGAAAGTCTGATGCTGTAAAAAAACAATACTGCATAGCAACCTGGAACATCAGGTCCATGAATCAATGTAAACTGGAAGTGGTCAAACAAGAGATGGCAAGAATGAACATTGGCATTTTAGGAATCAGTGAGCTAAAATGGACCAGAATGAGCGAATTTAATTCAGATGACTATTATATCTACTACTGTGGGCAAGAAGCCCTTAGAAAAAATGGAGTAGCCATCATAGTCAACAAGAGTCCAAAATGCAGTACCTGGGTGCAATCTCAAAAACAACAGAATGATCTCAGTTCACTTCCAAGGCAAACCATTCAATATCACAGTAATCCAAGTCTATGCCCCAAACACTAATGCTGAAGCAGCTGAAGTTGAACAGTTTTATGAAGACCTATGAGACCTCCTAGAACTAACACCAAAAAAAATGTCCTTTTCATCACAGGGGACGGGAATGCAAAAGTAGGAAGTCAAGAGACACCTGGAATAACTGACAAGTTTGGCCTTGGAGTACAAAATGAAGCAGGGCAAAGGCTAACAGAGCTTTGCCAAGTGAACACACTGGTCATAGCAAACACCCTCTTCCAACAACACAAGAGAAGACTCTATACATGGACATCACCAGATGGCCAATGCTGAAATCAGACTGATTATATTCTTTGCAGCCAAAGATGGAGAAGCTCTACAGAGTCAGCAAAAACAAGACCGGGAGATGACTGTGGCTCAGATCATGAACTCGTTATTGCAAAATTCAGAATTAAATTGAAGAAAGCAGGGCAAACTACTAGACCATTCAGGTATGACCTAAATCAAATCCCTAACAATTATACAGTGGAAGTGAGAAATAGAATCAAGGGATTAGATTTGATAGACAGAGTGCCTGAAAAGCTATGGACAAAGGTTTGTTAATACTATACAGGATATAGTGTTCAATGATATACAATGATTCACTGATATACAGTGATCAAAATCATCCCCAAGAAGTGAGCAAGTGACTGAAAGCTGCTCAGTCATGTCTGACTCTTTGCAACCCCATGGACTATATATAGTCCATAGAATTCTCCAGGCCAGAATACTGGAGTGAGTAGCCTTTCCCTTCTCCCGGGGATGTTCCCAATCCAGGGATCACACAGGTCTCCCACATTGCAGGTGGATTCTTTACCAGCCACAAGATGATGAAAAGGAAAAAGTAAAATGATTGTCTGAGGAGATCTTACAAACAGCTGAGAAAAGAGAACTAAAAGGCAAAAGAAAAAAGGAAAGAAAAATCCATCTGAATGCAGAGCTCCAAAGAATAGCAAGGAGAGATAAGAAAGCCTTCTACGTGATCAATGCAAAGAAAGAGAGGAAAACAATACAGTGGGAAAGACCTAGAGATCTCTTCAAGAAAATCAGAGATACCAAGTGAGCATTTCAAGCAAAGATGGGCACAATAAAGGACAGAAACTGTATGGACCTAACATAAGTAGAAGATGTTAAGAGGAGGTGACAAGAATACACAGAAGGACTATACAAAAAAGATCTGAATGACCCAGATAACCATGATGGTGTGATCACTCACCTAGAGCCAGAAATCCTGGAGTACGAAGTCAAGTGGGCCTTAGGAAGCATCACTACGAAGAAAGCTAGTGGAGGTGATGGAATTCCAGTTGAGCTCTTTCAAATCCTAAAAGATGATGCTGTGAAAGTGCTGCACTCAATATGCCAGCAAATTTGGAAAACTCAGCAATGGTCAGAGGACTGGAAAAGGTTAGTTTTGTTTTGTTTTGTTTTTCACTCCAATCCCAAAGAAAGGCAATGCCAAAGAAAGTTTAAAGTACTGCACAATTGCACTCATTTCACACGCTAACAAACCATTGCTCAAAATTTTTCAATCTAGGCTTCAATAGTACATGAACCGTGAACTTCCAGATATTCAAGTTGGTTTAAGAAAAGGCAGAGGAACCAAGAGATCAAATTGTGAACATCTGCTGGATCATAGAAAAAGCAAGGGAATTCCAGGAAAACATCTACTTCTGCTTCAGGGACCACACTAAAGGCTTGATTGTGTGGATTACAATGAACTGTGGAAAATTCTTCAAGAGATAGGAACACCAGACCACATTACCTGTCTCCTGAGAAATCTGTATGGAGGTCAAGAAGCAACAGTTAGAACTGGACATGGAAAAAAGGATTGGTTCAAAATTGGGAAAGAAGTACATCAAGGCTCCACATTGTAACCTTGCTTATTTAACTTCTATGCAGAGTACATAATGCGAAATGCTGGACTGCATAAAACACAGTCTGGAATCAAGACTGCAAGAGAAATGTCAATAACCTCAGATATGCAGATGAAACCACCCTCATGGCAGAAAGGAAAAAGGAACTAAAGAGCCTCTTGATGAAAATGAAAAAGGAGAGTGGAAAAGTTGGCTTAAAACTCAACATCCAAGAAACGAAGATCATAGCACCCGATCCCATCACTTCATGGTAAATAGATGGGGAAACAATGGAAACAGTGACAGACCTTTATTTTCATTTCAGTTCAGTTGTTCAGTCATATTCAACTCTTTGCGATCCCATGAACTGCAGCACACTAGGCCTCCCTGTCCATCACCAACTCCTGGAGTTCACCCAAACACATGTACATTGAGTCAGTGATGCCATCCAACCATCTTATCCTCTGTTGTCCCGTTTTCCTCCTGCCCTCAATATTTCCCAGCATCAGGGGCTTTTCCAATGAGTCAGCTCTTCACATCAGGTGGCCAACGTATTGGCGTTTCAGCTTCAAGCCATCAGTCCTTCCAATGAATATTCAGGACTGATCTCCTTTAGGATGGACTGGTTGGATCTCCTTGCAGTCCAGGGGACTCTCAAGAGTCTTCTCCAACACCACAGTTCAAAAGCATCAATTCTTTGGCACTCAGCTTTCTTTATAGTCTAACTCTCACATCCATACATGACTACTGGAAAAACCATAGCCTTGACTAGACAGACATTTGTTGACAAAGTAATGTCTCTGCTTTTTAATATGCTGTCTAGGTTGGTCATAACTTTCCTTCCAAGGAGTAAGCATCTTTTAATTTCATGGTTGCAATCACCATCTGCAGTGATTTTGGAGCCCAAAAAATAAAAGTCAGCCACTGTTTCCCCATATATTTGCCATGAAGTGATGGGACTGAACGCCATGATCTTAGTTTTCTGAACGTTGAGCTTTACATGTCCAGTTCTAACTGCGCTTCCTGACCTGCATACAGGTTTCTGAAGAGGAAGATCAGGTGGTCTGGTATTCCCATCTCTTTCAGAATTTTACATAGTTTACTGTGATCCATGCAGTCAAAGGCTTTGGCATAGACAATAAAGCAGAAACAGATGTTTTACTGGAACTCTCTTGCTTTTTCCATGATCCAGTGGATGCTGGCAATTTGATCTCTGGTTCCTCTGCATTTTCTAAAACCAGCTTGAACATCTGGAAGTTTACGGTTCATGTATTGCTGAAGCCTGGCTTGGAGAATTTTGAGCATTACTTTACTAGCGTGTGAGATGAGTGCAATTGTATGGTAGTTTGAGCATTCTTTGGTATTGCCTTCCTTTGGGATTGGAAGGGAAATGGACCTTTTCCAGTCCTGTGGCCATTGCAGTTTTCCAAATTTGCTCACATATTGAGTGCAGCACTTTCACAGCATCATCTTTTAGGATTTGAAAGAGCTCAACTGGAATTCCATCACCTCCACTAGCTTTGTTTGTAGTGATGCTTCCTAAGGCCCACTTGACTTCACATTCCAGGATTTCTGGCTCTAGGTGAGTGATCACATCATCATGATTATCTGGGTCGTGAAGATCTTTTTTGTACAGTTCTTCTGTGTATTCTTGCCACCTCTTCTTAATATCTTCTGCTTCTATTAGGTCCATACCAGTTCTGTCCTTTATCGAACCCATCTTTGCATGAAATGTTCCCTTGGTATCTCTAATTTTCTTGAAGAGATCTCTAGTTTTTCCCATTCTATTGTTTCCCTCTATTTCTTTGAATTGATCGCGGAGGAAGGCTTTCTTATCTCTCCTTGCTATTCTTTGGAACTCTGCATTCAAATGGGTATATCTTTCCTTTTCTCCTTTGTTTTTCGTTTCTCTTCTTTTCACAGCTATTTGTAAGGCTTCCTCAGACAGCCATTTTGCCTTTTTGCATTTCTTTTTCTTGGGGATGGTCTAGATCCCTGTCTCCTGTACAGTGTCATGAACCTCCATCCATAGTTCATCAGGCACTCTGTCTATCAGATCTAGCCCCTTAAATCTGTTTCTCACTTCCACTGTATAATCATACGGGATTTGATTTAGGTCATACCTGAATGGTCTAGTGGTTTTCCCCACTTTCTTCAATTTAAGTCTGAATCTGGCAATAAGGAGTTCATGATCTGAGCCACAGTCAGCTCCTGGTCTTGTTTTTTTCGACCGTATAGAGCTTCTCCATCTTTGGCTGCAAAGAATAAAATCAATCTGATTTCGGTGTTAGCCATCTGGTGATGTCCATATATAGAGTCTTCTCTTGTGTTGTTGGAAGGTGTTTACTATGTCCAGTGCATTCTCTTGGCAAAACTCTATTAGCCTTTACCCTGTTTCATTCTGTAGTCCAAGGCTAAATTTCCCTGTTACTCCAGGTGTTTCTTGAATTCCTACTTTTGCATTCCAGTCCCCTATAATGAAAAGGACATCTTTTTGCAGTGTTAGCTCTAAAAGGTCTTGTAGGTCTTCATAGAACCATTCAACTTCATCTTCTTCAGCATTACTGGTCAGGGCATAGACTTGGATTACCGTGATACTGAATGGTTTACCTTGGAAACGAACAGAGATCATTCTGTCGTTTTTGAGATTGCATCCAAGTACTGCACTTCAGACTCTTTTGTTGACTATGATGGCTACCCCATTTCTTCTAAGGGATTCTTGCCCACAGTAGTAGATATAATGGTCATCTGAGTTAAATTCACCCATTCCAGTCCATTTTAGTTTGCTGATTTCTAGAATGTTGACATTCACTCTTGTCATCCCATTTGACCACTTCCAATTTGCCTCAATTCATGGGCCTAACATTCCAGGTTCCTATGCAATATTGCTCTTTACAGCATTGGACCTTGCTTCGATCACCAGTCATATCCACAACTGGGTGTTGTTTTTGCTTTGGCTCCATCCCTTCATTTTTTCTGGAGTTATTTCTCCACTGATTTCTAGTAACATATTGGGCACCTACTGACCTGGGGAGTTCCACTTTCAGTCAACATCTTTCAGAGTTCATTTTCAGTGAACAGTCATTCAGGTCTGACAGAATGTGGTCCACTGGAGAAGGGAATGGCAAACCACTTCAGTATTCTTGCCTTGAGAACCCCATGAACAGTATGAAAAGACAAAAAGATAGGACACTGAAAGAATTTTATTTTGGTGGGCTCCAAAATCACTGCAGATGGTGACTGCAGCCATGAAATTAGAAGACGCTTGCTCCTTGGACAAAAAGCTATGACAAACCTACACAGTGTATTAAAAAGCAGAGATATTACTTTACCGACAAAGTCCATATAGTCAAAGCTATGGTTTTTCCAGTAGTCGTGGATGGATGTGAGAGCTGAACTATAAAGAAAGCTGAGCACTTTAGAATTGATGCTTTTGAACTGTGGTGTTGGAGAAGACTCTTGAAAGTCCCTTGCACAGCAAGGAGATCCAACCAGTCCATCCTAAAGGAAATCAGTCTTGAATATTCACTGGAAGGACTGATGCTGAAGCTGAAACTCTAATATTCTGGCCACCTGATGCAAAGAACTGACCTATTGGAAAAGACCCTGGTGCTGGGAAAGATTGAAGGCAGGAGCAGAAGGGGATGACAGAGGATGAGATGGTTGGATGGCATCACTGACTTACTGGACGTGAGTTTGAGCAAGCTCTGAGAGTTGGTGATGAACAGGGAAGCCTAGCATGCTGCAGTCCATGGGGTCACAAAAAGTTGGACATGACTGAGCAACTGAACTGAACTAAATGAACTGCCATATGTTCTAATAAAGGAATGAATTAACATGAGATAGTTAAAAATTAATCCTAACTTCGATAGAATACACCTTTAACCCAAAGTGTGATTTTCTAAAAGTGTGTACTTAATAAAAATTTCTACACTTTCAACATTCATAGCCATGTATATACCAAGGCCAATCCTTCAAAAAGTGTCCACAGGAATTCTTTTCACACAAGTGTATATGATTAAAATTGAGTGGATCTAAATTAACTCATTCCAGACTTTTCAATTTCTGATCTGGATCAAGCTGCTTGGGACAAAAGCAATCTCACGCTGCTTCCAATGAAGAGTCCCAGTGCAACTGCCAAATGTATTCAATTGCTCAGGCTCTGCAGGACATAGTAGAAATTAAAGAAAACTCAGTTTGGGGCTAACTTCATCTTCTTCTCGAGTTTACGGTAAGAAACAGAGCTGCTCCCATTTTTACCTGTCTGAATGTTTGTCACATAAATGAACAGAATTACAAATTCAAAGGTTTATCATTTCATAGAAAGTAGTATCAAATGAAAGGACCTCCCTGGTGGCTCAAACGGTAAAGCGTCTGTCTACAATGTGGGAGACCCAGGTTCGATCCCTGGGTTGGGAAGATCCCCTGGAGAAGGAAATGGCAATCCACTCCAGTACTATTGCCTGGAAAATCCCATGGACAGAGGAGCCTGGTAGGCTACAGTCCATGGGGTGGCAAAGAGTTGGACACAACTGAAGGACTTCAAGTGATAATTACATTTTGAAAACAGCACTCATCTACTTAATGAAAGTAGGTAAAAATGTATGGCGGAAGACCAATTTGAGGAAAGATTTTATTTATCTGACCTACAAGGACTTCACAGTGCAAGATGATCTTTTCTTTTTTTTTTCTCATGCATGTGATTGAGAAATATAAGTTAATATACCAAGTACAATGTCTGTTCAGCTGCCAGCTAAAAGGCATCATGGCACCAACCCTCAGTGTTCTATATTAAAAGGTAATGTAGGGCTTTCCTGCTGGCCCAGTGATAGAGAATCCACCTGCCAATGCAGAAGACACAAGTTCAATACCTGGTCTGGGAAGATCCCACATGCAGTGGAACAACTAATAAGCGCACGCACCACAGCTACCGAGCCTGTGCTCCTGAGCCTGGGAGCCACAACGACTGGGCCCACGTGCTGCAACTACTGAAGCCTGCACACCTAGAACCCGTGCTCGGCAACTGGAGAAGCCACTACAACAGAGAAGCTTGTGCATCCCAACGAAGAGTAGCCCCCCACTCACCACAACTAGAGAAAAACCTGTGTAGCAATGAATACCCAGCACAGCCAAAAATAAAATAAACTTAAAAAAAATTTTTTTTAAGGTAATATAGATGAAAGAGAAATGCTAAGCAGTATTTTTCTCTAAAATTTTGTTTTAATATGCCAGGAAGTTATTAAATGTGTAAACTGTTACCAAAGTAACTTGCCTTTAAGAAATGCTTTTTCAGACCCAAGAATGCCTGAAGATAGGATAAGGCCACTTGACCCACAAATGTGTGACATAGAATCTGATGTATAGAGAGTGTTTACCAACTAACAATGATATTGTGTATCCAGCACATGGATCAAGCTGTGATTGCTCACTGCAGTAATGAATGTTTCTGTTATACCATTTTCAGCAATACACAAACATGTTATAAATTTACAAATGTTTCACAAAAACAAATTAAGCAAAGTCCAGATGAAATATGCCAAACTGAAATGCAGATATAAATACCTGACATAAAATGCTGGAATGATGTTTTCACCAGGGAATTTACAAACTTGAGGTTACTGAACACAACTTGCCGGAGAAGAGTATTAAAGAACATTTTGCCTTTTGGAATAGTGAAGACTTGAGAAAAATTATTTGGAATGAATATTACTCCTTAATCTTCTAATTCCCAAAGAAACGTGTGTTGAAACACAGCACACAGAGCAGTTAATCTACATGAATTAGGAAGGGTATCCACAGGAAAAGGAAGGGCACACTCAAGTCGGGTAATATGACCGTAATAGTTCCAAGGATTTTACAAAGGTCTGGGCAAGACCGGGACCAACAAGAGACAATACAGCATCACCAAGCCAGCAACACCCCGAAGCCACAGCCAGCCTGTTTCCAAGGGGGTCAGGGAGGAAAGTGGTGACTCAACGTAGACAGAGATGGCCAGACCTTGAGGAGGGGTGCAGTGACTCCACAAGAGGAAGCCAGGAAAATAAACACCCAAACTCATTCCTCTCCTGCCTATAAAATGCCTTCCCATCTCTCTCACAGCCCACCCCATTCAGAACTCAGAGGGCAAGGGAGCCTGTCACTGTTGTTCATAAAAGCCAGGTTTCCAGGGCACAAGGTACAGGATCAGGTAAGGAAGGATGGACTGGATCTGGAGGGCAAATCACCACGTGAGGTCAATTTCAGCTTTTTGTCCTCCTCTTCTTTACCAACAAGTAAAGAACCGTCACAACATGAACCTTTTCAAGAGATGTCTGGAAATGACTGAATTATCGAGACTAACTAATGAAGAATTTTCTGTAATCTGTGGAGAAGCTTTACCCAAATCTGGGCCAAAGGTTACATCTGCATTTGGCAGACCAACCAAAGTCCTTGAAGTTCCTACCAACAGTTCCATCTCACCCGAGATTTGCAGTTAACTAATATGCTATCCAACTTCTCTTTGATCTGCATGGTGAGAAAACCCTCCCTGTGGTGTGTTTAATTTTTGTGAGAAAGAGAACACTTCAAACAATTTTCACAGTTTAAATTCTACAGAGATTTGCATAAAACCCAAAGATGAAATCATGTTATAGTAAAGAACCCCTTGAATTGTTTCCAGGCCAAAATACTGGAGTGGGTAGCCCTTCCCTTCTTCAAGGGATCTTCCCAACCGAGGGATCGAACCCAGGTATCCCACACTGTAGGCAGGTTCTTTACCAGCTGAGCCACCAGGGAAGCCCCAGTAAAGATCCCCTTGAATTGGTTTCACGGTATTTCAGAAAACAGTTATTTCTTACCAGTATTTCTATGCAAAAGGAATTCTTCTATACATTGCAAGATTTCATTTAAGTGATGCCCAAGACCTGGCAATATTAACCAATAATGACACACATCAAAATAATGGTTATTTCTGATGGGAGGAGGGCTTAGACTCAGAAAAGGAATGAGGGAAACTTCAGGGATGCTGCTAGAAACTTCCTGTTATCTAGACCTTGTTTTACATCTTGATACAAAATCACACGTACATGAAGAATCACTGAGCTGTACAGTTAAGATCAGTACACTTTACATGCTTTACTACTTACAAAGGTTTACTATATCTAAATTTAGAAAGAAAATACCCTATTAAATGACTTTCACAATTACCTCCTCAGCAAATATCTTAACGAGAAAAGGTTTGGGTTTACATATTTACTATGGGGTCAACAAACTACGGCCCACAGGCTGCTCATCCCTTTTATACACGGAATTTCACTGGAACACAGCCGCTGGCTGCTTTCACACAGCTGCAGGGTTGGACAGTTGTAGCAGAAACCTATGAAGTGCAAAGCCTAAAGTATTTACTACCTGACTCTTTAAGAAAAAGTGGGTCACTCCCTGACTTCAACTTCAAATCATATATTTAAACCGTCCCTTTGTAGGAATAATTCACATTAGTCTCACCCGAATACCAAAATAAGAGGAGATTCAAAAGACAGCTTAGTAAATCACTCAGTTAATTGTAATCAAGAATTTCATAAAATGCTAACATGGGGTGGCAGCATTTTGCCTTGAGCTGCCCCATGGGTTTAAGATAGATCAAAAACTAGCACTTAATTTGGCCTCACAAACTGCTAATTTTTTGTTATTGCCAATATTTTAAAAATAGGAGCATATGCTTTTTTAAAAAATTAAGGATTCTGGTATCTCACTAAAAAATAAAGGAAGATGGAGCGACATTAGAAAGATATTCCTACAAAGTAACAGTGAGCTGAGGTGACACCAGTGATGCTAAGGCTAAGATGCGGCTGACACTTCATGCTGTGCTTGCACTGCCACGGTTTTAAATTTTTATTTTATGTTGGAGTACAATGGAACTAACAACATTGCTAATCACCTGTCTGCCTTTCTCATCACAGAGTTGACAGGAAAATGAAATACCGCTTCTCTGTCTACATGAAAAGTTGGAAAAGACAAGCCAGATCAAGGGTCAGGGGTTTCTTAACACTCCGCTCACTCGTTACCTGACTATCCTGTGAGTGTCAATTTGCAACCTCAGGTTTAAGCAAAGGCCTCTAGGGAAAACAGCAGAGAGATATCGAAGGACCAGATAAGGGTAATAGTTAACCAGATTCTTTCAAATATCAAGTGGTAGGGATCTCCCCTGTATCTTCTAAAGCAGCCCTACTCCTATTCGGGGGCAATTCTGCCTGTTAAAAAGTTTCTTTGTATTATTTTTGCAACCTCTTACCAGTTTACCATTGTTTCAAGACAAAAAGATTAAAAAAGGAAGAATCTTTTCCTTAAACTGATTAGAAATGTGTCTTCCTTCCTATACCTTGCTGCTGCTGTTTAGTCGCTAAGTCATGTCCGACTCTTGGTGACCACAAGGACCCAGGCTCCTCTGTCCATGGAATTCTCCAGGAAAGAATACTGGAGTGGGTTGCCATTTCCTCCTCCAGCAGGTCTTCCCGACCCAGGGATCAAACCAGCATTTCCTGCATTGGCAGGTGGAATCTTTACCATTGAGTCACCAGGGCCTTAACTGTATAGGACAAACTTAACCCCTCTTCCACCACAAAGTTCTCTCTTTATTGACAGTTATCCAGACCCCCAACAAGAGTCTGCTTTCTCAAGGACTAGAATAAAAGCCAGACTTTGACCTCTCGTGCCTGTGAGCATTCATTCAATGGGCAAATCTTGATTGAGCACCCACCGCGAGCACTATTTCTAGACTCTGAGGACACATCAGTGAGCTATGCTCCCGCCTTGTGGAACGTACCCTAAATTAAATTATTATGTCTCTCTAACAATGTAGATAAGCTCTCATTAGACCTGCTAGTAGCCATATTACACTACTGTTATTGTACTTAGAGTCCACCAAATTCCCTAATCCTTCCAGATATACACTGCTCAAACTGCTCAAGCAACTGACAGTTCAAATTTCTTTGTGGTCATCATAATCTTTTAGAATAAGATAAGTACTGATTTTTTAGAATCAGTTTTTTTCTTCAGTCTTTCAAGAACTTCCAGAATGCAAATTTCTTCTCCATCTGAACGTACAGCCTATCCCTTCTGTTTCTTACTGTCTGTAAATCTGATAAATATACCTCTTGGTAGAGTCATCCAAGTTGGTCATGAAAACTGTTGAACAGGAGAGTGCTGAGGTCACTAAGAACCCTGTGGCATATCACCAGCAACCACCCTGACAGACATGGATTCGTTACTCAGTCCTCATGGCTTCTCTCACTCAACAAGCTGAGTCCACCTGGCTGTCTTACCATATTTACATCTGTACACAAGAATATTATTATGTTTAGGTCAAACACCTTCCTACAGTTCAGATATAGTATGTTCACCAATATTCCCTAATCACCTTGGGGAAAAAGGAATGGAAGGAGAAAAGTTAAAAAGAAAGAACATTGGGGTTTCCCTGGTGATTCAGAGGTAGTAAATCTGCCTGCCAAAGCAGGAGACACAGGCTCAATCCCTGATCCAGAAAGATCCCACATGCTGCAGAGCAACTAAGCCCATGCGCCACAACTATGGAGCCTGTGCCCTAGGGCCCGTGTGCCTAGAGTCCAAGCTCACAAGAGAAGCCACCGCAATGAGAACCCCACACATCACAGCCAGAGAGCAGCCCCTGCTCTCCACAAGCACAGCAAGACCCAGCACAGCCAAAAATAAAATAATTTTTTTTACAAAAACGAAGAACAATGGAGGGAGGATAGGTCATTGTATAGCTATAATAATAAATACTATTCCAAAATAAACCAGAAATCTTTAAAATACTAAGCATATTTTAAAAAAGGATAAACGTTTATAAGATGGTAATCAAACCACTGTTTAAAAAAAGCATGCTGTCTTTAAGACAGGGCTTCCCAGGTGGCTCAGCGGAAAAGAATCTGCCTGCCACTGCAGGAGACTCAGATTCAATCCCTGGGTCAGGAAGATCCCCTGTAGGAGGAAATGGCAACCCACTCCAGTATTCTTGCCTGGAAAACTCCATGGACAGAGGAGCCTGGTGGGCTACAGTCCACTGGGTTGCAAAAAAGAGTCAGACAAGACTGAGTGTGCACCACACACATACACACACACACACAAAATGAACTTTTAGACACACTATAGCCTTGGCCATGGTATAACTGAAGACAATCAGTAAATTTAATCACTGGAAACAATATTCCATTGTTAAAGCCAAGCCACTTTTCCCCCCAACTAAAAGCTTTTTGCCTTCAATACAGTCAATGGTGGTTATTTAAAAAATGGAAATGTCTTTGATTTCCACAACTATATTTGAACTCTAAAATTCTGTAGTTCCCATTAGGGGGTCAAGTTGAAATCATATTTTAAAATGTTAATACATATGAATAAGGCACAAAGCATGACAGGCAAAATAACCTTTAGCACTTGGAAGTGAAATGAAATAAAATGGTAATGCATGAATATGATAGCGACTATTGTCCAGCACAAATTCTGAAAACATGTTATGCATTTTAAGTGAATCTTATACTTTAAATAAACTTTGAGTTTCATCTCCAAGCTTTAGTGTTAACATCCAGCAAAAGTCATTATACAGACACAACCTGGGATCGTTGATAACTTGGCAAAAACTAGGTTATAACTGAGGTTTTCTCCCCTACTAAAAACAAAAGTTTAATCCAACAGCAGTATTATCAGGTTTATGTGAGGCTCAATAACTTTAAGAAAATAAACTATGGATACTTTAAATCTATTTGTGTAGAGAAGTGTTGTTATAAATTATTTAAAAAATACTACTAGCCAAATTTTGACTATTCGTACCTTTTTAGTCTATATGTTAAACTTACCTTGAAAATAACAAAATTGTGACTTATTGCAAAATACTCTGTAAATTCATCATTCTTCAGTAAATTCCCAAAGCAAACAGTAATAGTTTTATTTCACTACTAAGGTAATTAAAGCACAACACTTGACTCTGTCTTACATCATCTATGACACGTAAAAGCTTTCTGTTTTACAGTTCAGTGAAGGTGTCTTAAATACAAGCACTACTTATACAAAGCGTGGACTTGCACCCTGTCATGCTATATCCTATTGCTGTAATTCTCCTTCTCGCAAAACTTAGTTTGAGAAGTGGGGAATGTTAACCTCCAAAGCACTTCGCCCTCCAAACTACTTACCTGAATATATTTCCGCTGTGTCTCATCGTTTAAAACATGTGCAACGTGCTTGGAAAAAATCTTTTCCCTGCCAGTTCTGGCATGGATGCCAACCATAGTAACACCAATGGGCCAAGGGGCGTTTCCAATGGCCATCTGAAGATAGGCATCGTTAGCCTAAAGAGAAAGTTTAAGTAGAGATCAGAAAGGCAGAAATATTCTGCTGGTCCAAATTTTTCATTTAAAGTATTTCACAGCCCTACATGATGTAATTTTCATCCATCTCTTAGGCATGTTGAAAATATTACTATTCCCATTATCCAAACAAAAGAAATTAAAACAGGGGTGACTGATTGCTTGCCCACAACCACAAATGTCTGTGGAAAAACAGAAACCAATGCTAACTAACCCAGTGAGTAAAAAGACAAACATTCTTTGCAGCCTTCAGGCATTAAATATTAATGCAGCTCAGATCTGGAAGTACTAGGTAGGTAATCTGATGCACTGATAGAGACTCCAGTCTGAGTCTCTGTTAGACCCGGTATTCTCCATAGGTGGTCACAGGGAAGACAGAGGCTAACTAGTTTTTCATAATCCCACCTGAAGCTACATCCTCTCCCCACACAGCAGTGTGGGCCTCTGAAAGTAGCATGGGCTCTGTGTGCTGGGACCATCACATTGGTCCCAAAGCAGATGTGTAAACAGATTAAAAACTGGCCCTCGAATAGGTCAAGGATGAGATCGTTTCACTTTGGCCCCCCGAAACCTCCCACCTGCCAAGAATCTTAAAAATAAAAGCTACAGTTTCCCTGGTGGCTCAGTGGTAAAGAATCCACCTCCCAGTGCAGGAGACACGGGTTCGATCCCTGGTCCAAGAAGAGCCCACATGCCATGGATCAACTAAGCCCGTGCACCACAACTACTGAGCCTGTACTCTAGAGCCTGGGAACTGCAATTACTGAAGCCCACGTGCCCTAGAGCCCATGCTCAGCAAGAAGAGAAGCCACCACAATGAGAAGCCTGCACACCACACCTAGAGAGTAGCCCCTGCTCACTGCAACTAGAGAAAGTCTGTGCAGCAATGAAGACCCAGCACAGCCAATGAATAAATAAATAAAGTTATATTTTTAAAAAATTTAAGGCTACAAAATGAGAAGACAGAAAGCAACAAAGACAAATGGCTTTTTCTAAACCAAGTGTGGCTACTCATGGAGGGAAAGAAGGAAAAATACAAAACAGAAAGCAAGTAAATTCGAGAAGACCCAATGGTGTCAGAGAAGCTTATACAACCAGGACTCAAAGAGATTTTAATTTTAAAAATCAAACACCCATGAGACTGATAATGTAGAATTTTAGAAGGGCATACACATTTTTTATCACTGATTCTTGTGCGTGAGAAATCACTGGATATTAACTGATAAAATTTCCAATATTTGGTTTCCCCCAATTTTCAAAGAAAACTGTCCAAATATTGAAGTTTCAGTTCTGTCTGTATTGTATATAAAATAAACCTTCACCAGCTTCTCACATAATATATGAGAATGAGAAAAGTACCAAGGAGAAGCCACGGTCTCGAGCAGACAAGTGACCTGAATTCTCTCTGCAGTGATGGTGACCTTATCCATCCATCTCAATGGGATCACCCTTCATAAGCAACAGGCAACTCACAGAAACTACCCAAAATTAAAGCTGACACTCATAAAACAGTTTCTTTGACTAATGAACTGGCCCCCATGCAGAGGGAGTAGTTCAGCAGGGAGCCCTCCAGTCACCCAGGATCACCGAGCTAACGACAGACACTCAGGGCACAGGAATAAGCAACGGCTTCCCCGCTTTCCTGGTAGAGCCTGTCTACTGCTCTGGAACTGTCACTGGAGGTGCTGCCCGGAAGTCCTCCCCTCCTCCTCCTCCTCTCCTGGAAGGCACAGCCCATGGGAGCCTCCCTCCTCAGACTTGGCTGACGGCCCACGAGCACTGGCATACTTCCAATGCTGCTAGCAGTACAGGAGGCCCTTCTCTTCCTGTTCATCACCAACTGAGAGCCTTGCACCCACCTTTCTAAACTCTGCCCTCAGAGCACGTGGACACCAGATTTCTCTCCCCAGCCACTTCCTCCCCAAGTCCATTCAGGAATAAAAACACCGCAGCAAGGGGAAGAGTCCTCCCTTACTAGGCTCTGCTATGCTGCACCACTGAAAAGGGAGCAAGGAATTCTGGCAGCCTGACCTGGAACATTTTCTCAGAGAAACCAGCATAAAAGTGGTTAAGTTCCATGGTATCATTAGTTCAACAGTTCAGCTATATTATAGATTAAGCAGGCTTTTACAGCTGGCCTGAGAAACTGATCTAATAACATTGCTTCTATGGGAAAATTTGTTCCAAGCCATAATCAACCATCTATAAACTTAGAAATTCAGTCCCATTCATGAAATGAACACTGTCTATATCCAATTTGTGCTCTGCAGAATCTTTATACCTTCCTTCAAAATGATTAAAAAATTCAAACCTAACAATATCTATTCATATCTAACAATAAGCTGACAATAAATTATAAAATGCTTAGTTTTTAAAATTTATTTCACATTTATTCTTATATCTGCTATTAAAATACCCCCACATGAGATGAACGTATTATGCACACAATCTAGATACATTCACGAATATAATTTTGATGCACAGCATAACGTACCTTCACGTATTCCCTCTGCAACATGAATTTAATAATATCTGTTATGGATTCTTTAATATCAGCAGGAAGATTCTGGAAAAGGAAAAAAAATAATTATGGAAGCTCAATATGTAGTTATAGATCACATTTGTCCTAACTTTGTATATTCTATTTTAAAAAAATCAGTTAATGAAAGCATTTTTTGAGAACCCTCACCCTCTTCCGTAGCTTTCTGAAAAGGGGTCTGAGATAGGACTCAGTCTGTTTCTGAGTAGCACTGTTCAGTTTACCCTGCACACTGCGCTTCACATAATCCTCTCTGGCATTCAGCTCTTTAGCCCAAACACCAAGAAGAAACTGTGGAAAGAAAGGGTAAATTTAGACTACAATGCCACCCAGTGGTTTCATAAGCACGAAAGTTCTCTGATGCACAAAACGGTACCCATTCATCCTTAGAGTAAATGTCTTAACTGATTAATATTAGTCGCCGATGTTTTAATGAACTGTTTCTGCTTAGTAACTCATAGATGTTTTAAGGCAGTGCTTTTGGCAAGTCACAAACCTCCCTATTCTACACATATTCCTAGCTCAAGTGTGATCCATTTCTCCCCTAAAAAGAACCCCGGGCTGAAATACGAAAAAGTTCTTTTTCAGGCCAGAAACTCTGCTCCCCAAGTTCCTGGGATGAAATAGGAAGAAGTTTCACAGGTAACTGTTTGATAGAAATAAACTTTTATTTGTATTTCTATTACATAAAATTCAACCTGCCTAGACTTATCAGCCATAATGCCATGTGCTGTGATATTTAATCAATTTTTCAAGGATGATGATGCTATATTTGGACTTTGTACTTTTGCAGTAGAGACCACAATTCAACTAAAAATTCCCTCTAAAACACTTGACCAAAGAAGGAAGGAAAAAAGGAACGAAAATATAAGAAACTATGACCAGCCCCCATCCCACCCTAGAAAACTACCCAGGTGCTCCTTGAATTTAACCACACAAAGAGCATCCTTTCTGGAGGCAGCTAAACAGTGGGCTGAGGAGGCCATATTCCCCAAGTGGTGTTACGTATGCATGTGCTATTGGGAGAGGCCGTCACTCAGAGGAAATTCCGTCCATACTAGATCCCATGCCCTAGCTAAGTCCATGCAAAATCCTCAGTGAGTTAAGAATCTTGATGACCGATATGTCGCATTTAAACTATAAATACAAGTAAAAGCATTTCTTGCATTTAAATTTCTTGGTCTGAATATAAATATTGATAATTCGTGAAGAAATGTTAAAAGGAATCTGGGGTTTGCACATACTCTACCTAAACCACTGAAGAGAGAAAAGCTGGGAAGAAAGATAGAATGAGCTACTGATAATTCTGTGAAAGGTTACCCAAGTGTTTGCTTTTTTCACTGCCAATGTCTTGCCACTTTTTCCTTATGTCATCTCTCAGAGAAGCTTCTGGAACTCTCTCCTTATTACACTCTTTCCCAGGATGTTTAAAAAAATCTTTTAATCCTTAAAACTTCTTGTTCATTCTACTGCTATGATTCTTTTCTGTGTGTTTACAGTAATAAGTCAGCTTTACAAGTGCCATGAAGAAAGTAAATATACATTTTGTTTAACCTCTATACCCAAACACATACCAACATTATAAACACTACACATGCAGAAATGTTTAATGAGAGTTTCCCTTTCCAGTCTAACTCTTAAACAATTCAGAACTGTAAGACCAAAAAAAAAGTAAGACCAATTCTTATCTAAAGAAAACATCCTCCGTTCCTAGCCAAAAAGTACATACCTTAAGGAATTTGGTAATGATGTCCATGTCTTTATGATCATCACCTTTTCCTAAAGACTCTCCCAGAGCCTGAAAAGAAGGAAGGTTTCTGTTTTAGTCAGGAGCAACAGCTGAATATATATGCTATTAACATCAGTCCAAACATGGCCCTTTATTACATGTATGGTCCAATTTTGATTTAAAGCCTGAGAGAATTTCTAGATAGGTTAAAAATATCAATTTGCCATTTAAATTTAGACAGCATGTTATCTTTTATGAATCTAAAGATTAATGGGAGTGACTGCTAATAAATGTGAGGTTTCTCTCTAGGGGAATAAAAATGCTCTAAAATTAGACTGTTGTTGGAACTTGTGAATATACTAAAAACCACTGAATTGTACACATTAAAAGGATAAATTGCATAGTATGTGACTATCTCCAAAGTTGTTTAAAATGCCCAGAACTGGTTTGCTCACCAGTTTTATTTCAGTAAAATTATTATTTCAGTAAAATTCAGGGGGTGGGAGTACAAATAAAATAACCACCTCACATATGTACACCTAAGCCTAATTCATGTTGATGTATGGCAGAAATCAAACCAATATTGTAAAGCAGTCAATCAATTAAAAATAAATATATATTAAAAGATAAATAAAAAGGAGGAAAATCTCAAAAAAACAAACAATAACCTCAACTACAATCTCACTTACAGCAGTCAACATGGGTTAAGAGCAAGGAATGAAAGGTAACAGAAAAATGACTTTACAATTATCAAGAAATTTAAGTCATTATTTTTGCTCATGCTAGACAGATAATTTAAAATTATTTCAAGTAATATTACATATATCACTCCACATTCAATACACCGGCAAAAATAAGCAAGCAAGATATTGCCAAATGTTGGCAGGGATGTACGGATACACTGCTGATGGTGGAGTGAAGACTGGTACACCCATTCCAAAGAGCAACCTGGCAGTATTCAGACAAGTTAAGAAGCAATCTTGTTTCTGGTCCAGAGGGGTTATGTACAAGACTGTCGGTCACAAAACTGTCTGTGGTAACAGGAAGAAGATTATTGCATGCTTATTATTGCATGCACAATTATTACGTGCTAGTATTAAAAGGCACTGAAAGTCACACTGTATAAAATACTATGTAACAATTAAAATCAAAGGTTTAGATGACACAGAATATCAAGGTTGGAACTTGAAAATAAAAAACAGAATGAAGAATTTCACAGTAAAGTATCATTTATGTATACCGAAGCACATGCATACAAAACATTACTGGTTTTACAAGACCATCAATAAATAAAAGGATGTACACATCAAACATATCAGAATGAATACTTTTGAAGGCAGGAAGGAGGGGAATGTTTGTAGAAAATGAGAAAAAAGGGAGTGAATAAACAACAGTCATGAAATAGAAGGGCCTTTGTAATGACCAAAGAAGCCAGGGTGCTGTGAACTGAACAGTCTAATGAGCTCAACCGTCAGCTCCAGGGAATGAAAGGTGGGGTGGGGGAGTGAGGAAGGTGGTGGAGGGATCACCTCTAATTCTTCAATTGTGGTGTTTTCTTCGTGAACTTTCAAATCATTCTGGGTGTCTTCCTCTCCAGGCTCTTGGCCACCCACAAGCTCATTGAGGTACTGCTGATCAATCTTATCCAAAGCTGCTTTCAGATCATTCCTCAATCCCTGAGGAAAGGTAAAAAGTTACACCTCGTATGAAATTTCATTGATGTTTCACTTCTGATTTTTTTTTCTGATAATGAGTATAATTCATTTTTTTCTCCATAAGGAAACTCAAACAATATTTCAATTAATTATACAGCTATCACTACTGTCCATTCAAAGTCAATTCTTATGAACATATTCAAATTTAAAAGAATATATAATAATATATTATAATAGCTAGTCTGACAGAAAAATAAAAAATATGAGCGACAAATCCAATTAAGAATCTGCATAAACGCTGTAATTTTCTAATGAGGCCTAGAGAAAGTGACCAGGTGCTCCACCCATTTTCCTGGTTCACTGAAAACCTCTAACAACTCCAACTGCTTTCAACTTCCACAACATCTGGCAACATCAACAGTATAAAGCCAGAGTCTCAACCACGTCCTAGACTTCACTATGTTTTTAACAAACCAGTAAACTCCACATTTTATTCACTTCTAGTTTGTGATCATTTGATTAAAATGGAAGCCTTAAAGATAGACCCTTATCATATACCACATATAAAAATTAACTCAAAATCGATCAAAGACTTAAATGTAAGGGTTAAAACTATAAAACTGTAGCTCTTCGAGTTAACTACAACAGAAAATCTGATTTAAAATAAGCAAAAGACTTAAACAGACAATATACAATGGCCAATAAGTAAATGAAACGATGCTCAACCTCACTAATCACTAGGGAAATGCAAACCAAACCACAGAGATACCACTTTACAACCATCAGGATGGATATTATCAACAGAAAACAGAAAATAATAACGTGGCTAGGATATGGAGAAACAGACCCATTGTGCACTGCTGGAAATGTAAAATAGTACAGCTGCTGTGGAAAATGTTAGGGCAATATCTGAAAAAGTTAAACATACCTACATCAAGGCACATTACAGTTAAAATGTCAAAAGTTAAAGACAGTTCCTACAAGAGAACACAGGCAGAGTGCTCTGACATAAATCTTAGCAGTATTTTCTTTAATCAGTCTCCTAAGGCAAAAGAAATAAAAGCAAAACCAAACAAATGGAACCTGATTAAACTTAAAAGCTTTTGCAAAGCAAAGAAACCATCAGCAAAATGAAACAACAACCTACTGAATTGGAGAAAATATTTACAAATGATGTGACCCTCAAGGGATTAATATCCAAAATATACAAACAGCTCATACAACTCAATATCAAAAAACAACCCAAGCCAAAAATGGTCAGAAGATCTGAAAAGACATTTCTCAGAGAAGACATACATATGGCTAACAGGCACATGAAAAGATGTTCTACATTACTAATTATTCAGTTCAGTCACTCAGTCATGTCCAATTCTTTGCGACCCCATGAACTGCAGCATGCCAGGCTTCCCTGTCCATCACCAACTCCCAGAGCTTGCTCAAACTCATGTCCATCAAGTTGGTGATGCCATCCAACCATCTCATCCTCTGTTGTCCCCTTCTCCTCCTACCTTCAATATGTCCCAGCATCAGGGTCTTTTCAAATAAATTAGTTCTTCGCATCAAGTGGCCAAAGTATTGGAGTTTCAGCTTCAGCATCACTCCTTACAATGAATATTCAGGACTGATTTCCTTTAGGATTGACTGGTTGGATCTCCTTGCAATCCAAGGGACTCTCAAGAGTCTTCTCCATCACCACAGTTCAAAAGCATCAATTCTTTGGCTCAGCTTTCTTTATAGTCCAACTCTCACATCCATACATGACTACTGGAAAAACCATAGCCATAGCTTTGACTAGATGGACCACTAATTACAAGAGAAATGCAAATCAAAACCACAATGAGGTATCACCTCATACAAGTCAGAACAGCCATCTCTAAAAAGCCTACAAACAACAAATGCTGAAGAGGATACAGAGTAAAGGGAACCCTTGTACACTAGTGGTGGGAATGAAAACTGATAAAGCCACTACTGAAAAATAGTTTCTAAAAAACTAAAAATAGAACCACCATGACACAGCAATTCCACTCCTGCATATGCATCCAGAAAAAACAAAAATATGAAAAGATACATGCACCCCAAAGTTCACAGCAGCACTAGTTATAATAACCAAGACATGGAAGCAGACCAAGTGCCCCACAGACAACTGGATTAAGAACATGTATGTATGTCTCTCTCTCTCACACACACACAAACACAGGAATATTACTCAGCCATAATAAAGAATGGAATTCTGGCACTTGTAACACATGGATGGATCTGAGAGTATTATGTCTTGTGAAGTAAGTCAGACTGAGAAAGACAAATACTGTGTGATACCACTTATGTGGAATCTAAAAAATAATACAAATGAGTGTATATGCAAAACAGAGACAGACTCACAGATACAGAAAACAAACTTGTGGTTACCAATGAGAAAAAGAAAGGGGAGAGTGACAAATTAGGGGTACCGGATATACAAACTACATTTAAAATAGAGGAGCAAGAAGGATGTTGTATAGCATGGAGAATTATACCCATTATTGTGTAATAACCTATAAGGGAGTATAATATGCCAAAAATACTTAATCACTATGCTCTCTACCTGAAGTTAACACAATATTGTAAATCAATCATACTCCACTTTTTTTTTTTTTTTAAGTTACAGAAAGGAAAGAATCTTAAAAGCAGCAGGAGAAAAACAATTTGCTTTGTATAAGGAACCACCTCCCAATAAGACTATCAGGATATTTTTTAGGAGAAACTTTGCAGGCCAGGAGGGAGTGGCACAATATATTTGAAGTGCTAAAAGAAAAAACTTCCAAGAACATGCTACCCAGCAAAGTTATCATTCAGAATTGAAGGAGCAATAGAGTTTTCAGACAAGCAAAAGCTAAGAGAGTTCCTAACCACTAAACTATCCTTGTTAAGAAATGTTAAAGGGATTTCTTTCAGCTGGCAAGAAAACATATGAAAGCATAAATCCCAGTGATAAAAGTATATGTATGGTACAGGTGGTAAATTAATCACTTATAAAGCTAGTATGAAGATTAAAAGACAAAAGTAGTAAAAATAACTGTAAGTGCAGTAATTAGTTAAGGGCTACACAATACAAAATGATGCAAAATGTGTTATCAGAAAAAAATGTGGAGGGAGAGGAGGAAAAGTGTTGAGCTTCAGAATGTGTTCAAACTTAAGTTATTAACTTTTAGTTCCGGTTACAAAATAAATAAGTCACATGGAATAATGTACAGCATGGTGACTGAAAATACTGCACTGCACATTTCAAAGTTACTCAGAGAGTAGATCTTTAAAAAAGTCTTCATCACAAGAAAAAAATTTTTGTAACTACATACAGTGATGAATATTAGATTTACTGTGGTGATCATTTTGCAATATATACAAATATCAAGTCATTATGCTGTACACCTGAAATATGTTATATGTTAATTATAACTCAACTTTTAAAAGTACAAATAAATTCTAATATTGAATAAGATCAGAATACAGCAGGTTGTACTAAGTTAATATTAAAAGCTAGAAAATTTCTCAAGTAATGAGACATGAGTAGCAGAAAAATTAAATCAGGTACCAAAAACTAAATAGTGCACATTAGCATTTTAGACTCTTTTGATAAGGAAAGTGACTTGGGATATAGAAGAGAACAAATACTGGTGAAATGAGGCATTACAAAACCACTTAGCTCTTTCCAAGGATTTAGGTAAGGAAACTTTAGATAGGACTGAAAATAAAAACAAATTACTGTGGACATTAATAATATAAATGAAGAAAACGTTTTAAATTCATTTATGTTTTTAAAAAGAAGTTAAACATAGAATCACCATACAATTCAGCAATTCCACTTCTAGGAATATATGTAAAAGAAGAGAAAGCAAGGAACTTGAACAGATATTTTTATACCTGTGTCCATAGCAGCATTATTCACAATAGACCAAAAGGTAGAAGCAACCTCCCTGTCCAACAAGGATGCATGGATTAACAAAATGGCGTCCATACATACAATGGGATACTAGCTTTAAAAGGGCAGGAAATGCTGACCTCTGCCACAACAAAGCTGCACCTTTAAGCCAGCATGCCTAGCTAGTAAGAAGGCCAGACTAGGGAGCCTTCAGGTGACCTCAGCCGCAACCCTCCTGTGACTGTATCACAGGTGAGACCTCAACCAAAACACTACCCAGCTTAACCCAATCGAACCACAGAATGTGATGGAGAATGATAAACTATCTTAGTATACAAGGTTTCAGGGTGGTTTGTTACCATCACAAATGACTGAGAAAGATTTTATGATAATGAATTGTTTTACGATGTAAGTTTTGGGGTGGTTTGTTATACAACTACATATAACCACGTCTGTCTCTCTCAGTAACTGAAAGAGCAAGTAAATAAGTAAATAAGACCACAAAAGATCTAAACACCACTGTAATTGACATTTCAAAAGCATAAAGCATACTCTTTTCAAGAGCCCATGGAATATTCACCAAGATGGATTATAAGCTGAGCCATAAAACAAGATCAGAGTTCTAAAAGTAATGCTGAAACTATTAAAGTTTTAGAAGAAAATACCATCTCTTTAAGATCTTAGGGTAGGCAAACATTTTCTTAAGCAAAACACCACAAGCAGTAATTATAAAGTGAACTTTGTCAAAATTCAAAAGTCCTGCCCATGAAAAGACACCGTTAAGAAAACAGGTAAAGCTTAGGAAAAAATAGATACAAAACATGAATTTGTATATCTAATGAAGAATCCAGGTTACACATAAAGAACTCCTATAATTCAAAAATAAAAAGACAACCCAACTAAAACATGAACACTGCATAGAGAAAGATGTGGCTAGTAAGTCTATAAAAAGATGCTCATAATCTTTAGTTGTCAGGGAATTGTGACTAGACCCACATGAGATACTACCACACAAACAAGAGAATGGTTACAATTTAAAAGACTAACAATAACAAACACTAATGAGACAACACTGGCAATACCCAGCATTTCTTAAAAAGTTGAGCATACATATACTGTTACTATTCAGCAATTACACTTCCAGAGAGATAAAAATGTATTTAACCTAGGAGAAATAACATAGAACCAAAAAATATTTGTGTAAGAATGTTCACAGCAGTTTTATTCATAACAGCCCAAGGCTAGAAACATATTGTGATATATTCATATTACTGAATATCATCAGCAATAAAAAGGAACAAGTTACCAACATCCACAATAACATGGATGAATCCTCAAAATCTTACACTGAGCAAAAGAAGCCAGACATATCCTGTGTGACTCCACCCAAGTGAAACACTAACACAAGTAAAGTTCATCGACGGTAACAGAATTTAAAATGGTGGTTGCCCAGGAATGGAGGAGGAAGAATCCAGGGACTGGCCAAGAAGGGGTGCTGGGGAGTTTTCATGTGTGTGTGATGAAAATACTCTATATCTTCGTAAGGGTACTGGCCACACACTTGCAAGCATTTTCAAAATGCACTGAACCGCATGCTCAAGATGTGTGCCTTTTAAAAGAAAATTTACATTCAGCAGCAATAATCTGGCAACTTCATTTTTCCTTTTTTCCTTATAATAAGGCAATTATTTGAAGTCTGTCAAAGTCTGTAGTATTCTCAGAGATGTGGTACAGTGATATTCTAGCTTTGTTCTTCTTACCTTGTTAACTTCTGGTGTGAGGATCTCTATTTTTCTTAAACGTTGAAAAGCATCATAATCTGTTTCTCCAAATAGTCTGATTGGTTCTCCTCTTTCTCTCAATCTTCTGATAACCTATTTTAAAAAAAAGAAAGAAAGAAACAATAGTAATTTCTATTTTAGAAGACTAAACACTTATTTTGAAAATTAGATGCGAAAGTAAGTTATATTTGTTTTTTCTTTAGTTTTCCACGAACAGATATACTGAATTACTGTCACACCTTAAATAACCCCAATGGTTTAGGTCATTTGGTGAGTGTTACAGAAAGGACCAATCTGTGTAGTAGGCAACATAAGAAAACCATTAAGATGGGAAGGAGTGATAACATTCATACAGAGGAAAAAAAAAGTCTGGAGTCAGCTGATAAGCCAATGACCACAGACAGGCAAGGGTCATCACTGTAATACTAAATTAAAACCCAAAACTAGTCCCTTAGACAAGAAAGTGAGTTACAAATGGGTGGAGGGGGGCACATGCAGGGCTTTTGGAGGTAATATTCCTCCTTGACTTTGGTGGTGGTTGTATGAGTGTCTGTTTTGTTTTGCAATTATCCACTATATTGCACATTTTACACACACTCTGTATACATGCTATATATTTCATAAAAAGGACTAATAAAAATTATAATTAAGAAAATAAGCTGTAATTAGAAAAAAATTACCAAGAATTTAGTCTGGGAACTGAAATAGTATCACACTTAGAAACCACTGGCAAGGCTTCCACTGGATTAACTGAAACTAAAACTTAGACCTCATCTAGTGCTATCTCCCGGAAAAGGCGATGGCACCCACTCCAGTACTCTTGCCTGGAAAGCCCCATGGACGGAGGAGCCTGGTAGGCTGCAGTCCATGGGGGTCACGAAGAGTCGGACACAACTGAGCAACTTCACTTTCACTTTTCACTTTCATGCATTGGAGAAGGAAATGGCAACCCACTCCAGTGTTCTTGCCTGGAGAATCCCAGGGACAGGGGAGGCTGGTGGGCTGCCGTCTATGGGGTCACACAGAGTCGGACACGACTGAAGCGACTTAGCAGCAGCAGTGCTATCTCCAATCAATGCAGAAATGACCTCAAAAACACCTTCTTCGGGCCACTGTCTGACGAATGACAGGAATCACACCTCTTCATGGAGCAGCCCATCTCATCTTTGGACAGTTTTACTATGCTTCTCAAAATAAACAAAACCCACCTCTTTCAATTATCTCAGCTTTATGAAAAGACAGAACACTCAATGCTTTTTCAAAATTAGAGCTGTGGTCAATGGATCTGTTTTCAAAAATCTCTAATATTCTTCTCTTCAGGCCAAGTATTCAAAAGTCCTTCATCTAGTTTTCACATGACAGCTTCTGGAGTCAGCCCTCCTTTCCTCTGAATGTTTCGTTTTGCTCAAAGTTCATTTCCTTGTGTACTTTGTGTATATAATCGTAACTCTTTTTTCACATGAATACTTTAAAATTTTGCTGTTGTTGAAGGAAAATAACAGTTGATATTGACCAGGGTATGGACAAAGCCTATAGGCTAGAGTATGAACTGGTGGAACGTGTTTACAGAGCTCTCTGGTAATTTATATCCAAAGTGTTAGACATGTATTAATATATAGGCTTAAGTAGACTCCAGAAATCATGTTTCTAGAAAATTTTCCAAAGGAAACTAATCATATAGTATTACACACGCAATGACATCTGTATAAGGATGTTCATCTCAGTATAACCTATAAAATGGAAATACTGAGGCAGTTTAAATGACCATTAACAAAGAATTGGTTTTAAAAATAATAAAGTAGTAGTTCTAAAATATTGTGGGAAATTATGAAGTCATAAAAAAATTATATAGACCTCTATATTTTGACTTAGAAAGATGTATTAAGAGAAAGTAAAAAGAAATCAACCCTGAATATTCATTGGAAGGACTGATGCTGAAGCTGAAGCTCCAATACTTTGGCCACCTGATGTGAAGAGCCAACTCACTGGAAAAGATGCTGATGCTGGGAAAGATTGAAGACAAAAGGAGAAGAGGGCAGCAGAGGATGAGATGGTTTGATAGCATCACCGACTCAAAAGATATGAATTTGAGCAAACTTGGGAGACAGTGGAGGACAGAGAAGCCTGGCGGGATACAGACCATGGGGTTGCAAAGAGTTGGGCACAGACTTAGTAACTGAACAACAACAAAAAAAGTTACTGTTTTGTAACTTACTTTCTCTTAATACATAAATGATATTATTTTAAATAACTTTGACAAATTATCTAAATATAATTATTTCAAATACATGCATTTAATTATACTTATTTAGAATGTGTTTAGTTTTTAAAGTTTAGAAGGATATATTCTTTAAAAAATTTAAGACATGAGATATCCTTTAAACTATTTAAGACAACAGTATCAAGAAAAGCAGAAATTTAGAACCTCATAAAGAAAACTAAACTAAAATACTGTGCTGGTCAGGTAAGTCATTTTATATGGGAAATGATGACATAAAAGTTACTAGAACTAGAGATAAATGCAATCCTGTGGAGATTCTTTTTTTTTTTTTTTTAAACAAAGCACTCATATATAAACTTACCTCTTGCCTAGAAAGAGTCATGGGTAATTTTTCCTCTGCCAGTTCAAGTTCTAATACTGGATTCGATGAAGTTAATGGTTTCTGGTCCTCATCTTTTGGCTGTATCTACATCAATAGCCAAAAGAAATGAAATTCTCCTTTTAAAATACAATATGGTTTATTTTAACATGTACCATTCTATACATTAGGTATCTATCAAAATGAAACATGTTTTACATATTGAAGGTTTTCTAAGTGTTCCTCTGAGCAAACAGCTCATAACTGACGTACATGCTTGCGGGAGCACAGGGACACCCGAGGAGACAGCATGCACCCTGGAAGCATTCTTGCTACAGAAGCGCGACAGAAGTTATTAATAAAATGGTTTCCGCAATCAAAAACTTAGAGGTTGAAACCTAGACTCATTTTCTCCCTAGACTCCAAGATTTTTACTTTCTTCTTGGAAACAATCAGCTTGCTTCTCCTCTTTGAGAAAATCATCTTACAGGGTTATTTGATCCTTGCTCTAGATTTAAAATGAAGACCAAGGAAAAAGAACTGCTTGATAACAAAAACCTGTGAAGCCTCAAGTGTCAGCTCTTTCCTATCCTGATTTTTGAAAGGTATATTCCAAGCGCACAGGAATCATCGCTGGATGTGTAAAAAAATTTCCCAATGCTCCACCGAACTTGCCCGTGAACTGAGCCACGAAGGAAAATAATGAAAACCAGCCACTCTCTACTCATAGCACACAGAGATGAGACTGAATACTGTTGTTCATATGAACCTGCAGGGAAAAAAATCTAACATTTTCTTGAGTCAGCTTCCCAAGTCACAGTTTAGGAAAACTGAGTTCAGCAGTTTATAAGTCCCACTGCTTGGTCTGTAAAAAGATACTGAAATGTGGTTTTCCAGTTGACCCTAAGACAAATCTAATATGTCAAAAGAAGATCCAAAAAAAATCAAAGAAGATCAACATTAAGGGAAACCATTCAGTTAAGAAAGGCTGTATGGTTACAATTTTATACTTGATGATTCCACACTTTAGGTTAAAGGTTATATTAATCAGTGTTAATAGTGATAACAGAAAATGTAAGTAAAAAACCAAACTTTCGCCATTTTCACAAACCAAATCAGCATCAAGTCTCAATAAACGGTAACTAGTTTTATAAGAGAATAAAAGCAACATGCTGTATTTTCACTACTACCAACAAGGACCCATTAAATATGCTTCAGAAAGAAAACCCTGTGCTTTCTTTTTAAGCATAAAAACAGGTATTTGTCCCAAAATCTCAGGATGGAAAGCATTTTCAATTATAAAATGGCAGTGAGTAGCCTTAAGGAAAAGACCTAAGACATTCTGTCAGCTGGACTCAACATTACAAGCGGTATCTTTACAGCAATGACTTTGCTTCAGTGCTCTCCTCTATACTGGCAAGAAAGAACTGCTGTTTTAGCAAGAGCAATCTAAACTAAGGAAAACTGTCACTGTTTATTTTCCTACCTTATCAAAAAGTTAAAAAGGTTCGAATCTAAGGATATGGGAAAGCAGCCGAGTCAGTGGACTAAACCAAAGGTAAGTGATTGTTATTTTACTTTAAGTGTGAGTTAGACAACGCTAGGCAAGCAAATAATGGGAAACCTTTCTGACTATCTATTCGACATTTAGATGGTTTTAAAACATATTTTAATTCCCTACACTAGAAGCAAATGAAATAGACATACTTAAGAGAAGTATCAAAATACCAATATAAACTTTCAAATTTTAGAAACCTATCAGAAATACAACTACAGTTTTAAAACCTACCCTCTCCCAAAAGTACAAAATGAAAGCAAATCCATATACATACCATTTGCATTCTTCATGCTTTCTTCTAGAAATGCTATGCCAGATAAAATTAATTTCCAGAACTTTCCCCATTACATGCACAAGAGTATTATTGTATAATCAATGTTTCACAAGCAAAGAGTCGATTTCAAATTTATGATTTGTCAAAAGTATTTCAATAGAACCTCTGAACTTTGTTTAAAAAATTAGACTAGATACAGTCATCTTTTAAAATAAATTAAACACAACTTCACCTTGTAACCTTTAACCCCTCCCAATAAAAACCCCAATACATTATTAACTAGGTAATCTCAAAGATAATTTTAGTCATGTTTCTAAAGTATTCAAAGTTTTCTAGAAACCTCATTTATTTCTAATATTTCAAGATCACATTTTCTATCCAGTAGGGTGAGCAGTGTTTGAAATGTGATACCTTATCATATAAAATGGCTATATCTCAGGCAGAGGTACTGAGGGCCAAAAGGGATTATTCACATTGCAAACATAAAACAATGGCTTAAAATATTCAGGAGAAAGCAGGGGAAATACCACTGCTGATACCACTGCTGCTGAATGAATAAAATGTTTTCAACCCTTTACAAATGGACTTTTATTGGGAGAGGTAGGGAAAGGAGTGGTGGTAGTGATGAAAATGAGGTAGTATCAGATCCAGGACTTAATTAAAAGGAAAAAAATTCAAGCTTTGATCTCAAGCCACTTCATGCTGTCCACAAAAAGCCAAACCATTCCAAGCCAAAGGTCATGCATGTATTTTCCTGAATTCAAGATAAAAGAAAAAAAAAGAAAAACAAAATCATACCTCTCCAGATGGCTTCTCATTTATAGGCTAATGTATAACATTGATAAATTGAACAAAGATCAATTGTTTTGTTACTTTAACAACAGCTATATAAATTTAAACTCAGAAATATATAATTTAACATAAAAGCAGGCATTCATACCTTGTAGCCACATCTTTCAAAATATGCTTCCTCTTCTTTTTTTGCAAGTTCACTACGCTTGAAATATTTTTTATTTTCCTATTGAAGAAAGAAGTAAGTTAATAATAACAGAAGTTTTAACTTTCCTATTGAAGATACAAGTAAGTTTCTTCCTACTGAAGAAAGAACTTCAAATTTCATGTCTCTTGATCAACAACCTTGAAAGTTTTTCAACAACTATAAAGTTTTTTAGGTCCCACAGAGATTATAGTGATTTCCTGACCACCTGTCCACCCTGGTCTAAACATGAAGACATTTCTCTTGCAGCATCATTTTAACAGACATCATCCAACAGCACAGAGAAGGAACCAACCCCCTTTACCAAATGTTAACATTGTTTTGATTTAATTTCTTGGTGTTTTAGTTCAATTTCTACAAATGGATTAATTGTGAACCACATAAAATGTGATCCTTTAATTCTTTTCTCCTAACAGACCCAATCAAACAAAAATTATGGTAGCTTCAGCTGACATTTTAAATCTCATTATCAACAGACCTCCAAGGATGTGTCCACATTCTTTTTTGTCATCTGCAATCTTATTATAATGATCAGTTAACTGTATTTGTATTAACCAATTTTTAAAAATAATGTGGACATAGGATGGTTTTGGAGAGCTTCTCCAGTAAAAAGATGGTTCAAAGGTATTTGGTTTTAATATGACATGATGTTAAGAGACAAACTCAACCTACTGTGGCGGGGAAAAAAGGTTAGCTCTTTCCATGCTATACATAAAATTATCCTGTTAAAAATGCAGACCCTTGGATAATTTCATAATGTATAAAACTATCAAATCACTATGTTGAACACCTGAAAGCCATATTTTATGTCAGTTATAATGCAAAAAATACAGTTCCTCATTTGCAGGCTTGTTATTATCTGCAGTTCTGCCTCTTAGATACTATTTCACTGATGACTTAATTCAAATAAAGATACCATAACAATACCTCAATAATACCTCCACACATATATTTAGCCCCTCATAGTTCCAAAGCTCACTCAAGCAGTGATCATCAATAATGCTATACCCTGACAAGGAAGTTTGATGGTGAACAATGGAAAGATCACTTGCCACACTTGAACCCACTGCTCAAGCCTGGCACCAATAAAACATCTAGGAGGTACACAGCAAACCACTTAAATATGTCCTCCCCAAAAATCTAAATCAGTCTCTTATCATACAACTTCCCAGAAACATAAAGAAGACAGGAAAAAGTTCAAACACCACAGGAAAGCAATCAAACACTAACACATTTCATAAAACTAGCCCCAGTTTCTCCAACAAGTTGACGAATTTAAAAAGTGGGGGACCTGAGGGAAAAGAAAATGTTTTCACTAAAAGAAACCAAGAGTCATAATAAATGCAATGAGTGGATTTTTGTGTGGACTTGATTTGAACAAACCAACTGTAAAAACATATGTATGTTTGTATTTTAATTCAACTGGGGATATTTGAATGTGAGAAGAGTATTTCATGGTATTATGGACCCAATTTTAATTTTGTTGAGTGTGATCTTAGTTCTATAAAGATATATTCTTATTTTCTAGAGTTACATGTGTTAGGGGGAAGGTAGATAGTTCATTATACAATGAACTATTTGTGTATATATTAAAAACAGCTTAAAATTAACAGGTTTTTCAAAGTTCATTCATTAGCTCAATAAATATTTACTGACTTATCTCATGCACCCCAAGTACAACTTTATAGATATAAAGAGGAAGACGTTACCCAGTGTAAGAAACTGATGGCATCATCTGAACATCAAAACTACTCTGGAAAAGGTGGATGCAAATAAAATTAATCCCACTGGAGAGGTGTGAAACCTGAGAATTAGAAAGGTCAGGTGACATTCCCAGAACTCAATAAGCCTCATGAATAACAGAGACAGGACTAAGACCTCTGGTCCTTAAATCCTTTGTGCTGATCCAGTATTCCATGTTACAGTTTCTCACGCCCAAAAGGCATTTCAGCATCGCAAACTGTTCCTTTTGACTATGTATAATAGAACATACTGGTCATATTTGAAATAAATGAATTGACAACATGGACTGGTGGCCTCTCAGAAAGAGCTGGTATGTACGAAGAAAGTAACAGGACTCCCCAGGCCACAGACCATGGTCCAACCTTTAACTATGGAATCTTTTACTACCATGTCTCAATTCCAGTGAACATACCTACCAAAACCTTCAACCTAAAACTTCCATTCCCAAAATGTAGACTTCTGGGGGTCCCTAAGACCCTTCCAGAGACTGCACAGGTCAAATTCATTTTCATAGCACTGAGCTGAATTTTAACACATAATACAGTGGTTTGCTGTGTACTTCCTTGATGCTTTACTGGGGCCAGGCTTGAGCAGTGCGTTCAGGTGTGGGAACCTGATCTTTCCATTGTTCACCATTAAGCTTCCTTGTCAGAGTACAGCATCACTGATGATCACTGCCTGAGTGAGCTGTGGAACTATGAGGCGCTAAATACCTGTGTGGAGGTATTATTGAGGTATTATTATGGTTACTGCTAATGAAGTAGGACAGTGTTATGAAAGTTCATCCAATTTTACATAAAAATAAAAGACACTTTTCATTTTCACCAAGAACTTTATTAGAAAACATATTCACTAACTGAACAAATTTTTTTGGCCAACCCAATACTAAGACATTATGTGTGCCACCCCACTGCCCTTTTCATTATGCTCAGATCTGCACTGATGGTACAGAAGCAATGGTGAAGAAAACTACTAGAACCTTGGCATAAACACTGTTGATGTATAGTAGTCACTTGTACTCACCACCATGCTCTTGCCAGAAAATAAAAAGGCCAGTTTCTCTGAATGTTTTGATAAAGAACAATTTTACTAAATCTTAACCCTTAACTACGTGCCCCTTTAATATTTGGTATGATGAAATGTAAGGAAATGAAACATATGAAGCACTTCTACTACATAATGAAGTAGGAGAGCCCTCTCAAAGAAAAACACTTGTGCAACTGGTTGATTATTCAGACTTGCATTTTTGGCAAACATTTTCTCAAAACTGAACAAAGCAATCTTGTCACCTAAAGGAAAACAATGACAGTATTTGTTGTCTATGATAAAATTCCACCTGTCAAGGGAAAATGAGAATGGTAGAAAAGTGGTATCCCTCACTGTGAACTTGCTGGCTTCCTGACACATAAAGGCTCCATTGATGAAATCAGTGGTGACATTAACAAATGTGACTGTTAAAATACTGTCTAATGGAAAAATCAACATTTAGAAGATCAGCATAATTCAGCATAGCTGAGAAACTCATGATGTCACAAAGGCAAGATGTTATAAAACCATGCACAGGCAAAAGATTTAGGAGCAGAACAGACCAGAATACAATAGGTCTAGAACAGACCAAATCAACAGACTTTAATATCCAAAAGGCCCACTGATACAGGTCAGAACTAACTCTCAGCTAACCAACAGACTGGCTCCAAATAGGAAAAGGAGTACATCAAGCCTGTATATTGTCACCCTACTAATTTAACTTATATGCAGAGTACACCATAAAAACGCTGGGCTGGATGAAGCACAAGCTGGAATCAAGATTGCAGGGAGAAATATTAATAACCTCAGATATGCAGATGACACCACCCTTATGGCAGAAAGTGAAGAGGAACTCAAAAGCCTCTTGATAAAAGTGAAAGAGGAGAGTGAAAAAGTTGGCTTAAAGCTCAACATTCAGAAAACTAAGATCACGGCATCCGGCCCCATCACTTCATGGCAAATAGATGGAAACAGTGGAAACAGTGGCAGACTTTATTTTGGGGGGCTCCAAAATCACTGCAGATGGTGACTGAAGCCATGAAATTAAAAGACACTTGCTCCTTGGAAGAAAAGTTATGACCAACCTAGACAGCATATTAAAAAGCAGAGACATTACTTTGCCAACAAAGGTCTGTCTAGTCAGTTCAGTTGCTCAGTCGTGTCAGACTCTTCGCGACCCCAAGGAACTTTTTCCAGTAGTCATGTATGGATGTGAGAGTTGGACTATAAAGAAAGCTGAGCACTGAAGAATTGATGCTTTTGAACTGTGGTGTTGGAGAAGACTCTTGAGAGTCCCTTGGACTGCAAAGAGATCCAACCAGTCCATTCTAAAGGAGATCAGCCCTGGGTGTTCTTTGGAAGGAATGATGCTAAAGCTTAAAGTCCAGTACTTTGGCCACCCCATGCGAAGAGTTGACTCATTGGAAAAGACTCTGATGCTGGGAGGGATTGGGGGCAGGAGGAAGAGCGGACGACAGAGGATGAGATGGCTGGATGGCATCACCGACTTGATGGACGTGAGTTTGAGTGAACTCCGGGAGATGGTGATGGACAGGGAGGCCTGGCATGCTGTGATTCATGGGGTCGCAAAGAGTCAGACATGACTGAGCGACTGAACTAAACTGAATGCATTATTTGCCCTAATTATTGTATTTATTATTTCCTTTTTTCCAGTAACTTCCACATTGGTTCCTATAGTTCCTTCCTTTATTGTTTCAATTTCAGGATTTTGTCAATTTCTGTTAAAGGAGGTTTTTCTTTTTTTAATTAAGTCATTTCTATACTTTTATAAATGAAAAAAGCAAGTGCAGAAGAATGAATCTAGTATGCTGCCATCTTTATTTAAAAAGGAGAAAAGACACACCTTTGCTTCTTCACATTTGCTTCTAAAGCATGAAATAACTACAGGAGATCCCAAAGCTGACAATGTTGGCTGCTTTGGAGGAGGTGAACTGTTGGGGCACATGGGTAAGAAGGAAACTTTCTACTGCTCACCCGTTAGTATGTTTTGAATTTTGAATCATTTGAATGCATTATCTATTAACAATAAATTTAATTTTTGAAAACTAGTTTGCTTCTCATTTTAAAAAGCTATATTGGGAAAAATGTAGGTGTTTTTCTTCTTACTATGCGACCCTTCACTTCAGGGCAAAAGAAGGTCGTCCAAAACAAAAGGTTCCCTGCCAGGTTTCACTATCACCCTGCACACTTTTTGTTTAGAAACAAAACAGCAGTTTGTAAGGAAAGGAAGTCAAGCGGTGATTTCTATTTAAAACATTTTCTAAGGCACAATGAACACCAAACAAACTTAGGAGAGCTACGTTCACGACACAACTGACACTGCAGTATTTTACAACCTGAGATTAGTAACACATCCCCCTTCATAGGTAACTCGGCAGGATAGAGAACTTGCCCAAACTTAAAGAGCCCTCTGCAACGGAGCCCCAGTGAACCTGAGGACTTGTTAACTCCTTTTACGAAGTTAGTTTCCTTTCTAGCTATATTCCAAATCTTTGAACTCTACGTTTGCTGACTCAATGACAGAATATACAACACAGCCCTACAAACACAATCCTGAAAGCGGCTGGTAGCGATTTTAAGACAGCATGTGAACTGAAGGTAAATGTGTGTTCCCTCCTAAAGCATCTGAACTCTCCATTTGGACCTCTCACTCCAGCAGATTTTAAAAACAAGTTGAAGAGGGTATACATAAAAAGCACTTCTTTTAAAGACAGAGCCTCATTCCTGCATGGTGCTTCACACATGCTATTCTTGGGCTTTGTCCAAGTTGTACTGTCTGGATTATAAACCTGAGATTCCCAGGCCTAAAGAGAACAAATCTTTCTACCACATCACCTGAACCTCCAGCCCACACTAATGAAGAAGAGTCAAAACTAAAAACCACTGTTGCATTAATTAGAATCATCATTCCTTCCATCAGATTAAGATTTTTAGTGTTTACAAAAATGAACATCAAACACAAACATCATAAGAGTTCTACAAAAAGACACTGGAGAGCTAACAAATACACAGCCTGAACACCCAAAGCAGAACGTGAGAAATCACGAACCATGTGACAGGGTCAGTTTCCTGCTGAAGAATGGAAATAAGCCGTAAAGAGTATGGAGTAACAAACCCAATGGTTGGGCACCCAAACAGAATTTAAAGAGACATAATACTTTTCAAAGTATAAGAACTATAAACTGTCAAGGGATCCTGTTAGCTAGGCAATATATTTTCTCAATGATGCCATCCAAAGTAAAAAACTATACCAAAATTTACCTTGCACAGGTGAATTCTATGTACTTCATAATTATATATATTTGTATCACCATATGGGGGCTTCCCTGGTAGCTCAGTTGGTAAAGCATCCACCTGCAATGCAGGAGACCCTGGTTCAATTCCTGGGTCAGGAAGATTCGCTGGAGAAGAGATAGGCTACCCACTCCAGTATACTTGGGCTTCCCTTGTGGCTCAGCTGGTAAAGAATCCACCTGCAAAGCAGAAGATCTGGGTTCAATCCCTGGGTTGGGAAGACCCCTGGAGAAAGGGAAGGCTACCTGCTCCAGTATTCTGGCCTGGAGAATTCCATGGACTCTGTAGTCCACGGGGTCACAAAGAGTTGGGCATGACTGAACGACTTTCACTTTTTTCATATCACCATATATAAAATTAGACAAAAATGTATGTAAGAAATAAATGCCAATCTTATACAGGCTCCTTAATGAAGAAGTTAAACATACACTTACTGTATTATCCAACCATTTCACTCCTATGCATTTATTCAAGAGAAATCAAAGTATATGTCCAAACAGAAACCTGTACACTAATGTTCACAGCAGCTTTATCGTGATAGCCAAAAAATGGAAACAACTCAAATGTCTATCAACAGGCTAATGAATAAACAAATTGGGGGTATATCCATACAATGGTAGAAGACCATTCAGTAACAAAAATAATGAAATCCTGATACAAATGCATGAATGAATCTCAAAATTAGACTGAAAGAAAGCAGATGAGAGAGTCTGTATTAAACAACTCTGCATAAAACCCTAGAAAGTGCAATCTAAGTAACAGAAGGCAGCCCCACAGTAGTCTGTGGAAGGGTGGTAGAGCCCAGGGAAGGGGAAGAAAGCAGGCTCACAAGGGGCACAGGGAAACCCTGGGGTGAGGCAGACATGTTCGCGCTCCTCGCTGTGGTGGCGCCGCCACCGGTGCAGGCATGGCGTAACTCACTAAGCTGTGCACTCTAAATGCGTGCAGCTTACCGTGTGTCAAGGGTACCTCAATAAGGCTGCTTAAATAAGCAGCACAAGTGGAAGCAGCCTACGTGTCCACCAGTAAGCACGTGGATAAAGAAGATGCGGTACTTATACACACAGTGAAATACTACCTAGTCATAAAAAAGAACAAAAGTTTGCCATCTGCAGCACCATGGATGGACTTGGAGGGCATGTGCTAAAAGAAACAGGCAGAGAAAGACAAATTTATGTGGAATCTAAAAAGTACAACAAACTAGTGAATATAAAAAAGACAAAGCAATCTCACAGATAACAGAGGACAAACTGGTGGTTACCAGCGGAAAGGGTGGATGGCCAATATAGGGGTAGCGGAGTAAGAGGTACAAACTATTCCGTATCAGCTACAAGGACATACTATACAACACAGGGAACAGAGTCAGTATTTTATAATAACTGTAAGTGGAACAGAACCTTTAAAATTGTGAATCACCCTACTGTATACCTGGAACTTATATAAGTATAGCAACTATACTTCAATTAAAAAAACAAAATTAAACAGAGTGTTAGCATTTACACTGCCTGACTTTACAACTCACCAAACGGCAACAGCAATCAAGACAGTGAGGCACCGGCATAAAGATCAACAAACAGATTAGGACAAGAGAGCAGAGCAGAACAGAGCCACACAAACTATTACTGATTTTTGATGATACCAAACCATCCAAAGAGAAAAGAAAAACATTATCAATAAATGGTGCTGGAACAAATGGACATCCAAATACAATAAATCACACCCCTGCCTCACATCATACCAAAAAACTGATTCAAAAATTTTTTGTTTTTGTAAAAGATAAAACCATAAAGCTTTTAGAAGATATTATAAGAGAATATCTTACTCTCTTGAGTAAATGCTTAGGAGTAGAATAGATCGATCACTCAGCAGGTCTATGTTTTACTTTTAAGAAACTGCCAAACTGTTTTTCAATAGGTTACGCTATTTTATATTTCCAGATAGGATACACTCAACATTAATCATGAAAAATTGATAAGCTGGACGTCATCAAAATTAAAAACTTTTAAGAAGATGAACAGAAAACCCACAGTCTAGAAAATTCACAAAACATACTGACAAAGGAGTGATATCCATGATATATATAAAGAATTCCTTGAACTTACTAAGGTTAAACCAACCAATCCAATTTTAAAATACGCAAGTAATTTTAAGCCACATCACAAAAGATATACAAATAGAAAAACACACAAGACCTACTTAATATTAATTCTCAGGGAGATGCATACTAAAACCACAATGAGATATTACAATACATCCACCAGATTGGCTAAAGTTAGACTGAAGCACAAATTGCTGACCCAATGTCGAGATCCGAACCGTCTTACTTTGCTGGTGGAGATGTGACACAGTCTAACCACTCTGGGAGAAGTTCTAACAGCTTTCTACAAAACTAAACACATAACGAACACCATGACCTAGTAATTGCACTCCCCGGCATTTTCCTACGAGAAATGAAAACATAAGGCTTGCACAGGGACTTCCCTGGTGTTCCAGTGGCCAAGGCAGAGGACACAGGTTGGATCCCTGGTCCAGGAAGATCCCACAGGCCGTGGCACAACTAAGCCCATGTGCCACAACTACTGAAGCCTGCAAACCCAAGAGCCCGAGCTCTGCCACAGGAGAAGCCACTGAAATGAGAAGCCCGTGCGCCACCACTAGAGAAAAGCGCAACAAAGACCCAGCGCAGCCAAATACAAATCAGTGACTTAAAAAAATAAAAGACTTGCACAAGAGGGTCCACAGCTAAACCCTAGAAACAGCCCAGGTGACCATCCGCAGGGTAACAGATCAACAGACCGGGACATGTGTGCGACACAATACTCCTCAGCAATAAAAGGAACAAACAACTGACACACTCAACAACACGAATAAAATTCACATTACTCTGATTAAACACAGTGGGTCATATAAGAGTCCACAGTATGATCTCATTTACACGAAGTTCTAGGGCAGGCAAAGCCAATGGATGGCGGAAAGAAAGCGAAGCAGCAGTTGCTTCTGGGGATGGCAGAGGCTGACTGCAAGGTGGAGTGAAGACGATGTTCTGTACCTTGATACACACAGGGTCACACAGCTGCGTATGCATTTATCAAAAACCACTGAGTGGGACACTTACGATTTGTGTGTTTCTTCGTATGTATAGACAAACACTGTGAACACTAGTCAATGAAAAACATGTCAAATTATATTCTGGCAATTTTAAATACTTAAGGTAACGTGTAACAATGTCTGTAAATTAATCTGAAATGCATCAAGATCAGTACCTTGGCTTCAGGACCCTGTAAGCAGCTGGAAAACACTCATCTAAAGAGCCATCTTTGGTCATTTCATGCGGTTTCCCAGCTTTTTATGGTTCATCTGTTTTAGGTGAAATGGTAACGACTTAGCCTGTGTCTCTTGTCAAAGTGTGGAAAAGCTGCCTTCCACTATTCTAAAATGCTCTGCCTGTTTTACTGTCCTGAGGTAAACGCAGTTTCTGCACTGCTAGATGGATTGACGAATGGATATACAATGATGGACAGATGGACAGTCGAAGAATAAAGCAAATATATTAAAATGTTAATCGCAGGTTTAATGCAAATCTAGATGGCAGGCATATGGGTGTTCACAGTACAATTATTTTGAGTGTTCTGTACATTTAAAAGCTTTCACAGTGAAGTTCTGAGGAAAAACTTCTTTGCAGGAGATGTCAAGACATGGTACCAACATGACAAATTCCCTTCCACGCTGTTTTCTAACTGTACCAAAAAACCTGTGAAAGGCCCCTCACCAAGCGCTAAAGAGAGAAAGGTGTTAGAGAGTTTTATAGGAGGCTGTGGGAATGAAGGGAAAGTGTGAATATAGGCAAGCTGAAGGACTGGAATAAATGAAGAAGGGTCAGCAGAGTTGGGACAGCTGCCTGGGGCAAGGGATTCATGGGCACAGAGATGTTCCCCAGCCCAGAAAGAACTAGTTCTTGACCTTTTTGAGTCAAAGATCCCTTTAATAATATCGTCAACAGGAGGAGGCAACGTGGGGTCACAGATATATATACATGCTAAACTTTTTATTTATACACCATACCAGAAATGGCATGGACCTAACAGAAGCAGAAGATATTAAGAAGAGGTGTCAAGAATATACAGAAGAACTATGCAAAAAAGATCTTCACAACCCAGATAATCACGATTGTGTGATCACTCACCTAGAGCCAGAAATCCTGGAATGAGAAGTCAAGTGGGCCTTAGGAAGCATCACTAGGAATAAAGCTAGTGGAGGTGATGGAATTCCAGTTGAGCTATTTCAGATCCTAAAAGATGATGCTGTGAAAGTGCTGCACTCAATATGTCAGCAAATTTGGAAAACTCAGCAATAGCCACAGGACTGGAAAAGGTCAGTTTTCATTCCAATCCCAAAGAAAGGCAATGCCAAAGAATGCTCAAACTACTGCACAATTGCACTCATCTCACACGCTAGTAAAGTACTGCTTAAAATTCTCCAAGCCAGGCTTCAGCAATACATGAACTGTGAACTTTCAGATGTTCAAGCTGGTTTTAGAAAAGGCAGAGGAACCAGAGATTAAATTGCCAACATCTGCTGGATCATAGAAAAAGCAAAAGAGTTCCAGAAAAACATCTATTTCTGCTTTACTGACTATGCCAAAGTCTTTGACTGTGTGGATCACAATAAACTGTGGAAAATTCTAAAGAGATGAGAATACCAGACCACCTGACCTGACTCTTGAGAAACCTATATGCAGGTCAGGAAGCAACAGTTAGAACTGGACATGGAACCACAGACTGGTTCCAAATAGGAAAAGGAGTACATCAAGACTGTATATTGTCACTGTGCTTATTTAACTTCTATGCAGAGTACATCATGAGAAACGCTGAGATGGAAGAAGTACAAGCTGGAATCAAGATTGCCGGGAGAAATATCAATAACCTCAGACATGCAGATGACACCACCCTTATGGCAGAAAGTGAAGAACTAAAGAGCCTCTTGATGAAAGTGAAAGAGGAGAGTGAAAAAGTTGGCTTAAAGCTCAACATTCAGAAAACGAAGATTATGGCATCCGGCCCCATCACTTCACGACAAATAGATGGGGAAACAGTGGAAACAGTGGCTGACTTTATTTTTGGGGGCTCCAAAATCCTTGCCGATGGTGACTGCAGCCATGAAATGAAAAGACGCTTACTCCATGGAAGGGAACTTATGACCAACCTAGACAGCATATTAAAAAGCAAAGACATTACTTTGTCAACAAAGGTCTGTCTAGTAAAGGCTATGGTTTTTCCAGTGGTCATGTATGGATGTAAGAGTTGCACTATAAAGAAAGCTGAGTGCAGAAGAATTGATGCTTTTGAACTGTGGTGTTGGAGAAGACTCTTGAGAGTCCCTTGGACTGGAAGGAGATCCAACCAGTCCATCCTAAAGGAGATCAGTCCTGGGTGTTCATTGGAAGGACTGATGTTGAAGCTGCAACTCCAATATTTTGGCCACGTGATGCGGAGAGCTGACTCATTTGAAAAGACCCTGATGCTGGGAGGGATTGGGGGCAGGAGGCGAAGAGGATGACAGAGGATGAGATGGCTGGATGGCATCACCGACTCGATGGACATGGGTTTGGGTGGACTCTGGTAGTTGGTGATGGACAGGGAGGCCTGTCGTGCTGTGGTTCATGGGGTCACAAAGAGTTGGACACGACTGAGTGACTGAACTGAACTGAAACTTTTTCTAAACTCACAAAGAGCTGATGGGAACTCTGAAGTCCATCCAAAGGCTCCACTTAAGAACAGATGGTAACTGAAATCTGAAGGGGAATATGAAATTCAAATAAGAGAATTTGGGGGGACTTCCCTGGCGGTCCAGTGGTTAAGACTCTGTGCTTTCAATGCAAGAGGTGCGGGTTCAACCCTGGCCAGGGAACCAAGCTCCCACATGTCACGCAGCCCAGCCAAGAAAAGTAAATATATATGCATACATATATATATGCATATATACGAGAATTTTCAATGTGAAGTAGCCAAGGCCTAAACTTTAAGGAAAACCAACATTTAAGGGATAAAAACCAAACAATAAAAAAACAACAACAAAAGAGAAGCCTCTAAAGGAGATCAGAAATAAGTAGCCTGAAAAGTAGACGCAAATGCAGGACCTTGTAGCGTAAGAGGCCAAGGGAAGAGTGGAGAAGGTGGACCAGTCTAGTACAAATGCTCTTGAGGTTAAGAAACCATGGCAGTCACTGTGGCCCCTGATTAGGAAGGATTCAGTGTAACTGCCAGGGCAGAAATCAGGTTAAGGAGTAAGTGAGAAATAGAATTTAAGAAGCTTGGCTGTAAAGAAAAAGGACAGCTGTGTGGGTTTTTTTTTCTGATTTTATTCTTAATAACAGTTGTGTTTAAAAAACAAAAAAAGCAATGTACGTATGTTTGTTAAAACATACATACAGCACTGAAACATTCATACACACATCATGTGCGTTTCAGTGCTGCTAGAGATGAGCCAGTAGAGAGATTAAGACACAGGAGGAAAGGAGACAAGTGATATTTAGGTTCTGATGACGCTAATAAAGATGAGAGTTGGGCTCCAACATGTAAGTGGAAGGTGTGACCTAACATACAGCCAATACCTCATCCACTTTCACAGGAGAAAAGTGAGGAATTTATTGACTGATGGCTTCTCTTTATAAAACTGAAAGTAGGTTCCTTACAGTAAAGGATGAAACATTATTTAAAAAAAAAATCCTCTGTGGCACAGTGTAGTACCTTGCACAGAGGAAACATTCAATAAATATTGGAAAAAACAAAGCTAAAATTCTACCCAAAGTCCATCTTCCAAACTGCAACTCATAAAACTGCTAATTAAGCCCCACTGAGTGCTGTAGTGGCCTGGCTTTCCACGTGAATGAGGCTTTGTGTTAAATGAAGATTCACCAACACCAGGGCTCCAAAGCACTGGCATTCTAGCAACAGGGAGGCCGAATTTACCTCCACGTAGTTACACCTGGCAGAGCACTGAACACAGGGGACAGGAGGCCGCTTTAGAAGCTCCTCCAGTTCTGACAAAGGGGCGCTCACAAGCTAAGTATTTACTATATCCAGCTACTGGACTAACAGGAAAAAGCTGAGGGGCTTCCCTGGTAGCTCAGTGGTGAAGAATCGACCTGTCAATGCAGGAGACATGGGTTTGATCCCTGATCCAGAAGATCCCACATGCCAAGGAGCAACAGAGCCCACTGAGCCCAAGTTCTAGAGCCCAGAAGTCGCAACTACTGAAGCCCGCACGCCTAGAGCCCGTGACCTACAAGAGAAGCCACCGAAATGAGAAGCCCAAGCACTACAACCAGAGAGCAGACCCCACGTGACAGCACTACAGAAAAGCCCTCGCAGCAACGAAGACCAGCACGTTCTAAATGCTGCCAGAATTTAAAATTGATTAATTTAAAAAAGAAAAAGCTGGGACACCAAGCTCCATACAGGATGGATAAACAAGGTCCTACTGTATGGCACAAAGGACTGTAGTCAATATCCCATGATAAACCGTAATGGAAAAAATATGAAGAAGAACATATGTAACTCAACAACTATGCAGTAGAAGTCACAGCAGAAATTAAACACTACATTGTAAAATGACCAAAGAGGAGGTGGCACTTCTGGAAAAACAGTACAATAGAAATGGGCGTTTCCCAGCTACAGAAAGGGTAGTGAAAAGGATTCACCGACCCGCAACCAGAAATTGTTTAAAAAATGAAACAGGACAACGGATTAAAACAAAGAAATGTATGACAGAATCACATGTACTTAAGATAGGAAATGTTGCATGAAACTTTTTTCATACATATCAGATCGAAATATAGATTTAATTCTTACTATGCCTGGGGCGGTGGGAAGTTGGAAAGTTACTGATAGACACTATGATACAGAAAGATAAAGGCTATAAAGCAAACGATTCCGTATAAAATTATACGGCGGCAAAGCAAATGACGGTCTCCCCAGGCATTAAAAAGAAAAAGTGTCCAGTCTGGGCTTCCCCCATAGCTCAGTTGGTAAAGAATCCACCTGCAATGCAGCAGATCCCAGTTCAATTCCTGGGTCAGGAAGATCTGCAGAAGAAGGAATAGGCTACCCACTCCAGTATTCTTGGGCTTCCCTTGTGGCTCAGCTGGTAAAGAATCCGCCTTCAATGCAGGAGACCTGGGTTTGATTCTCTGGGAGGGAAAGATCCCCTGGAGAAGAGAAAGGCTACCCACTCCAGTATTCTGGCCTGGAGAATTCTATGGACTGTATAGTCCATGGGGTCACAAAGAGTCTGACTCCACTGAGCGACTTTCACTTTCACTACAGACATTGCCCTATGTTATGCAGGAGAACTCACCCACGCAGTGGGGACTGAGATCCACCCCAGAGCCAGGAGAAAATCACGCAACCCTCAGCTTCATCATCTGTGGGAAGAGCATACTAACTGCCCTATGTACCAAGCAGAGTTGCTGTAAAGCTCAAATGAGAAAGCATACTATGGTGCTTTGAAAAACACAAATTGTGTATGTTAAAGTAATTTAATTCTTAGATTAACCCTATGAACACCAGTTCTATGTTCACAGGTGAAGATAAACAGCTGGTCTGCAGTGGTTAAGGGAGTAAGCTTTAGAGTGGAAGAGGAGTCGTCCAATTCAGGCTCTCTCTCTTGCTAGCTGTGCAGTTCTGTGTCAATCTGTAAATCAACCTAGCTTCTGTTAGTTTCCATTTCCTCATCTGTGAATGGGAGCAACAAGTAACTTTATGGAATTGATGTACAAATTAAACAAGGTGTCACATATGAAGCCTTCTGCATACTGCCTTGCAGATTACTAACTGGAACTATGACTTTCAGTATTTTAATCCCCATCTCATGTATGTCCCTTTGCTGGCCCTAATTGGGAAATCAATCTTACCTCCTGGCCAGGGATATCTGAGTAATTAAATCAACTATCAAATTACAAAATTAAAGACATACCAGAAAAAGTTTATATATGATGATAAATTAAGAACAGTTACGTAGAATCAGTGTTTATAATTAATCATGTTTAAAGGTTGGTCTATTTCCAAGACAAAGAACCTGATTATGCAAATAAGCAGGTTGTAAACCCTGAGAATGCGCTGAGCTTTTCCTGATTCCATTTTCCCCGAAAATATTTTGTATTTCAACACCTGGCCCTTTCTAACACCCACTGTGCATTCCAACATCTAAATTAGCTTTTTCAAATACTCCAGAAACCACTCATCAAAGGTAAAAGGCCCCCAGTTAAGAGATGAAAATACCAAGTTACAAATATGAACGAGCTCTGCTCCACACCATTTGCTAAATAACACTCTAATTAGATCCACTTGATTATTTTTTAAAGTTTCAATGATTATGAAACCTCCATCTGCCAAACTAACAATCCCAACTTACACTAATCAAATACTTAAGTCAGGTGTTCTCAGAGTGGAGTAGTCCACAAGAGCCCCTGGGGTCGTTAAGACCCTCTGAGAGGGTCTCTGAGGTCAAAACTATTCTCAGTACTCAGGTATTATTTGCCCGTTCACTCTGTTACATTGACACTGAGAGTGAAAAGTGAGTCTCCTGAAGACTTCACAACCATCAAGACAACAGCACTAAACTGTACCAGCTGTCAGATTCGTCCATGCTGAGCACTAATGGAGTGGGGGCAGTTTCACTTAACTACCTCCTTGAAGTTGTAAAATTATTAATTTTCTAAGTCGTGGTCCTTAACCACATCTTTTTAATATCCTGTGCGACAAAACAGGAAGTACACATAAAGTGCAAAGCCTTCGTAAAACGACAGAAGTGAACGACCAGAAGAAGTGGGGCGGTCCGAAAAATACCGACAGACGGGAATAGGTGTGAGGGACAGCTGGGGGAAAGAGAACTGCCAAAGTCTCGGGTTTTCCTGCAATTCCCACACTTCCATCCCAAAGGCTCCCGAGTGAGTGCCAAGGGCACAGTGGGTCTAGCTGCGGCCTCTCTGGGGCCGCGGCGGGGTTCTGGCTGAGCCCCACCCAGCAAGGACCCTCTCAGCACCGTTCCCCTCTCCCCAGGCCCTCCCCGACGCACTCAGCTCCTCCGTCGCCAACGCCCACGACCCCAAGGCTCCTCACCACCAACAGGTTCCTGTCCTCCACCAGCTGCCGCTTCCGGAGGATCTCCGATTTCAGAACGTCCATCTTGCTGTCCGGGTTGAAGCTGTCTCAAGTTTTCTTTCTCCCGCTCCAGCTCTCTAGACCAAGACTTTTCACCCAGCCAGCCGCCACTAACCTACTTACACACAACCAGCCCAAACACCGGAGGACAACAACTGACAGGGCGGCTTCCGGCGGAAGCTGAGGTAAGCGAGAGGAGGGGAAAGAGCGCTCCAGGGCTCCTATTATTTACGTAGTCGCTGAGGGCCGGCGCCCCCTGGCGGCCCTCTCCGACAGCGTGCCTATAGTTTCCGCGGAAATGCGAACAAACATGGAAAATACGAACACGAGTCTTCTAAATGGATGCTGCATTAAAAAAATAATAAGTTATATACCTATGTCAACTATACTTCAGTTTTAAAAGAAGATAAAGGTTATACTTTTTTTGTACCTGCTACTTGAGGTGCAAAAGCTTCATAGCGGAACACTTCATTTATGATTACTGAAGTCAGATCTTTACCTGCTACACAAGAATCTCACTTTGGAGTTCATGAAGCTACCTGCGTGCCAAAATTAATGTACGCAAGTGAGAAAACCCAGAACAATAATACTAACTCATAAGTATAGAGTAAAAGGTGTTCGTTGCTGGCCGGTGAAACTACCTGTAAACTTAGACAATTACAGTACATTCATTTACATAATTTCAGAGGTAAATTTGTCCCTCCTCCCTGAGTTCTAGATTGCTCGTATATCTTAGTGACAATTGAACATTTCAGTTCAGTTCCGTCGCTCAGTCGTGTCCGGCTCTTTGCGACCCAATGAATTGCAGCACGCCAGGCCTCCCTGTCCATCACCAACTCCCGGAGTTCACTCAAACTCACATCCATCGAGTCGGTGATGCCATCCAGCCATCTCATCCTCTGTTGTCCCCTTCTCCTCCTGCCCCCAATCCGTCCCAGCATCAGAGTCTTTTCCAATGAGTCAACTCTTCACATGAGGTGGCCAAAGTATTGGAGCTTCAGCTTTAGTATCAGTCCTTCCAATGAACACCCAGAACTGATCTCCTTTAGAATGGACTGGTTGGATTTAATGTTTAATGTTTAAAAGTCCAGGGGACTCTCAAGAGCCTTCTCCAACACCACAATTCAAAAGCATCAATTCTTTGGCTCTCAGCTTTATTCACTTTTATCAAGAGACTTTTTAGTTCCTCTTCACTTTCTGCCATAAGGATGGTGTCATCTGCATATCTGAGGTTATTGATATTTCTCCCGGCAATCTTGATTCCAGCTTGTGCTTCTTCCAGCCCAGCATTTCTCATGATGTACTCTGCATAGAAGTTAAATAAGCACGGTGACAATATATAGTCTTGATGTACTCCTTTTCCTATTTGGAACCAGTCTGTGGTTCCATGTCCAGTTCTAACTGTTGCTTCCTGACCTGCATACAGGTTTCTGAAGAGGCAGGTCAGGTGGTCTGGTATTCCCATCTCTTTCAGAATTTTCCACAGTTTATTGTGATCCACACAGTCAAAGACTTTGGCATAGTCAATAAAGCAGAAATAGATGTTTTTCTGGAACTCTCTTACCCCAGCAAACTGAGATAATCTCTTTGATCATGTGTTCAGCAATGAAGATTTTCAGTGAGATGATTAAAGATGTAATTGAAAAAAATTTTAATGCCTTCGCAAGAAGACAAATTAAATTGGGGGGAAATTATGTCAGAGATTTAAATGTTTAAAAGACCCTAAAAACTGTTTATATTTATTTTTGGTTCTATACCACTGAAAGTGAAAGAAAGTAAAATGAAGTCACTCAGTCATGTCCAACTCTTTGGGACCCCATGGACTGTAGCCCGCCAGGCTCCTCTGTCCATGGGATTCTCCAGGCAAGAATACTGGAGTGGGTTGCCATTTCCTTTTCCAGGGGATCTTCCCAACCCAGGGATTGAACCCGGGTCTCCTACATTGCAGGCAGATGCTTTATCCTCTGAGCCACCAGGGAAGCCCATACCACTGAAGTTGTGTTTAAGTTTCTAGTTAAGTTGTAACTGAACAATATTAGACATGCTACTTTTCCCCAGTCAAAAAAGGAAAGAAATATTCAGTTCAGTCGATTCATTAATGGGTGAGATGGTTTAGCAAAATAAAGATGATAGAAAGTGGTTTCAATTTACAAAGTACTTTTACTGTATACATGTATGTGTTGGTTATATTTCCTTTAAAAGATATCTGACTTTTGCCAGAAATAAATCAACATAGAAAGTTAATTCAGTCTCTGAGCTAAGATGCTTTGCTAATTTTTAGGGCTTTAAAAAACTTTTACCAAAAAAAAAAAAAAAGGTCTTGAATCATTAAACATGGGAACATTTTTACATGGATTTGTTTCCTGAGTCACTTATAGTTCAATAAGCAAATAATAATTTATTAGCCTATTCCTGTTTAGGGTTTAGAAATGATGACACAAAAACCTGAAGGTTGACACAAGTAATTGTAACAGTTATGGAAGTTCACAGAGAAGGAACAGCTCACGTAAACCAGGGAAGACAGTAGCTTCTATAAACAGGCTCCTTTTAAATTTCAGATTTTCATTGATCTTGATGTTTATGTAAATATGTGCATTAAGTCTTAATAAAGGCCTAAGATGGAAGAGTGGGAGAGACAAGTACTTTAACAAGCAAACTGATAAGGAAGCTTTTCAGTTTATACTGAGGGGAAAAACAGATGACCAGGAGAGCTAAGAAATACTCAAGAGAACTGCTTAATCCTGATTATAAGGAGTCATATTCATTTTTAAAATATGCATCCCCTTATATTGCAGTTTTTTAAAGAGCAAAATATTAGAAACAATCTAAGTGTCATATCTGGGGGAATGGTTAAATAAAGTCATAATTCATACATACAACTGAACAATACGTTCAGAAAATATTCAGTGATATGAGAATCCTCGTGACATAATGTTTAGTTAAAAAAAAAAAAGTAGAGGACTTCCCCAGTGGTCCAGTGGTCCAGTGGTTAGGACTCCGTGCTTCTACTGCAGGGGCTGCTGGTTTGATCCCTAGTTGGGGAACTAAGATCCCAAATGCTGCACAGCCAAGAAAAAAATTTTAAATAAAAATTAGAAAGTAGGATAATGAAACTAGAAATATAACATACAGTCTCCATTTGGTTAAAAAAAAAAGCACATAAATCTAGAGAGTGATTGAACAGAAACATATCCAAATATCAGATTATTACCTATTCTTCATTATACTACAATTGTACAAATTCCATAATTTTGGGGGGAAAATCCTGAGAGGCAGTCATTTTCTGTTTTATTTCATTACTATTGAAATTCTTTATAGAATTTCAGCATTACTACTTTAAAAGCCATGTATGATAAATTTTAAATAAAGCCAGTAAAAGAAAACAAAAAATTAGATAAAAAAGAGAATGTTTTCTAACCTTCATACTTATTCAGTCAATATTTAGATGTCTCGGACTTCCCTTGTGGTCCAGGGGTTCAGAATCCACCTGCCAATGCAGAAGACACAGGTTCTATCCCTGGTCCAGGAAGATCCCACAAGCCTCGGGGTAACTAAGCCCATGTGCCACAACTACTGATCCCAAGAGCCAAAACTTCTGAAGCCTGTGCTTTAGAGCCTGAGCTCTGCAGCCAGAGAAGCCTGAGCACCACATCTGGAGAGTAGCCCCCGCTTGCTGTAACAAGAGAAGGTCTGTGCACGGCAAGGAAGACCCAGGACAACCAAAAATAAGTAAATAAATGAAAATATTTTGATGTCTCCTATGAGCTCTGTACTCCTTTAGGTTCTGTGGACTAAACCAAATATTGATACCATACATAGTGCTACCCATGAGGATGTTACCAGCTAAAAGTTAAATTATATAAGATAAACATGATTTTGTAGCATATATGGGACTATTAAAAGTATTTACAGAAACTAAAACAAGAAATAGTAAAAACTCAATAGGTATATAATTGATGAGATTATTCTGACATTGAAATAACCCATCCTAAGAGATTTCTGGAAAATGGGAAAATATCAAGTTTAATCAAGATGATCTAGGTTTGTTTTGTTGCTGTCCTAAAGGATAGACTGTAACTTCTTTTTTGAAAGCTATATAATCTCATACTGGGAGGTTTCCTGGCAATCCAGTGATGAGGACTTGGTGCTTTCACTGCTGGGGCCCAGGTTTAATCCCTAGTCAGGGAACTAAGATCCCAGAAGCCACAAAGCACAACAACAACAAAAATTTAATTCATTCATTAAAACATTTAAATTTAAAAATCTCATACAGTGGCCCTCCATTGTCAGCATGCCTCAAAATAACCCAGAGGACTTTTAAAAACCCAGACTGTGGGTCCCCAGAATGTCTCATTCAAAAGGTTTGTGGAGGAGCCCAAGAATTTGCTTTTTGAACAAATTCCCAAGTGAGGCAGCTGCTGTGGATCCAGGGACCACACTTTGAGAACCACTGATCTAATATATTATTTTGGAGCATCGGGTGAGTCAGAAACTCGGTCTGTGGGAAGTCCTGACAAACAAGACGGGGGAGGAAGCTGTGTCGGTGTCTACAGTACTGTCATGGGGCCTCCCAGGGCGTCTGCCCACTCACAGTGGTGCTTTGGGAAATTTCCTAAATAGAAGGGGCCGGTTCCCTTTGGAGCCAGCCATGTTCACAGGCCTACTTCTGCGTGTTCACAGAGAGTGGGCTGGGACCTGGCCTCATGTAGACCAATCAGAGTCTGTGCCCTGGAAAACTGATGTTGGAATTGAGTCAGTCTTTGCAGGTACAGAAGGTGGGGATTGGAGAGTGGTGGAAACCATTCCAGGGGCATGCTGGAGCCAGATCAGTCCATTTTGAACTGCAAGAAGCTACTGCGTGGGACTTCCCTGATGGTCCAGGGGATAAGCCTCTGCACTATCAATGCAGGGGACCCAGGTTTGATTCCTGGTCGGGGAACTAGATCCCACATGCCACAACTAAAAATCCCACAAGCTGCAACCTAGACCCGATGCAGCCAAGTAAATAAATAAATAAACATGTCTTTTTAAAAAAGAGCCCATTGTTCCATTTTTTAAAAAATTTTGTGAACCAGCTGTTATGCATAGCTATCATTAAAAATTAAATGTTTGTTAACAATTAAACATGTTATAAACAACAGTAATAAATACACAGAACCTATTATTCACTAATTATATTACTGCATTTTACTATTACTTATGCTCTTGGAGTTAGTTATGACTGTTGCATCTATGTGGTGGTAATATTATAGAACGTTGAGGTCAGTGCATGTCTTTCCCTAATGCCACACTTGAGGAGCTCATGTTGGTAACTTGAAATCAGCCAAAATGGGAGTATTTACACCAAAGAAATTGGCGAATGCTACCAATCTGGACTTGATTATCTAAGCTTTAAAAAGTTATGGGGAAAAAGTTAATAATATGGTTCACAGTTTCTCAACCTTAGGCCAGATCATTCTTTTTTGGAAAAGAAATGTCACTAACTCTATCCAATAGATGCTGGTAACACCCTTTCTATAGTTATGACAACCAAAAATGTCTCTAGACATTGCTAAACATCCCCAGAGGGGCAAAATCTCTCTCCAAGTGAGAAGCACTGATACAAATGAAATTTAAAGCATCATGTCTATGGCCATTACATAGTGAAGAGGACAAAGATTTGTGTGGTTCTTCTTCCAGGATTTGAAGACTATTATGTGAATCAAAAAGAAGCCTCTAGGACTTCCCTGGTGGTACAGTTCACTTCAGTCAGTTCAGTCGTTCAGTCATGTCTGACTCTTTGCGACCCCATGGACTGCAGCATGCCAGGCTTCCCTGTCCATCATCAACCCCCAGAGCCTGCTCAAACTCATGTCCATCAAGTCGGTGACACCATCCAACCATCTTGTCCTCTGTTGTCCCCTTCTCCTGCCTTCAATCTTTCCTAGCACCAGGGGCTTTTCCAAGGAGTCAGTTTGCCGGGAGCTGGCATATTGCATATTGAGTGCATACTGCATATTTCATATTGAGTGAAGCACTTTCCACAGCATCATCTTTCAGGATCTGGAATAGCTCAACTGGAATTCTATCACTGCCGGGAGCCAGTGTGAGGAACTCTGCCCGTGGCAAAGGTCATGAGGAAGGAGGCTCGGCATATGCAAAGGCGGGATCGAGTCTCAGGAGTACCCCTGGAAATTCTCAAGCATCTACCCCCAAAACCAGAGTCTGCCTACTTTCTGCTTTGTGCTTTCACCTACACCTCTGACTTTACCGGGGGCTGTCCCCCACTACCTCTCTCTGAAAAAAGAGTTAACTTATAGCTACAGTTAATAAAGTTCCTGGGTGTAATAGTGTTTCAACCTACAAACTCCTTTGGAAATCCTCTAGCCTGCCTGAATAGGTTTTTCCAGCCACATGTGATTGTTCAGAGCCTCCCAACTGTGAGAGGCAGGAGATGTTCTAAACTGTCTAAACACAGATTCCTTTGAGTAGTTAAAAGATTGATTAGAAATTGTATTGGTGAAGGGTTTTTCACTTATTGGGCCAATGTTTGCTGCTAAGTCTCCATATCCCTTACCTACTGTGTCCTTGGCAGTGTATTGATTAATATAATTGGTGTAAGTAGTAGCTTTAATGTTTGTAACCTTGGACCCTTGAGTTAATTTTTTTTCTTGTTGTAGCCCACCACACCTTTGCCCTATAGGAATGCAACTTTAATGCTTTTGGAGGGTGGCGCCTGACTAATCACCTTTAGAGAAAAATAAGTTTTCTGAAGAAAGGGTCTTAAAATGTTAACAGGCCTCCGGGCCAGAAGATGATGCAAATCACCTAAACTTTTGCATATGGTAAGTTTGCAGGAAGAAAGCCTGGCTTACTGCATGACTCTACCCCTTCCCCCATTATCCTCTATGCATAACTTAAGGTATAAAAACTATTTTGGAAAATAAAGTGCGGGCCTTGTTCACCGAAACTTGGTCTCCCCATGTCGATCTTTCTCTCACCTTCCGGCTGAATTATTCAGCCTCTTTTCTCCACTGAATTTCCTCACTGAGCTATCCTCATTCTATTACTCTTTATATCTTTGATGAGTATTTAAATAAATAGGTCACCGATGCCGTCTCTCCTTCGAATACCCTGGATCAGCTGGGGCTGGACCCCAGCACATTTCTTTCCAAGGAGTCAGTTCTTTCCAAGGAGTCAGTCTGAAACTCAAAGTATTGGAGTTTCAGCTTCAACATCAGTCCTTCCAAGGAATATTCAGGACTGATTTCCTTTAGGATGGACTGGTTAGATCTCCTTGCAGTCCAAAGGACTCTCAAGAGTTTTCTGCAACACCACAGTTCAAAAGCATCAATTCTTCGGTGCTCAGCTGTCTTCACAGTCTAACTCTCACATCCATACACGACCACTGGAAAAACCATAGCCTTGACTAGATGGACCTTTGTTGACAAAGTAATGTCTCTGCTTTTGAATATGCTGTCTAGGTTGGTCATAACTTTCCTTCCATGGAGTAAGCGTCTTTTAATTTCATGGCTGCAATCACCATCTGCAGGGATTTTGGAGCTCCCAAAAATAAAGTCAGCCACTGTTTCCATTGTTTCCCCATCCATTTGCCATGAAGTGATGGGACCGGATGCCATGATCTTAGTTTTCTGAATGTTAAGTTTTAAGCCAACTTTTTCACTCACCTCTTTCACTTTCATTAAGAGGCTCTTTAGTTCTTTGCTCCCTGGTGGCACAATGGATAAGAATCCACCTGTCAATGCAGGAGACATGGGTTTGATCCCTGGTCCAAGAAGATCCCACATGCCTTGGGGCAAAAAAGCCCTGCGCCATGGCTACTGAGCCCAAGCACCTAGAGCCCATGCTCCATAACAAGAGAAGCCACCACAATAAGAAGCCCCAGAACTGCAACAAAGAGTAACCCCCACTCGCTGCAACTAGAGAAGGGCTATAGTCAGCAACAAAGACCCAGCATGACAAAAATAAATAAAATGACTCAGCTTTCAATAATAATTATGAAAGAAGCCTCTCACATCATTGACCAACAAGTGACATTCTGACACGCATCTTTGTTGTTTCACTTTTTATTCATTAATTTAAGCAAAAATGTCCATCAGTATTCATGTCAGAGCTGGACGTGTTCATCAATTATAACCACAGGCTGGTTGGGGATACAAGAGTTCTGCAAAAATCAATGAAAGCATTCTGTGAGAATCAATGGGCTATATGGAATTTACAATACAGAGTATAATAGCATTCATTATCACCTATACATTTTCCCCTGTCTCCTTTGTATCAGTAAAAACAACATGAATATATGTGCACAGTTCTTTTTATCCAGAGGCCCAGTATTTAAACATCTGCCAGCACGGCACCAGCCATGGCTCACCTCCCAGGTGGGCTTTGCTAAACGGTTCAGCAAAGAGAGTTGGAATATCAAGGAAAAAAGTGAAACAGATTTGCAAGAAGAATCCTGAGTGACAAGACAATGGAGATGAGTCCTCGAAGCCCCTGGATTTCCAGTTCTCTATCATGGTTCTTCTCGCTCCATATCAAAAGAAAGAAAGAAACCTATTGAATCTACCATTTTAAGGTACTCTTTTTTCACATTTTAATGTTTCTGAATTCAGGAGGCATTATAGAACCAGTGTGTTTGTAGTGAGTTGCTATGGTATTCCAGAGAAGGCAATGGCACCCCACTCCAGTACTCTTGCCTGGAAAATCCCATGGATGGAGGAGCCTGGTAGGCTGCAGTCCATGGGGTCGCTAAGAGTCGGGCATGACTAAGCGAATTCACTTTCACTTTTCACTTTCACGCATTGGAGAAGGAAATGGCAACCCACTCCAGTGTTCTTGCCTGGAGAATCCCAGGGACGGGGGAGCCTGGTGGACTGCCGTCTGTGGGGTCGCACAGAGTCGGACCCGACTGAAGCGACTTAGCAGCAGCTATGGTATTCTACCCAGGCACTGTTCAGAACTAAGGTGTCCATCCCCCACCTGCCCTGAACTGGGGACACACAGCTGCCTCCCTCACTGGACACAGACTCTGGCTGCAGGGACCTGCCTCAGCCAAGTTTAGAGCTCCTCCAGGGGGCGTCTACCACCAATGACTGCCTGGAGATTCCAAGGTCCAGCTCCATTGTCTCAACCTGGGGGCAAAGCTACAGAGTCATTCCAGCTCCAGAGCTCCCCAAGGACCACAGGGGATCTTCGCTGCAACTTCTCTGCAGTCCAGCTTCTCTCTGTGCCAAATCCTGCCTTCCTCACTTCCTTACAGATGCATCTCCAAGAACAGTCTCTAGGAAACCACAAACACATGCATTCAAAGCAAACAAATGCTTTGAGAGGTAGACATAGGTATTGTGGTTCAGTTGTTAGGAGATTATGAAATTGGCCTGCTAGTTTTGACATCAGTCATTGTTGTGATTGTGGTTGACCAGTTACTCCAGAGCCTGATCCTAGTCTGGGGACACAAGAAAAGTTGAATTTCTGGACACTAAAATTTGAGAAGCAGAGCTTGTATCCTGGTAGGTTTGTAAATATCAGCCCTGTGAAGCCCTGGTTGAGACAATCCCCAGCAGACAATTCCTACTGATACCTTGTTTTCCTGGACTTTTTTGGGAATCAAATTAAGGGGACAGACCATATACCAGATCAGTTCCCCTTTTTTCTTGCCTAACATTTGCTGTCTAGTCATCCCTTCTAGTCTCCTTGTCTCAAATATTTTATACTGTATTATTAGTGGGGTCTGTGAAATGAATGAAATAAAGATGGAGTCAGTGCCATTTGCAACCACATGGATGGACCTAAAGTGTATCATGCTTAATGAAATAAGATAAAGATAAACATTGTATGTTTTCAATTATATGTGAAATCTGAAAAATACAATTGAATGGCTGTAACAAAACAGAAACAGACTCAAAGATACAGAGAACAAACCAGTGGAGAGAGGGAAGTGGGAAGCAGCAAGAGAGGGGAAGGGGACTAAGAGATACAAACTCAAAGGCATAAAATAAAAAAGTATAGATAAGAAATAACCCAATTGTCCCATGGAAAATTCCACTATTGGTGCCAATATAATAGAGATCATTATTTTTCAAAACTGTTCATCCTAATTATCTGTTTTTAGAAGCTTGTATTGTCTATGGATGCTCATTCCCCATTTGAAAATAATTAATATATTTTGAAGATTAAAAAATAAAATGGTTACAAGGATATATTATACAGCATAGTGAGTATAGCCAATATTTTTAGCAACTTTAAATGGAGTATAATCTATAAAAATATTGAAGGGACCAAATCCTAACCAGTGAACCACTAAGTCCCCCATTTTATTATTTTTTTAAAATAATTTTAGTTAGTTATTTTTGGCTATGCAGAGTCTTCACTGCTGCACAGGATTTTCTCTAGTTGTGGCCAACAAGGGCTACTCTTAGTTGTGGTGCACAGGCTTGTGACTGCAATGGCTTATCTTGTTGTGGAGCACGGGCTCTAGGGCAAACTGGCTCTGTAGTTGTAATTCCAGGGCTCCAGAGCATAGGTTCAGTAGTTGGGGTGCATGGCCTTAGTTGTTCCATGGCATGTGGGATCTTCCCGGAGCAGGGTTTGAACCTGTGTCTCCTGCACAGGCAGGTGGATTATTTACCACTAAACCACCAGGAAAGCCCTCCTCCCATTTTATTTATTTATTTATTTTAAGCTGTGCCACATGGCTTGCAAGATCTTAGTTCCCCAACCAGGGATTGAACCTGGGCACACAGCAGTGAAAACACCAAGTCCTAGCCACTGGACCACCGGAGAAGTCCCTCCAGTTAAGTTCAGTCACTCAGTCGTTTCGACTCTTTGGGACCCCATGGACTGCAGCAGGCCAGGCCTCCCCGTCCATCACCAACTCCCGAGGTTTACTAAAACTCATGTCCATTGAGTCGGTGATGCCATCCAACTATCTCATCCTCTGTCATCCCCTTCTTCTGCCTTCAATCTTTCCCAGCATCAGGGTCTCTTCCAATGAGTCAGTTCTTCGCATCAGGTGGCCAAAGTATTGGAGCTTCAGCTTCAGCATCAGTCCTTCCAATGAATATTCAGGACTGATCTCCTTTAGGATGGACAGGTTGGGTCTCCTTGAAGTCCAAGGGACTCTCAAGAGTCTTCTCCAACACCACAGTTCAAAAGCATCAATTCTTCGGTGCTCAGCTTTCTTTATAGTCCAACTCTCACATCCATACATGACTACTGGAAAAACCATAGCTTTGACTAGATGGACCTTTGTTGGCAAAGTAATGTCTCTGCCCATCAGAACAAGACCCAATTTCCCCCTCAGTCAGTCTCTTCCATCAGGAAGCTTCCATAAGCCTCTTATCCTTCTCCATCAGAGGGCAGACAAACTGAAAACCACAATCACAGGAAACTAACCAATCTGATCACATGGACCACAGCCTTGTCTAACTCAATGAAACTATGAGCCATGCCATCTAGGGCCACCCAAGATGGACGGGTCATTTCGACAAAATGTGGTCCACTGGAGAAGGGAATGGCAAACCACTTAAGTATTGTTGCCTTGAGAACCCCATGAACAGTATGAACAGTATGATCTGAACCACAGTCAGTTCCCAGTCTTGTTTTTGCTGACTGTATAGAGCTTCTCCATATTTGGCTGCAAAGAATATATACAGTTTGATTTCTGTATTGACCATCTAGTGATGTCCACATGTAGAGTCTTCTCTTGTGTTGTTGGAAGAGGGTGTTTGCTGTGACTGGTGCATTCTCTTGGCAAAACTCTATTAGCCTTTACCTTGCCTCATTCTGTACTCCAAGGCCAAATTTGCCTGTTACTCCAGGTATTTCTTGAGTTCCTACTTTTGCATTCCAGTCCCCTATACTGAAAAGGACATCTTTTGGGGGTGTTAGTTCTAGAAGGTCTTATAGGTCTTCATAGAACCATTCAACTTCAGCTTCTTCAGCATTACTGTGCAGCATATAGACTTGGATTACTGTTATATTGAATGGTTTGCCTTGGAAATGAACAGATCATTCGGTCGTTTTTGAGACTGCATCCAAGTACTTACTGCATTTCAGACTCTTTTGTTGACTATGATGGCTACTCCATTTCTTCTAAGGGATTCTTGCCCACAGTAGTAGATATAATGGTTATCTGAGTTAAATTCACTCATTCCAGTCCATTTTAGTTCACTGATTCCTAAAATGTCAATGTTTACTCTTGCCATCTCCTGTTTGACCACCTCCAATTTGCCTTGATTCATTGACTTAACATTCCAGGTTCCTATGCAACATTGCTCTTTACAGCATCAGACTTTACTTCCATCACCAGTCACATCCACAGCTGGGTGTTGTTCTTTCTTTGGCTCCATCTTTTCATTCTTCCTGGAGTTATTTCTCCACTGATCTCCAGTAGCATATTGGGCACCTACCAACCTAGGGAGTTCATCTTTCAGTGTCCTATCTTTCTGCCTTTCCATACTGTTCATGGGTTCTCAAGGCAAGAATACTGAAGTGGTTTGCCATTCCCTTCTCCAGTGGACCACATTTTGTCAGAACTCTCCACCATGACCTGTCCATCTTGGGTGATAGCATGGCTCATAGTTTCATTGATTTAGACAAGGCTGTGGTCCTGGTGGTCCGATTTTAAAAGACACCAGGTTCAGATATTTTCACTGCAGAGATCCACATAATCTTTAAAGAATAGTAATTCAAACTTTCTGTGCTCAGAAACTCTTTCTATTTGCAATAATTCTTAGAGATTTCAGGAAGGCTTTGTTGAGGTTAATCATATCTATCAATATTTATCATACCAAAAATTAAAATAAAAATCTTATATTATTAATTCATTTAAAAATAACAACAAACACACTATATCTAAAAACAGATATATTTTTTGTGGGAAAATAATGGTTTCAAAAAATTTAGGGAGAAGAGTGATATTTACTGGCTGTGTGTGCTCAGTCGCTCAGTTGTGCCTGACTATTTGTGACCCAATAGACTGTAACCCACCAGGCTTCTCTGTTCATGGAATTTTCCAGGCAAGAATACTGGAGTGGGTTGCCATTTCCTGGTCCAGGCTATCTTCCTGATCTGGGGATCCAACTCGCGTCTCCTGCTTTACAGGTAGATTCTTTACCACTGAGCCACCTGGGAAGCCCAGTAATCATTTACATTATTTCACATCTATTTAGTATCTAGCATAAACAAAAAGAAATCCAGGTTCTCACATTCACTACTAACATTCAGTCTGTTGTAATATGTTATTTTGTTTAAAGTATGTGAAAAAGGGACTTCCCTGGTGGTCCAGTGATTAGGACTCCTCACTTCACTTCGGGGGACATGAGTTCAGTCATGGAACTAAAAAGAAAATTTTGCTTCACACAGCTATGCAGTTGGGAAAGGGCAGTATCTTAATCAAACTAGTGTAGATTCTTTGATACTATACCCAACATGACAAATGGTGGTTTTCTAAAAATTAGTTGCAGTGTGGAATCTAAAACCATATGAATAAACTTTTCCTACTCTATTTCATTAATGTCCATCAGTCTTTCTTGAACTGTATTTGTTATTATTTTTTAATTTTTATTGGAGTAGAGTAGATTTACAACGTTGAGTTAGTTTCAGGTGTATCTTGAACTTTAAATGTATCATTTACTTATGCATGATTTTCTAACATTATGCACTGGTCATTTGGAAAATATCAGTTCGCTGATTTATGCAGGTCTTCCAGAGGCTAACACACTATATTGTTGTTGTTGTTTAGTTACTAAGTCGTGTCCAACTGTTTTGTGACTCCATGGACTGTAGCCTGCTAGCCTCTTTCTGTCCATGGGATTTCCCAGGCAAGAGTATTGAAGTGGGTTGCCATATCCTTCTCTAGGATCTTTTCAACCTAGGGACCAAACCCATGTCTCTTACATTGGCAGATGGGTTCTTTATCATTGAGCCACCCAGGAAACCCAACACACTATATTACATATTTTAAAAATCACATTTATTAATATCGCCCCCTCCATCTCCTCAGAAAAGCCTTTTGTTGGTGGTGGGAATGTAAATTTGTACAGCACTAGGGAACAGTATGCTGCTGCTGCTGCTAAGTCGGATCAGTCGTGTCCTACTCTGTGTGACCCCATTGATGGCAGCCCACCAGGCTCTCCCGTCCCTGGGATTCTCCAGGCAAGAACACTGGAGTGGGTTGCCATTTCCTTCTCCAATGCATGAAAGTGGAAAGTGAAAGTGAAGTCGCTCAGTCGTGTCCAGCTCTTAGCGACTCCATGGACTGCAGCCTACCAGGCTCCTCCGTCCATGGGATTTTCCAGGCAGGAGTATTGGAGTGCGATGCCATCGCCTTCTCTGAGGGAACAGTATGAGGTTCCTCCAAAAACTAGAGTTGATATATGATTCAGCAATTCTACTCCTAGGCACATACCCAGACAAAATTATAATTTGAAAAGATACATGCACCCGTATGTACATAGCAGCACTATTCACAATAGCCAAGACATGAAAACAATCTAAATGTCCACTGACAGATAAATGCATAAAGTAGATGTGAGATACATAGATAAAGATATATAATGGAATACTACTCAGCTATTAAGAAGAATGAAATAATGCCATTTGCAGCCCCACGGATAGACCTAGAGATTACCATACTAAGTGAAGTAAGTCAGAAAGGGAATGACAAATACAATATGATACCACTTATATGTGAAATCTAAAATACAACACAAATGAACACCTTCATAAAACAGAAACAGACTCACAGACACAGAGAGCAGACTTGTGGTTGGCCAAGGTGGAGGGCAGGTGGAGGAGGGAAGGATTGGAAGCTTGGGATTAGCAGATGCCAACTATTATAAATGGGATGCATTAAAAAAAAAAACCAGGTCCTACTATATAGCATAGGGAGCTATATTCAGTATCCTGTGATAAACCACAATGCAAAAGAATATGAAAAAGAATATATATATATATATACACACACATATATGTATAATTGAGTCATTTTGCTGTACAACAGAAACTAACACAACACTGTAAATCAACTATACTTTAATAAAAAATTTTTAAGCCTTTTAATTATAGGGGAGAGATTAAGCTCATGGTGGCAGATACGATTTGCTAATTGTAAAATGTTAGTTTTTACTGAAATCTCGTATTTTATCACTAGCAACAGATATTGTCAGTTGTTTCCTTTAAGTGACAAGCTCACTTTGTTCGTTTACAAGAAGATGTCTCCCAATAACCAAGTCTGAATACCATATTTTGTCTCTTGCTTATTCTTTTAAGTAAAAGTAGTAGCCCACACACAGAAAGAAAGAAGAGCTGGCTCAGCTTGCAATTCAGACAACACACACGCTTTTCCTAAAGCCAACCATTGGAATTCAGTATGCGACAGAAGTGCTTCATGTGTACTTCCGGTTTCATCACCCAGAATATTAAAAAGATGCCTAGCCATGTGGCAAGAGTTGATAAAATTAATCATTTTTACTGCTTTATTAAGAACTTTTTAAGTGAAGCTGGCTTTCGTGTGTGTGAGGGCATGAATATGAAGAATCTGACTAGTGGCACAGTTAGAGCCACAGTTTTGATTCATGCTAATGCATCAGCGAACTCACTATTGCTTTTGTACCTTCAATGTAAATGTCAGCTTTCTAAAATGTAATATATAAATTCTTGTTCCACTTATTACTTTTTATGGAGTGGGGTTTTGTCAGAGGAGAAAATTATCTTAAAGATCACATGAAAGTAAATATTTCCAATAATAGCCACAAAAAATAGTGAAAAGGTGAGTGAATTGTTACTTTTTTTCCACCTTTTTTTTTTTTTTACCAGAGAATAATTGCTTCATAATATTGTGTTGGCTTCTGAATTGTTACTTCTAACCTAAAGGACTAACTGCTAAGGAACTGCTGTCCCATGCTATTATTGTTTAGTCACTCAGTCGTGTCTGACTCTGCGAACCCATGAGCTGTAGCCCACCAAGCTCCTCCGTTCATGGGATTTCCCAGGCAAGAATAGTGGAACAGGTAGTCATTTCCTTCTTCAGGGCATCTTTCCAACTCATGTCTCTTCCATCGGCAGGTGGATTTTTACCACTGAACAACCAGGGAAGCCCGCTGTCCCATCATAAACAATTATAAAAATAGGGGAAACATATGAAACAAACTATTTTTTCAGATGTTGGACAACAGGCAGCACAGGCCTGTGACACTATGATCAGGAAAACCAATGAGGCAAGCGCTTGCTCTAGACTGCTACCTGGATACAAGTTTCCAGGATACAAGACACAGGCAGAACCCAGTTGTCTCACTTAGTTGAGGAAAGGAGTTCTGGGACACTAATGAAGCTACATTTGTGGGACAGAATCCTGGGGAGGAGAGAGGCACTGAAGGTGAAATCTCAAGAGATCTGCAGAGGAGTCCCTTCAGATCAATGACTGAATCCTGATCTTCGTGTTTATTTATTTATTTTGCCTCAATAACGGTGTTTATTGTATACAGAGGAATAAGAGCATGTGTACACAGGTGTTATCACTGAAACAATGATATTATCTAATACACTGGCTATACTTAAAGTATCCCAATTTTCTTAGAATAACTTTTCTGTTTTTTTTTAATTTTATTTTATTATTTTTTTAAAATTTTATTTTATTTTTAAACTTTACATAATTGTATTAGTTTTGCCAAATATCAAAATGAATCTGTCACAGGTATACATGTGTTCCCCATCCTGAACCCTCCTCCCTCCTCCCTCCCCATACCATCCCTCTGGGTCGTCCCAGTGCACTAGCCCCAAGCATCCAGTATCTTCGTGTTTAGAAGAAACTCCCTAGACCAAGTAAAGAATCACCCTGAAGCAGAGACCACACAATACACAGCACTCAAACAGGGATAGGCCTACACCAAGCATAGAATAGAGTCTTCAGAAGGAAATCACCCTCACAGCGCTGATCTAATTGATTTTAGACTGAAGGCTGCTCTGACGTACCTTAAAAAGGCAGAAAAGCCATCCTCAAAAGGGTCAATGTGATTCCAACTAACTTAACTGTGTGTCATGTCAAAGGTCAATATTTTTGAAGGGATACAACAATATCTAGCACCCAACAATATAAAAATCCAGTGTCCTGAAATCCAAACAAAACTACCGGCATACAGAAAATATAATTCATAACCAAGAGGACAGTCCATCAACAGAAATATACTTAGAAACGACAGAGATGATGAAATAGGAAAGCTTCTAAATCAGCTACTATAAATATGCCCCAGAGGCTCAAAAATGCAGGGGAAAAACAGGCATGCTGGAGAGATGGAAGAAAAAGGAACAAAGAAAAGATTGACTATAGACTTCCTATCAGAAATTATATAAGCCAGGAGACAAAGGAGTGACATTTTTAAATACTGAAAGAAAAATCTGTCTATCTAGAATTCTACACTCAACAAATTGATCTATTAAAAATGAAGGTGAACTAAAGATTTTTTTCATACAAAAGAAATTGAGAGGATAATTCAGCAAACTACAATGCAAAAAATATTAAAGTTCTTGAATCCAACAATGTATAAAAAGAATAAAGTGGAATGCAAGGGTACATCAACATCCAAAAATCAGTCAAGGTAATCCAGTGTATTAATAGGAGAAGGAAGAAAAAGCATGTGTCTACATTAATTGACAGAGAGAAAGGCAGTTGACAAAATCCAGCACCTACAGCAAGATGGAAAGCTAGGAAAGAGTATTTACAGAAAACCTACAGCTAGTATCATACTGAATGGTGAAAGAATGAATGATTCCCCATTGGTTTGAGGAAACAAGCCAAACGTATGTCAACTCATAAATGGATAGAAACACATGGTAGTATGATCTTTTCAAAGAATAATTATTCCGCAATAAAAAAGAATGAACAGCTGAGACATGCAACAACATGAAAAAGTCTCAAATCATTAGGCTAAGTGAAATATTGCAGACACAAAATACCTTATACTTCGTGATTCCATGTATATGATTTCTTTAAAAATGAAAACTACAGTGATCAATAGCACATTAGTGATTACTAGGAGCAGGAAATTGAAAGTGAAGTCACTCAGTCGTGTCTGACTCTGCGACTCCATGGACTGTAACCTACCATGCTCCTCCATCCATGGGGTTTTCCAGGCAAGAGTACTGGAGTGGGGTGCCATTGCCTTCTCCAACTAGGAGCAGGACTTGCTGGCAATTGACTACAAAGGGGCAGGAAGGAGCTTTTTTGTGGGGGATGGAACTATTTCTATATCATAAAGGTAAAAAAAAAACACAAAACACTTCTAGGCACACACTAACGGAGAAGACAATGGCACTCCAGTACTCTTGCCTGGAAAACCCCATGGACGGAGGAACCTGATAGGCTTCAGTCCATGGGGTCACAAAGAGTCAGACACGACTGAGTGACTTCACTTTCACTTTTCACTTTCATGCATTGGAGAAGGAAATGGCAACCCACTGCAGTGTTCTTGCCTGGAGAATCCCAGCGACGAGGGAGCCTGGTGGGCTGCCGTCTATGGGGTCACACAGAGTCGGACACAACTGAAGCGACTCAGCAGCAGCAGCAGCAGCAGACACACCCTAAACTTCCTATCACCCGAAATATTCCGTAGTCCTCCAACTGCATCCATTCCTTAGTACCCTCTACCATTCTCTTGTCCTGTGCTAACCCAAAATATGCACACTTCCCTGTTTAACTGTTGGGGAGGACATTATTTGTGACCACAGTCACTACAGTTCGTAATGAGAGACAAAGCATTTCAAGTTGGCAAAAGCGATGGTGATGAGAAAAGCCAGCTATGAACAGCCTGAGTGTTAGAAAAATCTTTCAAGCACAATTATATGTTGCTGCTGCTGCTGCTAAGTCGCTTCAGTCGTGTCCGACTCTGTGCGACCCCATAGACGGCCTCCTACCAGGCTCCTCTGTCCCTAGGATTCTCCAGGCAAGAACACTGGAGTGGGTTGCCATTTCCTTCTCCAATGCGTGAAAGTGAAGTCATTCAGTCGTGTCCGACTCTTAGCGACTTCATGGACTGCAGCCTACCAGGCTCCTCCGTCCATGGGATTTTCCAGGCAACAGTAGGGGTGCCATTGCCTTCTCCGAATTATATGTTATATTTCATCAACTCTAAGATGCTTTTTTTTTTCATATTTTAACTTCTCTGAAACAGGGATGCATCTTCAATTGATGACATCATGCAATTATAACTGGCTGTGTTTCTTTTTCTTCAGTTCAGTTCAGTTCAGTCGCTCTGTCGTGTCCGACTCTTTTCGACCACATGAATCACAGCACACCAGGCCTCCCTGTCCATCACCAACTCCAGGAGTTCACTGAGACTCACGTCCATCGAGTCAGTGATGCCATCCAGCCATCTCATCCTCTGTCGTTCCCTTCTCCTCCTGCCCCCAATCCCTCCCAGCATCAGAGTCTTTTCCAATGAGTCAACTCTTCACATGAGGTGGCCAAAGTACTGGAGTTTCAGCTTTAGCATCAGTCCTTCCAAAGAAATCCCAGGGATGATCTCCTTCAGAATGGACTAGTTGGATCTCCTTGCAGTCCAAGGGACTCTCAAGAGTCTTCTCCAACACCACAGTTCAAAAGCATCAATTCTTCAGCGATCAGTCTTCTTCACAGTACAACTCTCACATCCATACATGACCACAGGAAAAACCATAGCCTTGATTGGACGAACCTTTGTTGGCAAAGTAATGTCTCTGCTTTTCAATATGCTATCTAGGTTGGTCATAACTTTCCTTCCAAGGAGTAAGCGTCTTTTAATTTCATGGCTGCAATCACCATCTGCAGTGATTTTGGGACCCAAAAAAATAAAGTCTGACACTGTTTCCCCATCTATTTCCCATGAAGTGATGGGACCAGATGCCGTGATCTTCGTTTTCTGAATGTTGAGCTTTAAGCCAACTTTTTCACTCTCCACTTTCACTTTTATCAAGAGGCTTTTTAGTTCCTCTTCACTTTCTGCCATAAGGGTGGTGTCATCTGCATATCTGAGGTTATTGATATTTCTCCCAGCAATCTTGATTCCAGCTTGTGCTTCTTCTAGTCCAGCGTTTCTCATGATGTACTCTGCATAGAAGTTAAATAAGCAGGGTGACAATGTACAGCCTTGACATACTCCTTTTCCTATTTGGAACCAGTCTGTTGTTCCATGTCCAGTTCTAACTGTTGCTTCCTGACCTGCAAACAGATTTCTCAAGAGGCAGGTCAGGTGGTCTGGTATTCCCTTCTCTTTCAGAATTTTCCACAGTTTATTGTGATCCACACAGTCAAAGGCTTCGGCATAGTCAATAAAGCAGAAATAGATGTTTTTCTGGAACTCTCTTGCTTTTTCCATGATCCAGCGAATGTTGGCAATTTGATCTCTGGTTCCTCTGCCTTTTCTAAAACCAGATTGAACATCTGGAAGTTCACAGTTCACGTATTGCTGAAGCTTGGCTTGGAGAATTTGGAGCATTACTTTACTAGCATGCAAGATGAGTGCAATTGTGTGGTAGTTTGAGCATCCTTTGGCATTGCCTTTCTTTGGGATTGGAATGAAAACTGACCTTTTCCAGTCCTGTGGCCACTGCTGAGTTTTCCAAATTTGCTGGCATATTGAGTGCAGCACTTTCACAGCATCATCTTTCAGGATTTGAAATAGCTCAACTGGAATTCCATCACCTCCACTAGCTTTGTTCGTAGTGATGCTTTCTAAGGCCCACTTGACTTCACATTCCAGGATGGCTGGCTCTAGGTCAGTGATCACACCATCGTGATTATCTGGGTCATGGAGATCTTTTTTGTACAGTTCTTCTGTGTATTCTTGCCACCTCTTCTTAACATCTTCTGCTTCTGTTAGGTCCATACCATTTCTGTCCTTTATCAAGCCCATCTTTGCATGAAATGTTCCCTTGGTATCTCTAATTTTTTTGAAGAGATCTCTAGTCTTTCCCATTCTGTTGTTTTCCTCTATTTCTTTGCACTGATCGCTGAAGAAGGCTTTCTTATCTCTTCTTGCTATTCTTTGGAACTCTGCATTCAGATGTTTATGTCTTTCCTTTTCTCCTTTGCTTTTCTCTTCTCTTCTTTTCACAGCTATTTGTAAGGCCTCCCCTGACAGCCATTTTGCTTTTTTGCATTTCTTTTCCATGGGGATGGTCTTGATCCCTGTCTCCTGTACAATGTCATGAACCTCATTCCATAGTTCATCAGGCACTCTATCTATCAGATCTAGGCCCTTAAATCTATTTCTCACTTCCACTGTATAATCATATGGGATTTGATTTAGGTCATACCTGAATGGTCTAGTGGTTTTCCCTACTTTCTTCAATTTAAGTCTGAATTTGGCAATAAGGAGTTCATGATCTGAGCCACAGTCAGCTCCTGGTCTTGTTTTTGCTGATGGTATAGAGCTTCTCCATCTTTGGCTGCAAAGAATATAATCAATCGGATTTCAGTGTTGACCATCTGGTGATGTCCATGTGTAGAGTCTTCTCTTGTGTTGTTGGAAGAGGGTGTTTGCTATGACCAGTGCATTTTCTTGGCAAAACTCTATTAGTCTTTGCCCTGCTTCATTCTGTATAAGGCCAAATTTGCCTGTTACTCCAGGTGTTTCTTGACTTCCTACCTTTGTATTCCAGTCCCCTATACTGACATGGACATCTTTTTGGAGTGTTAGTTCTAAAAGGTCTTGTAGGTCTTCATAGAACCATTCAACTTCAGCTTCTTCAGCGTTACTGGTTGGGGCATAGACTTGGATTACTGTGATATTGAATGGTTTGCCTTGGAAACGAACAGAGATCATTCTGTCATTTTTTTTTCAAACAGTGCACCTAAGAACTAATGGCAAACCTCAGAGTCAATAAACTGCAAGATGGCTGGACAGAGGATGCACAGTATGTGGCTGTGGCTTCTGGGATAAGAAAGGAGAGATGAGAGCAAAGTTTGAATCCAGAGGACTGGAACCATGCCCTGGGCTGGAGTCTTCATGCTACATTTGAAATGAACAGCCCTGTCCCCACTTATTCCTGTCCCTTGTTAAAGCTGAGGAGGTACCCTGGCAAATGGTTGCCAACAGACTCAGGAACAAGCTGGAAGAAATAATGCTAGGGAAAGGTAACAAGTGCGTGTCCTATCTCCAGCAGGTGGCACCACAGAGAAGACAAATAGATGGATTTGGGCCTGGCTCAGGTGAGGGAGTGGAGAAGGAAATGGCACCCCACTCCAGTACTCTTGCCTGGAAAATTCCATGGGCAGAGTAGCCTGGTAGGCTGCAGTCCATGGGGTCGCTAGGAGTTGGATATGACTAAGCGACTTCACTTTATTTTTTCACTTTCATGCATTGGAGAAGGAAATGGCAACCCACTCCAGTGTTCTTGCCTGGAGAATTCCAGGGATGGGGGAGGCTGGTGGGCTGCTGTCTATGGGGTCGCACAGAGTCGGACACAACTAAAGCAACTTAACAGTGACTTAGCAGCAGCAGGTGAGGGAGTGGAGAAGGCAATGACACCCCACTCCAGTACTCTTGCCTGGAAAATCCCATGGACAGAGGAGCCTGGTAGGCTGCAGTCCATGGGGTTGCTAAAAGTCGGACACGACTGAGCGACTTCACTTTCACTTTTCACTTTCATGCATTGGAGAAGGAAATGGCAACCCACTCCAGTGTTCTTGCTTGGAGAATCCCAGGGATGGGGGAGCCTGGTGGGCTGCCGTCTATGGGGTCTCACAGAGTCAGACACGACTGAAGCGACTTAGCAGCAGCAGCAGCAGGTGAGGGAGAGTATGGTTGGCCAACTGCATTATGAAATTAGGTAACTAAGCAACTTGCCACAGTGCTACTAGGGGATGAGAGGACAGGGCTTCTCCACTATAATTACTTATCTTTCTGAACTTCATTTTCTTCATTTGTAAAATAAGGGGTAATGATCATACCCACCTAATAGAATAAGTACATGGACTAAAAAGACATAAAAAAACATGTGAGGGCTAAAAACAAGCCTGGCATATGGTGATACTCAATAATTTTATGTATCATTATAGTCATTTCTGTAAATACTCAAAACTACGTTCATTCATTCACTCACTCTTTCAACAAGCATCTTTAGCAGTTATGATGCTAGGAGCTGGATAGTTTATTGTATTTTGTCACTGTTCTTTATGTCTTTTTAATACGCTTAGAAATAGCCAGTAACAAACACCAGTTCCTCATACTCTCCTCAACTATTTACCATCCTCAATGTATTTTATTTGTTCCAATATCTTGCCAATTAAGCAGTTAGTTGAAAACAGAGCCAAGGTTTTATTCTTTATATTAAAACCAATACTATTGATTCATCATAGAATATACCAGCTGTTTGCATGCCAATAATGATCTAGAAAAATACACAAGGCTGAAAAAAGAGAAATTGAAAGTGGCTTCGTTACTGAAGGAGGTGTTATTGTAAGGCAGTCATTTGCAAAATAAAGATAATACTACACTGGCACAGATTTTGAGAGAAATAAATGAAATTGTATGTCAAGATGCACAAACTTATTATTATAAGTAGACTCATTATTATAGATTTTGTAATAAAGAATAACATGGTACCCCAAAACTAATATATGTCAATTACACTTTAATTTTTTTTAATTTAAAAATTATTTTCTTTTGATTGATGAATATTTTTAGTAAAATTGCTAAGAGAGCTAGAGACAAATATTACTCTGGATTTAGATATGATTTTTTATTGTATTGAAGAAAGGAAGTTATCCAAGATTTATTAATGGGCACTAGTGCTACATCTGTCATCTGTACTTCCTGTTTCTCAGATTTGTATGTCTTCCTTTGCTTCCAAGCCCCTTAGCCTTTCAAAAGGAAAAACATGCTTTTAGACCAGAGGTTGCTCAACCCTGGCTTCTCAGTAGCACCATCTAGGGGCTTTTGAAAAACACTGATGCCCAGGCCTTATCCCAGAATAACTAAGGCAGAATCTGGACATTAGTCATTCTAAAAGCTTTCCAGGTGATCCAATACTGAGAATCACTAGTAGCAAATGAAACACCACCTATGCTATTTAAAAATCACACGCTTGCAACAATACACTTTCTGATGTCAGCTTCTCTCCTGACGTCATTTTGTTGAGCATGACCTGCACTCAGGACACAGCACTGAATGTCGACTGTCATGGCATCCCTTTTTTGTATCCCCATCACCCTTTAACTATACTTTTCTTAGTGTGGCTAATAGTCCACCTTATTGTGTAATTATTTTTGTATGTATTTAAATTATCTTTTAGAATATACCTTTCCTGAAGATAAGAACAATGACAGTGCCTTTTAATGGCAGATCTTTGCTGTTTCAGTTGTCCACCTTACGATTTCACTGTGGAATGACCCTGCATCTCATTTCCCCAACCTTCACTCCTGCCTTATACCTCCCTTCTGACTAATATAACTATTTTTAAAAATTTACTTATTTTATTTTGGCTGTGTCAGGTCTTAGTTGCAACGTGAGGACTTTCTGTTGCATCATGCAGGGTCTTTCGTTGCAGTGCACAGACTCTCTAGTTGTGGCACAGCTTCCAGAGCACATGGACTAAGTTGTTGTCATGCACAGGCTTAGTTTCTCCACAGCATGTGGAATCTTAGTTCCCCAACCAGGGATTGAACCCGTGTCCCCTGCATTTCAAGGTGGATTCTTAAGCACGGGACCACCAGGGAAGTCCCTAATACACCTATTTTATTTTCCTAATTCAGGTGTCACCTCCACACACTTAATTTTGCTCTCATGGAATTCCATTCACCATTCATACTTCTTCCAAGTGTTTTCCCCCTCAAATTATCACTAGAACGGCTTTATAATTCTTCCTCTCCCTTGGTTCTTTCCTTACGGCTTCACTCTTTTCCACTTCCTACTAACTCTTTGCCTCATTCCCTCCCCTATCACTCAACCACCTTTGCTCTAAGTCCCCCACAGGGGATATTAGCCTCATTCAAAGGAATAAGTTGCCCAAAGGACAGAGCTGGGGTGTTTGGGGGCATCAATTCTGGCCAGTGTTGGTGAGGTGCTCAATGAGAGCTAGACCTTGAGACAAAAGACAGGTTAGTGGGGAAGACCAGATGGTCCATACTGGTTAGGTGGGGTGGGGGACAAGCCGTGGGGGAGGATATGGGCCATTGTCGCAATGCCAAGAGGAAGAGGTGAGACAAGAAGAATAACCTGCAAGTTCATGATATGCCAAGAGGAAATAGGTTAGACTCAGGAACAGATAGAGAGGAAAAATAGGTAACAAAGTGCAGAGATCAGCGTTCACAAGGCGTACAGTTAATGAATGAAAGGTTTACAGGTTCTGGTTTGATCAGCACTCCACACCTCTTTTTGCTATCCTGTCAGTCTTAAAGTGCTCATACTTAGATACCTTCTTGCTCTGATCCTTATTAAAGACCTTTCTCCTGATAGCTCTCCTAGGGCTATCAAACTAGGACTTTGCGGGGTAAGAGGTGAAAATTGCTTATAGTCCTTAGCATAGATGGTAGACAGACATGTTAACTTCTTAGATGTAGTTCCTGTTAACAGAGCTGAGGGAATGAGAAGATCCTGTCAGGCGTTACGGGGGCTGGATTGGACCAGACAGAAGTACTGACTCAGAGAGGTGGACGCACAGGCAATCTTAGGGGTAAATGCAAGTTACTGCTGTGAAGAGAAATTGGAAGTTCATGCTAAAAGGACAGCATCAAGCATGGGATCAGAGAGACAAGTCTAAGGCCATAAATAGGAGGAGGGGCAAGGGATCAAAGCCAGAATATTTCTAATATTTTCATGAAGCAGAGTGCAATCATGAAATAAACACTAGGCATCACAGCATGTCAGAGCATGGCCTCGTGTGCTAGGATAGCTAACCAATTTAAGGACACAGGCTGATGAATCTCGTCCAAGAGATCCCTCCTATCAGACAGGATAGACCCAGAGTTGCCCATCTGAGTTTTCCTGATGGAGGACGGAGCTGCTGTCTTGGGTGTGTATGAGTATCCAAGGGCACCCTTCAGGGGGCCCCTCCCACTGGACCAGAGTGGGAACAGGTCTTGGAGGTTGTGGCTACATCAACCTCACTAAGCATTTACCTGGGGCCTCATGTAAGACTGCTGGAGTCAGTCTTCAGGGTGTATAATAGAGGCCAGGTGCTGAAATGTGTAGAACAGCACATACCAGGGGAACTGCATGGGGAAGGCAATCAGAGCTGTGAACACTGTAATTCTGAACTTTGTAATAGACTCTCTGGTAAAGACAGATGGGGTGGATGGTGGAAGGAGAGTCAGCAGCTCTCCCATCTGAATCCCTCCCCTTGCTATCTGGTACTTACTGATCAGGGCCTTAGATTGTAATGTCCCTTGTCATGCTAATGGAGGCCTGTAGATGTTTCTGAGCAACCTGAGTGCCTACAGGGATCTGACCAGGAGCTGGGCTCACAGAGGTTTAGGATGATACCAGGAAGTTCAGTTCAGTTCAGTTCAGTTCAGTCACTCAGTCGTGTCTGACTCTTTGCAACCCCATGAATCGCAGCATGCCATGGCCTCCCTGTCCCTCACCAACTCCCGGAGTTCACTCAGACTCAGGTCCATTGAGTCAGTGATGCCATCCAGCCATCTCATCCTCTGTCGTCCCCTTCTCCTCTTGCCCCCAATCCCTCCCAACATCAGAGTCTTTTCCAATGAGTCAACTCTTCACATGAGGTGGCCAAAGTACTGGAGTTTCAGCTTTAGCATCATTCCTTCCAAAGAAATCCCAGGGCTATCTCCTTCAGAAGGGACTGGTTGGATCTCCTTGTAGTCCAAGGGACTCTCAAGAGTCTTCTCCAACACCACAGTTCAAAAGCATCAATTCTTCGGCACTCAGCTTTCTTCACAGTCCAACTCTCACATCCATACATGACCACTGGAAAAACCACAGCCTTGACTAGACGGACCTTTGTTGGCAAAGTAATGTCTCTGCTTTTCAATATTCTATCTAGGTTGGTCATAACTTTCCTTCCAAGGAGTAAGCGTCTGTTAATTTCATGGCTGCAATCACCATCTGCAGTGATGTTGGAGCCCCAAAAAATAAAGTCTGACACTGTTTCCACTGTTTCCCCATCTATTTGCCATGAAGTGATGGGATCAGATGCCATCATCTTCGTTTTCTGAATGTTGAGCTTTAAACCAACTTTTTCACTCTCCACTACCAGGAAGAGGTGGAGGTAAACTGTAAATACCACAAAAGGGAGTACCCAGGGGAGGTGAGTTCCAGGAGCTGTTATTTCTGGATAACTGACTTACCTGTTCATCTTTGCTGGCATTAAATACAAAGACTGCCACTGTCCCAACCTCCTCTGAAAAGTGTCATCCTCAATAAATTGCATAGCTGCATAAGAATATCTGGGCACTGATGATGGTGACTTCCAAACTGTCCCAGGAGAGTCATTAATGCAGACAATATTTCAGAGCCTGCTAAGTCACAAGCCTCAGGGTCCTTGAGCACAGCCCTGCCCTGACCTCCCCAGAATGGGAGACAGAGGATCCACCTGGGGGTCAGTCCCCTTCCCCCTCAGCACAGGGACAGCTCTATCAATACTCTTCCTTGACCTTGTTGCAATCACCCTCCAATCCCATGAAACAAATAACAACACCCCCTGGGCAAAGACACACGGTGTGATCAAGTGACTTGCCCAGTCACATAGCACTGAGCAGACGACCTTGAACCCAGGTTGGCGTTGTTTCAAAGTCCATGATCTTACCAACAAAATTAGTACTGCCTCAAGGTAGAGAACAGTCTTGGGGGACAAAAAGCACAGCTGAAGGACACATCAGTCAGACACTGGTCAGGGCTTGCTGATTTCAACATTAATTCCAATCACAGCCAAAAGGGAAGAGAAAGTGAGTATAAATGATGGGCACCTGGTGGCCTAGAAGGACCTAGCTATTCTAGAATCCATCTAAATCCAGTATGGGGATTTTCCATAAACCTTTGTTGAGGGGCCTGGAAAAAGAAGTTTTTTTGTTGTTGCTGCTTGTTTTTACTTTTTTAATCAAGAGCCAACCTTGATTTTGGTGGTTAAATGAGTTTCTCAAAATGACTAGGTGGAAAAGATCTAATGCTGGGAAAGATTGAAGGCAAGAGAAGAAGGGGATGACAGAGGATGAGATGGTTGGATGGCATCACCAACTCAATGGACATGAGTTTGAGTAAACTCCAGGAGATAGCAAAGGACAGGGAAACCTGGGGTGCTGTGGTCCATGGGGTCACAAAGAGTTGGACATGACCTAGCAACTGAACAACAACAACAATACTCACGGAAGGCACATTCCAGGACCCAAGAAACACCAGGACAGCAATAAGTTTATGAAAAGAATTATTTAGGGACTTCCCTGATGGTCCAATGGTTAAGAAATCTGCCTGCCAATGCAGGGCACACAGATTCAATCCTTGTTCAGGAAGGATCCCACATGCCGTGGAGAAATAAGCCCAGGCCCCACAGCTATTGAGCCTGTGTTCTAGAACCCAGGATCTGCAACTACTGAGCCCACAAGCTGCAACTACTGAAACCCTTGCGTTTTAGAGCCCATGCTCTGCAACAAGAGAAGTCACTGCAATGAGAAGCCCAAGAACCACAACTAGAGAAAGCCCACACACAGCAACAAAGAGCCAGTACACTGCAGAGAAGACCCAGCGGAGCCAAAAAAAAAAAAGAGAATTATTTAAACCAAAGAAAGCATTAGTCTAAATAGGAAGTAAGGATTATAGAATCTTTCAAATGAATACAACTATATCATAGAAATTTGGAAATAGAACAAAATAAAATCAGGTACTATTTGAATTCTATCAGATAATCAGCTACCATTTGATAACATTTATATACATATTTTATAAGCATATTTCTAGACTTTGCAATAATTCTATGCATATTATTTCATATCCTGCCTTCCTAACAATATTATATCATATGCACTTTTCCATTTTGAGTAATAGTCTTCATAAGTTTATTTAGTTATATAATATTTCATAAAGTGAGCTATAACCAAAATTAATTTAAATCATTCTGCTCCTGTTGGCTATTTAGATCACTGCAAGTTTTTGCTATTATAAATTATTCTGCAGTGAACATCTTTATGCAAATGGAATTTTATTTGCATAAAGTATTTTAGATTCATTACTTCTTATATTTACTACCACTCTAGGCCAGATCTTAAGCATCACATAGCTCCATGAATGAATTCACATGCTAGTCAGTCTCCCTAGCTTCTGATCTATCCTGCATAACACTAAGAGATTAATTATCCAAAAATGCCAGTTTCGTCACGTCAATTTCTTTACCTAAGATATCCTTCTCTGTCTGCCTTCCATCACCTGGTATAATTTGACTAATCTATTATAACCTTTATAGACCAAGTGGAAGTGTGTTGGGGTCCCAAAGGCTAATCAGCAAGACCCAGGAAAACAGATGGTAGAGGTAACTTACTTAGTAGGCTGCTGCTGCTACTGCTGCTAAGTCGCTTCAGTCATGTCCGACTCTGTGCGACTCCACAGACGGCAGCCCACCAGGCTCCCCCATCCCTGGGATTCTCCAGGCAAGAACACTGGAGTGGGTTACTTAGTAGGCAGGAGAAACTAAAAATCAGCCAGACTTGTTGGTAATAGGATATCAATAAGAAGCAAGCTATTCACCTCAAAGAAACATGGGAAGCCCTGGAAATTAGAGGCACTAAATAAGGCAGAGGGAGGCATGAACTGAAACTAGAAATAGAGGGACCAAGACTTCCCAGGAGGTCCAGTGGATAAGACTCTGCGCTCCCAATGCAGGGGGCCCAGGTTCAATCCCTGGTCAGGGAACTAGATTCCACATGCCACAACTAAGAATTTGAATGCTACAACTTAAAAAAAGATCTTATATTGCACAACCAAATAAATAACAAAATTTTTAATAGATGGATTAGTTGAAAGTGGCTGTAAAAATCTCTTCCATACTCCATGAAGTTGGGTGCTCCTCACCAACTCAGAGAAAGAGTGGGAGGTTTACTTTTGGAGAAATTTAACCCTACAATCTGCACATGGACACCAGACACAGTAGAGGAAGGCAGTGAAGAAATGTCCCTAAGATTTCTTTGCATGAAAGTTTGTATAGTGAATGGTATAGTCCAAGGTCCCCTACCCCACTGTCATCTCCCAAGCTTAGACCACCAACCACCAACCTGTCTCACCACTGTTCCCCATCCCTGCCTCTAACTTCCTGGAGATTAAGTGCACATACATTTGCATTTGAAGGTCAACCAATAAAACAGCTATATGCCTGCCTATTATCCTACAGTGAAGCAAGCACTGGAGAAGGCACTGGCGACCCACTCCAGTACTTTTGCCTGGAAAATCCCATGGATGGAGGAGTCTGGTAGGCTGAAGTCCAGGGGGTTGCGAAGGGTTGAACACAACTGAGTGACTTCACTTTCACTTTTCACTTTCATGTATTGGAGAAGGAAATGGCAACCCACTTGTGTTCTTGCCTGGAGAATCCCAGGGACGGGGGAGCCTGGTGGGCTGCCATCTATGGGGTCTCTCAGAGTTGGACATGACTGACGCAACTTAGCAGCAGCAGCAGAAGCAAGCACACCAGACAACAAGCCTTGTTCATACTCATTGAGTTGCCAAGTAGGACTTATAAAGTATCTGACTTTTAACTGTAAAAGGACAGCCCATGATCACTGAGCAGTTGAGGAACACCATCAATGTTGTTCTTTTCTAAGACTGTTTTGGATATTTTAGGTCCTTTACCCTTCCACATAATTGTTCTGATTTTTTTCCACCATAGATTAACTTTGTCTTTTCTAAAACCTAATATGTGTGCATGCTAAGTTGCTTCAGTCATGTCTGACTCTTTGTGACTCTATGGACTGTAGCCCACCTGGGTCCTCTGTCCATGGGATTCTCCAGGCAAGATACTGAATAGAATCAAATAGTATGTATTCCAGCTTTGTTCACTCAGCATGCCTGTGACATTCAGGCATGTATAAGTAGTACATTCCTTTTGATTACTAACTAGTATTACACTGTATGATTATATCACAATTTTTAACCTACTTTCCTGCTGATAGATATTTTATCTCCAGATCTGGGCTAATATGAAGAGAGCTGCTGCAAGTGTTCCATGTTCATATGTTTGAATGGATATACAACTTTGTTTCTCTTGGGTAAATAACTAGGAGTGGAATTGCTGGGTCAAAGAAAGGGATAACATCACAAGAAATTACCAAACCTTTTCCAAGGTGGTATTATAATTTTACATCCCACCAGTTGCTTCACATCCTCCTCTCAACATTTTCCACCCTATTTTTTAAAATATATTTTAGCCATTAGAATGGCATCTCATGGGTTTTATTTTGTTTTGTTGTTGGAAGTGGGTATTTATTTCAGAAACAATTTCAAACTTAAGAAAAGTTGCAGAAAAAGTAAAGTACAGTCCCCCTTGAACCAGTTGAGAGTAGTTGCCAATATCATGTTCTTCACTCTCAAATAGTATTTCCTACAGAAAAGGATTTTATCCTGCATGATCACAACACTGTCATTAAAATCGGTATATTCTCATGATTACTAATATTTAAGAACTCTTTGTCAGAATGGCCATCATCAAAAAAATCTACAAACAATAAATGCTGGAGAGGGTGTGGAGAAAAGGGAGTCCTCTTACACTGTTGGTGGGAATGTAAATTGGTACAGCTGCTGTGGAGAACAGTATGGAGGTTCCTTAAGAAACTAAACATAGAACTACCATATGACACAGCAATCCCACTACTGGGCGTATACCCTAAGAAAACCATAATTAAAAAAGATACATAGACTCCAATCTTCATTGCAGCACTATTTACAATAGCCAGGACATGGAAGCAACCTAGACGTCCATCGATAGATGAATGGATAAAGAAGATGTGGTACATATATACAATGGGATATAACTCAGTCATAAAAAAGGAACAAAATTGAGTCAGTTGAAGTGATGTAGATGAATCTAGAGGCTGCCATACAGAGTAAGTGAGAAAGAGAAAAACAAATATATATCAATGCATACATATGAAATCTAGAAAAGTGGTATTGATGAATCTATTTGGAGGGCAAGAATAGAGGTGCAGACAAAGAGAACAAAGTGTGGACACAGGAGGGGAAGGAGAGGGTGGGACTAATTGAGAGAGCAGCATTAACATATATACACTATCCTGTGTAAAATAGATAAATACCTAGTAGGAAGCAGCTGTATAATACAGGTTGCTCAACTTGGTGCTCTGTGATGACCTAGACGGGTGGGATGGGAGGGAGGGAGAGAGGCCCTAGAGGGAGGGAATGTATGTATACATGAATTTTATTAAAATGTCCATTCTCAGGACTTTCCGGTGGCTGACTCTGCAACTCCCAATGCAGGGGGCCTGGGTTCAATCCCTGGTCAGGGAACTAGATCCCGCATGCCACAACTAAGAATTTGCCTGCTGCAACTAAAGATCCCACAGGCCTCAACAAAGACCAAAGATCTCGAGTGCCGCGGCTAAGAACCGATGCAGCCAAATGTATAAATATTTTTTAAATGTCCTTTCTCCTCCCACATATCTCTGGGGGTAAACTGTGACTCATTTAGATCAGGGTTGTAATTCATCTTCCCTGCTTCATATGTTTAGGAAGGGTCATCTATCAGTCAGGAAACTAGAAGCTATGTTTTGCAGGCTAGGTATAAAGGGTTCTAATATAGGAAACTGGTAGATTACTCAGAAGAAAAAAAAAAGGCCTAACAGAGCAACGGTCAGATAAATCACTGCTTGTCTTCTCAACCTGAAGCATTCAAGCAGATGGCTCTCAAAATTCACCTTGAAGTTTCTCTGAGTACCACATCCACTCACAATTCTGGCTGAAACAGACTGGAGAGTAAGGATCTTTCCATCACTCTGGCTCAAGGGTTCCTCCCGTACACACGCTCTAATATGGAACCATATGATAAAGTGGATTCTGGCAAATGTAGTTCCTGGCTTCTCCTCTTCAAAGCAAAGGAGAACTTAGCAGGGGTGATGATGATGCCAAATCAACGAGGGATAATCCAACCCAGACCACTGACCCAAGTCAGCCAAAGGCACAGGAGGGGAAGAAAGCTGGAGAGCTTCTGAAAAATATTTGCTGATAAACTAAATAAAACAAATACTTGCAGTAAGGATAGTCCTCCTTTGCTTTCCACTGGAGTTTTTTTTTTTTCCTATGTGACTCTTGGAACCAAAGGATTTATCTTATGATCATGAGAGGAGCCAGTTGAGATGGAGGCAGACACAGGGTCTGAAGCTTGTCCAATCTGAATTTCTTGTTATGTGAGAATATATGTTCTTATTTAAGTTATTTTCAATTGTTTTTTTCTGCCATTTATAACAGATGGAGCACATTACTTAGGTCGTGCAGGTAAATCCCAGAAGAAACCATTTACAGGAGTGAAAATGGGCAACTTAATGAAACAAGACTGGGATAATGAGATGTGGTACAGAGCACATTGGTTTTTATTCTGTGCTTTGTGCTATTTCACGTTGTAAAGATGATATATGCACTACTTGGATAAAAAATTGAATTAGAAAAGGAACAGTCTGGGGACTTCCCTTGTGGTCCAGTGGCTTAAAACTCTGTACTCCCAATGCAGGGGGCCCGGGTTCAATCCATGGTCACAGAAATAGATCCCACATGCCACAGCTGAAAGTTCACTTGTGGAAACCAGCATAAATAAACAAATAAAAATAGATTTAAATAAAAAAGGGACAGTCTGACAACTCATGTCCATCTCCACAGTGAGCTTTTCTTGATTGACTCTGATCTATAGAATAAAAAGAAATGGCAGCTAAACGCCACAGCTTGTCCTTTTATCTTGGCATTCTCAAAGCCAACATCAAAGATTGTGTAGGTCCTCAAGATATGTCTATTGAAGAATGGGTAAATAAAGGAATAAACACAATTCCAAACACATGGCTTTTAAAAAATACTTTTGTAGGCGACTATACTTTCATTCAGGTTGGACTGTGAAGAAAGCTGAGCACCAAAGAACTGATGCTTTTGAACTGTAGTGTTGGAGAAGACTCTTTTTTTATATATAAATTTATTTATTTTAATTGGAGGCTAATTACTTTACAATATTGTACTGGTTTTGCCATACATCAACATGCATCTGCCACGGGTGTACACATGTTCTCCATTCTGAACCCCCCTCCCACCTCCCTCCCCATACTATCCCTCTGGGTCATCCCAGTGCATCAGCCCCGAGCATCCTGTATCCTGCATTGAACCTGGACTGGCAATTCGTTTCACATATGATATTATACATGTTTCAATGCCATTCTCCCAAATCATCCCACCCTCTCCCTCTCCTACAGAGTCCAAAAGACTGTTCTATACATCTGTGTCTCTTTTGCTGTCTCGCATACAGGGTTATCATTACCATCTTTCTAAATTCCATATATATGCGTTAGTATACTACACTGGTGTTTTTCTTTCTGGCTTACTTCACTCTGTATAATCGGCTACAGTTACGTCCACCTCATTAGAACTGATTCAAACGTATTCTTTTTAATGGCTGAGTAATACTCCACTGTGTATATGTACCACAGCTTTCTTACCCATTCATCTGTTGATGGACATCTAGGTTGCTTCCATGTCCTGGCTATTATAAACAGTGCTGTGATGAACATTAGGGTACACGTGTCTCTTTCAATTCTGGTTTCCTCAGTGTGTATGCCCAGTAGTGGGACTCCTAGATCATAAGGCAGTTCTACTTTCAGTTTTTTAAGGAATCTCCACACTGTTCTCCATAGTGGCTGTACTAGTTTGCATTCCCACCAACAGTGTAAGAGGGTTCCCTTTTCTCCACACCCTCTCCAGCTGCTTATAGACTTCTAGATAGCAGCCATTCTGACTGGCATGAAATGGTACCTCATTGTGGTTTTGATTTGCATTTCTCTGATAATGAGTGATGTTGAGCATCTTTTCATGTGTTTGTTAGCCATCTGTATGTCTTCTTTGGAGAAATGTCTGTTTAGTTCTTTGGCCCATTTTTTGATTGGGTCCTTTATTTTTCTGGAATTGAGCTGCAGGAGTTGCTTGTATATTTTTGAGATTAGTTCTTTGTCAGTTGCTTCATTTGCTATTATTTTCTCCCATTCTGAAGGCTGTCTTTTCACCTTGATTATAGTTTCCTTTATTGTGCAGAAGCTTTTAATTTTAATTAGGTCCCATTTGTTTATTTTTGCTTTTATTACCAATATTCTGGGAGGTGGGTCATAGAGGATCCTGCTGTGATTTATGTCGGAGAGTGTTTTGCCTATGTTCTCCTCTAGGAGTTTTATAATTTCTGGTCTTACATTTAGATCTTTAATCCATTTTGAGTTTATTTTTGTGTATGGTGTTAGAAAGTGTTCTAGTCTCATTCTTCTACAAGTGGTTGACCAGTTTTCCCAGCACCACTTGTTAAAGAGATTGTCTTTTCTCCATTGTATATTCTTGCCTCCTTTGTCAAAGATAAGGTGTCCATAGGTGCATGGATTTATCTCTGGGCTTCTATTTTGTTCCATTGATCAATATTTCTGTCTTTGTGCCAGTACCATACTGTCTTGATGACTGTGGCTTTATAGTAGAGCCTGAAGTCAGGCAGGTTGATTCCTCCAGTTCCATTCTTCTTTCTCAAGATTGCTTTGGCTATTCAAGGTTTTTTGTATTTCCATACAAATTGTGAAATTATTTGTTTTAGCTCTGTGAAAAATACCGTTGGTAGCTTGATAGGGATTGCATTGAATCTATAGATTGCTTTGGGTAGTATACTCATTTTCACTATATTGATTCTTCTGATCCATGAACATGGTATATTTCTCCATCTATTGAAGTGTCCTCTTTGATTTCTTTCACCAGTGTTTTATAGTTTTCTATATATAGGTCTTTAGTTTCTTTAGATATATTTCTAAGTATTTTATTCTTTTTTTTGCAATGGTGAATGAAACTGTTTCCTTAATTTCTCTATTTTCTCATTATTAGTGTATGGCAATGCAAGGGATTTCTGTGTGTTGACTTTATATCCTGCAACTTTACTACATTCATTGATTAGCTCTAGTAATTTTCTGGTGGAGTCTTTAGGGTTTTCTATGTAGAGGATCATGTCATCTGCAAACAGTGAGAGTTTTATTTCTTCTTTTCCAATTTGGATTCCTTTTCTTTTTCTGCTCTGATTGCTGTGGCCAAAACTTCCAAAACTATGTTGAGTAGTAGTGGTGAAAATGGGCACCCTTGTCTTGTTCTTGACTTTAGGGGAAATGCTTTCAATTTTTCACCATTGAGGATAATGTTTGCTGTTGGAGAAGACTCTTGAGAGTCCCTTGGACTGCAAGGAGAGCCAACCAATCCATTCTAAAGGAGATCAGTCCTGGGTGTTCTTTGGAAGGACTGATGCTAAAGCTGAAACTCCAATACTTTGGCCACCTCATGCGAAGAGTTGACTCATTGGAAAAGACTCTGATGCTAGGAGGGATTGGGGGCAGGAGGAGAAGGGGACGACAGAGGATGAGATGGCTGGATGGCATCACCGACTCAATGGATGTGAGTCTGGTGAACTCCAGGAGTTGGTGATGGACAGGGAGGCCTGGCATGCTGCAATTCATGGGGTCGCAAAGAGTCAGACATGACTGAGCAACTGAACTGATACTTTCATTCAACTCAATCCATTGCTCAAAAAATAATTTAGAATGACATTTTTATTTCAGCTTCATTTCAGTTGAGGAGCGATACAGAAAGTTTCATTAATTTTGCTATCTTGTTTTTATCTAAAAGTGTAACCTATTATGATTATATACTTTAACCACCAAAGTGTGTTCCAAATTGTCCTTGACTGTTTCCAAAAGTCCAATGCATCTTTAAGGATGAAAATTTTTCATTGCTGAAAACTGAAATAATTTGACATAAACTCTGAAGGTAATTCCAAACAGAGACCTGCATGTTTTTGAACAATGCAATGTTCAAATGCAATGCAAAGCAATGACGTATGGATACATGTTGACAACTTTGAAGAAAAACTCCATTTGGAGTATTAGTGCTACTTGGCATGACAAAAAATGTGTTTATATCATGGTTACACATCATGTAACACATATATTTATCTATATGAGGATAATGGGAAGACAGTAAAGAGGAAATCCACAATGTCATGAAGACGTGAATAGATAATGTCAATTTAATTTCTAATATTCCTGTTGAGAATCACTGTTTTAGTGCCCCCAGGGAATCTTATAAAGATGGAATAAATGAAGCACTAGTGCTACAGTTTTGCTGCCCAACGTTCGTTTGATCAGAATTTAATGGACCCTTATGGCCCTGCTTTCTTCCTTTCTCTTCACTTTGTCTAAACAGCATATGCTAGGTTGTAGGTAGGGATACCTGAGGACACTTTACACTCAGAGGAAGCATCGTTGTGGTGGCAAAAAGTCACTGGATAAATATAAATAGTAACCACAGTGTTTCAAAAATTGCCAAATGGGGGATAGATCTTACAACCCAGAGCAAAACTTCTTGAAAATCCTCGCTTGCTTTCTCCCCTTTGGTATGTCACTGGGCCTGGCAGGAACACCGTCCTGGTCTTTCTCTACATTTCCTTGCACCTTCCGCCCCACCCACTGCCATCTTCCTTCTCCACTTCTGTCTCATATCCCCCTTCCATACATACACCGACTTCTTCCTTTTCTGCACTACCGCTCTTATCTTCTGAATCTGCTCCATTCTTGTTTTGTCACTTCCTGAGATCAATGTAATTGTTTTGAACTGTTTTTAATTCCCTCTCTCTCCCATTAACCTGGTCCAGTGCACTCCTGGGACCAGGGACACAGCATTGGTGAAGACAGAATTCACCTTGGCAAGGTGAGAAGCAAGGAGACCCAACCAGTCCATCCTAAAGGAAATCAGTCCGGAATATTCATTGGAAGGACTGATGCTGAAGCTGAAACTCCAATACTTTGGCCACCTGATGTGAAGAACTGACTCATTTGAAAAGACCCTGATGCTGGGAAAGATTGAGGGCAGGAGGAGAAGGGGACAACAGAGGATGAGATGGTTGGATGGCATCACCGTCTCAATGGACATGAGTCTGAGTAAACTCCAGGAATTGGTGATAGGACAGGGATGCCTGGGGTGCTGCAGTCCATGGGGTCGCAAAGAGTCTGACACAACTAAGCGACTGAACTGACTGAATGTGACAAGGGGGTGAGGCTCTGAATCCTCAAATATTATTATTGTTTCTTGTCATACCAACATCTGACAGGCAGAATTACATTTCACTACAAACTATGATGGATAACCTTAACCAGATATACTCTTAGGACATCATCAGGTACAACAAGGTCTGGCTATAGAGTCCAGGTGAACAATTCAGGGACCACTTATTCACTGAGAAATATGGCTGCAGCCCTGCTGGGAGACGATTAGATTGGCACTGATTTACATGGATGGGTTTACATGCATTTACATAAAATATGGCTCAGTGGTAAAGAGTCTGCCTACTAATGCAGGAGATGTGGGTTCAATCACTGGGTTGGGAAGATCCCCTGGAGGAGGAAATGATAACCCACTCCAGTATTCTTGCCTAGAGAACTCCATGGGCAGGAGACTGGTGCTACAGTCCATGGAGTTGCAAAGAGTGAGACACGACTGAGCGACTAACACTACTACCACTACATACAAGGAGCTATCTCATGCCTGGGACTACCTCATTCCTCAGGACCCCTTCTTTTTATTTGATACCTCAGCCCCACTTTTCTAGGCCTGAAAGGGTGTCTAAAGCTTCAGAAAGTGCCAAGAACCCTCCTACATCCCCACACCCTTCTGCTCTCTCTGGACTCTGAACCTTGGGTGAAGTTCTGAGGACTGAAGTGTAGGGAAGCTGCAGGAGCAGAAATTCCTATTTATTACAGGGTTGCCAAATAAAATACAGGGCACTCAGTTAAGCCTAAATTTCACATAAAGAATGAACAATTTCTTAGTATGCCCCCAATATTGATGAGATAAGCTTATTTTTAAAAGCACTCATTCTTTATGTGAAATTCAAATTTAAGTGGATGCTCCTGTTTGATTATCTGTTCTTGCCTAGGTCTGGTAACCCTAATTTATGAGAATCAACCAAGAGTGAAAAAACCTTAACTGCCTCTTGAGTTGCCCACAAGAAAATGTATCTGAAACATCAAAATATCAAGAAAGCAGTCTCTGAAAGACAAATACTATATCACTCTTAGGTGGGATGTAAACTAGGGCACAGATGAACCTTTCTACAAAACAGAAACAGACTGTTGTCGCCAAGGGGGAGGGAAGGACTGGGAGTTTGGGATTAGCAGATGAAACCTACTATGCATAGGATGGATAACAACAAGGTCCTACTGCACAGCCCAGGGCACTACATTCACCATCCTGGGGTAAACCATAAGGGGAAAGAATGCTTTTTAAAATGTCTGTATGCATATAACTGAGTCACTTTGCTATACAGCAGACTGGCACAACACTGTGAATCAACTATTCTTCAATTAAAAAAAAAAAAAAAAGCAGTCTCTGAAAATACCAAGATCAGACAGAGCGAGTCTGTAGCACTAAGATGTTTAAGTAGCTAGACATATTTTATTGGTCTCCTACAGATAGAGACCAAGTCAGCTTGTCCTAAAAGAGTATATGGTGTTGTAGGCACATGAAAATTTACTTGTCAATAAGTATAGATGAGCTTAAAGTCTCTTCTTGGTTCCTGGAAGGGGGAGTTGGGAATTTCAAAGCAAAATGCTTATAGGAATATTTAAAAATCTGAGGGAAATTACATTGCCAAACTGAGAGATGATATAGATCAAAGATCCTACAATAAAATGAAACTACAATGACTTGGAAAACTTAAAAGGGATGAGGGTAGGCATCGGGCAATGTGTAAAAACAAAACAAAACAAAATAAAACATGATTTTTTTTCCCCCTTGAAAAACACTGAGTAGAAAAGTGAAAATCTGAAGTGATAAATCCAGTCTAATCTGGCTAGTTCTCACTTTCTTATCTTCAATCTTGATTATTCTCATAAAAAGGAGGAAATAAGGAATCTCACCCTAATTCTTCGGAGAATGAAACGATTACAGAGTCACTTCATGGAGCCGAATCATTATTTTAAAGATAAATACATAATATATGTTTATGTAATTATAAACAATTTCAGTTAAATTATTGAAAGTTATTAGCATTGTATAGATATATCTGGGCTTCCCTGGTGGTTTCAGTGGTAAAGAATCCACCTGCCGATACCTGTGTTGCGAAGATCCCCTGGAGAAGGGAACGGCAACCCACTCCGGTATTCTTGCCTGAGAAAGCCCATGGTCAGAGGACACTGGCGGGCTACAGTCCATGGGATCACAAGAGTCCAATGGGACTTAGAAACTAAACAACACAGATGTATCTATATGGATTATTTATTAATCATCAAATTATGAAACCAGAAGAATCACCAAATTACCTAAGTTTCATAGCAGATATCCAATTTATTTGTTTTGCTTTGCTGTTTTAAAGACTATCAATATATACCTCTACTAGATAGAGGTATCAAAGCATTCTTGAGCAAGAGTTTAACTACAAAGGATTTTACAGGTGAAATGAGACTGTTTGGCTTCCCAGCGAGGATGGAACAGAACATGTGCTAGTTCAATGGTAGCAGTAGCTACGTAATGCAAAGCAGCTTCCTGCACCCACAGCTATTCCCTGTAGCTTGAATAGAGTTTGAGTCAATGATGAGATTTAGCCCAAGTGAAAGCAGAGCTTCCCTGAGAACAGATCAGTGAAACAGAAGAGGTGTTTAGAGCAAGTAAAAAGAATGAAGCAGGAGGAGGCTTTAGAGTGAAGGCTCAGGTAGTCACAGGTAAGATTGTGCTGTTTATGTCTCCTTTGAAAAAGTCCAAAAATGACTCCACATGCTCAACTCTCTGTTTGAAGGAAACAGACTCTATTCTGCTGAAATATGATTTTGGAGCCATGACAGTTAGTTTTATGTGTCAACTTGACTGGTCTGATTAAACATAACTTCAGGGTGTGTCTGTGAGGGTGTGTCTGGATAAGATTAGCAGTTGAATCAGTGGGCTCCCTAAAGTAGATCACTCTCCCAAGTGCTGGTGGGCATTATCCAATTCATTATAGGCTGGTGTAGAATCCTAAACAGAATAGAGAAAGAGGTATTTACCCTTTTTGCTTCCTACCTCCTTGAGCTGGGACACTGACCTTCTCCTGAACTTCAACTAGAATTTATGACATCAGTTCCTCTGGTTCTCAGACCTTCGGACTTAGACTGTAATTACACCACTAGTTTTCCTGGGTCTCTAGCTTATAGATGCATTTCATGGGACTTCTCAGCCTTTGTAATGACTTGCGTCAATTCCTCAAATAAATCTCTTTACCTACATGTATATTGTTAACCTAAAACAATAAAGCAGCCAGTTATTTTACCAGTAAAATGGGTTCATTCTGGAGCAGCAAAGGATTGCCATTCAGGGCACACAATGATGGTAAACCACATGGTAAAACAAAGGAGAAGAAACTTTTTTTATAGAGTAGAATAAAGAGTTGGGAGGAGTTATTACAGAGTCCAATGGGGGAAACTGAAAGTAGGAAGTATCGGCTTTTCATTGGTTCAGCTCAGTTCAGTTCAGTTGCTCAGTCGTGTCCAACTCTTTGCGACCCCATGAAGCACAGCACGCCAGGCCTCCCTGTCCATCATCAACTCCCTGAGTTCACTCAAACTCATGTCCATGGAGTTGGTGATGCCATCCAGCCATCTCACCCTCTGTCGTCCCCTTCTCCTCCTGCCTCGAATCCCTCCCAGCATCAGGGTCTTTTCCAATGAGTCAACTCTTCACATGAGGTGGCCAAAGTACTGGAGTTTCAGCTTTAGCATCAGTCCTTCCAAAGAAATCCCAGGGCTGATCTTCAGAATGGACTGGTTGGATCTCCTTGCAGTCCAAGGGACTCTCAAGAGCCTTCTCCAACACCACAGTTCAAAATCATCAATTCTTTGGCCCTCAGCTTTCTTCACAGTCCAACTCTCACATCCATACATGACCACTGGAAAAACCATAGCCTTGACTAGACGGACCTTTGTTGGCAAAGTAATATCTCTGCTTTTCAATATACTATCTAGGTTGGTCATAACTTTCCTTCCAAGGAGTAAGCGTCTTTTAATTTCATGGCTGCAATCACCATCTGCAGTGATTTTGGAACCCAAAAAAATAAAGTCTGACACTGTTTCCACTGTTTCCCCATCTATTTGCCAGGAAGTGATGGGACCAGATGCTATGATCTTCGTTTTCTGAATGTTGAGCTTTAAGCCAACTTTTTCACTCTCCACTTTCACTTTCATCAAGAGGCTTTTGAGTTCCTCTTCACTTTCTGCCATAAGGGTGGTGTCATCTTCATATCTAAGGTTATTGATATTTCTCCCGGCAATCTTGATTCCAGCTTGTGTTTCTTCCAGCCCAGCGTTTCTCATGATGTACTCTGCATAGAAGTTAAATAAGCAAGGTGACAATATACAGCCTTGACATACTCCTTTTCCTATTTGGAACCAGTCTGTTGTTCCATGTCCAGTTCTAACTGTTGCTTCCTGACCTGCAAACAGATTTCTCAAGAGGCAGGTCAGGTGGTCTGGTATTCCCATCTCTTTCAGAATTTTCCACAGTTTATTTTGATCCACACAGTCAAAGGCTTTGGCATAGTCAATAAAGCAGATGTTTTTCTGGAACTCTCTTGCTTTTTCCATGATCCAGTGGATGTTGACAATTTGATCTCTGGTTCCTCTGCCTTTTCTAAAACCAGCTTGAACATTGGAAGTTCACAGTTCATGTATTGCTGAAGCCTGGCTTGGTGAATTTTGAGTCTTACTTTACTAGCATGCAAGATGAGTGCAATTGTGCGGTAGTTTGAGCATTCTTTGGCATTGCCTTCCTTTGGGATTGGAATGAAAACTGACCTTTTCCAGTCCTGTGGCCACTGCTGAGTTTTCCAAATTTGCTGGCATATTGAGTGCAGCACTTTCACAGCATCGTCTTTCAGGATTTGAAATAGCTCAACTGGAATTCCATCACCTCCACTAGCTTTGTTCGTAGTGATGCTTTCTAAGGCCCACTTGACTTCACATTCCAGGATGTCTGGCTCTAGGTGAGTGATCACACCATCATGATTATCTGGATCATGAAGATCTTTTTTGTATAGTTCTTCTGTGTATTTTTGCCACCTCTTCTTAACATCTTCTGCTTCTGTTAGGTCCATACCATTTCTGTCCTTTATCGAACCCATCTTTGCATGAAATGTTCCCTTGGTATCTCTAATTTTCTTAAAGAGATCTCTAGTCTTTCCCATTCTGTTGTTTTCCTCTATTTCTTTGCATTGGTCACTGAGGAAGGCTTTCTTATCTCTCCTTGCTATTCTTTGGAACTCTGCATTCAGATGTTTATATCTTTCCTTTTCTCCTTTGCTTTTCACTTCTCTTCTTTTCACAGCTATTTTGTAAGGCCTCCTCAGACAGCCATTTTGCTTTTTTGCATTTTTTTGTTGGGAATGGTCTTGATCCCTGTCTCCTGTACAATGTCACAAACCTCCATCCATAGTTCATCAGGCACTCTATCAGATCTAGTCCCTTAAATCTATTTCTCACTTCCACTGCATAATCATTGGTTGGGTTGTAACAATCTGAATGGCTGAGTTGTTGCCAGGCAGAGAGAAAATTTTTTTGCCTTTGCTGTCAGTATTAAAAGTAGTGTCGCTTCCTGCTAGGGATGCAAAAAAGGTCTCTTATTGTTGGTATCTGCATTGACCTCAAGTGGCATGTGTGTGAGTACTCTTCTGCCTCCCAACTCCATTTCAGTGAAGTTTCCCTTCATTCATTTGCATAGTACCCATATATCTATAGCTATACCACTCCTACAAAGGTCCATATAGTTAAAGCTATGGTTTTTCCAGTAGTCGTGTATGGATGTGAGAGTTGGACTATAAAGAAAGCTAAGCACCAAAGAATTGATGCTTTTGAACTGTGGTGTTGGAGAAGACTCTTGGGAGTCCCTTGGACTGCAAGGAGATCCAACTAGTCCATCCTAAAGGAGATCAGACCGGGGTGTTCATTGGAAGGACTGATGCTGAAGCTGAAACTCCAATACTTTGGCCATCTGATGAGAAGAACTGACTCCTTGGAAAAGACCCTGATGCTTGGAAAGATTGAAGGCAGAAGGAGAAGGGGATGACAGAGGATGAGACAGCAGGATGGCATCACCAACTCAATGGACATTAGTTTGAGCAAGCTCCAGGAGATGGACAAGGAAGCCTGGTATGCTGCAGTCCATGGGTCCACAAAGAGTTGGACATGACGAGCGACTGAAATGAGCTGAACTGACTGGTTCTATTTCTCTGGGAAAACCCTGTGAAGTGAATTCGCTCAGTCGTGTCCGACTCTTTGCAACCCCATGGACTGTAGCCTACCAGGCTCCCTGTCCATGAGACTTTCCAGGCAAGAGTATTGGAGTGGGTTGCCGTTTCCTTCTCCAGGAGATCTTCCCAATCCAGGGATTGAACCCAGGTCTCCCGCATTGTAGGCAGACACTTTACCATCTGAGCCACCAGGATGCTGCTCTCTTTAAGGGTGGGTGTAAAAAAATAGAACTGACTGGTTCTATTTCTCTGGGAAAAACCTAATAGGAGAGTAAAAAGAAGTCCATGAAGCATCACAGAGGGAAATGAACCCATATTTGCCAACCTGGAGGCCTCCTCTGGCACATCCTCTTTGCCCAGCCCCAACCGCTCACCATCTAAATTCCATTTCCTATTTTTCATTCAGTTTTAGAAGTGACAGTCCATGTGAAAAACAGCAGCTTTTTCTCACTTTGGCAGCTAACCAAAGTGTATACTCATTGATGGCAGGAGAAGCCTCTCAGATGTGTATTTCCTAGGGTTCTAAAACCTAGAAGCAAGTGCTTTGCACATAGATAGGAGTTTCAGTGAATTAATGAATGCACTCTCCAAATGGTTAACATTTACAAACACTAACTAGCAGTATATTATTAATCTCCAAAAACAAATCAGACTGAATCACAGAGACCATCCTGCTGGGGATGCAAAGTAGGTCTTTTTATTCTTGGGATCTGTCCTGACCTCTGTATTCACAATTCTCATCCAGACTCCTTCAGAATGAGACTGAAGTATGAGGTCAGGGGAGAGGAAAACAGACTGCAGACACCGAAGGTACGGCTGTGGCTTTACCAAACTTTGACCAGCATGAAATCAGCCGACACAAAATGAATAAAGTTCCTGTTAGCATGTCACATATACTGGGGAAAGAACAAATGAAATCACATTGATAAAATTCATCTCTTTCTATAAAATTTGTTCATTTGATCTTTCTCCCAAACCTTCTTTGACATGATTAACCAAAGATTGAAAACTGAAGATAGGAAACAAACAAAAGCCCGTTGGATTATGTAAGCCACATTTTTTGGCCCTGTGTGCAAATTGTGTGTTCCCTAGAGAAATATTTTCTACTTTTTTTAAAAGAATTTTTTTAATGTGGACCATTTTTTAAACCTTTTATTGGATTTTGTTAAAATATTGATTCTGTTTTAAAATTTTGTTTTTGGCCAGGTGTGTGGGATCTTAGTTCCCTGACCAGGGGTTGAATCCACACTCCCTGCAATGGAAGGCAAAGTCTTAACCACTGGACTGCCATGGAAGTCCCTAGAAATATTTTCTAGAACTTTGTCTAATCCATTTCTGGTAGATTTGCTCTTGTTTCAGTCTTTTTCTGAAGAATTTATTCCAGTTGTTGTTGTTTAATCACTCAGTAGTGTCCAACTCTTTGTGTCCCCATGGACTGTAGCCCACCAGGCTCCTCCGTCCATGAGATTTCCCAGGCAAGAATACTGGAGTGGGTTGCCATTTCCTACTCCAGGGCACAGTCCCGAACCAGGAATCAAACCTGCATCTCCTGCTTTGGCAGGCAGATTCTTTACCACTGAACCATCAGGGAAAGCTTCCTTATTCCAGTTAGGCACAACTTCGACACCTGAGAGTTATTCTGAGATTTTCCTTTCAGTTTGCCTTATTTCAATTTTGCCCCATTACTCCTACTTAGACCCGTCCCCTGTCACCATACTGTGGATCGTTTTCACATTCCTTTTTAGGCATAATTTAACCATGCTTCACACATTAACTTGAGTAGACAGTATATGGTATAAATTACAGAAAACAGCGATGTGTGAAGACATTCTGTAGTGAATAAATTAAAGCATTAATTTCAGACATATCAAACTAACACTTTTTAAATTTGTGGTTCATATAATTTTCAGGCCTGTTTTCTAAGGTCTTTGGAATGGAGGAATTAAATGGAAGATTAGTCTAAAATTTCTACTTTTATTTCATGGGATAGAGATCAGCCATTCCCATGAATATTTAAAAGAGGAAGAATTTTAAAAAGAGAATTTAACACAGAGGACCTACTCAGATTTACGGAGATGTTGACATTCAGACATACATGTGAGAAAAACTGGGTTTAGCGACTCATCAGACATCATCACCACCAATCTGGCAGGAAAGAGAATTAAGACTATTGACAAGCAGGAGAGGACTTTCTCCCCCACTGAGTATTTGTGCAACTTGGTAAATGAGTCTGAGTTCACTGAGAAGCAAATGTGTTTATATTGCAAAGGAAAGATTTTAAAAAGGAGAATCTAACTCAAATTTACCAAAATTGCTAGGTGGAAAGGAAACTATTCTCAGCATAGGCTCACCAGGGATCCTGGAGTTTCTGGTTTTCACAGCTGATACAGAACCACAGCATGTACATGGAACCGGCACCAAAATGCATGTGTGCATACACACACACACATCTTTTTAGGTAGTGACACTTAGGGAAAATGATCAAGTTCATTTTTGCTCCTACTTTTATTATACTTCATAGTATTTATCACTTACTTACTCTATATCTTTATTTTTATTGACTCTTTTCCCCAACCCCTTCTAGAATTCAAACTCCATGTGGACAGAAATTTTGTTTTGTCTTGCTCACCTCTATAACCAGGGGACCTAGATATGGCCTGACACAGAATAGACAGCTAATGAATACAGCTTGAAGATACAGCTTGGCAGTGATTCTGTAGTTAAGGAACAAAACAGAAAGATACCATGCATACTTTTCTGTTAAAAAAAGCTAACTCTCCCCACTAAAACCAATACAGAATGGGGAAAAGCTCTTTAATTTCCTAAAGGTAGGCTTTAAGATAGTGTTAGTCCTTAAAGATAACTGGGAAGCATCTAAGATCTGTCCATCTAATGACGGTCTTGAAGATAAGGCTCATGAAGGCAGAGACAGTGTCTCATTTTTCTCTTGATACCAGCTCATGACCTGGGATAAGGTAATAAATAAGAACCAGTTGAAATAGCTGGCCTGGACTGTGTTAGTCCCTGATCTGGGCATTTCTATGTGTTAATTCAATTACTGTTTTTTACAATAATTCTATGTGGAGGGTTACAAGTCTTACCCCCCAGTTTCCAGCTCATAACATTTAAGGCTTTAAGAGCATTATTGAAAAATTGGCACTTACCAATGTATTGGGTCTCCCAGCTCCAAACTCGCCCTTCTCTGAGCTGGAGGCTGGTGGAATGCGAGGCTGTCAACAGAGGGCGCCAGAGGGACACACCTCTGCCCCAGGAAGACATGCTGCTCACCTTCTGGCCCTCCATAGCTGGTATTTGATGTTGGAGGCTGGTGGCCAGCTTGGAGGAGTCAGCTGCACTTCTGGCCACTCTGTCCTCACTGGGAACAGTTTCTGCAGTCCAGCTCTGGCTCCACCTTCTGGAATGTCTTCTCCCACATGAGGTTGTTGTTGTCATTGTTTGGTCACTAAGTCGTGTCTGACTCTGCGACCCCATGGACTGCAGCACATGAGGTAGCCACAGCCTCTCTGAAGGAGGTGGACTCTTAGCCTTGGGTTTAGGGGTAGGATTGGGGTGGCCCCTGCCCTGGTCCTCTGTCCCTTTATTGTCCCCTCTCCTTCAGCCAAGACGTCATGGCTGCAGCCTCTGTAGCCCTCGGATGCTTTTTACCCTGTTTAGTAGCTCAGCTCCTTCTACTAATTACCAAGCCTTTACATTAAATTGTCCTCAGATAAGAGTGCTGGGAAGATGCTATATTGTATCAAACAATGCAGCCCAAGATGTTGCTTGTGGGAAGCAATCAAGCTGGGCTTCAAAGCCAGGAGATCTGGAACCAGAGGACACACTCCAAACTTCCATGCTACGTTGTCTCAAACATTTGGGAGAAAATTCAGGTTAGCTTCCCCTATGGCCTGGACACCACTCATGCCACAGGAAGTACTTACTTACCTAGAATCTCACTCAATGGCAAAAAATAATAGTGTTAGAGGAAGGTACTCAAATGTACCTCCTCAAGTGCGGTTCCCAGGTGGCACTAGTGGTAAAGAAACTGCCTGCCGGTGCAGGAGACAGAAGAGACAAAGGTTTGATCCCTGGGTGGGGAAGATCCGCTGGAGGAGGGCAGAACAACCCACTTCAGTATTCTTGCCTGGAGAACCCCCATGGACAGAGGAGCCTAGAAGCTACAATCCATAGGGTCGTAAAAAGTTTGTCATGACTGAAGCCACTTAGCGTGCACAAAACCACACATCACCATAGATTTTAATATTTTAGATCACTTTCACATACATGATTTGACCCAAACAACTCTGTAGAGGTGATAAGGCATATGTTATTATTCCTATAGATACAGAAATTGAGGCCCAGAGACACTAAAATTTTACATGCACAGTTGTACTCAAGTCTCCCAACTCCCAGCTGGGACTTTGTAATACGACTGTCTTGTCTTGAAGCTTAGTTACTCTGGAGTCCATATGACCAAGAGACTGAAAACTGGATCTCGGCAAGACCCCCATCCTAGTCCTTGGAGCCTGTGTGGCCCAACTAGAGAGTCTGGGTGCCACAGTGAAAGGTCCTGCATGATGCAACCAAGACCTGACACAGCCAATTAAACAAATAAAAGAGACAGGCAGAGTGGGACTTCACACACACAGAGGAGAAGGTGTCGTGAAGACAGAGGCAGAGATCAGAATGACATGGCCACAAGCGAAGGAATGCCTGCAGTCTCCAGAAGCTAGTAGAGGTGAGGCCCAGAAAGAGGCCAAGAACAGATGCCCTCTAGAGCCTCAGGAGGGCACACAGTCCCCTGCTGCCACCTGAACTGTGATGCCAGGTCAGGTCCATTCAAGGGACTCATTTCCGACTTCTGACCCCAAGAACTAGGAGAGAATAAATTACCATTATTTTAAGCCACAGAATTTGTGGTAATTTCATCAGCCTCAGGAAACTAATACACTGACAAATTCAAGTTTAAGTTTCTTATGTGACTGGAAAAGATCTACATGATTGATCCTCTAACGACACTGATTTGAGCTGTGCGTGTCCACTTATACTTGGAGTGTTTTCGGACTTATACTTGGAGTGCTTTCAGTGGTAAGTCTTACAGTAATGCATGACCCACATTTGGTTAAATCCTCACATGTGGAACCTTGGATACAGAGGAATTGTGGATACAGAGGAACTGCATAGGTGGAAAGTGGACTTTAAATTATATTCAGATTTTTTACCATGCCAAGAGTCAGTGTCTGTAACTGCGGAGTTGTTCACAGGTCAACTGTAAAGCTACCTTCATTAAAATTCAGAATTTTAAGAACATTCAGGATGAAAACACGAGCTACAGATTAGAAGACATTTGCAAAATAATATTCTACAAAGGACTTATGTCCAAATATAGAAAGAACTCTTTCAAATGAAAGAAAAAAGACCAACAACTGGTAAATGAGCCATTAAAAAGAATGAAATAATGCCATTTGCAGCAACAGGGTTAGACCTGGAGATCATCATATTAAGTGAAGTCAGAAGAAAAAGACAAATATCATATGATATCGCTTATAAGCAGAATCTTAAAAAAATACAAATGAACTTATTTACAAAACAGAAACAGACTCACAGACTTAGAGAATGAATTTATGGTTACCAGATGGGGAAGGGTAGGAAGGAGGGATAGACTGGGAGACTGGGATTGATGTATGCTGCTGCTGCTGCTAAGTCGCTTCAGTCGTGTCTGACTCTGTTCGACCCCCGTGGACTGCAGCCTACCAGGCTCCCCCATCCCTGGGATTCTCCAGGCAAGAACACTGGAGTGGGTTGCCATTTCCTTCTCCAATGCATGAAAGTGGAAAGTGAAAGTGAAGTCGTTCAGTCGTGTCCGACTCTTAGTGACCCCATGGACTGCAGCCTACCAGGTTCCTCCATCCATGGAATTTTCCGGGCAACAGTACTGGAGTGGGGTGCCATTGCTTTCTCCCAGGATTGATGTATACACACTGCTATATTTAAAACAGATAACCAACAAGGTGTATAGCACAGGTAACTCTCCTCAATATTCTCTAATAACCTAAACAGGAAAGAACTTGAAAAAGAATAGATACATGTATAACTGAATCACTTTGCTGTATACCTGAAACTGACACGTTGTTAATTAACCATGTGCTGCATGTGCTCGGTGTGTTGGATTCTTTGCAACCCCCTGGACTGTAGCCTGCCAGCCTCCTCCGTCCATGGGATTTCCCAGGCAAGAGTACTGGAGCGGGTTGCCATTTCCAGCTCCAGAGGGGATTTTCACAATCCAGGGATTGAAGTCGTGTCTCTTGTATCTCTTGCATTGGCAGGTGGGTACTTTACCACTAGCACCATCTGGGAAGCCCATTGATAGTTAATTAACTATACTCCAATATAAAATTAAAATTTTAAATGGCCAAAAGACTTGAACAGGCTTGTGAAAGAAAAGGATGTCCAAATGACCAACAAGCACATGAAAATGTGCCTAGTGTCATTGGGCAATTGGGGAATGCAAATTAAAATCCCAATGAGGCAAAAATGTACCACTATGCTCCAATTAACACCAAGTGTTGGTGAAGATATGGGATAGCTAGCACTCTCATATACTGCAGGTGAGAGTGCGTGAGTGCGTGCTCAGTCACGTCTCTTTTGCAACCCCATTGACTGTAGCCAGGCTCCTCTGTTCATGGGATTTCCCCCACACAAGAATACTGGAGTGGGTTGCCATTTCCCTCTCCAGGAGGTCTTCCCGACCCAGCGATACAGCCTAACTTTCCCAAGTCTCCTGAACTGCAGGCAGATTCTTTACCACTGTACAACCTTTGATACAACTACTCAGGAAAACTATTTGATAATACTTACTAAAGCCAAACATACTAATACACACACACACTCTAATCCAAAAATTCCACTCATGAACAGAACATATACACAAGATACAGTGTGCTTATGTCTACCTAAAGACATAAACTAAAATGTACAAGAATACCCATCCACTGTAGAATGGATAAAAAATTGCAGTATATTTATATAATGAAATAATATAGAGCAAAGAAAATGAATGAACTCTTGTACCCAACAAGAGGAATGAATCTCACAGACATAATGCTGAGCAAAAGCTTGATATAAAATGGTACACATTGTATGATTCCATTTATATGAAGTTCAGGAACACAGGAAACCAAGCTCTGGTGATAGTGGTTAGTTAGACTTATGGTGTCCTTGGGAGATTCTCTGCTGGGAGGGACCTCAGGGGAGCTGAAATGTCCTACATCTTAAGCTGGCAGAGGGTGGTTTTATACAGATGTAGACGTAAGTAAAAGAAACTCATTGAGGTGAACACTTAAGATTCATGCTCTTTACTATATATGTTAGATCTTCATTTAAAGAACATTAAATCTTTATTTTAAAGAAATGGCAGAAAGTAAGTAAGGTTAATGCATCACACTTAAGAGTCAGGAAACCTGTATGGCATTTGTGCTTCACTGAAAAAAAAACCTCATGAAAATGGATTTTCCTCATTTGCAAATTTGGAACATTAATACCTATCAACTTCCTATAGCAATTAAGAGCATTAGATGATGTATAAGTATTCTTGAGTTCCTATATAAGAAGCCTCTTATAAATATACAGTAATGTTCTTGGTGGCACATTTCAAGATCTCATTTTCACTTAAGTAATCTCTTATAGATATTACCTCCTCTAAGTTACAATTGCTAAAATCCATGAAGTAAAAGAAAATGGAAACTTGAGTTATGCCACCAACAAAGTGATAAACTGAGTCTAGAGTAGGGCTTACTTCTGTTCTTTCCATGACCCTTCTGATGGGTGATCGTCACAAAATGAAAAGTTAGTATTTATACTTATTAATCTTCCTGAAGGATTCCAGAATCAACTGACACGATTTTCAATTCCAGAGACTCCAATCAAAGATTATAAACAGCCTCAAGCCATAATACCATCCCACTTATCTTTTTGAGGGTTATTACATAAACAACAGCCAGGTTATAGTCATATCTACGCACATAGTGTGGTTCAAATCATATAGTTCCTGGAAATCTGAGCTGTCTAATGTGGTAGCACTAGCTACATGTGGCTATTAAATATGTGAACTTGGCTAATCTGAATTGGTTTGTCCTCTAAGTGTAAAATACACACCATTTTCAAAACAGTGTACAAAGAAAAAGAAATGTAAATTGTTTATCACTAAGTATTTTTATATTGATTGTATATCAAAATGATAATATTTTTAATATACTGGGTTAAATAAGAGTATTATTCAAATAAATTTAACTTGTTTATTTTTACTTCTTAAAAATATAGCTAATAGAAAACCTTAAATTCCATTTATGGCTTGCATTATATTTCTATTGGACAGCAGGGCTCTAAATAAAGATGGAGATCTTCATAATGCTGTTCTTCTCAGGACAGAGTTTTCAGAAAAGGATTTTTAAAAATCAGGGTTAAGGTTGCTTAAATATTCTCTGGCCAAATTACCTGCCTTTATCAGAGATTAAAACCTAATCTTTATCTATAATCAACTGAATTTTAGAATGGTCATATGATAAAATATTTGACCAGTTTTGCCAGAGCTTTAATATGTGAACCTGTGGTTCTAAAATCTTTGGGGAAACCTGAACTATTGAGACAGAGAAATGACCTTAATACATCTCCGGTAGGATTATGCAGAACACCCCTACATAAAAACTCAAAAACAACATACTGTTGCTGGGGTCCAGCTGTTATGACTCTGCGCTTCCACTGCAGGGCGCACAAGTTCCCTGGTCAGTGAACTAAGATCCTGCATGCTGCATGGCAGCCAAAAAAACCAAATCAAACCAAATACCAAACAAAATACTGCTACAAACGGAATTGTGTTCCCTGCTCCCAAATTCCTATGTTGAAGTTCTAACCCCCAAACGTGACGGTACTGAGAGGTAGAGCCTTTGGGAGGTAATCAGGTTTTGGATGAGGCCAAGAGAGTGGGGCACTGATGATGGGATTATAAGAAGAGATCAGAACTCTCTTTCCACCACTGTGAGAAGGCAGCTGTCTACAAGCCAACAAGAGAGCCCTCACCAGGAACTAATTCTGCCAGAACTGAATCCAGGGCTTCTAGTCTTCAGAACCATGAGAAAGTCAATTTCAATTGTTGAAACCACTTCATCTATTGCATTTTGTATGGCAGCTCAAGCAACTAATATCTACCACTTAAAGCAATCTCTAATTAAACATCATTATTAATCTTTTGTTCTAGTTTAGTCGCTTAAGTCATGTCTGACTCTTTGGGACCCCATGGGCTGTATCCCGTCAGGCTCCTCTGTTCATGGGATTTTTCAGACAAGAAGACTGGAGTGTGTTGCCATATCCTTCTCTAGGGGATCTTCCTGGCCCAGGGATTGAACCAGCATCTCCTGCATTGGCAGGCAGATTCTTTACCACTGAGCCACCAGGGAAGCCCTCTTATTTAGATCTTTTATTAACGGTAATTTTGAATATATTATCTTTTTTGTTATATAAAGGCATGGTGATTTGCACAATGTGGAGAATAAACAAATATTTGTTGATTTTCTCTACCTGTTAATAGGACAGGCCTGATCTATGGCCTCTGTAGACCAACTTGCTCACAGACCATTTCTGTTGAGCCAGGAAGAAGGGTCAAGAAGAACAATCATTATTTTAAAACATTATCACAATGAAATATCTTTTCTTAACTATATAAAAAATATTTTCTTCAGCAAACGGAATTCATATTCCCACTTGAACTGAAAATGCTAAGTTGTTAATATCCCCCTAGGGATCTGCTTCTTGGTATGGTACCTTCAATGATTTTATCATAGCAAGCATAATAAAGTCTCATTTTATGCTCCAAGGCATGAACAATCCTAAATGTTCTTCAATCAGTACAGTCCTCAGCCTGTGGCTTCTGGAATAACATTTTTAAAGGCACTAAAAAAAGAAAGAAGGGGTCCCTGCCCAGGGGACAGAATCAGGTGCTCTGTTTCTTTAGAAATCTTCAAAACACCTTCAGGTATTTTAAAGAAAGAGAGGCAAAAAAACCCAGTAGAAAACCAAATAGAGTAGTTGACCAACCCTTGTTATCACTTTAATCCTTTCTGCTACCTTTTAGAACTCCGAAAAATGTATACAATTGTTTGTCCTACACATATTTTCTAGGAAAAGGCCCTGAACTCTGAATATAATCTCCAAGGAGACAGTGAGAAAAAAATTTAAAACCTCTTATTTAAGGGTTCATTTTATCGAACAGAAGGAACACTCCTCTTGTTTTTTTGGCCCCTGCTGCACTGGCATGCAGGATCATAGTTCCTTGACCAGGGATGGAACCTGAGCCCCCCGCATTAAGTGCAGAGTCCTAACCACCCGACCACCAGGGAAGTCCCCTGAACGGTCCTTTTTCTCACTTTGAAACAAGCCTCCCATATCACTTATCACATATGTACCACCTAACGTAAGACCTCAGAAGGTATACCAGGCTCTGCTTCTGCCATTTGACGGGTTACCTGGTTCCTTGATTTCCTGGTGTGTATATGCTTATGCAGGTTGCCTCCAACTTATCTTTTTCTCTTTCCTGGGGCTTCCTTGGTATCTCCATGGTAAAGAATCTGCCTGCTAATACAGGAGACACGGGTTCGATCCCTGATACCGGAGGATCCCACATGCTGCGGAGCAAGTAAGTTTCACAACTACTGAGCCTGTGTTCTAAAGCCTGGGAACTGAAACTAAGGAGTCCTTGAGCCCTAGAGCCGGTGCTCCAGAACAAGAGAAGCCATTGCAAAGAGAAGCCTGAGCACCAAAACTAGAGAAAAACCTGCCCAGCAAGGAAGACCCAGTACTGCCAAAAATAAATAATACATAAAATTATAAAAAAGAAAAAGAGTGAGTCCTGAGCCTCCTCATTTGAGTGAGACTGGCAGTGTTACCGCATTTATCAACATACCCTCCCCCCTTATTTCCTCTCCACTCTTTTGAGGTCACTTGAACTTGTCCCAGTGCTGGTTCCGACGTCCATCTCTTTACTCTCTTTGTATTTGCGTCTAGAGATGCCCAGTTTGGTGGCGGTACTTTTCAGCTTATCAGATCACATTTCTGACCTGCCAGTCCCCGCTGGTATAGAATTGTCTTCCATCCCCACAATCAAGTTGCTGTGAAAAAGCAATGGAGTGTACTCTTAACTCCCTAGAAAAGAATACAATATAAAACTAACACAAGCTTTCCATTCCTGCCGATTATTCTGGCTTTAGTACACCCAATGGCAGAGTCCTCTGCACCTGCCTTGGCCATGTCTTCCCTAAGAGTCAGAAGAGAGGTGGGGCACCCACTGACGTCGCATTGCTCACCCCATCCACCGTCTCCAAGCCCCACATTCGAAGTTCTCTCCTTGAACTTAACTCCCAATCTTCCTACATCCCTCCTCGCATTGGAGTAAAGAACTAAAGCTCACTCTTTTCCATACTCGGCTGATCAGTAAATTCTAAAATCTCTTTTCCTTGCAGAGTTCAGATGGGTAAGTTTTTGGGTTTTGGTTGATTTTTTTTTTCCCCCCTAAAACTTGCCTGAAACCAGTGTCTGGCCCTCCGACACCCTGAACCTCACGGCGAGAAGAGTGGGCTGGCCAGAAGGGTCGCCGACACCCAGAGCCGTTGAGAACAAGATCGGCCCCGGGAAGATACAGGCGAGCTCGGAGCCGGGAGCCAGGCCCCCCCTGGGCAGCCGCACCCCGACTCGCCGGCCCCCGAGACACCGGCGTCGGGATCCCAGCGCCTGGCAGGGACGGCGGTCCCCGGGGGCGGGTGGGCCGGCCGGGCCGAGGGCGCTGCGCCGCGGCCTCTGGCTCCTCCTCCGGGCGCTGCGCGGCCAGGCCGGTGGGTGGCGGCTGCCCGGGCCCCGGGGGATGGCGGCGGCCGCGCTCCGCCAGCAGGTGGCCCCGGGGTCCCGGCGGCGCCGCCTCCTCCCGGCGCCCCTCCTCCCGCGGGGGCGGTCAGCGCCCCGACCCGGCTCGCACCCTGCCGCCGCCGCCGCCCTCGGCCCTCCCGCCGCGTCCCCGGGGCCGCGCTCGCCGCCGCCGCCGCGTCCGGAGCTGTACCCAGGCCGGCCCGCGGCGAGCGCCCAGGGCGCCGGCAGCCCCGGCCCGCCCTCCCCGCCCCCAACTCGCTCCCCAACGGAAAGTTCGGCTCCGGCGGCGTCTAGCCCGGCAGCCGGGGATGAGCCGGGGTCGGGGGGCGAGCTGAGCGGCGGCCAGGAGGGGGCAACTTCGCCCGGGAGAGCGCCTCCCGCCCGGCCCCGCCGGCCGCAGCCCCCGGGCGGGCTCGAGTGGTTTTTCCCTTGCTTGTGCCTCCCCCCTGCGGATCCAAGAGACGGACCTTGGTCCCCGCGCTCCCGCTGCCGGGTGACAAGAGCCAGCGCCGCCGCCGCCGCCTCTGCCGCCGCTCCCTCTGTCCCTCCGCCCGGCCGCCCCCGGCCGCAGCCCCTGCCCTGCCCGCCCGCCGCACCATGGAGTTCTCGGAGAGGAAGCGGAGCAGGAAATCCCAGAGCTTCAAACTGGTGAACCGAGGTAAGCGGGGCCGGGCCGGGCCGGGCGGGGGGCGTGCGGGCGGCCGAGGGAGGACTTGGCCGCCGCGTAAACAGCCCCCGGCCCCCGGTGCGGCCAACTCCGAGGGCCGGGGCTCCCGGTACCCCCCCTCCCCCCGCCCCGGGTCCCCTCCCCGAGTCGGGCTTCGGCCGCACACACGCCGGGCGGCGAGGAAAGTTGTGCGGCTGGGGGTGAGGGGGGAGGCAGGATGTGATTCCGCGTAAACAAGTCGGAGGGCACATCAGGAAATTAGCAAACAATGACACTTGGAGAGCGGGGAGCCTTCTTTGGTATTCCTCTCCTGTGGTTTGGCGGCCGGGTGGGGGAGGACGCGTCTCCATCAGGCCGTGCGGACACCCACCCGGACCAGTGGTCGTGGTGGTTTGGGGTTGGTTTGCTTTTTTCCTCCCCTCCTGCAAAAAGGAGAAAAGGTGGTGGTGGCTGTTGTAAGACCGAGAAAGAAGCTCATTAGGTGTCCAAGCCCAGAGAAGAATTGATGACATGCAGCATCTTTCCCGAATATGTTATTTGGGCAGGAAAGATGTTTTCGAATAGATCACGTAACAGTCAGATAAATATCATTAAAAAGAAAAAAACAAAAACAAAAAATCCAGCCGGTCCCTGACGATTTAACAGGTGTACACCGCGGTCTCTGGGCTTGGGTTTATTTTATGAGGGGAGAGGAAAGTTGAATAGTCTTGCCTGTGTTCGGTGACTTGTTAAAGAGTCTTTATTTTTCCTGATTTGACTTTTCAAAAAACGATAAGAATGTAAGGGCAGACAAAAAATTATGCCTATCAAAATGCATTGTGTCACTTTAAATTAGAGGCAGGTGACTTTTTCTCCCCGTCATGTCACAAGTCCCAATATTGAGTTTAGAATAATCCTGTTTAAGTGTCGTCTTTAAGTCAGCTTGAAGTCAAAACCAAACCAGAGAACCTGTCCACTTTGTTCCTCTGTTGTAGTATCTAGCATTGGCATCAGACTAGAGAGCAAGGCGATTGTTTTACCAACCTGGAGAAGTCACATGTAAGCTGATGAAAATTAGAGGGCGATTGCAATTTCCAGCTAAGCTAACTATGGTGTAGATTCAATAAAGCCTGCTTTCGGTTAGTCTGAAACTGATTTTGATTATAGACATTTTGAAGATCTACTCCTATCTGTTAACTCTGATTTAGTTTGGATACTGTTTGATGAAAAAAGCCTGGCGTAGTTGTACATATTCAAAATATTTGGCTTTGCTTTTTACCCTGTACAGGTTTTTTATCCCCAGCAGGGTTGATTTCTCAGTCATTTGTACTTTAAAAGCACCTCCATTTATGACTGGCCTTTTGGTCTGTCTGATTCATTTTGGAATCTAGGTGGCTTTCTTATTTATGACCTCAGGGAACTTACTTTGTTGTTCAGTTGCTCAGTCGCGTTCGACTCTGTGACCCCATGGACTGCAGCATGCCGGACTTCCCTGTCCTTCCCTATCTCCCGGAGTTTGCTCAAACTCATGGAACTTACTACTTTATCTTAAAAGTGAGATACGTTTTGTAAACCTTGTTCTGGGAGGGCTAAGGCCCCCAAAAGGGAATCACTGTTAAGAAGGATTGTCTAGTTTCTTACTTAAGCAATCCTACTTTTTGGAAACAGTTGCCAAAGTGCAGTAGCCTCTTTAGAGAAGCTTGTAAAATACTGTATTTTAAAGTCTGACTGACATAGCAAGTCTGTCTTTTTCCTTTTTTAAAAAAAAAAAATTACGGGTCTGATTTTTCTCTCTGCTCTGCAGGTGCATTTTTAGAACTTAAACGATTGTATGTTGAAGTGTGGTAGCCGAATGCAAGACTCGCTTACTTATTCCAAATTATACTATATTTGAAATAACAAATCAGTATTTTTCATGTGTGCTTGCCTGCAAGCTGCTCAAAGGCTAGGATTTTTCTGGATAAACTAAGAGTACCAGGTAACTCTGAAGCGTACTATCATCTACTCATGCAAATGGGTTGTGGAGATAAATTTGGAATCTTCTCCTGGCCTATGATTGGGCAAGGTTTTTTCTTTTCCTTATAAAAATACTTGTCATTTGGAAGAAAAGAAGCCTGGTATGTAATTGGCATTTGTGGACCAAATTTCCTGTGAAAACTGTGTGATCAAGCAGAGCTGTTTTCTAAAGTCAAAATAATAGTTTCAAGTTTGTGTACTTCTCCAGAGTAAGCAGAGCGGTAGGGATTACCAGGGACTGCAAATTCTGTGATGAACTGAGATCTCAAAAAATTATGAAGTGTAGCTTACACATAATGTATATAATGAGATTCTCGCCTTTCTTGCTTATTCATATCTTGCAGGTCATTAGAATTCTAATTTTTGGCTGTTTTCTCACCCCAGATTATCACCATGAGGTCTATAAGATCTCAGACTTCAGCAGCGATGTTAATGGGGAGGCCAAAGAGACACAACCCATTTTTTTAGGTAGGTTCTTATGTCAATTAATTTCTCAGCAAAACAGTGTGGCCATTTGCAATTAGGGGGAAGGGGGGAAAAGAAAAGATTGTGCCAGAATGGGAAATGTCTGCCACCGCTTAATGTATGACATTCTTTTCAAGACCTTTTATTTTACAGATTGCCAATAGATCCCTTATTAACATGGCTAAAAGTTGTAATTTCAGACATAAATGTTTATTAGTGTCTACACACAGTGCTAATTATCACTCACTCCCGGAGCCAGAAGCTGACCGTGCAGTTTTGTGGCTCTGTGTTCACCCCATTTACATCGCATATTCGCTGGCATGCTTCATTGGCAATAGTTTGTGTAATTGGGGTATTACATCTTTGACATCTGGATAACAGAAATTCAATTTCCAGAAAGCTGCTATTTGTTTGGTTTTTGCTTCCTCCTTGGGTGGGGTAGAGGATTAATATGCTGTCTGATGATAATGTCCCTTCACCACTGTGGCCTGGTTGCTAATCCTGCCATGACAAAATTAAATTAACTCTCCAGCCAAAAAGCAGAAGGAAAAGGAAAGTGTGATGGTCCGTCGAACCACCTCTAGGTAGGACTGGTGATCACGGAGCCACTCCTCGTTCGTCCGCCCAGCTCTATGCTCACTTCACACCATGTCAGAGAGGGGAGGCCAGTCTCTGCTCTCACCACCGTCCTTCCTGACCCACCCCAGGGCCAAGTGGAGCAAAGCAGCACCTTGAGGCCATCCGACAAGAGTCACTTCGTGATGGATGAGTAGGTTCCCTAAAATGATGCCGCTCTGTCCACGTGTGGTTTTTAGTACAGAAACTGTACCCAAGGGGCCTTGCCCATTCCATGCAGTTTGTTACTTGTGGACCATAAGCCAAAACGGCTTCCCCAGTAGCTCAGCGGGTAAAGAATCCATCTTCAATGCAGGAGACACAAGAGGACAAGTTTGATCCCTGGGTCGGGAAGATCCCCTGGAGAAAGAAATGGCAACCCACTCCAGTATTTTTGCCTGAAAATTCCCATGGACAGAGGAACCAAAAATGAAACAAATTAGGATTTTGCCACTAAGGATGAAGTACCTGTGAGGTCGGAGTGGAGGACAAATCATGGCCCTGGGTCTCCACTGTACCCTTCCCCAACACCTCCTAGAGCCTGGGTGGCAGTGTGAGAGCTGGGTGCCCCATGAGGAAGCAGAAGTGGGAGACAGTCCTGGCAAGAGCCATTGAAAGCAAGGGCCGGAATGGCCATGTCTCTGGGGAGAGTTGATAGGTCATTTAAAAAAAAAAAATTTTTTAATTGGAAGATAATTGCTTTATAGTATTTTATTAATTTCTGCTATGAAAAGTGAAGAAGTGAGTGTTAGCTCAGTTGTAGCTGACTCTTGGTGACCCCAGGGGCTGTAGCTCAGCAGGCTCCTCTGGCCACTGGATTCTCCAGGCAAGAATACTGGAGTGGGTTGCCGTTCCCTACTCCAGGGGATATTCCCAACACAGGGATCGAACCTGGGTCTCTTGCATAGCAGGCAGATTCTTTACCATCTGAGCCACCAGGGAAGTGCAACTACGTAAATCAGCTATAATGTATACATATATTCCCTCCCTCTTGAACCTCCTCCTCCATCCCACCCATCTAGGTCATCACAGAGCAATGATCTGAGCTCCCGGTGCTATACAGTAGCTTCCCACTAGCTATCTATTTTACACATAGTAGGTCTTTTGGAAGCAAGATGGGTGCTCAGATTCAGGGTACTGCCAGTTAAAACAACAAGGAAGCCAGGCAGTTGAGGGTTCTCTTGATCTTGCTTGAAGGAAGAGAAAGGGCGGGTGGCAAAGGACTGAGAAGTCAAATGGGTACTAAATAGAGCAGGGGTCCCCAACTTCTGGGATCTGAAATGCCTTATGATTTGAGGTAGAGCTGATGTAATAATAATAGAAATAAAGTACCCAATAAATGGAATGCTTTTGAATCATCCTGAAACCATTTCCCCACCCCAGTCCATGGAAAAATTGTCTTCCATGAAACTAGTCCCTGGTGCCAAACAGGTGGGGAACCACTTGGAACAGAGGTAAAACAGGAGGGGAATGACATTTCTTCCACCAGCAAGCACCGAAGGTGTGTGGATCTTTCCATCCAGGCAGAGACTGTGGCTGGGGCCAGCACTGCTCTCAGCACCTGTTTTCTGTTCTGAGGGTCTAGAACCCAAAAGGTTCACAGTCAAGAGAGGTGCTGAGACCCAGGAGGAGAACATTCCTGGACTGTACTCTGTTCAGTTCCTTCCACTTATTCAGAATCCTGTATTTTCAGTTCCCTTACCTCGATCAGTCGGAATTCTGTATCAAAGCACCACTCAATCTAACCATTTGAAAGGAAGAACTTGCCAATTAGTAAAAAGAGGTGCATTTATCATAAAAAAGGAACATCATATCCTTGGTTTAGTTCTTCTCCGACACAGCAGGCTGTTCCCCCTGTCTGCTGGGTACTTGGAGAAGGGTGAGGATGCGATACAGTGGGTGGACTCCGGGTACGAGAGAGTGAAGGATGTAGAGCAAGCAGGCGCCAGTGCTTGGGACTTGGTAAGAGGTAAACTCTCCAAGGGGGAGGCCTCTTGGCTTCATCTTTCCTAGCTCGAGCCCAGGAAGATAAGAGAACATCAGTGCAAGGCCAGGCTTGCGATAAGTTTCTGAGTCGCTGTTGGTCACAGAGGCCTTAGACATCAAGAGACAAAAGATGGAACATTGTGAAAGTGCCTGGGTTATTCTCAGTCTTTTGCTCATTCTGGGGAAAGTGGGATATGGCTTCCATAGAACATTTCTATTTTGTGATCTTCAGGTCAATTTGGAAAAAAACAAAACTGGAAGAGCAAACGATTATGCAAACCTGATTTCTAGAGTAATAGTTACTGATAACGTATGAAACACAGTTCTGTTGTTGATGGTGTTATAAAGTGGACTTTTTTAGGTTATACTTCTTTTTTGCAAATGTCATTCACGTTTGCTTTGTAAATGGCTTGAGTCCACCCGTGATATTACTCATCGTGGTATAGAATTCTGCATGAGGTTGTGACACGCAAGGGAGATTGTTAGCAAAACAGCAGAACTGTTTGACCTGTAACACATTCCTCAAACAGGGCCTTTGGCATGCTGCATGGGATTTTCTGTGTTCAAATGTCCATATGTGTCATATCTGATACTATCTGCACCTGTAAGATTACAGTTCATGTCTCAGGGAAAGAGAGCACTCCAGAATTTGGCAGAGGTTCCCACCTCAAATCAATTTCCCTGGGATATTTTTAGGCTGTTGACTAAGGCAGCATATTCAGCAGGGTAGGATGGCTCAGTGGTGTGAACAACTTGACTGGGAGCTTTTTGAGCATCCCTCCCACATGTTTAACTTGCTGACAGGGTCAGGAGAGATTACCCTGTGGACATGTGCTTTGTCCGGCTGGCCGTGATGGGTTGTTATGAAGATTTGAGTACTATTTTGGAGAAAAACAATTTAATTCCTTTTGATCAATGTAACAGATTTCTCTCTTTTTTTTGAGAATGTATGACAAAGTCAGCACTTTTTTGAAATGGGAGTGGGACTGAGGGCAACCAAAGAAGTGGATAGGACAGGGATCCTGCTCTCAATGATTAAAATCCAGCTGGACAGGGACTTCCCCTGGTGGTCCAGTGGTTAAGTCTCTGTGCTTCCAATGCAGGAGGCCTGGGTTCGATCCCTGGTCAGAGAACTACATCCCACATGCCTCAGTGAAGATTGCGTATGCTGCAACTAACAACTGGTGCAGCCAAAAATATAGAAAATCCAGTTGAACAAATTCAGGACACAGTGAAGGAGCAAAATTCAGTCATCCGAACAACTGCAGTAGTCTGAGCACTTCCTGTGTGCCCAGCATTGAGTCGAGTCCTTGACAAGAAGGATCTTATTTACCCCTCAGAGCAAATCTCTAAGAGTCCTCACTATCCGAGCTTGTAGACAAGACTAGAGGTGTTGGGCTTCCCTTGTGGCTCAGCTGGTAAAGAATCTGCCTGCAATGCGGGAGACTTGGGTTCAGTCCCTAGGTTGGGAAGATCCCCTGGAGAAGGGAAAGTCTACGCACTCCAGTATTCTGGCCTGGAGAATTCCATGGACTCTATAGTCCATGGGGTCGCAAAGGGTCAGACACGACTGAGGGACTTTCACTAGAGGTGTCAGGGAGGCTGCCACAGGTCTCCCAAGGGGCAGGTGCCATCACTGGGACCTCACCAGTCTGTGTGAGCTGGGAACACCCCACAGCACAGCATGTGTGTGTGTGTTAAATGACAGACGTGAGCCTTTAGGGCAAAAGCTGAGCTAGAAGGAAAGGATCACAATGCGGGTGGGTTGGAGAGTGCTGGAAAGGCGACACTGTGACCTTGGGGAGGGTTTGAATAGGCAGGGGAGCTGGAGAAGATTCCAGGTGGGAGAGGTGATGGGAGCCTCAGAAGAGAGCTGAGTATCACTATAATCAGACTCTAAGTGAGGGTTGCGCTCTGTAGTTTGGACAGTACTGGCCCAGCTGTCATGATTTTTTTTTTGGCTGCACTAGGTCTTAGTTGTGGCAGCTGAGGTCTTCGATCTTTGTTGCAACATGCGGGATGCGAACTCTTAGTTTCACCATGTGGGATCTTAGTCCCTGACTAGGGATTGAACCCAGCCCCCCTGCATTGGGAGCACAGAGTGTTAATCACTGGACACCAGGGAGGTCCACATCCCCTGATTTTTTTTTTGTTTGTTTTGGGCTGCCGTGGGTGTGGGCTTTCTCTAATTTTGGCAGGCGGGGGTTACTCTGTAGTTGTGGTGCATGGGGTTCTCACTGTGGTGCTTCTCTTGATACAGAGCATAGGCTCTACAGTGCTGGCTCAGCAGTTGTGGCTTGTGGGCTCAGTTGCCCCGTGGCATGTGGGATCTTCTTGGACCAGGGATCAAACCCATGTCCCCTGCATTGGCAGGTGAATTCTTAACCACTGAACCACCAGGGAAGTTCAATCTCATGACTTTTACAACGGACCTGTGTGTAGCCTGGGTGGATGTCATTATTCCCATTGCCCAGAGGAAGAAACTGAAGCTCAGAGTTAAGTGACTTGCTCATAAGTAGCAGATCCTGGACTAAACCCAGGACTCCTGTCCCAAGGTCTTTCCCTCTGCCTGGTTGAGCCGGGCAAATCCAGGGATCATTGGAGAGACCTCAGCCAGCATCGGGGCACTTTTAGGAAGTATTTTAATGCAAGAATGAATTTATTATCCATAACAGTAGCAAACATTTTGGAAAATCTTTTTATATCTAGATTTTGTCCTAGGTTTAGTATTATAGTAGATGTGAAACATGTCTTTTCAGGTGTCTGGTCCCATTCATTTGTTTAGTCAGATCCGGTTATATGCTGTGCTGGCTGTTCTCTTTAATGTTGAGTCTGTGAAACAGCTTTCGGAAGACGAAGCTCAAGGTGCAGTAGGCCGAGCTGAGCAAGCAGGGTTGAGATCTCTGATGTTTTGAATCTTTCAATGACTTTCTTGACGACAGCCAGCCCTTTCAGGGTCCCCCGAATCTCGTCGAAGAGTCTCCTGAAGTTAGGAATCCAGCCAACCAGAGTAGTTTCATTCATCAAGTTGTCTGGGCGCCAGGTACCATGCTAAGAACTTTGCTTTGGGAGTTTTTTTGGGGGTAGGGGGGAGGGAGTCACACCTTAAGGCTTGTGGGATCTTAGTTCCCCAACCAGGAATTGAACCCAGGGCCACAGCAGTGAAAGTCCTGACCACCATGGAAGTCCCCATGTGGAGAACTTTGCATGTTATCCCATTAATTGTCCCTCAAAAGTATTATTATTCCCACTTTGAGAAATTTGAGGTTTTCATGGAGTAACTCAGTGACAGAACCAGGATCCAAACCAGGGTCTGTTGTCTCCAAAACTCTCTTATCCACGTGGTAAGCTTGTTGAAATGAACTCCCATGGGTACAAAGTTTGGAGGGGAGCAGAGCAGCCAGGAGCAGGTGGAGGATGTCCCGAACACCTGTCCCATGTCACACCTCCTCTGCTGGCCTCTGCAGAACGGTCAGGGTGCCCTCAGCACCGTGGAAAAGCCTCTGGTCCAGATGGTTTTGGAGAATTCCTACAGCACTGATGCTATGTCTGGTTCTACTGTGGGTCCAGAAATGGTTTCAAAAACAAGAGCAAGCAAAGTCCAATCTGAGAGCCTCTTGAGGAGCCTTAAGGACTGGTGGCTTCTTTGAACATAAGTGCTCATAAGTACCTGCGCTTATGTGGCTGTGGGTGCAGGCTTAGTCGTCCTTGGAGAGGACTCACTTTATTGCCTGAAGTTTGAGAGCTTTTGCTGCTAGGCTGTCTCATACTTCCACTAATCACTGAGTTAATACTACAACCCCTCCAGAAGGTAGGTGTTACATCCCTTAGATGAATACAAATGGGAAGCTGACCTCAGAGATGACAGCGACTTGCCCAAAGTCACACAGGAATTAGTAGCTGACTAGGCTTTAAAATTGGATCCTTTGACATCTCATTCTGTCCTCTTTTCCCTGTGCCAGAGCTGCCTCCCCATCCCCGCCTTCCTCTCACAAAAGCTGATCTTAACATGTAATTCATCATCTTACCCCATGCTCAGACACTTAACTGTCTTCTCATGGATTCTAGGGTCAAGTTGAAACCCCTTAACTTAGTGTTTATCCAGTATATCCAGTGTATCCAATCTGCCCCTAATCTCCATCTCCATCTTCATCTTCGATGTAACTCACCTCCCTGGGCCCCACTACCCCCCCCACCCCTAGCAAAGTAGGATTTCAGGTGAGAAAGGGGGCCCCACCGGAGGTAGAAGGAACGGCGTGGCCAAAAGCTTGGTAGAGGGGAAGCCCGGGACCTATTTGGGAAGAAAGAGACTCAGGTTTGTTTAATGTCTACTGTGGTCGGTGAAGCCTTGGTTTGAATCTCAGGTTAACAGTTCAGCACACCTTGGACAGACTCGTGAGGGTTTTCTCTTCTATAATGAAATGCTGATGGAGATCCTAATCTCTCATCCAGTGCCCCTACAGCACACAACACATCCTTTGCGGTGAAACACATTTTCAAACTAGAAAACACTGCATTTGTTTTTGTCCCCGTTTTCTCCGAATTAGAGGTTATCTTTTCTTCTGGGCACCTCAGCACTGAATAGGAATACCGCTCTCCTGCAGCATTTACCGCAGACTGCCTATAGTAGTTCCTTGTTTTGTACGCGGCTTTTCTGTGCTTCATGTCACCCTGAACACCCATGTTGACTCTGGTTGTTTTTAACCCACCTCTGCTCCTGTGCATTGGAGGGTCAGAGAAAGTGGGACCTGAACTCTTTTTTGAATCCTTTAGAGCAGGGGTCCCCAACCTCTGGGCCGTGCACTGGCACCTCTTGTCGGACCAGCGGGGTGGCGTTAGATTACAAAGCAAGTGCACAGTAAACTTAATACCCTTGAATCATCCCAAAGCCCATGCCCTGCCCCCCCCGGTCCATGGAAGAGTCATCTTCCACCAAAAAGGTCCCTGGTGCCAAGAAGGTTGGGGACCACTGCTTTAGAAACAAATCACTTAGCACAGTGATTTGTTTGAATGCAGTAAGTACCCCACATGATGGGTACTCAAATCCATGTTATCTCCGTGCGTGAGTATACTGGACACTGATACAATTGTGTAGGACTCTGAAGATGTGCTTTAAAATACAGCACCCTCCTCATATTTTAGAGATGGTTAGTGAACCCACTCCAGTACTCTTTCCAGTACTCTTGCCTGGAAAATCCCATGGACGGAGGAGCCTGGTGGGCTGCCATCTATGGGGTCGCATAGAGTCGGACACGACTGAAGCGACTTAGCAGCCACAGCAGCAGTGAGCCAAAGACACGTCTCATTTAACCAAAGAAGCTTTGGTCGTGTACTAAACTAGCATAGAAATTGGGGGTTTCTGATGTTGATGGGTGAGAGACAACTTGAAACCTAATTTTTTATTTTTCAAATCTAGTAAAGACAAAAAAAGGAGGGGCACTCACATACGAAAGCAACGACGTGTTGAAAACCCAAATTGAAAAATAACATGTTTTGCTGGCTCTGTAATTCACCGCGATCTTGGCAGAACTTTACAAAGGGGCTGAAGATGGTCCTGCCCTGTTCGTAAGCCCATGTTTACAACTAACTGGTTCTCGGGCTCCACTTGGAGCAGGTTTTCCTACCTGCATTTAAGAAAATCCATGCATCAGATGGCAACAGACCCTGGAACTGTCCCATTTGGATCCCCCGTCCCCACCCCCGATGTGTGCGTCTACACACACCTCTTTCTGTTTCTCCTAAAAGCTCGGGGTGGTTCAGCGACCGCCCTGTGAGTGAAACTTGTGGGGTTATAAGAGTTGGCTTTGCCCCCACCGATCACCACCACATCGCTAGAACAAATCTTCACAAGGGACAGACTCTAAGGAGGTGTCTTAACAGTTTAGCCTCCCTGGTTCCCATGGGAATATGGATTTTTTTCCTTTTGGAGGAAAAGAGTATGGTCATTCATAAGGGGAAAAAAGACTGGGGAACAGTGTGTTTCGCATCTCAAAGTTAAAAATAGACCTAGGACATTTACGCAGCACGTCTGTTATTCTTAACAGTATTGGAGAGAACACTACCTGCAAAGGAAGGTTATGCAGTAGCAGGACGCTTGCAGGGACCCATGGTAATTGATGCAGGGGCGCCTGGAGGGCCCTTGGAGGATCGCACTCTCCCCAGCCCCCAGCTGAACCTCCTATTGTCTCTGGCTCAAAGATCAGGACTCAGAAGACAGATTAAGACCCCACAGGAACTACCACCTGCCTGCCTTAGGCTGATTCCTGAGACAGCTCTTCCCACTTCCTATGCTTCAGCCACTCCAAACCACTTTCCACTCCTGCAGCCGCCTCGCTTCCCCTCTTTACTTCCTGCACTGACCACCTCCTCTGCTTGCGACCCTGCACCTGCACCATGCTCCCTCTTCTGTGCTTGGCTAGCTCTTATCCCTGAAGACTCCAAGTTGACGTTGCTTCTTCCAGGCAGTCTTCTTTGATTCCCCCCTCCCATCTCCTTCCACACCATTTCTACCAAAGTGAAGGCACTGCCAGTTTAATTCTCTCTCTCTCTCTTCCTGTGTCCCCACTTCGCAGCACCATGCTGGGCACATTACAAACATCCAAGGATGCTCAGTGAATCAGCGAGGAGCTCCACTTCAAATTAAAAATAGTGAGATCAGCTACTCTGAAGCTTTATCATTCACCTCTTTTACCTCCAAGCTCCCATCTTGGCTTCACAAGATGAAAATCTACGTGTCCGTCTCAGGAGTTACCTGGACCTCACATGTCAGGAGTAAAATACCCAACGGAACAGTTACTTTTCCTTTTTTGAAAATAATCATTTTTAAAGTAATTAATTCCATTTGTTTTAAAATTTCTGATTGTGCTGGGTCTTCATTGCTGTGCGCATGCCTTCTCTAGTTGCAGAGAGCTGGGCTACTCTTTGTTGGGTTGGTGCATGGACTTCCCTTGTTGTGGAGCTCAAGGCATGAGGGCTCAGTAGTTGTGGTTCACAGGCACTAGAGTGCTGACTCCGTAGTTGCTATGCACAGGCTTAGCTGCTCTGAGGCATGTGGAATATTCCGGGACAGGGAATCGAAGCTGTGTTCTGTGCATTGGCAGGTGGATTCTTACCCACTGTACTACCAGGGAAGTCCACGGTTACTTTTCATTACACGTTTTTTCCTTTCCTATTAAGTTAATAGCTGGCCCCCTTTTAAAGTTGAACTCAAGACTAGGATGCCCTTGTGTGTGTTCCTGCCCCTGCCCCAGGGTCTTGCAGACTTAGACCCCACCGTGTGAAGGTATCCCTGAAATATTGCAGTACTGTGGCGCTGATCCCTGCCTGCCATCACGTCTACTTAACTGCCTTGTCTGTGAGATCTCTGTTGACTCTCGAGTCTCAGCTTGAATTCCTGCAGGGCAAGACTTTGAGCTTCCTGTTCCTAGGGCACAATACCTGGCGACAAGTAGACTCTGGGTTGCTAATTTTGGATAAATGAGTACCATGTTAAAACATGTTGAAATGTACTTTGCCTCCAGTTATCAGCTGATCCGAGTGGGATGGTTTGTTAAGCCGAGCAGGTTTTCTTGGGCAGGACTGCCTTACACTTTGAAGGAGGTTAGGATCGCACCCTCTGGATGTTAGCATCATAAATACACATGCAGGTCGAGAGCTTCCCACTTGGTCATTGTGACCATCAGCCTCCAGCACATGTGAGCCAGAGTGTGGTCCTTAGCATGCCAGGGTTGTGGGGTTCTTTAGCTTTTTAAAAAATGGTTTTTGGCTGTGCTGGGCTTAGGTTCCTGTACACGGTTTTCTCTAGTTGTGGCGAGCGGGGGCTACTTTCTTCTTGCGGTGTGTGGTCTTCTCATTGCGGTGGCTTCTCTTGCTGTGGAGCCCGGCACTCACATGCATGGGCTTCAGTAGTTGCGGCTCATGGGCTTGGGTGCCCTGGAGCATGTGGAATCTTCCCGGACACAGGGATTGAACCTGTGTCCCCTGCATTGGCAGGCCAATTCTCAACCACTGGACCATCAGGGAAGTCCAGGTCCTTTAGCTTTGAGTGGGGAAAAAGCCTGGATGCCCTTCCTTCACCATTCTCTCTCAGATGCCCTGAGAGAGGGGGGACAACAAAGACAGAGGCTGTGATGGACTGACTCAGCTGCATCACCATTCCGAGAAGGGAGAGATCAAAGGGCACATTCCGTTCATGGTCAGGTTACTGCACCTCCTTTCCACACAATGGACGGCTGACTGCGTATGTATCTGAGCATATATTTTAAAACCGGGAAGAAGTTTAGACAGGTTTTCTTTCAAGATTCCAGACAGTATCCTGGTAAATAAGAATTCATAAAATTGTTTTCTTAGTATTGCATTTTTTTCCCCCAGCATGTACAAATATATAGTGTGTTCTCTGAATTCTAAGGGTTTACAATGTTTTTTTTTTTTTTTTTTTTAACTTGGAAATCAAATTTTACATCTGAAAGGTTAATGGAGAAAACTAATTATGCTATCTGGTAACCAAATGTGTGATGGGACATTTGTCTCTGTAATTAACAGCAAGGAGCTTTTATAGTTTCATAAAATCGAATGCTACATCGAGTATTCCGTGAGCATTTGTTTGGATGAGGTGTCCAAAACAGAGATGTTTATGGACGATATAAAGTTGAACTGAGATGGAATGCAGGTGTCTGCTGTGCATCTCGCAGAATTTCTCATTGTTGAAATGGAAGCCAGAAGATTAATAACTTGACTTTGTCATGATAAAATAAGTAATGTGTTCTTGGAACAGTGGTGCGGCACATAAGTTACTCGGTAATTCCAAGAATTTATTCTGTTCCAGGAATAATATCCTGAACAATTTATTTTTTACAGAAAAAGTTGATGCAACATAATAGCCTCTGAAGTTGCTTGTGTGGCTAATGGAATTATATCTCAAATGTGACTTTACGCCCACGTATAAGATGTAAAGAACCCCACAAAAATGCAAGGTTAAGGCACACCTTGAAAGTAAAGAGTCAGGAGGTGCACGAGTAAAGGTTCTTCTGTGAACATTAACTCATTCTCCTCGCACATATATAATTTTTTCAATTACTAGCAAGACTTTAATGGGTACCTTAATAAGCGCCGTGTGAAATATAGCGGTGCTGTCGTTGCTGCAGGAGTGGGAGCTTGAGGTGTCCCTGTGAACTGTTTAACTCCTCCTGTGAGAGGCAGGGACATGGACCCAGACCTAATCCATCTTCCTCTGATTTCCTTTGGTCATTTTGGGCAACTCAAGTCTTTGACGTAGACCATTTTTAAAGTCTTTATTCACTTTGTTGCAACATTGCTTTTGTTTCAGGTTCTGGTTTTTTGGCTGCAAGGCATGTAGGATCTTAGCTCCCCGTCCAGGGATGGAACCATCACCCCCCCCACCCCACCCCACCGCCGCCTCCTGCATTGGAAGGTCCCCCAGGGAAGCCCCTATCTCGTTTGTTTTGGTGGGCGCTGGGGGCGCGGATTTCTTGTCTGTTGTCCTGGGTGAACTGGGAAGAGGCAGAGAATGAGACATGTTCCCCTGGGAAGCTTTTGTAGGAAGACACTGTCAACTGTAGGGCTTCCCTGATAGCTCAGTTGGTAAAGAATCTGCCTGCAATGCAGGAGACCCTGGTCCCATTCCTGGGTTGGGAAGATCCCCTGGAGAAGGGATAGGCTACCCACTCCAGTATTCTTGGGCTTCCCTACTGGCTCAGCTGGTAAAGAATCTGCCTGCAATGCAGAAGACCTGGGTTCGATCCCTGGGTTGGGAAGATTCCCTGGAGAAGGGAAAGGCTACCCACTCCAGTATTCTGGCCTGGAGAATTCCATGGACATAGAGTCCATGGGGTTGCAAAGAGTCGGACATGACGGAGTGACTTTCACTTTCAGGCACCAAGTAGCCTCATCTGGCCAAACCCACGCCCCCCACGGAAACGAGGAGAACTTTTGTTACAGATGTCAGTTTATGCCTTGTACATCAGTGGTGTTTGGGGGTTGTTTTTTTTTCCCTCCCAGCTTTCCTCAACAATAGCTTCAGCGTATCTGATTCTAGAATTAACCATGTCTATACCCATTGGTAGGTCTTTATTGAGCAGCCCTTGGTGCCAGGCTGGGAGATTTGACAGCCCATAGATTGTGATAGAAAGACAGAGCCAGGGGACCTCACCTGGAGGGTGAAGGGAGGTGACCCTTGAGAAGAGGACATTTAAGCAAAGAAGAACCTAAAGAATAAGTATAAGGTGGGACTGAGGCTGTGAGACAGTAAGGAAGTGAGAGCTTGTCCCAGGAGCCAAAGACCCTCCTTAGAGTAATTCTTTTTTTCTTTTATTAAAAAACATTTTTTTTTTTGGCCATGAAAATGGCATGTGGGATCTTAGTTCCCTGACCAGGGTTTGAGCCTGCTGCCCTCTGCACTGGAAGAACGAAGTGTTAACCACTGGACTGCCAGGGAAGTCCCTGAAGACCTTCCATAGAGCTGAAATGGGGAGCCCTCTGGCCATCCAGTATAGTCACTGATGGGGTTTGGATTAAACTGTCCTGAAGTTAGGCCTGGTTTTTTTAAAGCTATCCATGTGATTCTAATGTGTATCAGACACAAGAGCCACCGCCTAGAACAGGGGGAGATGTGGCCAGAGCCAAGGCTGGAGAAGCCCCCAGTGCGAGAGCTGGGGCCCATCACCTCCCACTGAGGCAGGTCACTTGACAAGGTCTGCATTTCCGAAAGATCACCCTGGCTTCAGCATGGACTGTGGTGGGGTGGAGCACTGCTGCAGGCTTTTGGCCGTCGCCCCATCAAGTGATGATGAGAGAGGAGTGGAAGGACTCCTGAGTAATCTAGAAGTTACAATAAGCAGGACTCAGTGTTTAAGTGGCTGTGGGAGGGAAGAGATGGAAGATGAGGCCCAGTTTTCTGGCTTGGATAGCCAAGCTGGTGCTGTTTATCAAGGCTTGGTGACAGTCATCATAAAATACATTCTTGGACGTAGTTTTAAGGTTGCTTTTGAAATGTCCAAGTGGAACTGTCCAGTGGGCAATTAGATGTATGGGTCTGGAGCCCTTAGAAGTAGGATCAGGGCTGAAGTCCTCACAGACAGATGGTCACTGGAGCCAGAAGAGAGGTGGGGTGGATGGGGTGAGTCCAGGACGTGTGTGGAGAGGGAGAGGCCCACGTGGGACAGGGTCCAAGAAAACGACAGCATTTAAGGCAGTGGCCGTATAAGTGGGTCATGAAGTTAGTTTAGCAGACTGTCACTCACACAAAATATCAATACAATAATAATAAGAGAAATAGATAGAAAGTATCAGAGTGTCTTGCATGCAGGAAGGATAAGTTTGCGAAACTTTGATTTTCTTGCTGTGATTCACAGTCCAGAAAGTTTGGAAGCTGCTGCTTACAGCCGCAGTCATCTCATCCCTGGCCTCACTCAGGGAAGGCGGCCACTGCCAGTCTCCAGGTGCCTTCGGGCCCACAGTTTCTTGAGATTTGTGGAAGAGAAAGATGCTGTGAACGTCATACATTTCTCATCCTCATTAACATTATTTATACTGAAGATGTTGGAGAAGACTCTTGAGAGTCCCTTGGACTGCAAGGAGATCCATCCTAAAGGAAATCAGTCCTGGGTGTTCATTGGAAGGACTGATGCTGAAGCTGAAACTTCAATACTTTGGCCACCTGATGCGAAGAGCTGATTCATTTGAAAAGACCCTGATGTTGGGAAAGATTGAAGACAGGAGGAGAAGGGGATGACAGAGGATGAGATGGTTAGATGGTATCACCGACTCAATGGACATGAGTTTGGGTAAACTCTGGGAGTTGGTGATAAACAGGGAGGCCTGGCGGGCTGCGGTTCATGGGGTCGCAAAGAGTCGGACATGACTGAGCAAGTGAACTGAACTGGATACTGAAGATGAAACTGTATAACAGCATGTGTACTTTAAGTTGGAATATTTTTAAAAATTTAAATGACCGAAGAAACAGTACTGCCAGTACTTACTCTTGTTCATCCTTAATTGACCTTGCTGCTGCTGCTAAGTCGCTTCAGTTGTGTCCAACTCTGGGCAACCCCATAGGCGGTAGCCCACCAGGCTCCCCATCCCTGGGATTCTCCAGGCAAGAACACTGGAGTGGGTTGCCATTTCCTTCTCCAATGCATGAAACTGAAAAGTGAAAGTGAAGTTGCTCAGTCGTGCCCGACTCTTAGCGACCCCATGGACTGCAGCCTACCAGGCTCCTCCCTCCATGGGATTTTCCAGGCAAGAGTACTGGAGTGGGGTGCCATTGCCTTCTCCGTAATTGACCTTATATGATATGTAAGTTAATATTTAAGTCAGTAGGGGCAATGTGCAGTTCTGTACTAGCGTTCTTTAAGAGTTTTCTGTGCAGCAGAGCAGAGGGTCAAGATTTCAGGTTATATGGAAACAGATTGTCTCTTTCCAGACAGTCAATTATGAACATTTTATTTCTGATTAAACGAGGGCAAGATTTTGTTTATACTTCTCTCGGAAAATGAAAGCAGCTCTTGGTCTGCAGTCTTGTTATATTTTTCCTGTGTGTGTTGTCAGCCTTTGAAGACTTTTGCCTTATGTCTCAGAGAACCATGAGCACAAATAAATTCTCATCGTTTGTAGGACTAACAGGACTCACATGAGCCCTGTTTTGAATTTAAAGGACATTTCTGAGCTGCCTTCTTAGTTTGAAACCGCACAACTAAGTTGGAGTCCATAGAGATAGTGTGGTCCAAAGATTTCATTGTTTCCACCATGTGTACTAAGATAAGTGGGTGGTTAAGGTGCTGACGACCCCATGCAGCGCCCAGCGCAGGTCTCTACAGCTTCCTGGATGCAGGGCAGTGGGCTTCATGGGTGGAGCCCTTCCTGCCGGCCAGCTGGTCAGTTCCCTGCCCATCCTGGTAGAACAGTGAGGCTCATGGACCTTGGAGCGTGATGGGTCTCGAATGTCTAAACTCAAAGTCTCTGTTTTCTCCTGGGGAAGATGTATTCATCAACCTCTGAACCTCTTAGTTTGTGATTAGGTAGGCAGTGTGCTTGCCCAAGGGCCCCGTACATAGCAAGTGGTGGTCCGTAAATGGTGACTCTAACCCTTTTCCTCCTAAGCACGTCCAAATTCCTTTAAAAAACACATAGCTTGGGACTTCCCTGGTGATCTGATGGTTAAGAATCTGCCTGGAAATGCAGGGGACGTGAATTAGATCCCTGGTTGGGGAACTAAGATCCCACAGGCTATGGGGCAACCAAGCTCACGTACTGAAACTAGAGAAACCGTGTTTTGTAACTAGAAAGTCTGTGCATCAGAACAAGGGCAGTCGTTACATGGTGCAGCAAAGATCCAGCGAGCTGCAACTGAGACCAGATGCAGCCAAAATAAATGTTAAATAAAAAAAACAACAACCATGGTTTGTAAGCTTCAAGAGAAAATCTTCTTAGGCCTGAACCCCTGGATTTCAAAGTGCACCCTAGGCAGCCCCTTCCTTCCCTGACTTCCTTTTGGCCACCTACTTCCCACTCCTGCCCAGCTTCATCAAAGAAGATTTTTTTAAGTCCAAAACTGTTTCCACCAGTTGCCTTATACCCAACTTTACAATCCAACAGGGAAAAGAATGTACATAATTCTTACAGATTATTTTTTTCTTACAGAAATTAATACATATTCATTTCAAAATCATTTTTTACAGTTTTCATTTATAAAGTTGAGAACAAGATATAAAATTTAAAAAGTCCTGTCCCAGTCACCCTCTCCAGCAATAACCATAGAGTATGTGTAAAAAATACAGGCATGTGTGTTACAAAAAGGAGAATGGGGCTTTCCCTGGTGGCGCAGTGGATAAGAATCCACCTGCCAACTCAGGGGACATAGGTTCGATAATCCCTGGTCCAGGAGGATTCCACATTCTATGGAGCAACTAAGCCCATGCACCACAACTACTGAGCCCTCGCTGTAGAGCCTGTGAGCTGCAGCTCCTGAAGCCCGTGCACCCTAGAGTCCATGCTCCACAGCTAGAGAAGCCACTGCAGTGAGAAACCAGAGCACCACAGCTAGAGAGTAGCCCCCGCTCTCTGCAACTAGAGGAAGCCTGCACACAATAACTAAGACCCAGCACAGCCAAAAATGAATGGAAAATAAACTAACCATTAAAAAAAGGAAAATAGAATTATCCTGTATAATGTTTTGTAATTTTTTTTTTTTTTGCTTAACCAAATCTCCATCTGTTCCACACAGGTTGAGTGCCTAGTTTAAGCCAGGCAGGCTCTGACTATCCAGTATTGAAGGAAATAATCATGGTCTCAGCCTTCATGGAGTTTATAGGATAATCCTGCACTTATTTCCAAATGACTGTAAAAAGGTCCACTTCATCCTTTTCAGACATGTAAAGATACACTGTAATCTCAGTCTATAGATACGTCATAATTCACTTATCTAATACTCACTGATTGATGTCTGGGTGGTTTGCGATGTCTCACTAGTGAAAATGATGCTACCGTGTATGTTCTTTTAAGTATGTCATAAATACTTGTCTAAATGTTTCTGTAGGATAAATGCCTATGAGTGGAATTGCTGAATTTTCCCGAAAAGGACCCATACCTGCAGCCTATGAGAGGGACTGTAACCCTACACCTTCATCAAAAATGGGCTTTTTGAATCTCTTTGTCATTGTTTAGTCACTAAATCATGTCCAACTCTTGCAACCCCATGGACTGTAGCCTTCTAGGCTCCTCTGTCCATGGGATTTCCCAGGCAAGAATACCAGAGTGGTTGCCATTTCCTTCTCCAGGGGATCTTCCCAACCCAGGGATCAAAATCGAGTCTCTTGCTTGGCAAGTGGATTTTTTACCATTACACCATCTGGGACGCCCTGTGAATCTATTGCTAAGTCATTTCAGTTGTGTCTGACTCTGTGTGACCCCATGGACGGCAGCCCACCAGGCTCCCCCGTCCCTGGGATTCTCCAAGCAAGAACCCTGGAGTGGGTTGCCCTTCTCCAATGCATGAAAGTGAAAAGTGAAAGTGAAGTCGCTCAGTCGTGTCCGACTCTTAGTGACCCCATGGACTACAGCCTACCAGGCTCCTCTGCCCATGGGATTTTCCAGGCAAGAGGACTAGAGTCGGGTGCCATTGCCTGGTCCGTATGAATCTATAGTCTTTGCCAAATTAATAGACAAAGAATTTCACATTGTGTAATTTTTGTTACATCAGTCATTAGGGACATTAAGAGCTTTGAACTATTTATTTCCCTTGTGAATTGCATGTTCCTGTCTTGTGCCCATTTCCCATTGTTAGTAGGTGTGTGTCGTCATCTTCTTCACTGATGTGTAAGACCTCTCCTGTACATTTGGGATCTGAACTCTTTGGTTTGATTATTCCTTAACATTATTTGAAGTGGTGGTTTCTGACCTACCCACTTAATGTGGCTGGAGTTACAGTCCATGTCTGATGAAGGAACATTCGATTGGGAGGCCATGCTCTATTTGTTATAAAATCAAATTTTTCCTTGTTATAAGTACATTTGGGAAAGAGAAAAGTAGATAAACTCTCTGAATTGGTTGGATAGTTCTAGTGGTATCCTATTGCTTTCTTCATTGATGTCCTGTCATTTTCAGGATAAAGTAAAAACATCAAGGTCCCTGTGTTCTCTGTTTTGCGAATTCAGTGATCATTCAGTCCAGCTAATCAGCTTCTCACCACGGCCTGCCTGGTTTCTCCTCTGCCTCCAGTGCTCTTCCCTCTTCTCTCCCTCAGAGCGCCCACGGACTTGCTGACCACATGTTCTTCACCAACTCAGGTCTTTCTGTCTTCATGGAGTCAGCTGTAATCCTCACAAAGAGATCTCGTCAATTCCCAAAAACGCTCATAATTTAGGCATCATCCAAGGCGTTTATCCTGTGTTCTCTCAGTTTGATCGGTCTGATCATGCTATAAATGTATTCCTAGAGCACGTAGCTGGGGACAGTCATACGCAACAGCCCTTTGCCTTCTGTAACGGTTCTGAGTTGGGACCATGGGGCCCTGGGTTGTTCCATGGAGATAGGGATCTGCATATTTCGGTGGGCTCAAAGCAGAGGATACTTGCATTTGTTTTTTTGGATAAAGCATGAAGCCATCAAAGAAAATTGTTCCTTCATCCCCTTTTAGGGCTTTGCCCCTAAACTTCTCATGGATGCTTTTTCTATTTTGTCTGTAGATGTTCTTTGAGGGACATACTTTTTAAAATTTATTTTTAATTGGAGGATAATTGTTTTACAATGTTGTGTTAGTTTCTGGTGTACAGTGAAGTCAGCCATATGTATGCATATATCCCCTCCCTCCTGGACCTCTCTCCCACCCCACCCTGATCCCACCTCTCTAACCTCTCTAGGTCATCACAGCACTGAGCTGAGTGAGCTCTCCATGCTGTACAGCAGCTTCCCACCAGCTATCAGCTTTACATGCGGTAATGTGCATGTCAGTGTTACTCTCTCAATTCGTCCCACTGAGGGACACATTTGAGAAGCAGCATGACAGCCCGTGTTGATTCATGTCCTGGTATTTCTTTGCTCCCCTGGCCCTTCTTACCCATCTCAAGCCCTTCTTCCCCTTTCTGCTTTGCAGGCCCATTTTCCCAGCCTGGACCCATGGCATTCTGTCTTGGGACCTGTCTTGGCATCACTTCCTCAGCCTCAGTTAAAAAAAGCTCCTGCCTCCCATGCTGGCTATGGGTGTCCCAGGCTGGGTGAGCTTGCCCACGTGTCAGGAGAGAGGCCCTGGGTCCTCGGAATCCTTGTGCGTTCATCTGGGTTCCAAGCGAGGCTGTAAACTCCCGGAGGGGAGAGATGGTATCTTGTCTTTCTTGTCTTTTTCTTTCTTTGGTCCTACAGAAATCTCATATTTAGTAGTGGTAGTACAGTAAATATTTATTGAATAGATGAATGAACCTGATGTTATCTAAACAGATTTGTAAGGAACCTCGTCTTTTCAATGAAAATACCATCTATGCCCTGGGCTACTTAATTATATTCCACCTAACACTTCAGTTGAACAGGAGGGTCCCCCAGCACGTGGCAGCAGGCATGTGGGTTAACTCCCCCTATCAACACATTTGATTCCACCAGTTCACTGATCCTGCAGCCGAGGTTTGCATCCTTCTTTCTCAGTGGCATTTAGACTACACAGTGTTCTCAGCTGGACTCCAAGGACTGTTTTGGGAATGCAGGTTCTGACACATTCTCTTCAGTAGATCTTGGCTCCTCTTTATTTGGGGGATTCCACTTCAGATTGCTTCGGAACAAAGGGTTCACTTTGGCAGCCATCACTGTGTTCTCTATGCTTTTCAGACCCTTCTTGCCATTAGCACCCCCAGGCCTGCATGTCCCTGGTGAACGTGGCTGCCACCCCCAGGGACAGCCTGTCAGGTCCTTGATAGTGTCTGCAAGTCAGCTCAGGTTTGGGGCAATGATGCTAACCCGGGTCTTCTGAGAGTGCAGAGTCCACTGCAGGTGCCTGGCTATTCAACTCACGTGTCGAGCATTGTGGTGGAGAGAGCTGCTGTGTGGTCTTGATGGGCCCTGCTTCCTTTTTTCCTGCTCTTTTTCTCACTGCTGTCATTTGACAGGTCGGAGTTCAGCCTTTTCTACAACACAGCTCCATGCCAGCTTCTGCTAGTGTTTGAGAAGGAGGTACTTGCATTGTTCAATATAAATCATGGTTGTCTCAGTATTTCTCACTGATAAACTCAACTTTTTTCTGTTTAACTACCATTACCTGCAAAATGCAAGGAGTTTTTTTGTTTGTTCGTTTGCAGTGAATTTTAAACCTTTTTATAGGGCTGCACTCTGTGGTTTTTGGAGTCTTAGTTCCTCAACTGGGGATCGAACCCTGGGCCCACAGCAGTGAAAGTCCCGAGTCTTAACCACTGGACCGCCACGAAGTTCCCTTAAAAGGCCTTTTCCAAAAAGGATGTTCACAGTGGTATGCAGTCATTGCCAGTGTTTCCAGCACTTCTTCAACATCCCAGACGGGAGGCATCCTTAGTGCCACTCCTTCGGCACATCTTCTCAGAGGTTCCTCCTCTGTTTCTAGAACTGGAGGGGTCAGCCCTTTAGACCATAACATTGCCCAGCCTCCTGCCTAGAAGCTACAGTTTGAGGCCACTTTTTCCTATGGATAATGAACAGTGTTCGTGATAACCCGTCAAGTGTTTGAAGAGGAGTCACTCAGTAGCTATTTGTCTCTCAGAGAAATGACCCAACTTCTTTAACCTTTCTTTGATCCTTTCATCTTTTTTGTTGACTTTTGCATGATCTCAAGTTTCTCGACAGCCTCTTTCGGATCAGATCAGATCAGTTGCTCAGTCATGTCCAACTCTTTGCGACCCCATGAATCGCAGCACGCCAGGCCCCCCTGTCCATCACCAACTCCCGGAGTTCACTGAGACTCACATCCATTGAGTCAGTGATGCCATCCAGCCATCTCATCCTCTGTCATCCCCTTCTCCTCTTGCCCCCAATCCCTCCCAGCATCAGAGTCTTTTCCAATGAGTCGACTCTTCGCATGAGGTGGCCAAAGTACTGGAGTTTCAGCTTTAGCATCATTCCTTCCAAAGAAATCCCAGGGCTGATCTCCTTCAGAATGGACTGGTTGGATCTCCTTGCAGTTCAAGGGACTCTCAAGAGTCTTCTCCAACACCACAGTTCAAAAGCATCAATTCTTCGGCGCTCAGCCTTCTTCACAGTCCAACTCTCACATCCATACATGACCACTAGAAAAACCATAGCCTTGACTAGATGAATCTTTGTTGGCAAAGTAATGTCTCTGCTTTTGAATATGCTATCTAGGTTGGTCATAACTTTCCTTCCAAGGAGTAAGCGTCTGTTAATTTCATGGCTGCAGTCACCATCTGTAGTGATTTTGGAGCCCAGAAAAATAAAGTCTGACACTGTTTCCACTGTTTCCCCATCTATTTCCCATGAAGTGATGGGACCCGATGCCATGATCTTCGTTCTCTGAATGTTGAGCTTTAAGCCAACTTTTCACTCTCCACTTTCACTTTCATCAAGAGGCTTTTGAGTTCCTCCTCACTTTCTGCCATTAAGGTGGTGTCATCTGCATATCTGAGGTTATTGATATTTCTCCTGGCAATCTTGATTCCGCTTGTGTTTCTTCCAGCCCAGCGTTTCTCGTGATGTACTCTGCATATAAGTAAATAAACAGGGTGACAATATACAGCCTTGACGAACTCCTTTTCGTATTTGGAACCAGTCTGTTGTTCCATGTCCAGTTCTAACTTGCTTCCTGACCTGCATGCAAATTTCTCAAGAGGCAGATCAGGTGGTCTGGTATTCCCATCTCTTTCAGAATTTTCCACAGTTTATTGTGATCCACGCAGTCAAAGGCTTTGGCATAGTCAATAAAGCAGAAATAGATGTTTTTCTGGAACTCTCTTGCTTTTTCCATGATCCAGCGAATGTTGGCAATTTGATCTCTGGTTTCCTCTGCCTTTTTTAAAACCAGCTTGAACATCAGGAAGTTCACGGTTCACGTATTGCTGAAGCCTGGCTTGGAGAATTTTGAGCATTACTTTACTAGCATGTGAGATGAGTGCAATTGTGCAGTAGTTTGAGCATTCTTTGGCATTGCCTTTCTTTGGGATTGGAATGAAAACTGACCTTTTCCAGTCCTGTGGCCACTGCTGAGTTTTCCAAATTTGCTGGCATATTGAGTGCAGCACTTTCACAGCCTCTTTAAAAGAGTGCAAAACTGGACGTGACAGGAGGTCCCTGGCGGCTGTGGTTAGAACCCTGTGCTTTCGCTGCCGTGGCCCATGTTCAACCCCTGGTCGGGGAACTAAGATACCCCAAGTTGTGTGGTTCGGCCAAAAACAAACAAAAAGGCTGGACATGATACCACAGTAAGAGCCAAAGCATACTGGATGTAGTGGTGACTGTACCTCAGTACTCTCAGTGTCCCTCAGTCCTTCTGTAGACATGAGTTAGGGAGTGGCACCCTGGAGATGGACTGGATGGTGGTCAGGGCACGCAAGGAGCTAGAGATGGCACAGTTGTGACCACGGTGACTGCTGCCTGCCGCGGGGACTCAGTCCAGGAGGAGCAGGTGAACTCACTTGGCCAGCCGAGACACACACATGAGCTCATAGCTTTTAATGTTGAAATGAGGGTACTGAGCTCTCTACGTGTTAGATTAACAGGAAACCTAGTATCTCTATATAAGGTGTCCTGCCACCCCCTGAGTTGTTTGTGAGCCCAAGGGGTTGTCTCAGTGCAAAGGGGCCAGGTACCACTGGTAGCAACAGTAGCTGCTGCTGCCAACAGTATTCCCACTTCATCACCATCAGCTTCCTGTATATTCCCAACTGCCTGCCGACTGTATAAATTTCCTTTGTCAGAACTAGCCTCAGGGTGGTGGTCCAGTGGCTAAAAATCCGTGCTCCCAATACAGGGGGCCTGGGTTCGATCCCTGGTCAGGGGACTAGATCCCATATACCTCAACCTAGAGTTCACATGCCGTAACTAAAGATCCTGCCTGCCACTGCTAAGATTTGGTACAGCCAGATAAATAAATAAAAATATTGAAATAAATAACCCAGAGCAATAACCCAATATCTCCAGTGCAAAATTATTCTTCCTTAACCTGGCACCTTAATGGGATGACCTCACTGTATGTGTTGACTTCATCACCTGCCACTTTTCTTTATGAACCTTAAACTCCCGGCACACAGACTGCTGTTCAGGAAGAAGAGGGGGAAGTGGTACAGCTGTGCCATCCACCCAGACAGTGAGCTTTTGCCTGCAAGAGTGATGTTCAGGGGCCACCCTCCCCAGCCCCAAGGGAATGGGAGGTGAATAACTTTCACACAGGGGACTTCAGGGAGGCAGGGTCCTCAGAGAAGGTCCACCTTTTAGCTCTAGCAAGAAATCAGAGGTGTCTACAGATAGCAGGGTAGTCTTCTAGCTGGAGTTCTGGGGGCACATACTTAAAAGAGGTGCAGGTCAGCAGGCTGGGGAAAATCAGGACCATTTTTCAGAATAACCAACCCGTACAAAAGGATGTGAGTAAAAGATGTTGAAAGATTTGGAAGGGGAGTACCTTTAAATTTGAACAGGATGATCTTTCTATCTCTGGGGCCCAGGAGATGATTGATAAGTTACTGAATAAGAGGGGAAGTGGTACAGCTGTGCCATCCACCCAGACAGTGAGCTTTTGCCTGCAAGAGTGATGCTCAGGGGCCACCCTCCCCAGCCCCAAGGGAATGGGATCTGAGTAACTTGATTCCTCTTATTCCAAACTTTATTCATCTTATTCAGTAACTTATTCTTCTTACTGTATTTCTGGTACTTTTTCACTCCATCCTATTAATATTGGGTTGGCCAAAAGGTTCATTCGGATTTTTCTCTGTATATGGTTTGTTTATAAACCTTAGTATCACATTTAATTCTTTTTTTTCTTTTTTTAATTAATTAATTTATTTTTTAATATAAATTTATTTATTTTAATTGGAGGCTAATTACTTTACAATATTGTATTGGTTTTGCCATAGATCAACATGAATCCACCATGGGTATACACGTGTTCCCAATCCTGAACCCCCCTCCCACCTCCTTCCCCATACCATCCCTCTGAGTCATCCCAGTTCACCAGCCCCAAGCATCCTGTATCATTTAATTCTACTAGACCTCATTCTGGTTGTGATACAACATTTCTTTCATTTACATAAAGAAGGTATATGAAATGACTTACAGCTCAACACTAGTTAATTTTCGATGCAAAGATATGGTGACTATTTTGAGTCTTTGTGAAAAGAAGGCATATAGAAATGGATATATAATGTTAAGGCACATCATCTCACTCTATCTTTGAGCATTACTGCCTTTTTTCTTTCATTACCCCAAACAATGAATTATCGTGTTCTGTGTAATATGTTTTTCTCTCCTGACCAAGTCATCCTGTATGATGACTTCTGTGTTTCAAGACTCTCTATTCTGTATTATGCAAATTATTTACGTAAAGGAAAGTAATCTATGTAAAGGAAAGGGAGTCTTGAAATTTAGCAAAGGGTAAAATCCAACCTGTAATCTTTTTTCAGTCTTGTCCAAGGAGTCCAGTTACTAAACATACAAACCATTTTTCATTTAAGATTGTTTTACTATAATGCAGCCACACACCATGGATCCATATTTGTAAGATTCCTGTTCATTTTCTCTAAAAAGATCCAGCCCTTTGTGGTTAAACATGAAAAAAGGTATGGTTAGGTTTGGAAAGTGAACAGGTTTCCTTATGGAATTGTTGCTTCTTTTTGTTGTTGTTGTTGTTTGTTTTTGTTTTTTGCCCATATTGCACAGCTTGTGGGATCTTAGTTCCCCAACCAGGAATTGAAACATTCTTGGCAGTGAAAGTGCGGAGTCCTAACCACTGGGCAACCAGGGAATTCCCTGGAATCATGCTTCTTTAGAGCTTCTTTTTCTTGGCATTTATACATGGGGAAGACATCAACTTATTAGAACTGGAAAGACAAAGAGGTCAACTAATGCTTCAGATCTCAACATCTTAATTTATCCCTTTTTTTTTTTTTTGAGTCAGAGAACTTGGCTTCACTTGTAGCAATCAGAATAAGCCCACTCTTTCTGAGGAGGACATACGTGACTTTTAGAGCTGTTTGGTGCCCTGTGAACATCTTGGTAATGGGAAAAACCTACATCCCTCCTTGACTGCTCCCCTGGGTTATGCCAGGCATGGTCTGGTTCAGAATTCCCTTTTATAGTTCAGGAAGCTGAAGCCTGAGAATAGCAGGTGGCTCGTCTCGTATCAGGTAGCAAGTCAGTACAGTTGGGAAGTGAGTCCAGGTCTGGGAGCCCCGGCCCCAGCCTGTCCCTGACCCACCCCCTAGCATCCGTGGCCCAAGCCTGCAAGCTTCACCCTCTCCATCCCAGTGTGTGCAGGCTGCTCAGCTTTCTCTGTCGTCGCCACTTCTAGTCTTTAGGTCTCCCTCCTGATCCTCTGCTGCATCCCTCCTGAATGTGTGAGGACTCAATTCCCCTCTCTCTGCAGAGTGCATCATCCCCACCCCACCCCTGCCCCGTGTGTGTGTGAGAGAGAGAGACAGAGACAGAGCTCAAAAGAGAGAGATACGGTTCTAGGGCCTCCCGCCCAGGTAGTGTGGTCAGGGCTGCTCCTGACTTCTCTGGCTAAAGGAAGGACAGCTCATCCCACTGCCCTCTGGGGACACCCAGCCTGTCACCTCTAAGAGGCTGCCCTGCAACCAGCCCGTTTCCAGCCTTTTCCACGTCTCTCAGCTTTCCTTGACTCCAGCAATTCTTACACTTAGCTGTTTTCTGTCCTTTCAGCTGTCCCACAGTTGGATAGACTGTGAGCTCTCTTCTCAGAAAGTCAGCCAGCTCTGCTACCTGCCTTCACAGCCCCCTGTTTTTCTTCCTCCTCAGTCCCAGGTCCTAATCTGTTGTTATGGTTTGCCTCTTGTTTTGATTTTGTAAGAAATGTTTCTAAGTGTCAGCCCACAGCCAGGATCTCCCTCTTCCACAATCCTGGTTGTCCTCTTGAAAGTATCAAGTGTGCAGAATTCACACTGTATTTTCAGTCTTGTAAGTTTCAGAGCTGTAGGTTCTGGGACTGTGAAACTAAGCTCATGACAAAGCAACTTTGATCTTAGAAAGTTCCAGGATCCTCATACCTTTTTTCCCTCCTTCTGAAGACAGCACTTTATCATAGGATTCAGTCACTGGAGCATAAGTGGAACCTTTGAAAAGAGAGTGGCCCTTTGGCTGTGATGCGTCAGAGTTCATGTGGGGAGTAAGCTGGCACTGATCCAGGCCCCAGGCAGCGTGCCCGCCTCTGCCTGGCTTGGCTGGTGTGGTTCTTGCCAGGGCCCTGGGAGGGAGGGGAGTGGCAGCCACTAGCCAGTGTCAACCGAGATCAGCACGCTGCAGCCTGGATGCGTGTGTGACGTCCCTGGTCCAGAATAAAAGCCCTGCAGGAAAGAAGCTCCTTCCTGCCCAAGCTGTGCTGTTAGTCACGCCGGGAAAGGGCGGGTTTGGATGCTGAAAGTAATAGCAGCCACACTGGCTTATAGATTTATCTCTCAGAATTCCTCTGGGACCTCTTCCAGACACACCCTGTTCCCCAGACATCCTGAGAAAGTTGTAAATGCTGGCTCCGCATTTCTTCAATTGTGCTCGGTCATTCGTTCTCATAAAAATCTGGAACATGATTTATTGTTTCTGTATTGTCATTTTCACAGGTGTTTGAAATGGAAAGAGTTTTATGACAAAGTAAAATATTTCTCCTCTCAAGCATATGCCAACACAGAGCAGTATTGTAAATTTGGAAATCTGTATTAATTCTGCATTTGTTCATGTTAGATATTAAAGACAATTAATACTTTTGTTACCATTTAAAAAATTTAAGATACTAACTTCACAGCAAAAAATAGAAAAGTTTCCTTACATTCAGTTTTGTTACTGTTGTTGTTAAGTTTGCTGAGTCGTGTCCGACTCTTTGTGACCCTGCGGACTTTTTCAAGCAAGAATAATGGAGTGGGTTGCCATTTCCTTCTCCACTACATTCAGTAACGTATTTGTGTATTAATAAGCTAAATATCTAACTAGACAATGCAGAATACCTACATTCATTGTGCAGTTACCAGTCTGATAGAGAAATCTGGCTAATATGATGCTGAGGGTATTACAACATGATTATATTAAATGTACTCAGGACTTCCCTGGTGGTCCGGTAGTTAGGATTCTGAGTTCCCAATGTAGGGTGCGTGGGTTTGATCCCTGGTTAGGAACTAAGATCCCACATGCAGCACAGATGCGGCCAGAAATTAAAAATAAATAAATAAATGTGCTAGATTTATTTGTAGGAGCTGTTTTTTGTAATAGATGCTTTCTGCAGGGCTTTTCCTTTCTTCATAGTTGAAATTTCAAGCATTTAGTAGAGTGACTGTATGAGTGTGTACCGTGGCATTAGACTTTTATTTTAAAACCCAGGTTAGAGAAAAAAAAGAAAAGACTACTTCCCTTAACCTTTGTAAAGTTACTGGCTGATGACAATTTAAAAAGATAGTATGTTTGCGGTGGGCTTCCTTTGTGGCTCAGCACTGCAGAACCTAGCTGCCAGTGCAGGAGATAAGGGTTCAGTCCTTGTTTTGGGACGATCCCCTGGAGATGGGAATGGGAGCCCAGTCCAGTATTCTTGCCTGGAGAATTCCATGGACAGAGGAGCCTGGTGGGCTACAGTCCATGAGGTCACAAAGAGTTGGACACGACTGAGAGGCTGAGCAAGCATGCACACGTGTGTGAAATAGCCCTTAATAGATCTAGATCTAATAGATCCTTTAATGATATTGTTTATAGAAAATATTTTATATCTGTATAATTTCAGAGTCATCTTTAAGTAATATTTATTCTGTGCAATACAGATACTTTGGTTCAAAAAAAAAAATCCTCTGAGGAAAGAAGATTCTTAAAAGAGAAGCTTGCATCTGGGGTCAGTAATCCTCCCCCGATTCCAAAGAAGGAAGGGGGGGTGTCTTATTCTGTTTTTTTTTCTGGTAGTGGATTATTTTTTCTTTCACTAATTTACAGTGCTATCTCTGGCCCTGTTTCCATTAGGAGATGAAAGCATGGAAATTAAAAAACAAATTACAGGAATGAGAAGATTACTGAATGACAGCGCTGGGAGGATATATCAGCGTGTGGGCAAGGAGGGGGAGAAACTTAAAGAGGAACCCCAGGATTTGGATGCGATTTGGCCTCAGCGTTTGAACTCTGCAGAGGCCCCCCCAAGCCTCCACCCATCTTCCCGGGGCACGTGGAACGAGCTGCCACCCCAGAGCGGGCAGTTCTCAGGGCAGTATGGCACCCGCTCCAGAACCTTTCAGAGCCAGCCCCACACTGCTGGGAGCTCCAATGGTATGGCCCTCATCAGACGCTCACAGTCGTCCCAATATGTTTTCTGTCTATAAACATTCAGTATGTTCTTTGAATTCTATAGAGTAAACCCTCCTTTAATCATGTACCTTAATTGAGTTATTTTAAAAGACAGGAAAGACATAAAGGAAAAAGAGTATAAAAAAATCTAGACTTGAGATGCAGGAAAAACTAGGGGTTCTCTATTAGAAGGGATAGTTTCTTGATAGACACTTTAGCTCTTTAAGAAGTCAAAGCCATCACTGTCTGAGATACGGATACTATTGTCACAAACAACTGAACATTAGGGCAGAAAGAGCTCCACTGTGGCATTAAAAGAATCTTCCTGGTCACATGGTGTATTCTTAACACATCCCCTTGCTAAGTCCTGGGCTTTCTTCATTATAGGACGAGTCACTTAAAGGGAGGACTGATGACCCCGCCAGTCAAGTGACACCTTGACTTTAACCTCCCATTCAAGCTCCTGAACCAGATGATCCATATTTTATAACTTGCTTCATTCAGGTTGAAAATTATTCCTTTAAAGTAAAATTTCCTTACTTTAAATTCCTAATGGGTTTTTTAAAATTAATTGGAGTATAGTTGATTTGTAGTGTTGTGTTAGTTTCAGGTGTACAGCAAAATGAATCAGCAATACACCTAAATATATCCACGCTTTCTTAGATTCTTTTCCCATGTAGGGCACCATAGAATATTGAGTACAGTTCCCTGTGCTATCCAGTAGGTTCTTATTAGTTATCTATTTTAAATTCCTAATTGTTAGGGGAAAAAAAACTCAAATGGCAAATTTTTTTTTCCCAAAACATAAGGAAAAACTTGATTTCTCCATTCATGTTAATTTTCCCTCCAGTGACACTGTTATTCGTGTTATAAGTTACATACAGATGTGCAGATCTGTCGTTTTAACAAAGGGAATGAGAAGAAAGGAAGAACACATTTCTAGTTTCTTTAAAAAGTTAAGGGTTTTCCCCCCTGTTCATCATCCTTCAAGGAAAAGACAATTATTGTGATTTTATTTTTTTTTTTAAACACAGTTTGTGATAACCAGTTCAAAGGTATAAAAAGCCATCACTAGCCACTGCTGAAGAGACGGGGAGGGACCCCAAGAGATGTATGGGTGTCTTCTGTCTCTCTTAATATTACATAAGCCAATATCAGATTCTCATGCTGGCTTGCTTCCACGTTAGAAAGAGATGGCTCTTTAAAGAGTCCTCCATAAAAATAAAAAGGTAGTTCTCTTTAAAATTAGAAAATGATTTATAACAAGATGAAAAGGATTGGTTTTTTTCCTCTAAAATGATACAGACTTGAAATAGTGACTAGGAATATTCACAAAGTCCTCCTAACTCTACTCCCATGGGAGAAATGACTAGAGAAATAAAATGGCCTCAGGTATCTATGAAGCTAATAAGCGCCCCCATCAGGAAGTATTGGGTGAATAGTGTTCTATTTTCCAGGCCCCAACAAGGATGGTGGATTTACTTTGAAAAATATTAGTAATGGTCAGAGTTACAAACCTAAATTCCCCCATATTTGTTTTAAAATACTTCTGTGTTAATGGCGTATTGTTGATCGGAATACCTTTGGTATCTCATTGGAGTTTTAATTTAATCATTTGTAGTTTTCAAGTTGTAACATCTCATTTTGCTACAACTCTGAATGTAAATAATTGTGCTGCTCCACACATTAAGTATTCCATGGTTTCGCTGTGGTGAAACTTTCAATAATGAATATTCGCAAAGAATGCATATTGCAGGTTTCGCTGTGGTGAAACTTTCAATAGTGAATATTCGCAAAGAATGCATATTGCAGGATGTAAATTACACGTAATATATAGTAAAGAATATAGGTGGACCAAAACTATAGAACTTCCCTCTTCCACCATGAAAAAACCCAAGTGAGAGCCATCTCTTATCCTGATTGCCTTTAAGGGAACTTGGATACTGAGGCCAGGGGTACTGTACTGAAAGCATGCTTTTCCAAATGTCCCATTTTATTCCGGCAATAACAGGAAGGTATTTGTTTACATGTAAGGAAAACAGAGGAGGACAATTATATGGCATATTCAACAGTGAAAAGGGCTTCCCTGGTAGCTCAGTTGGTAAAGAATCCGCCTGCAATGCAGGATACCCTGGTTTGATTCCTGGGTTGGGAAAATCCACTGGAAAAGGGATAGGCTACCCACTTCAGGATTCTTGAGCTTCCCTTGTGGCTCAGCTGGTAAAGAATCCGCCTGCAATGCAGGAGACCTGGGTTCGATTCCTGGGTTAGGAAGAACCCCTGGAGAAGGGAAAGGCTACCCACTCCAGTATTCTGGCCTGGAGAATTCCATGGACTGTATAGTTCCTGGGGTTGCAAAGAGTTGGACACAACTGAGCGACTTTCACTTTCAAACAGTGAAAACGAGACTAAAATGAAACTGAAGAATGGGGAATGGACGATGTAGAAGGGCACTCTTTTATGAAGCTGGAGAAGAGCCAACACACCAGCAGCCTCTGACCCCTTAAGTTCACTTGGACCCTCCCAGACCCTGCTGCCCCCGCCACCCAGACATACCACACCCAGCACAAAGCAATGTGTTGACAGTTCTTAATTTTTAGAATCACGTGGTTAATGCTAAAACTATCTTTTAAATAGTTAGATACATTTAACTCTTAGTATGAACTCTCAGGACATGTGCAGCTACCCAGTTTGTTTGGTTTTAGATAAAGGCTGTTCACAGAGCTAGTTTTTTGTGCAAAATAGCACGAGTGTGTTCTTAGTCAATGTTTTCTCTATCATTATCTGAGATGAACTGGGGTGACGGCGGGGGGGGGGGGGGGGCGGGGCGCTGTGACAGCAAACTGTGTGTCCATTCACAGAGGCTGCCCCACCCTGTGACACGACACACGCCTGACAGTAGAGAAACCTGAACGGTTAGCTAAAGTCAGACCCCAGCATTCAGGCTGTGAAAATCACCGGGTGCCTTTTTTATTTTCCTCTTTATATTCTTGCTGTTGCTTGGCGGCCATCATTCTCTCTTTTCGTGCTCAGGAGAACTTCCAGTGGTGAATTCATCAGCTGGATCCAACTGCTGCACTTGTAACTGCCAGTCGACGTTGCAGGCCATCCTCCAAGAGCTCAAGACCATGCGGAAACTGATGCAGATTCAGGCAGGTACGCAGATCCAGCCTCAGAGGGAGGATCTTCAGTGGGGATGTTCATTATGCTTTGGTTACGCTGTGTCTCCCAGCAAGGTTTCCTTTTTATATATATAAAGGAAATTATATATATATAATTTATTTAAAACAATTTTATGGAAGTATAGTTGATGGTGTACTTCTTCAAGCATCCATTTTTCTCTGCTTTTTCCAGAACCCACCTTCCTGTTAGCCAGTCTCACAAATGCTTTCTGGCTGATACTGCTCACTCCTTCTGTACATGTGCTTCGGGTGCTTCACAAATGTCAGCTAATTAAACTTTGAAACAATTATACCCGAAGGTGGGCAGAGCCCTTCGGCTCATCTCCCTAATGTAAATTGACAAGGAGGTTCGTGATGGGGAAAGAGGTGAGAATGGCTCATCTTCCCTCCTGAGGGGCTCGGTTTAGGGGGCTCTGTGCATCTTACAACCCTCGCTTCTGCACAAGCCCACCCTGCCTCCAACGCTGGGCTCCCTGTGACAGGTGAGGAGCCAAGCAGCTCTGTACATGCAGAGGAGCCCTTAGGAAGCCTGGGCTCTGCTGGTAAAGATTCCAGAGTATCAGCTGACCAGAAACGTTGGCCCTCAGGCTCTGCTTGTGGCTTTTCTCCCTAACATTCAGGTCAGAGAGGCTCTGAGACACCTCCGGTTTTGTCTTTTTATTTACACGATGCTTTTTTTGTTGTTGTTGTTCTCGCTCCTGTTAGACAAGTTGAGGAACAGAAGAGCAGTGAACTTGCATTTTAGGGTCAGAGTTCCAGTCTGAACCTCAGATTTCTCATCTGTAACTAGAGTATTAATATCTAACTCATAGGGTTGTTTTGAAAATAGAAGAGATAGTAAATGCAGCTGAACTTGGTAAAGCATGATCTGAGCCTCAGCTATTTTGTGAGTGTTGTTACAAAGACCTGGAGCATTTCTTAGAAGTCTGAAAGTCTAGGTCCTTATTATAGTGGCTGTGATTTCTAGTCTCCAAAATTAGTAAAGAAAAAGCTTTTTTTGTCATAGGGGAGCCTCACGTGCTGCAGTCCATGGGGTCCCAAAGGGTCAGACACAACTTAGCGACTGAACAACAGCAACAGAAAATAATAAATCATTTCATTAAGCCTTCCACTTCATCAGGGAAAACTGCTCCTTAAGCTGGTAAATGGCCCAGTCATATATAACTAACTTCCCCCCTTTCCACTGTAAAGGTATTCAGACAGCTCAGAAATCGTCCTTGGTGCCGTTTAGTTAATTCTAGTAAAATTTTAATATTCAGTGATGTGGTTTGATACTTAAAAAACTTAATACTTAAACATATCAGTCACCCAAGATCACATGCAAGTGAAATGAGCGAAAGGCTTTCTGAGAAGCAACATCTAATTTTATGCACTGGATTTAGTCTTATCCCAAGGGAAAAAATAAAAACATTTTGGTCAGGCCAGTAAGCATTTAACTCACCTTGTTCCACAAGGATAATCTGTGTTCTTATTAACCCAGCAGAGGCTAACATCTCCTAAATAAGGAGCTCAGAAAGAAAGGTTACTTCATTCTGTACAGATTTCTTTCCTCAGAGGAAGAATTTGTTAGCACTTAAGAAAATATGCGTATGAAATGGTAATGATTTATTTTGTTACTTAAGCTCCTTACTCCCCAAGTGGCAAACTACAAATTGCAACCATTTAAATCCTTGACTGAAGCCTTCTGAGAATCTATTAAGTAAATGCCACTGTGTCTCCCTGTTTCCTTTTATGAACCTTTGCAGATTAGGGCAGTAAACGACCCCAGAGCTGTCAGGGATCCCAGAGGATAAACTGAATAAATTAGTCTCCTTTAATTTTCTTAAACTGAAGAATATGTGTTGAGTGAGTAGATTGACTTTAAGGTTTATTACCTATAAAATGTAGATTTACCTTCTACTTAGAAAGTTTCACCTTTACTTCAGGGAGAAGGCAAGGAATAAGATCAAGCGATTAAGATCTGATTCGAAAGAACACAGCTTTGTCCAGACTTGCAGAAGGAGAAGAAAACCTCAGAGTCCTGTGTTCTTTAAACTCAAAACATTTTCACTTTTAATTTTGGAAAGTGAGACTTGGTGAGGCTGGAGTCCTAGATCATTGATAACTGCTTCAGTTGTCTAACTTTGCAAATGGAGACCTAGCCTCAGCTGAAAATTCAGATCTAACAGAGAAAAGTCCCAGTCCGGCTTATATATTGGGGATCATTGGTGGAGCTTTTAAAAAATCCCGATACCCAGGCATCTCCCTGGGAAATTCCAGTCTGAATTAGTCTAGATTGAGGCTGAGGCACTGGTTTTCTTTTTTTTTTTTTAAGGTGAATCCAGTGAAACTAATGTGTAGCTGAGGTTGAGAACCAGTGAGCTAGACTGCTTACTGCATGCATGATTAAAAAACTTTGCAGTGCTCATTTGCAGTGCAAATAGTGTTTCTAATAGTTATTATAAATTTCTGTCCAGCCTAGAGATGCAGATATCAAGTTCAGAGTACAAATATTACCCATTTACGACCTGATGAGAAATGATCCATATTATGTGCATGTCGAGAGTTTTAGGTTTTCATCTGGCTTATTTTTAGAGCTGTATTTCTGTGAAAAAGCAGCTGTGGTCATAGTTTTAAAAACCATATTAACACATGCAGATTTAAGTAATAATGCCATATTTCCCTACTAAACTTTAAATCAGAGTATTTTTAAATGGTTAACAAACACTACGTCTTGAAGGGCACCTCTGAGAACTGTAATTACCATCCTTGATTCCCTTAAGTATATATTCAACATCAGCACTCAGCTCTCGATCAGCGCTTCTCGTCTTTGGAATTCAGACCATTCCTGGACCTTACTGATTTGTTCTTCTTGTATTGAACTATATTTTTCCTATTTTTCAGCTACATAAAACCGGGTTATGGAGAAACAGCCTGGTCAGAACCCAGTAGCATAGTCTGTGGAGATGGCTGATGTGTGGATAGTATTGGTTTGTGAGGCAGGAGTAACTGGACCTGAAATTGACCAACAGACCTAGCCCACATGCTTACTGGTCATTCTCAAGTGATGCTTTTGATCAGACTTGCCCAAATGAGCATCGTTACCCGACTTTTGTTGATTTCGGCACCTGTCGGTTGCTGGCTACCAATCAGTTTAATCTCAAGTGGAGTATTCCCGAGATTGGTTTTCCAAAAAACATAGATGTCTACACCTCAATTTAAGTTCTGGGGTTCTTGGGTATACAAAAATGTCATGTGATGCGTAAAATCATGGTTCAATGTTTTCTTATAGCTCATCATCCTTTCCTCCTATCGATTACCCACCAGGTAATCAATTAGCCACCAGGATTTGGAGGAGAGTTTTCTCTTGGGTTTTTTCTGCCTGTAGATCTTTTGAGGCAGCATTTGGTCATGCTCAGGTCCAGTGTGAGGTTGATCTCGATGTGCCCCATCCTCCAGTGAACCCATTTCAGCCTCAGCTGATGGAGCAAGGGAACTCTCCTAGGTTAGACACATGTGCCTGTACCATGTTTTTGTTTGTTGTTCACAGTTGGAACCCAAAACAGACAACAACCCCCAATTTCCCTTATGTGCTCCCAGCGAACTGCCGTCTCACGCAAGAGAAATAAAAAGAAAAAAGTGCCCCCAAAGACTGTGGAACCTCTCACTGTGAAACAGAAGCCCAGTGCGTTGGAAGCTGAGAAGAAGGCTGCAGGGGCCCCCGAGAATTCCAGTCTCCCTGTGGCCGAGCACGCCTCCCCTGGGGAGAGCCACATTCTAGGATTCGGCATCGTGCTTGAATCACCAGCCTCCGATGTAAGTTGATGTTTTCTAGCTGCTCGTGCTAATATGTAACTTTCAGACACTGTGCCATATTTATACACTTTGCCCTTCACTAGTTCTGCCCAAGAAAACCAGAGAAGCTTGCAGAATACACGTGGGAAAGAGGAAAGGAGAACTCTTAATGCTCTCCTTGCCCAGAATTTTCTCTTCTGAAAATCTTAGGCCTTATTTACCTCAGCTTGTTTCCATTCTCTCCGAAAGGAGAGGGTGATGGAGTAAATATTCTGTTCACTAATTTCGTTAACATTTGTAATTTCGAAGCGGCCGTTTTCAATTTCCTCAGCATAGAGAGCTAAAAGAATGTAATTAAATCCTTTGTAGATGGACATAAATGAGCAGAACCCTACAGATAAGTCACACCTTTCTAGAAACACAAACTAATAATAAAAAAAAGAGCAGTGCTCACGCTAATTCTATTTTATAGATGCGAGGATGCAAGCCACACTGCTAATTGGGTGCAGTGCCGTGCCATTGAGTCTGTAATGATAGGTTAACACTCTGCAAAGGTTTTTCTATTTTAATATCATAGCTCGAAGGTCGTCACAGCCCAAGATACTAAATGACATCTAAGACAACTGTCTGACTTACCATTTTAGAGTCACACGGCCATAAACGAACTTAGCGACATGTTCTGTCAGCCACAGCGAACTCGCCTTAGTGTCTGAGTACACTGATGCTGTGAACCCCAACTTGTTGGGAGAGTTCCTAAAATAAACCAGAACGAGTGGGCTATTATTACCAGATGGCATAGGATGAGAACCCTGCTGAGAACTCCCACAGGCCTATATAGGATGCAAGTGTGGTCCTACTCTTCAACTTTAAATAAGAAATACATTGCTATTTTAAAACAGCATTCCTTTCACATTGGAAAAAGACAAGCTGCTAGCTTGGGTCTTTAATAAAGGGAGGCAATGAAAATGATCGTCTCGTGACTTTATTAGACTAGAAAATCACTTGAACTTTTATCTCCTCCTTGATGAGAAGAGTTCATGTTTGTTTTTTATCCATGAACACACGCACGATTGTTAAGAAGTTCTTCCAGACTAAAAACTTAGCCTTAGAAAATCATTAATGGTGACAGCCTTCCACCCTGGACTAGCTGGTTCATTTCCTCCTATCCGGTTGTTATTGTAGCTTAGGTCCTAGGTTCAAAACCCATGTCAATCACACATTTGGAAGCAGAGACAGGTGATACCCCATCACAAAGTACATTCAGCCTGAAGCAGCTTTCACAATACTTTTATATTTTTCTTGAATTATTTAGAGCCTTCTTTCCTGTAATAGGCATTAGTGTATCAGGAGCAATCACTGGAGTTGTGAAAATCATCTTCAAAATGAGTCAATCTCATTCTAATCACTGAACTTCCTCTTTTAAAAATTTTTAAGCTCTAAACATACTTCAGAGATAAATTGAGAAAGATCTGATAAAGGCTATATGTACATTAGTGAAATAGAACTTTCCTTTATCAATATCAGAATGCCAAAAAATAATTTGCTTTTTATTCATGATGAGTTTTCCTAACAAGAACTATTAAATTTAATAAAGCACATTTAGAATTGTTCATGAAGACTTAAGGGCTGACTATCTTTGATTGAAGAATAACATGCTTCTTAAAAAAAAAGCAAAAACTGTATATAGATGTTATCTTTATGTTATCCAACTGCTTTGCCCTTTGATTCATCTGTTGAATGGAAACTAACTGCCCTTAGAGAACCATACAGTGAGTCCCATTACTGGAAAATGTCCTCAGAGAGTCTTGCTGGCATGGATGAGGCTGGCCCCTTAGGTGGTGGGTCCATCAGTGTTAAAGGTGTCTAAATTTAGACACCCTTCTTGTCTTTTATTATTCCTTAGCCATGAACCTTTTACACTTTGGTGGAAGTCCAGAGGAGAAAATAGAAAATAGATAATAATCTTATAGGAATTCTTCTATAAAACTGATTGGAAAAAAAGTAATACAGCAGGATTATATGTAAGTAGATGGGCATTATGTGTCTGAAGACAGGCTCTGAAAATACCCAGTGTTGGGGAGATTAGGTCCAGAATTGTAGGAGTGGGCATGTGGGCCAGTGTGGCTGGGGCAGCCTCGTGGCTGCGCTGGTAGCACATAATCACGTGAACATGGGCTCAGCAGTGTATCAGACAGTGAAAGCCCCGACGTGTTATCCGAGGCCCTTGGCTTTTTTATCTTGTGGGCACTAGGGAGCCACTGCAGGTTTCAAGTAGAGGAATAGTCATATATCCATGTTTAGACTGGAATCTGGAAGTGTCTTGTGGATGACTGATCAACACAGAGGAGAGACCAGAGACCAGGAGACAGATAATTCCAGGCAGTCAGGCAAGAGATGGGTAGAGTCCAGCCGTGAGCAGTGAAGGGACAGAGAAGTGAGAAGCGCCCAGGAGGTACCCCCCACAGGGGACCTGGTGCCTTGGGAGAAGCAAGCCCCACATGTCTATCCTGGAAAATGAGGTTAGTCAGTACTGACTTCCTTAACTGAGACAGGGAAGGCGGGAGCAGGCCTTCATTTCTGGATGGGAAGTAACAGGAGGTTGAGTATCCTCAAAAAGTCCAGTAGATGTTTGGAGCACAGGAAAAATATTAGAGCTAGAAGCAATGAATAAAAGGACACATAAAACCTGTGCCTTTATTGCTTTAAAACAATTTTTTTTATCAGAATTTTAAAAAAATCATTTATTTATTTTTGGCCACACCTTGCAGAGTGTGAGATCTTAGTTCTCTGACCAGGATTGGAACCCGTGCCTCCTGCAGTGGAAGTGCAGAGTCTTAACCACTGAACTGCCAGGGATGCTCCTTTATTGCTTTTTAAATGTAAAAAAAAAAAAATTACTGTAAATTGTTTAAAGTTCACAATATATGAAGTTATCTTTTTTATGCTGTGGCTTTTAGCATTGCCCAAATACAAATTTGTGTGTCTGGGCACAAGCAGGAACCTGAGGGGCTGTGGATCATTGCAAGGGGACCACCGAGCCCCTGACACCTGATGGGCAGCCCTGCTCAGTGTGGAAAAGCAGGGCATCCTAGTCAGCACTACCCGCAGTCAAGAGCCTCAGGCACGCAGGGAACCCTGCCCCGGTGCCTGGCCCAGAAAAGGTGCTCAGTAAACAGCCATGCATCGCAGCTGCATCAAACACAATATGCGAAATCACCTTATAGAACTTTGGTTCTAGGACTTGGCTTTAATTAGAACCCTCTCCTCAATTTAATGTGATTTTCCCTCCTTCCCCCTTTGCTTCTCAAGGGCAGGGGTTAAATTAAAAAATACCAACAATAATAGTAGTTGTAGTTGTGTTTGTGTGCTATCCTTTGCCAAGTAATTTTTCAAATTTCATCCTTACTCTTTGAGGTATTATTATTATCCTCAATTTATAGATAAGGAAGGACTTCCCCGATGGTCCAGTGGCTAAGACCCCATGCTCCCAATGCCAGGGGCCTAGGTTCTATCCCTGGTCAGGGAACTAGATCCCACATGCCATAGCTAAGACCTGGCACAGCCACATAAATACATTTTTTAAAAATTGATAGATGGAAAGACTGGCATAAAGGGTTAAGTAGCCTGCTCGAGCCCATGCAGTCAGAGGTGGAGCTGGTTCTCAGACCAGGGCTGCGTGCACCCTGTCCACCAGTGCTCGACTCAGTGCCTGCACTGGCCCAGCTCTGGTGTGTGACCACCGCTCACTGTTCATGAGATGATGGTACACAAAGAAGAGAAAGGTTAGACTGTGGCTCTGTATGCTGGCTGGTTGGTTGGTTTGGGTTATTTATTTATTTGGCCACACCCTACAGTTTGCAGGATCCTAATTCTCCAACCAGAGATTGACCCCGTGCCCCCTGCAGAGGAAGCACAGAGTCCTGACCACGGGGCTGCCAGGGAAGTCCCCGTGTATGCTGTTTACTTGGAAGTTTCCAGGGGAGACCTTCCTGGTCAAGGGTATAGCTCTGAAATGTCCAGGATGTCTAGTCAGGATGCCCAGACTAGAAGCCCTGCGTGTAACCCTGACAAAGGTACCCACCCTCACCTCCCTCCATTTTCCCTGAGCAAAATGGGAGTAATAATAGTGCTGACCTCACAGTGTGGGCCAGCTGGAAGAATTAAATGACATTATCTATGTAAAGCACTTAGAATAGTACCTGGGACCTTTTTAAGCGCTCAGTAAATACTGGTTCCTTTTTAAACCTTAGCAGTCCTAGTGAAGTACCTTTATAGGGATAAATATAACTTTGTTAAGTAAACTTACAGGTGTATACACTTGAGCAAATACACACAAACTAATCATATTTTTAAAAAGAGAGTGGCCAGAAATGGTTCTCTCTGGGGGCAAGATTACTTGACCCATTTTAAGTTAGTGCATTAAATAAAACTGAAATCTGAACTGCACAGAAGCAAAAACAGAAACCCCAAACCAAATTTCAGATATAAATACAATATTCAATTCTTTCTTCAGGAGTTCCCAACCCAGTACTCTGTCAGGACTCACAGAAGACAGGTGTAAATGTTTGACAGTTTTCCCTACCTAGTTGGATTTATTGATTTTTTTTTCAGGGTAGATACACATGGCTTAGGTTTACTTCCTTGTTGTTGCTTCCTGTTTGGCTTATTGATTGGCCTTGATGAAACACTAAGATCAGTTTTTTTATATATTTTAAATATTTTTTAAAAACATAGAAAATGTTTTTCTATTTTCTGTAGTTACTGTGAATATTTTCCAGTAATCCCAGATCACACAGAAGTTGTCAGAAGATAAAGCTACATATCCATCAACTTCAGATAATTTTGTTAATGTTTATGTCATTCTTAAATAATTTAAAATGCATTGGTGCTTTCAACATAAATAGCTACTGAATTCAGAATCTGTTTTCTTAATTTCTTCATAGCCCAATAAGTAAAGTAACCCACTGGGAGCTAGTAAAGCAGATCCATCAAGCAAGCAAATTTTTAATTTATTCATTGACACGTTGAAATTTAAGGCAGTATGTGCTTGAGAGTTAAAGTTCTAGTGCAGACTGCCTGGGTTCACAGCACTGCTTCACCACTTATTAGATGGATAATCTTAACAAGTTACCTAATCTCTCTAAACCTTAATTTTTGCATCTGCAAATTGGGGATCATGAAAGTGACTGCTTCATAGGATGATGAGAATTAAATTAGGAAACCCATGTAATGCGGGATGGACATGCTAATTATTGCACCATTGTCAAGGGCTACTGAAATGAGTAAAATAGTCCTCGCCCTTCAAGGACCATATGAGGAAAACACATAAGCAGTAATCACAGTGTAATAGGATGTAAGCGGAGCTGTCCTCTGCCCGGGGTGTTAAGGACAGGCTCTCCGAGGTGGCCATTTTCTCCAAAGAGCAGTTTCCATGGAGTTGTGATGGGAGAAATTAGACCACAGTGATTGAAATCTTATGAAACATTTTGGCTCAAATAGCATGAGCATCAATCAAGCCCAGGTCCTCAGAGTCATTAATTTGCCACCTGAGAAAGGAAGGCTGAAATATCTCATTCTGCAGGTGCATGGGGTCATTTTCAAACTGTACCGCCTTTCCCTTATTTTTTTTTTTAAGTTAGTTAGCCACACCTTGCAGCTTGCAAGATCATGGTTTCCCGACCAGGGACTGAACTCTGGGTTGAACCCTGGGTCCTAGGCAGTGAAAGCTGGGTCCTAACCACTGGACTGCCAGTGAGTGCCCCTCTCTGTTTTCTTTTCTCACTTTAAATTCTACCAACATTTTGTTGAATAAAAATCAATCAAGGATTGGCTCTTTAATGACTTCCTGGTAATTATCACCCTGTTCAACATTCAGTGTACACTAGTCTAAGAGATTACTATATACTTTTTGATACAGCTCCTGCCTGAGCATTTTTTACTCATTACCGAACATCCTTTTTACACAATGGGTCCACCCACTCTGCCCCATCAAAGCAGTGGTTCAGGGCTCCGCCATGTCCGCAGGTCACACTGTTTTGGGCTGTGACAGCTGAACCAATAATATACAGTCTGCCTTTCAATCCAGTGGGTTCTTGAGTCTACCCAGCTCACTGGCCATGATCTTGGCATGGCTTAATAAATAGTGACAGTAACACTTGCTAAATCTACCTGGAGCAGACCTGAGTTAGAGGGAACATTTTCAGTATTTCTCAAAAAGAGGCAGATCACATTTGTGAGCAAAACAAAATCAGTTATGAAAGGGTTTTGTGGGTGTTTTTTTTTTTAATTTCATAAACTAAAGCTTATTTTCCTAGAAGTACATCTAGTGCACTGCTAAATAAACTCTCAAATGAGAATAAAGGATCATTGTATATAATAATGTTATGAACAGAAGGGTTGAATTCACTGTTCTTATAAGTTTTGTTATACGTTTTCCATTCAAAAGCAGTTAGTCTTACTTGAAAGACTCCTTAACTTTTCATCCATAGTTTTCTAATAGATTTGAATCTTGAGCCAGTCTGAAACTTGACTAGGTAGCAAGTCAAGTTTACAAACTATTGTGTATAATTAATTTGAGATTGAAAATCTGGGACTCATGCCCAATATGAATATTCCTGTACTTCTGTTTACTTTAACCTGATGACTATATGTCACTTTTTACATATCTTCCTATAATTTGCAGCCAACAGTGCCTTACATAAAACAGCCAATATCAGAAATATTGCCTCTGTGATTAATTTGTATGATCTCAAAATTGTTTTATGTATTTTTCTTTAGATTATACAGGGGAGTCATATACTCAGAGAGACTTAGGGGAAAAATGTTTTTTCTTTTTTGGCCACACCTTCCGTCATGTGGGATCTTAGTTTGCCAACCAGGGATTGACCCCAGCCCCCGCAGTGGCCCCTGCAGAGTCCAGACTCTCAACCACTGGACCACCTGGAAAGTCCCTGGGGAAATCTGTTAATTTACCAGGTGTTATGGGATCCCTCAACCAAACTAGATCTTGACCCCACCTACTTCTAATCAAAGGGAGACCACAGTTGAAATGCAACTGTGAAGAGAAACAAGATAGTTAATGTCTACAGGCCTGGGTCCAGGAACATTTTTAAGCATCGTCATGACTACATGCAGTTTTGCCTCCCAGACTTCACTGGGTATAAGATACAATACCATTGGATAGGAAAATTCAACATTTGATACATTACTGTGCTAAGTGGCTGAGGTACTGAAAATAGGCAAGCCATCCATGGGAATCCAAATTTATAGTGGGCATTCAGACTCTTGACTCTAAAAAAGATGACTCCAAGAGCCGTAAATCCTGTCCCATACTTTGAATGTCATCATTTAAAAATCATATTACTTCAGTAATCAATAGAATCTGTAAATCAGTGTATTAGCTGTCCTCGCTGGAGTATCAGACAGTAATTCTGTCAAAGGAAGTCTAGCTTTTAAAATGATATTCATTTGGATTAGTGGTGGTTTCTATCATAGCCATCATCAGTAAGCAGAGGGATCTCACTTAGACTAGACAGTAAACAAAAAGAAGAGATTCAAGCATACAATTATAGAGTTTTAACCTATTTTTAAATGTAAGTACAAAGCTGTGGATTACTACCAGGGCCACTGTATTATATTTATAAAATGGAGGCGATAAAAAGGTTTCATTGTAAAACATTGAGATTAATCAACCATCAAATTCTTCATGTCTTAGGAAGTAAGGCTCCCCAATCCTTTTTTTTTTTTTTTTTTTAAGGAATTGGTTTGTAGTTTTGTGACACCTTAGTGCTCACTGACAACCAGCTAAGAAGTCTGCTTGAAAGAAAAGACTTGAGGAGCAGGGAGGATCAGAGACCAGTCACCTTGGCCTCTGCTGCTGCCCCTGGCTATTGCCTCCACAAATAAAACTGACTCCTTTGTAAAGGAGGCATAACTGGGCGAGTTTGTGTTCCTTGATCTGGAGGGAAGTCTTCAAAATAACAACAATCATCTGGCAGTAGAAAGCAGAGCACAAAGTATTGACAGCTCATGCATCGGGATAGCATCTCAGAAATCAGAACACTGCTCTGATCCCATAGGGAGTCTCAGCTCCACAGAAACGTCCAGATGCTTAGTTTTAGGAGTCGGAGCAGATGCCCCAAACAGCAACTGCATCTCTCCGAAGTCCTAAAACCTCCAAGGTCCTAATAAAATGCTATCCTGCCCCCTCTACCCAAATCCCTTCTCCCGTCACCGGCCAACTCTGCCTAGTGGTCCTTACCCTTCTTGCAGCATTGGTCATTCTCCACTCTGTATGATCGGGGTTTATGTACATGTTTCATCTGGTGAGCCCGACCTTAAACTCCTTCCACATGGAGGATGCCAAGTAAATATTGATTGAGTCAGGGCCGTGTTCTCTTGGTAGCTTGCTCCCCCAGCCAGCACGGGCCCTGCTAGGAGAAAGCTGGCGGGCTGGACTAGGGCACAGCTGACTTCCACAGCCACTTCCTTTATGTGGGGATAAAAGACCTCGAAATCAATACTAGTCATTTTGAATGAATTCTTCCATAGTGTTTTGTTCATTCTGAGAAAAATCTATCAGGCGCTGCTAGCCGGGTGTTTGGCACTCTGAATGCCAAAGACAGTACACATTCTGATGAGAAACACAAACTCCCAACTAAACCAATGCATCATGAAAATTGCCAGAAATGTAGTTCATAGAAAACACTGCGCCTGTGAAGAAAGGAGTGGCCAGTCCTGCCTGGTGGGCTAGTCTAGATCAGTCTCTCAAACCAGGTTCAAGTCCTACACGATGAATCCAAGGGGAGGTACTAGGAGTCTCAGAGGTCGGGTGGCTGCTCTAAACCCCTGCTTGGTGGTTATCAGTCCAGCAGACATACATGAATGAGAGACCATGGTTCATCTTTCCCTTTTCTCTCTTGCAAATTTAAGAGCTTCTGTACCACCCGCCTAAACCCCCGGATCTTCAAATAGCTGTGAGTTGCTATTTCTATAAAGTAGACAGGGATTCTTTTTAAATGGTTTTCAAATGGTATAGGAGCATTCAGCAAAAATCTGGTCAGTTCATTTAGCATAAAAGGTCTAAATTAGGCAACCATAGGATGTGCAAAATAAAATTGTGGCTATGGATACAACTTTATCTTAGATTTTGATGTAGAATTCCTTCAATCCTAACATTTCTACATTGAGTCATTCAACAGATGTGCCTTGAGTTGCCCAAGTATACAGCTTCTGTCCCAGGAGTTGGGGGCCCAGACCCTGGCTCCCATCAGCTTCCTCTGCAGACCATCACCAGCATCGAGGGGCAAAAAGCCAGGGACCCACCCGGCAACACTGTTTTTAGAGTGATATTCACTGCGCATTCAGAGACCAAAAGCCAAATGGGAGAGCCAAGCAGAGAAGAGAGATGATTTTCTGGAAAATCCAGTTGAGAATTCCACTTGGGAGGAGGAGCAGGGCCCTAGATGGTCCCCACACAGTCTGAGTCATTTAAGCCTTTCCCCAAGCCTAGGTGGCACCAGTGGTGAAGAATCTGCCTGCCAATGCAGGAGATGCAGGAGACTGGAATTCATGGATAGGTACAGTCTGTGGGGTCGCAAAGGGTTGGCCACGACTCAGTGACTGACCATGAGCCCTGAACCCTTTGCTCTGACCACAGGGCACAGTGCTCATAGCTATGCATTTTGAGAAGCAATAGGACAAACAATAATTCCTGTTCTCCAGGAGAAAAACAAGACCCAAATCCTCACATGTCTCATATGATTTAAAAAATCCAAAGTAGCATCAGGTTAGCCAAGTTTGCAATAAGATATCTAAGAATTAGCTTTTATGATATATCTTAAGTGAGATTTCCTGCTGACTTTTTTTCAAAGGAAAGTTTACCAATTGCATTTCTTCACCCTAAAGTTACTATTTTAAAGTCATCATGTTCTAATCAGTAGTAAATGACTTAGTAGTTTATGTAATGACTAATGAACTTTTATCCATTTAACAAGAATTTATTTAGTGCCTACTGTGTTCCAGGCCCTGGAGACATAAAGCCTGAGTTCTAGACATCAGGAAGGGCCACAATCTAATCAATAATTATAATACAGTATAATAAATACAATCAGATAAATATGAACATCCTTGATAGTCCAGTGGCTAAGGCTCCACACTCCCAATGCAGGGGGGCCAGGTTCGATCCCTGTTGAGGGAACTAGATCCCACATGCTGCAACTAAAAAAATGATTGTGAATACTGCAATGAAGATTGAAGATCCTGAGTGCCACAGCTAAGACCTGGCACAGCCAATAAATGAATGAATGAATAAAATTTTTTCCCCCAAGTCTCCTTGGGAAAGAAGGAGCTAAGAAAAGCTTTGAAAAGGAAATGGTATGAGCGGGTTGAAAGATGAAAGGATGGGTTGTAAACATCCATGGCATATACACAGAGCTTATATGGTAGAGTTCAGGTTGAAAGGCCCCTTATCAGTCCTCTGACCCAGTATCCCCCAGCCAGGAAATCCCCAGCAGGGAAGCACTGGTTTCCCAATGGTGCTCTGAAATAGAGCTTCAGATTTCCCTCCCCAAAGCAGGGGTCAGGGCATCTGCTCAGGATTTTTGTTTATTTTATACATTAGTTGACGTAAGTTTTCCTTGGGGGGAAAAAAGAACAGTTCCACAGCTAAAAACCACTGGCCTAGTACAAAGAGCATGAGACCTTTGGGGTAGCCCCATGTCCATAGGCAAATGAGATCAAATTATTTAATGCAGGAGAAAGTGATCTGTAAACTGTAATGCAATTGAATACCTCGAAATTATTTTTTTAAGTTATTTTTGTTATGATCTCTTTAGGCCTGAGTTCCTTCCTTTACAAAATGAAGACATTTCACCCAGAAATCTCAAGTCCCCTGGGTAGCTCTAGACTTAAATGCTTTGGAAATTATCCAGCTTTCTCTTAACTCAGTTTCTGAGGACGAGAATGCTTTTTCAGTATACTCCTTTGCACTGTTTTTGACGAGACTTAATACTGGAATTAGAGCATTTTGTTGGTGAATTACAACTAGTCACTGGGTTTGTAAATCGCAAACACTGGCACACAAAGCTGAGGCTGTGTGGTTTTCACGATATATGGCCATTGCAAGAGCTGGTGATGTTTTTTTGTTGCACATATGCCCAACGTTGGTAACTTCAAATCTTGCTTTTAATGACATATTTATGTTCTTTTGGTAGCCAGAAGTGCAACTTGCTGAAGGCTTCGATGTGTTTATGCCTAAATCTCAGCTGGACTCTATATTGTCAAACTACACTCGCTCAGGAAGCCTTCTGTTTAGAAAACTGGTGTGTGCATTTTTTGATGACAAGACTTTGGCTAACTCCTTACCCAATGGGAAGAGGAAAAGAGGACTCAATGACAACCGGAAAGGACTAGACCAAAATATTGTGGGTGCAATAAAAGGTTGGTCTGCCTCATTTCATTTTAACGGGGTCTTTGTTAAGCTTTGCCTTCATTCCATAAAGATGCAGCTGCAACTGTAGTCAGTGAACTTAGAGGTGAACTTAACTTGCCTTTGGACGTCTGCCCACTGGCATGGCTTTTGGGTATGAACTCCTTAACCCTCCGCCCCAGATACCACTAGAACTTGCTGTTTCAAGGTGATGTTAACTTGTTAAAATCAGAATTTAAAAGCCAGTCTGATCTGCTGCAGAACCAAAACAAAGTCGTTCCTTAATTAACTTTGAAAATGAAAGTACGTTTTCCTCTTAGTCATTTCACACTAAGAACTTCCTCAACATAGGATTTCTACTTAGATTTTTAGTTGTCAGAAGGAATACAGCTGTGATGCTCTTTTGAAAGAAGGTAAAACAGTTCTCTCCAAAGTTGAGAAGTTGCTTTACCGGGTCACTGCTTCTAAAAACACCCTAAGTGGCAGTGAACCCAGTGTGAAGCCAGACCCTACTCTGCTCCCTGGGGTTTTGTGACATGAGTTGTGCCAGTTACATGTAGATAAGACCCTGTGTCTCCCCATTCACACCTGTGAAGCTGTGTCTGAATCTCACTGCATTAGGATAGCCAGGTGCATGCATACGTGGATCTTCATTTAATTCCAGTTCCACATCCTGGATGTATTTTTTAATTTAATTTTTCCTATTCCTTCATTTTAACATGTCTTTATTTAGGATTCTGATAAAAGTAATTTTAGGTAATAGAAGCATTTCAGTGTGACTTTCAGGAAGAATGTCAGTGAATTGGCAAATATAAAACACAGCCACCATGAACATGAAATTTGGGGCCAAGCCTTAGTCCCTCTAGCATCACTGACCGGAATGTTCCTTCCTGGCTGTGGACTGGGACTGGCACGCAGAAAGCACCCCCAGCCTCTACCTCTTGGTCCCCGCAAAATGAGTCAATGAACGTAATAGCACTTAGAGTATACTTGGAAACCCACGACTGACTTTTGAAAATAATACAGTTTTTAAATGGAGCTAGCAAGTACCACACAGCCTTTGTTCATGGCCAGGAGCACATGAACCTTCATTAGCAGAAAATTTCTTATTCTCCAACAGAGTTTTTTCACTTAAAGTGACAGTTGAGTTGTAGTAAATAAGCTACAGAGATTATCACAATCGGTGCCACTTCTGAAAAGAATGATTCAGCCTGAAGTGACACTGAAAACAAGATTACAGAATTTGAAAAATAGTCAGTGATGTAACTAGGACTTGCTGAAGTGAAGAATGGTCCCGTTTGGATTTAATGTGGCTGGGGCTTGTGGAAACATGAAGGTCAAGGCTGATGATGCTTTTCATGCCGAAGCTCTTAAACATGCTGCAATGTAGCTAAGAATTGTTTTAATTTTCTTTTTTTCCAGGGCAGTATATTAACAGTATGAAAGTGTTTGGAAATTAGGGAATCATAAAAGACCATGTTTCATTTTAATGACAGTAGAAGAGTTACCCTAATCATATATAATAATGAAATATATCATTACACATATCAAACCGATACGGGTTTTATTCTACCATTTTCCATTTAGACTGGACATGATACCATAGCCTGAGAAAGTATATTACAAACAGAAGTAGAAAACACACCTTAATCTTCTTCACATCTCTCCTCTTTAGCTAGAAATAAAAATGGCAATGAGCCCTCTTCAGACCTAGTTCATTGTAGAGCAGATTATTCAAACCAAAGAACTTTAATTTTCCATACTCTTTTTTTGTTGAATTAAACCTGGCATTAAAAATTCTTTTAGGGCGACAAGCAAACACAATAACTTTAAGACAGACAGAAATTCACCCATAAGGCACCAACAGCCTAAGTCAACAGATATCATATATTCACTGTTTGCTTCCAGTGTTGATTCATAGAAACATTTTTATTTTGATTTCTTTTCCTTCTTACAAAAATAACACATGCTTATTAAAAAAAGAAATCCAAACCATGAAAAAACACAGAAAGCTGAAAGGCTTCCATCATCCCGCTCTTCAGAGGGTCTGTGTGCATTCCTATAATCTTCGTTCAAACTATGAATGAGTTGTCGGCTTTGTCTCTCTAACGAGAACATTCTGTTCATACTGATCAGCCAGCATTTTTACATGATTTTTCTGACAATTTCTTACAAGCACCTTGAGGACGAGCTTTGTCATCCTGTTTTTTTATTACCTGTTGCACCTCACTGAGAGCTCTACACCCAGTCGGGTTTCCATAAATACATGCAGGGTGAATGGACGTAAGTTTTTGTTTCTCATGCTGCTGCTGCTGCTGCTGCTAAGTCGCTTCAGTCATGTCCAGCTCTGTGCGACCCCATAGATGGCAGCCCACTAGGCTCCTCTGTCCCTGGGATTCTTTGCCTTAATTTATTGACATAGTGGGCCTAGTACTAAACATCCATCCTCAGGGCTTCTCACACCTAATTTGGAACAGCTGACATCAGATGTTGCTGTAAATTGTTACGTGTTAATAAAGTGCCAATGAAACCAAAAATATGGAAACAAAAATTGAATGTAAATTTGAATACACTTCTCTTAATGCCCTAATTTTCTTCTTTTCATATCATACTTTGACTCACTAAAAATTTATTGACGAACATACTACAATATAAAGTGATTTTTGGAAGTAGTCATCAACTGAAGTTCTTTTTTTGTTTTGTCTTGTTTTGGTTATCACTGTGCTGTGTGACTTGCAGCATCTTAGTTCCCTGACCAGGGATTAAACCCTGATCCCCGGCACTGTAAGCGCAGTCCTAACCACTGGACCACCAGGAGATTCCCAAAGTTCTTTAAAAAAAAAAAGAAAGAGAGAGAGAAAATAACAAAATAACATGCATACATGAAAGAGACCCAAGAAATCTAAGCAACTCTTAATTTAAGGTCTTACAGAATAATTATACCCAGTTTTTCTTGCTATTTATTAGAGCTAAAAAGAAATTTATTTCCCCAACCAAGTCTTTTGAATCTCAGTAATCTGGCAAAGTAATAAAATGGTTTCTTTCTTTATAATTATGGCAAGACTACTCATGTAGCCCCTGCTGTCTACCACATACTTTGAAAAGATTTTGCAAATATTAAGTGTTCTGTCTTTCTTCCTCTGTCCTTTATGGGACAGTGTACCAATACTATATTAATTTGCAAAGTTTTACAACTTAGGGATATACAAAGACCAGTCAATTTTATAAAACCTTCAAAGTAAAAACAATAGTGGGGCTGGATTTTGTTTTAAAGTGATAAGGTTGGTTAAGAATGGGAACAAAGATGAAGGAAAACCTGTAAAATGCTTATAGATAGGAACAGAAATGTGCTGAAAAAACAAGAGTTTATTGTAGGATTGTTAACATAGCTCTTTGTAGTGATAATTAATATTCCCCATACTATAGTATCTGGAAAATAAAATATAAACCTCTTTATAGAGATCATGCTTTCAACGTAGTCTCATCTGTCTTATGGTAGCTAACACTTATTGGTAATTCATTAAAAATTCATTTATAGGTTATGACCTGAGGTGTTGATGATGGAAGGACCCTTAATTAGAAACATCCACCTAAGCACTTTGAATTTAACTCTGGGAAGAAGCAACTTAGGATCTTATTAAGTGGAGTCTCGGGTTTTGGTGCTGAGGAGAGTTTAGTATCCTAGATTTAATTTGGAAATGATCTTACAGCCAGGATGCAGCATTGAGGTCAGGACCTAGGCAGGTCTTCCTCCCTTCATGCTTTACCTGCCAGAGACCACCTAGTTCTTGATGTCTTATGCCAGGAGACCATGCAGGGTGACTTAGAGTTTTGTTAGATATTGACATAATCATTAATGTCTGAAGGCTCTTCAGAAAGTATAGTTGCAGTAAAGCTGTTTTTAGAGCCTAGGTTTTGGTTTTTAATTCAGCCTCATAGTAATTAGTTGAGAGAGTTTTATTATTGAGTTGGCCAAAAGTTCGTTAGGGTTTTCCATGGTCTTGAGTAAAAATCTGAACGAACTTTTGGGCCAACCTGGTACTATCCAACAAACAAGATTCTTGAATCCTCTTGCATTCAAAGCAAATTATGTCTGCTTGTCAATTGCAGGAACCACTGTACTGCCCTTCGCTCACTCCATGCAATACATGATGCAGCATAAACTTTGATGCTGCTTTTGGGGGCATCTAGGCTGCTGACCTGCTGGGATGGTCCACAGGGATCGTCACATCCCCAGGAGGGTGCTCTCCTTGGGTGGTGGTGTTTCTGACACTTCATGAGACCCACCCTTTCATAGGCTCTGCTGAACAGACCACCAAAACCTCTCCTTTTATTCCAGCAGCTCAAGAGACATCCAGGGTCTATATTTGTCATTTTATTTTTTTGAACTTTTTGGCTGTGCCTCTTGGCAAGTGGGATCTTGGTTCCCCGACCAGGGATCAAACCTGCACCCCCTGCAGTGGAAGTGCAGAGTCGTAACCACCGGACTGCCGGGGAAGTCCCTGCCATTTTAGAACTCCTTTATTCTCCACTTTTTTATCATTACTTATTTCCTTGGATTTATCCCCCAAAAGTGAATAGCTGTTTTCTATCTGGTCTCTAATAGACTTTAATATGTTTGGGGGTGGAATCTACATCTGACTTCTTAGTCATTTCTTTTTTTAAAAAAATACTTTTATTTATTTATTTATTTATTTTCGGCTGTACTGGGTCTTTGTTACTGCAAGGACTTTCTCAAGTTGCTGCTAGCGGGGGATACTCTTCATTGCAGTGCGCCGGCTTCTCACTGTAATGTTGTCTCTTATTGCAGAGCACTGGCTCTAGAGCACATGGGCTCAGGAGTTGCAGCTCTTGGGCTGTAGAGCACAGGCTCAGTTGTGGTACATGGGCTTAGTTGCTCCACGGCATGTGGGATCTTCCTGGAACAGGGATCAAACCTGTGTCTCCTGCATTGGCAGGCAGATTCCTTACCACTGAGCCACCAGGGAAGCCCTTACTTATTTCTTGATAGTAACTTCTTTGAGCTTTGAGAGCTCTCTTTAAGAACAAGGCTGAAACATCAGCTTGCATTCAGATACCCCTGTGATGCTGATGATTTTCGTTCCATTTATGGGAAAGGAAGCTGAGACTGTGAGAAGTTAAGTAAACTTAAAGGAAACAGCTGCTGCTGCTGCTGCTAAGTCGCTTCAGTCATGTCTGACTCTGTGCAACCCCATAGACGGCAGCGCACTAGGCTCCTCTGTTCCTGGCATTCTCCAGGCAAGAGTACTGGAGTGGGTTGCCATTGCCTTCTCCAAGGAAACAGCTAGTAAGTGGGAAAACCAAGATTGAACCCCAGGCCTCTCTCCAAAGCCATTACTTCGTTTCTTCTATGAGGACTATTGAAAAGAAAGAAAGGTATCTCCACTTTAAATTTTTATCTTAAATTTTAGCATTTTGGATTCTTTATAAATTCCACTGGGAAGGTGGCCATGCTAATGATTTGAAATGACTGGTGAGTTGTGTGGTATTCAGAATGAATTTCTAGATAAGCTTAGCTCTCCTTCTGTTTATTTCCTAGTTTCAAGGGCAGGTCTTCCTTTGAAGACAGTGAGGATCAGTCCCATTGACAGTAGGGAGGAAAATAGAAGCATGATCCTTTCCCTAGGGATAGAGACACTTTCAGGACATAGAACCACAGAGAAAGAGCATGCAAGCCCCACTGCACGTGTGACTTCCAACACTGTATGTAAATTCAGTTCTAGTGAAGCATTTGCCCATTGGAGCCAATCGATGAATGCTTTCATTCAAGAATCCTTTTAGTTTCCATGTTACAACGTTGGAAGTCACAGTACAACTTTCATGCTCTTTCTCTGTGGTTCTTGTGGTTCTGTATACTGGAAATGTTCATGTTAATGTTTGGCAGAAACCAACATAATTCTGTAAAGGATAAACATAATTTATCCTTCAATTAAAAAGTAAATTACTTTAAAAAAGAATCCTTTTAGAAGATGACTAACCATTGCGGACAGGGAAGCCAGGCATGCTGCAGTCCATGGGGTTGCAAAGAGTCGGACATGACTGAGTGACTGAACTGAACTGAACCATTTGTGAATTTGTCTGTTCATCGGTTTATGCATCAGGTCAGCTTAAAACAGGACAGGCCTGAATACTTTATGACGACAGACTCTAAGAGATTATTTAATGACGTCACGTTCATAACTTGGCTGTGACTACTACCTAGTTGTTGTTATTGGCATTCTCCCTCTTTTTATGGAGGCCCAGCAACACGTGGGTGATGTTGAACCTTGATCATTCTGCACCTGCAACCCTATATGTTCAACCCCTGCCATAGCTGGTCTCGTACTTCAAGGTGCATCAGAATTACCGCAGGTATTGGTTCAAAATTCCAATTTCTGGGTCCCCTCCTGGAGATTGATTCAGTAGGTATAGGGTAGTCCAGGAATCTGGATTTTGAACAAGCAGCTGCCGGTGACTGATGGCAGCTGTTTCCAGACAACCCCCTTGGCAGGGCTTCCCTGATGACTCAGACGGAAAAGCGTCTCTGCTTGCAATGTAGGAGACCTGGGTTCCATCCCTGGGTTGGGAAGATCCCCTGGAGAAGAAAATGGCAACCCATTCCAGTATTCTTGCCTGGAAAATCCAGTGGATGGAGGAGCCTGGTGGGCTACAGTCCATGGGGTCACAGAGAGTTGGACACAACTGAGTTACTAACACACATACTTGGCAGAGCAGCGCCACCCCAGCTCAGGTTGTAATGACTGGTTCCAATGAGACACCATCTCTCTGGGCTGCCTGGCCCTCTTGCACATGTCCATCCCCCTCTGTTGCTAAGAGTGTGTCTTTTCTGAAGCCTGCCCTGCGTCTCTCCAGGAGCAAATGACAAGATAACCTATGTCCACAGCTCTCACCGTTAGACTGTCTGGGGCTTAACCTGATTTTTTCCTGTCGTCTGACACAAGGGTTCTGGTTTCAGACACACCCTCAGTGGCTCCCCAGGACTTGAGGGATGAACTGCCTCGTTTCCCAAAGTGGAAAAAGGGCATAGCCAGACTCAGCTGGAGACTAGTGTGTGGATCAATAAATACATGTGTAGTATGCTGGGAGGCTCTATTGTCGCTACACAGAGAGTCATCTCTGTTCTTGGCAAGCATTTGCCCAGACTCCTCCTCAATGGCATATCTGGAGCACTTTGCACCAACTTCCACACCAAACAGTGTCACACAGAAGATGTGGTCTTGGCCGCTTTTCTGATTCCAGTTAAGTAACAAGACCACCCAAACATTTGCAGTATTTTCATTGACCTCACAAACTTAGAAATCATCAGCAGGCAAGACATTTCTGTTAACAACACTCAGGCTTATTACCGGCCCGTTGAGAGCTGGGAAAAGGTGCCCTGACCTTCAGGGTGTGCAGTCCCGCAGAGCGACAGAGCTGTAAACCGTGAGCTGAACCTAGCACCATCTCCAAGACAGGACAGAATGAACATCAGATCAGATCAGATCAGATGAGTCGCTCAGTCGTGTCCAACTCTTTGCGACCCCATGAATTGCAGCACGCCAGGCCTCCCTGTCCATCACCAACTCCCAGAGTTTACTGAGACTCATGCCCATCGAGTCAGTGATGCCATCCAGCCATCTCATCCTCTGTCGTCCCCTTCTCCTCTTGCCCCCAATCCCTCCCAGCATCAGAGTCTTTTCCAATGAGTCAACTCTTCGCATGAGGTGGCCAAAGTACATCAGGTGCCCATTACTGATGGAGTGATTGCAAATCCCGGTTAAGAGAAGGGCTCACAGAACAGGTGACGTTGGAACTCAACCTTGAAGGATGAGCAGTGTCCTAGATGCAAAGAGAATGGAAAAGGTTAACTTACAGAGTAAGATTAGTGAATCTTCAACACAGTAAGACATTGGAGCCTTTCACCTCCAGAACAGTTTAAAGTCTTTTCTAAGCATAGGGCCTGAGTCCTCGCCAAGCTGTTTACCTTCGAGTGTTTAACTTCATGAATATAAATGCCAATTGCCATGGATGCAAACATAGTTTACCCTCAGGAGTTTTCAACCTGGGCTGTGCTTTTTTATTCTTTTTAAGTATTAAGTCTTTATTGAATTTGTTACCATATTGCTTGTGTTTTTTATGTTTTGGTTTTTTGGCCTTGAGGCATGTGGAATCTTAGCTCCCCAGCTAAGTGGGAGGGATCGAACCTGCACCCCATGCATTGGGAGGCGAAGTCCTAATCACTGAACTGCCAGGGAAGTAAGTACCTGGGGCTGCGCTTCTTAAAGCTGCCTCAGCCCCATCCCAGACTTAATGAACCAGAAAACTTGGGATTGGGGCCATAGGGAGTAGCCAGATTGCCCCTCATTTGTCACTGATCATCTGTAAGCTCAGAAAAGGAACCTCCTCCCCTTCCTCAAAGTGACAAGTCCATCTACATAAGGAGCAAAGGGACACATAGAGATGTTTGTTGAGAAGGACGCTGTGGCTTTTGTTGATGTTGTCTTCACCCCATTTCATCAGACTGGAGCCCGCCATGGATTAACTCACAGGGACTCAGTTCTAAGTCCCGGGTACTGAATTCTCACCCAGCCTGCCTTTCAACACCACAGCTGGGGCTGAAGTAAACAGCCTCCTGTCAAAAGAGGTGGGTTTCTGACGCACAGGCAGGGCCACCACAACGTGACTAGGCACTTTGTGACGTTACAGGCACCCTTCCTGGGGTGGACACTGTCGATTTGTTTATCTCTTATGACAGTTTTCTGGCAGATGCTAGTCATATGTCCCAAGGGAGAGGTACCTTTCTAATTTCTAGCCACAGCACAGTATGACGTGGCCTAGCCACAGCCCTGGACAGAAGCAGCAGTATTTTCTGCTTAGCCCACCTCACCATTCTTTAAATCCCTGAATTGCGCGGCTAATCTGAAATGCTCATCAGCATCTTCAGGTAATGCCTCGTCTCTGTTCCTTCCCATTTCCAGGAAGCGGAATTGGATAATAAGTCCCAAACTAGTCAAATTACATTCCTCATTGCTTTTCTCCTGGACCTATCATTGGTGCTAGTGATCTGGCAATTATTTTAATTCATTTCCATGAACAGTTATTGACTGTCTCCTACAAGAGACTCAGCAGACTTCTGAGACTCGGGAATTGACATTCGCTTGGACAGCTGCTCCACAGATGTCTATGCAATGATCGTGGGATATTTGCTGTCACTGTGGTACCAGGGACTGGTGGTCAGCTCACAAAAAACCTAGGATACATGTCAGTTTCCATTAAGAAAATGCCTCAAAATCCATGGGCCTTTATTTCAAATTGAACTGAAAGCTGTCATGGATTGTGGGTGCCTAGAAGACATCTCCGTATAACAGCAGGCCTGGCTGCAGCTGTCTTAGAAAAGAGAGACGCTGCCTCTTGGAATTAGTCTGGTTTTCGTACTGACTCTCCCTATAGTCAAGTCTCTGTTATGCTGACTGTGTTTCCAGGATCTTCTTTCTTCCTTCTGGCACTTGGTTTGATTGTGATGCTTCTCCATCATCAGCTCCTGGTATTTCTCAGAACCATATCGTCCCCTTGTCAACCCTTTGCTTTTGATCACAGAGTCCATCCAGCAGCCCTTATGTTACGTACAGGAGTCCCCACATCTCTCCATCACCACCCGTCCCACATGGAAGCAGCTTAGCCACCTACAACTAAGTAGGGGAAAATCTTAACTAGAAATGTGAATGGAAACCAGGTGCAAAGGAGACAGGCGACAGCAGGAACCAAGACAGGCAGGCCATCCAACCTGACCACTAGAAGATGAGGGGACCTGCCCTGGCCTCTTTCTAGAGTCAGGGCTGGTCCTTCTTACCGAAGCGTGCAACACCTGAAAGGTGGCTTGGGCCTTCTTACACTAACATCCCCTGGCAGGAATTTTTTTTTTTTGGCTGTACCACTTGGCATGCAGGATCTTAGTTCCCCGACCAGGCATCAAACCCACAATCCCTGCAGTGGAAGCACAGAGTCTTAACCACTGGACCACCAGACACATCATTATTGACAGCAGCATCAGCATTCTCCTGCTTCAGCTTCTCTGACACCATCCTAGTCCAGCTGTCTATCACTTTGACCCTGAAGTTCTGCAGAAACACTTTTTAAATATACTTCCTACCCCTCACTTCTTCATCTACATTGTACTAACGGTATACTAACAGCCACTTGTAAGATAAGAGCCCATGGCATTTTTCCTACCTCCTATTTGCCTGTTAAATCAAGTGCAGTCTCTGGCCTTTCCCCAGATTCCCCAGAGCTTGACCACATTTCCCCCAGGCTCCTACGTGGTGAACCAGCCCAGTACTGACACTGTTCCTTAAGCATCACTTGCTTGTCTTGGACTTTGAGTCTCGCTATGTTCCCCAGGCTACAATGCTCTTCTCTCTTTGTAGACAAATCCTGCCCATTCTTCTTGGTCCAGCCCAGGTCTCATTACCTTGACGGTGAGACTCTCTCCTGGTGCCTGAGCCTCCATCGATTTTTCCTTTCTCTAAATTCTTATAGCACACGTTACCTTTATACAGCTTAGCAGTACATCCTAACCCTTAGCTTTGCTACTCATGGTTTAGGTGGAGGATGGCTCTATCATTTATTGTACAGACTGGACCCTTTGAGAGTGAAAATGGTGCTGTTAATCGCTTCACGGGGAAAACAGGCATTTTGAACTCTCCAGTGAAAATCTGGATCTTTGGACATCCTACTTGTGCTGGGACATCTTATCTTTCCAAGACTATGGGCACCTAGAGGGCAAATCTTACATGGGGGATATTTGCTTTGCATGTTCCTTGGCATGTGAAATGCAGTTAATGATCAATAAATGCAGGAAGGAAGGAAAGATGGATAGAGGGAATTAGGCAGTCAGTTCATCCTCACTGAAAAAGCTGGTGTCTTAAAAATCAAAACAACTCTACCCCACAGGACATGAAACCAGGGTAAGCACAAAACTTCTCCATGACCAGCTGGAAGAGAGCCACTGAAATTAGAGAAGGCAGAATTATCAGTTTGAAGATAGAAGAAGCAACAGTAACAGACAAATCAGGTGGTATAGAGCAGTTGAGGATGGTATAAATCTTGTCAGTCAAGACCATCAAAGTGATCCTGAATGTAAAACCTAATTTGTATTCTGTGGCGCCTCTGAAAGCATGAATTATCATTATGTATCAAAGAGCAGCCACCACAGTATGCAATATAGGAAGTGTAGTTTTTCCCACTTTCATTCACACCAGAAAGTAATCATCTCCAAAAGGTAAAGTGAAATAATTTCCTCATGGGATTTTGATTTTAAATAAACTCCCAAATTGAATCCCAAAGCAAGCTAAATGTGCCATTTTCTGTCTTTACCATCTCAAGGCTTCTTGATAATGTCAGCATACTTATCCATCCCTGTGTTTTCTTAGCATCTGTCATCACAGAACCTCGGTGGCTCAAAAGGAAAGTACTGAAAGATTGAGAACTTCCTCTTGTCAGTCTTGACATAACTCCCAAATTTCCTTAAGCCAATCTCAATTAGAAAGGAGTTGTTCACCATTAAGAAAGAAGAGGAAATAGAACCCCAGCTCCGAGGCATCAGCCCTGTTCTAACGCCCAGCATCTTCACTGCCATGCTCACTTGCAACATCAGCCACGGGTGGATGGAGGCAGGGATGGGGTGAGTGTGTTGCTCTGCTGACCTGATTCCCATGGGCGAGACCTCAGCACCCCCACTGCTCGCACATCTCGTCATTCTTGTCCTTCCCATCTCAGCCGTCTCTGAATTTAGGTGGTGGTGAGGGACAGAATGGTCCCTGAGTTTCCCAAATATGTCATCACTCATTCTGGTCCTATGACTATTAACTGGCCAGCAGGTGCACTCAGGATCTCATGGAATGACTTCAAAAGTTCACAAGCCAAGAATCCTAGCTTTAAAAACCAAGAGGAAAACTCAGCACTTTCCCTTCATTTGTTTCTATAAAGAACAGATACACAGAGAAGCGTCCTGGCAAGCAATGCTTAGCCACTCAGTGGGTGCGTGGTTTATGCCACTGCCCAACTATTTGAGTTGATGATTCCTGAGCTTTTAAATTTCATTTCACCCGAACCTCTCAGTTCCTGATCTCTGAAGTAAAGGAGTTATATTATTTCCAGGATGACTTGCAAGCAGAATTTCATCTATGATCTTGAAACATTTCTCTTTGCCAAAAAAGGAGGTATATAGTGAAACACCATTAGGTCAAAGTTTGTTATTAACCAGACCTTAATATTTAGCAGGTATAATTCATCCCCTTGAAACACATCCAGCACAGGAAGTGAACATGTTGCCACGTGCTGCACCACAAGCCAAAGGAAAGTATTACATTTCTCACTAGTTGTGTTACAGATGAGCCCTACTGAGGGGTTCCTCATGTGTGTGTGCTCACGCTCAGTCATGTCTAACTCTTTAGGACCCCAAGGACTGTAGCCCACCAGGCTCCTCTGTCCATGGGATTTTCCAGGCAAGAATACTGGAGTGGGTGACCATTTCCTCCTCCAGGGGATCTTCCTGACCCAGGGATGGAAACTACGTCTCTGGCATCTCCTACATTGCAGGAGGGTTCTTAACTGCTGAGAGACCAGGGAAGACCTTGAGGGCTTCCTTAGATAAAAGTAAATTAAAATTAAATTTGTTTAATGTAAGACACCACTAGAGGCACTTCCTCTTAGACACAGACACCACTGTAGCCAAAACCAAATTTACAAAAAAGAGACAAGGGATCTAGTTCTTTTCCTCTAGACTCTTCTCTGGCCTCTGATCTTTGAGAATGGCTGATTCCCCAAGACTGTTCAAACCTCCAAGTCCCACCAGTTTGGGGACAATGAAAGGAGCATTGTGGGATGTAGACTTACTCCCAACTGCCACGTAAGGTCTCGAGACACTACCCTCTCCTGGGGGGGTGGGGGGGGGGGGGAAGCGTGACTTGGCTAATTTTTCAACTTGCTTCCAGTTCAGAAATTCTGTGGTTCAATGCTGCTAAGTCACTGCAGCCGTGTCTAACTCTGCCACCCCATGGACTGTGGCCCATCAGGCTCCTCTGCCCATAGCATTCTCCAGGCAAGAATACTGGAGAGAGTTGCCATTTCCTCCTCCAGGGGATCGAACCCATGTATCTTGGCAGGCGGGTTCTTTACCACTCACGCCACCTTCAGTAAATTTGTCCAAATTCTCATAATTAAAAAATATGTTCAGAAATCAGTTTTATGGCGATCCAAAGTCGTCTTCATTACAACCACCACTAGAAGTTCACGCCCCGTGGAAGGCTCAGCACCAAGGACAAAGCATTCCATGGTCGTTGAGGTCAGCGATGATTGCTGGGCCAGCTGACTGCCCTGCAGGCTCCTACGTATGCAGTTCAGTACGATATTCTGATCTCATCAGTAAACACATTATTGTTTGCACGACTGCTTCACCTTAACTTTCCTTCTAATCTGAAGACTTCATGTTTAGGTGTATTTATTGATACACTTAAGCTCAGTCTTGTTAAATCAAACCCAAAATGAACTCCAGGACTCAGTGTCTTTCAAGATTGATGACTATTTACTGAAGAATTCTTCCTTCAGTTCTTTTGAGTTAAGTCACAGACCTGAGAAAAAGAGTTCCTCCGATTTATTCTTCCACCAACCATGCACTTATGCTCCCTGTCATGTGCCAGCCACAAACAAGACAGCTGTGATCTCTGCGCTTGTTGAGTTGATAGTCCAGACGATCACTAGATGGTATGATATAAAAACCACTGGTTAACCAACTCAGGGAGGCCGTTCCTGAGAAGGTCACACTTCAGCTGAGACCTGCAGGATGATGGATTCTCACCTTCACCTGTTATTTCTAGCAGGCAAATCACCCAGACTTCTCCTGGATCTCTTTTATTCCTATTTTGGCCATGCTGCATAGCGTGCAGGATCTTAGTTCCCCGACCAGGGATCAAACTCGTGTCCCCTGCGGTGGAAGCTCAAAGTCTTAATCACTGAACCACCAGAGAAGTCCCTGCTAGCTCTCTTTTACAGAAAGCTGCTGATGCTCATTCCAAGAGAGAGTGTGTGTAAGGCATGATCTTGAGACCCATCAGCGCTGGTATGTCCACAGCCTCATCCTAGGAGATGTTGTCTGATCTGTTCATAGACTGATCTACAAACAGTGTTTGTCCGAATTAGCAGTAAGTAGTCTTGAGGTCAGAAGTGGAAATAATACATTCCTCTTCATCTTGAGTGTGTTGGAGATATTTTCCAAGTTTCCTTTTCTCTCCGTCTTACCACCGAGATCGAAAACAGATGTTTAGACTTACTTCATACCCCAGCCTCGCTCCTTAATTTTTTAAGAATCACAGTGTTCCTCCACCAGACTCTCTTACTTTCTCCTTCCTGTTCCAGAGTATCAGTGAAGTCAGTGTGAGTCTTCCCCATTCATATTTTCCATCTTTACTGCTCAAGTATGTATCCATTCACCACATTTACTATTTTGCGAATTTGTGAGTGTACATGCATGGCCTCATGCTGTACTTTTTTGCAAATTTGTGTCCTTTTTTCTCAAGTTGATCCATATCAGTACATTATAAATCTAGTTTATTCCTTTTAACTGCTCACCCCTGTATAAACAAAGCACTTTCTTTCCCGTCTTCTGTTAAGAGAGTTATGTTGGTCCTCCTTGCTCTTGATTCTCTGTGGAAAGCGGTGTGCAGCAGGCAGTGAAACTAAGTTTCAGGGTAGAAGTGTTGTCATCACCACTAAGATTTGTCCAACAGCTCTCTAATGCCAACAGTATCGTTTAGACACCCCCCAGCAATGGATCCAAAAATCCCATTTTTCCTTATTTTCACTGACATCTGGTGTTAACAAATTTGACTTTTGTCAGTCTGATGGGTCTCAAGTAGCACCTCAGGGGTGGGTTCCCTGATAAGTAGTGAGGTTGAGCATCATTTCATATTTATTACTATTTGGTTATTTGCCTGTGAACATCCATCCTTTTCTTGTGTTTCCCATCAGGTTGTTGGTTCCTTATTGACTTACATGAATTCTTTACTCTGTTTTCAGGTGTTAAAAATATTTTTTCTTATTTTCCAACTTGTAGAAACTTCTGACCTTTATCATACCAGAGTTTAGAATAGCAGTCAGATGGGTTACTTTATGCTTAGTGCATTTCTTGTGCCCTTTTAAAGAAGTCCTCCCTACCCTGATTATGTAATGATATATTTTTTTTTCCCAACAAAGTTTTCAAGTTTTCTCTTTCATATTCAAGTCTTTTATCCATCTGGAATTTACCTTTGCTATAAAATTTGAGGGAGGGATTGAATGTGTTTTTTTCCTATGGGTCGTTGCTTATTTAACACCATCCTTTTTTTTTTTTCTTTTTTTTAATGTGAATTGTAATCCAGCTCTGTCATAAACGAATCGCCCCTTTTCCGTGTCTACTTTTGGTCTTCTGTCTGCCTCTGAGCCAGTACTACTCAGTCTCCATCAGTTTGGCATTGCTGTAATTCTTACTCTCCCACAGGTCATGTCCGCTTTTATCCCCCTCCCGCTTCCTGTTCTTCCCGCCCTTCTTCTGTTTCTTCGTCCTCAGGTACGTCCTTAGGCCATCCTTTGAATGCGGGTCTGTGTGGCGTGGTCTTTCCGTCTTTGTTGTGCATATGTCTCATTTCATCCTTGCTGTACACCCAAGCTGCCTGAGGCTGTGTCCCGCCCCGTTCCTTACCAAGGCCACCTGGGGCCCCGTGATCTGGAGGGGGAGGTGTGATCCCACAGACCCGGGGAGGGGTCTCCCACCCCATGGCTGCCATCCTTCTGTGTTGTGTGGGTGAAAGTACCACCAGCGTTCACAGCTGTCACACATGAGCATTACCTCAGTCAGCTATAGATTTATTCCTATGGAGAAGTCAACCACTGTTCTTTTCCAGAATCTGTGTTCTCATTGTTGTTCAATCGCTAAGTCGTGTCCAACTCTTTGCAACCCTATGGACTGCAGCACGCCAGACTTCCCTTTCCTTCACTATTTCCCAGAGCTTGCTGCTGAAACTCATGTCCATTGATTCAGTGATACCATCCAACCATGTCATCCTCTATCACCCCCTTCTGCCCTCAATCTTTCCAAGCATTAGATCTTTTCCAATGAGTCAGCTCTTCACATCAGATGGCCAAAGTACTAGAGCTTCAGCTTTAACATCAGTCCTTCCAATGAATATTCAGGATTGTTTTCCTTTAGGATTGACTGGTTTGATCTCCTTGCTGTCCAAGAGACTCTCAAGAGTCTTCTCCAGCTCCACATTTAGAAAGCATCAACTCTTCGATGCTCAGCCTTCTTTATGGTCCAATTCTCACATTCATACATGACTACTAGAAAAACCATAGCTTTGACTAGATGGACCTTTGTCAGCAAAGAGATGTCTCTGCTTTTTAATATGTTGTCTAGGTTTGTCACAGCTTTTCTTCCAAGGAACAAGCGTCTTTTAATTTCATGACTGCCTTAAAAATTAAATAACTTATATGGAAAATAATCCCTATTGGCTGTGCCACCTTGCACCAGTTATTTAATCTGCCCGAACTTTCAGCTTGTCATCACAAAAGAAATAGGATCACAATACCTGTGCCACCAGGCTCCTGCCAAGCTTAAATGAGATAGACCGTGCTCAGCACGTGGGGAGTTTCAAATCATAGCTTGGAAAGAGGCAAAGGAAAGAGGGAATGGTTGGTTGTGGGCTGGGGTGCTGGCTGTCTTATACTCACTTAGGTGGGTGGATGTGGGTGCAAGCAGCCTGCAGGGAAACCTAGTTGGCTTGTCCACCTCTCCTCTGGGACTGGTCCCAAGCTTCCTCCCCACTTGCACGTCCCCAGGACCCTGCTGTGGACAGTTGTTTTTCTCACCCTTAGTCCCCAGCCCCTCACGAGGTCCAGGAGTTTGGCAGATCTAAGGAGGACTCCACTTTCAGTTCTGTTTGATGTGAACCTTGATTTCTGCTCGTTTTTCTGATCAGAAGTTTACACCAAGTCTGCCAATCAGAAGTAGGCTCTCAGGGCTGCCTGGAATTATTCATGGGGAATTTCATAATGAAATGAAAGCTCCCCAAGCCTTCCCCTGCTTCTTACATTGTCTGTGTGATGCAGGGACTTTCTTTCAACATCTGTACAGTGCCCTGCTTTTCCCAGTGCAGAGAGTCAGAAAACCCCACATGGAGAGCCTTCTAGAACAAGGGTCCCCAACCTCTGGGATCTAATGCCTGATGATCTGAGCTGATGTAATAATAGAAAGAACATGCCCAAAAATGTAAAGTACTTGAATCATCCCAAAGCCATCCCCCCACCCCCCACTGGCTCCATGGAAAAATTGTCTTCCAAGAAACTGGTCCCTGGTGCCAAAAAGGTTGGGGACCACTGCTCTAGAAACTGTCACATGGACAGACAGCTGTTTGGGGAACATGGCCGATCCAACCTGTTCTCCTGCCACATCCAGACACGTGCCACACCACTGTGTTCACTGATGATGACATCAGATCCCGGGTTCCCAGGGAAGGATCCGCTCAGCTACCACTAGCTTATTGATTATTGATGCCCAATTAAAGGGCAGGGTTTGAATGCAGGCATCTGAGAAAAGTCCTTAATTTGTGTACAGATCAAACTGAACCTTTGTCATTTCCCCAGCGACTTCACGCATCTTTGTGCCTTGGGACCTCAGATGATGTTAAGCAGAGTAGATGCTTCCACAGTTGTATTCAGTTTAATGGTTGGCCTTAATCCACTTGTTCAGATGATTTGGACTTGTGTAAAATTATCCCTCGCTTCCCCTTAATATATTAAACTAGGAGAGAAGGGAAGTTTCTTTTCAGGACCTATCGCATTCTAAGGATAAATGCAAATTGTTCTCTGATTTTTAATGACCCACTATTAACATAGTAGGAAGCCCAACGCATTACTGCAATGCCTCTTTTCACATCATTACTCCTAATGAAACTGTTAGCAGGGTAATAGCTTGACCTTTAGCTATGGATTCAGATAGCAAAAATATGTCCTGCTTACCCAATACCTATCCACATAGCATGGAATGTTTTCAGATCAATCCAACCACAAACCTTTGGCCCCTCTCTCAGGCCTCATCTACCCATGTCACAAGGAATAGGATTTCATCCTCTGTAGGTAGATTCTAGTTAGAAGTTTCTTTTAAGTTTGAGTGTAAACCAGAAACGAGAATGTCAGTAATATGCTCAGTGGAAATAATTGTTTGTAGATGTATTTTTTTTCCTGAAAGCCTAATGCTTTGCCTTCAAAGGTCTCAGATGCAGACCCAGGAGACAGACAGTTCCCTGGTCTCTTGTGATTGAAAGCAGATAAGCTTTTGCTGAAAGGAGAAAAAAATAGCCAGCAATTGTCGCCTTTTGAACACACAGCAGAATACTTGAGCTCAGGATGAGATTAGAAAGATCCCCTTGGATGCCGCCCACACGTTAGGGGACCTTCCCTCTACTCCTGAACATGCGCCTGCTGGGAATCACTTTGATGTCGGCATAATCCAAATCTATTTGGTTTATTTCAAATCTTTACTTCCTAATCCGGGCTAATTTGGATGCATGCACTTCCCAGTCTAGGAAGAGAGGGGTTGCTATGGAAATTAATTACATAAATAATATTACGAGGAAGGAGGGAGCTGTTTATCTGTAAGATGGTACACTCAATCATTTTGTGGTACAATTTTCTTAGAAACTAATAGGGTGCCAAATACAGGTACTTTTTTCTAGTCATTCAAACAGAATTTCAAGAACCTTTCTGCAACTCTGATTAAGAAGTGTCACAATAAGAAATGTCGCTGTGGGTATTTGACTATAATAAAATCTTGTTACTTTAAATATATGCCATTAAAACTTTCTATTAATTCAGATAGGCCTTGCTCCTCCAATTGGCCTAAATGTCTGAGCTGTTGTATTTACTTCTGTCCAAAACAAAAGCAGAAAGTACATTTGTTTATCCTTCAGATGTTTATGGGGCTCTTAGTTGGGGGCACCACAGTAGGTGCTTTTAGGGAGACAAGACACAGGCCCCTGAAGTTGTCTATAATCTGGTAGAGGAGACTCACAGGCAGTCCCACCCCCAGGATGTTGTCCCCTCTGCCTCTCTCCCAGGTGGAGTCTGCTTACTTGCATGGCCCATGTGCCCTTTGGTGGGCAGCCTGTCGATGATTTCCCTGGACTGTAATTCTGCCTCCTCCTCCTCTCAGTTGGGAGTTAGGATACAGCCTTTCCATCAGCACCACCTCACCATCCACGTGACTGCCTAGAGCTAGAGTGTCCCGACCTTGTCCGCACTGGCTCTCAGCCTCCACTTCAGCCCTACACCACTGTCCACATGTCCTGCTGCCCTTTCTCCCTGGCACTTCCTTGCCAACCCCACTGAGATTTCCATTCCCTGGTCTCTTAGATCGTCCCAAGTCTGAGCCATTTTCTGGCTTCACTTGCTTCCTAGATTTGGGTGGAAAGGAAAATGGCTGAAGGAAGCAGTAATTCATTCTGGGGAGGGGAACAGGCATCTTCACCAACATCTTCAATGCTGTCCTTTATATCCTGTACCTTTGCCAAAACCAGCCAGCAAATGCCTAACCCTAGACCAGCCCTCCCATCACTATCTCCACTCCAGACAAGGAGTTGCCAGGTGCCCTGGAGAAAACGCCTGCCCTGTGGTTGCCACCACAAGCACGCAGCCCTCCTGCTCAGCACCCTGCATCCTCACTGCCTTACAACCCCAGATGTCCCTGCACTCTCCAGGTTCAGTGAGGCATCAGGGGCAGTGATGACCACCTCTGGCCACTTCTAAGTTCACCCTTTTCTTCCCCTTCTCTGGGTTCAGAGGAGGAAGTTTTCCTCCTGATTCTGGTCGAGGGTCACCACTCTCTCTCCAGGATCCCAACCTCCAGTTCCTCTGGTGTATGGTTCCTCTGATTGTTCCCTCCTTCTCTCTGGATCCTACCCACTCCAACTGTGCTGCCTGCCTTCCCCTGCCCCAGCCTTCCTCCTCCTCTTCTTCCCTGCTCCCACAAACCTGGTGTTTGGAGAGTGCTATCTCTGGTCACCTTCCCCACATCCTTGCTGGCTGCCAGGGACCCTCTCCATACCTCCTTCCTGGCTCTTCTGCACCGGGACTGTGGGTCTCTCCACAGTCTTTAGTGTATTCACACACTCCCACCTGCATCAGACCATGCTTCCCAGCTGCTTCCCGACTCTGTGCCTTAGCCTCCCTCAGTCCCCAGGGGTTCCTGCTGTTCTGTGCTTGCCCAGCGCTCTGTTGAAACCTCCCTGCCCACTGTGTTTTCTCTTGTCATTTTAACAGCCACACACATTTGTGCCCCTGAAGTCTATGTCTTCAGCAGAGACCCCGTCCCTGAACTATAGGCATCTGTGTTGAAACAGCTGCCAGCCGTCCCCCGTGGGGGCTCCACAGATGCCCCAAACTCAGAGTGTCCCAAACCATGCCTAATACATCTGGCCCATCCCCTCACAATCCCTCCTCCTGGATTTACAAGTCAAGTGAGTCTCCAGAAATGCCAGTTCTCCATCTGTTCCATCATCCCTTCTGTCTTCACTAGCACCACCCCGACTCTATGACTATGCACATTCCTCAAAGGCATCCGTGCTCCCCGCAACACATAGCTACCCGCCCCAGGCCACCCTGCTTCTCTTCCTGCACAACTGGATTGTTGATGTTTGTACACTCCCCCCCACCCTACCCCACCCCTGCATCCACGGACTTTGCACCTGCAGGTTCAACCAGCTGCCAATCGAAATATTTGGGGGAAAATTCCAGAAAGTTCCAAACAAAACAAACTTGCCAAGTGCAGGCATCTATTTACATAGCATTTGCATTGTATTAGGTATTCTAAATCATCCCTGAGATGATTTAAAGTATATGGGAAGATATGCATGGGTGGTATGCATATAATACACATTGTACATATGGGACTTAAGCATCCATGGATTTTGGCACCCATGGGGATCCTGAAACCCATCCCCCACAGATTCCAGACTGTTTATGACTTTTTCCCCTTCTTTCACATTACTGTTTACTTAGGATAAGTTTATAGACATAGGATTACCAGTCCAGAGGAATAACAGTTTTATATGCCTCGTCATATACAGCCATCTTATTTCCCAAAAGGGTTCTGCCAGTTTATGCCAACAGTCAAACTTGCATGTGCCAGGTCAACACAATTTTATCAATATTAGTATTATCTTAATCGCTTATCTAATTTAGTAGGTATAAAGTATGTTCTGCAATTTAGGGGCTTACGTGTTACTTGAACGTTTTCCACTTTGTCCATTTATCCATGGAGGCTTGAAGTTACACTTTTATTTGGGAGGAGCTCTTTCTGTGGTGGTGGATTTAGTGCCACTAGCTCTGCTCATTCAAATAAAAATTTTATTTTTTATTCAATAGAAATTGTTTACAGTTAGTTGAATATGACATTTTCCTCTGTCCTTTCTTTTTAAAAGAAACCTTTGAAACATTAAAACGATCACTATTTTAAACATCAAAGAGGCAGCGTGGCAGGCCTTGGCCTCGAGGGGAGCAGGTTGAAAAGTGCTGGGGAGCTCAGTGTGAAGCGGAAGTGCCAGCCCCAGCGCCGCTAGTGCGAAGCGGAAGTGCCAGCCGGAGCGCCGCGTGCACCGCTGCACGCTGTGCGGCTTTGCTCAGATAATTGTCCTGCTCCCTTGTGTCCTGGCACACAACTCCCAGAGCTTCCTTTGTGCTTCTAGGGAGCTCTTCTCTAGGAGCTGCTAGCTCGGGGTGCAAGAAGTTGACTCAAAGTAGGATTGGAGCTTTCACTAAGACCCAACTGCATTGATCCAGTGAGCGCTGAGGCAGTTAGCTGGAATCACCATGAGAACATCATCTCTCTGTGTAATTTTCCATTTGATTTTTTTTAAAGATTTTTTTTTTAATGTGGACCGTTTCTAAAGTCTTTATTGAATCTGTTACAATATTGCTTCTGTTTTGTGTTTTGGTTTTTTTGTCTCGAGACGTGAGGGGTCTTAGCTCCCTGACCAGGGATCGAACCCACACTTCCTGCATTGGAAGTCTTAACCACTGAACCGCCAGGGAAGTCCCCTCCATTTGATTTTGAGTTAACAACAGAAAAGTGAAATACATTAATACACTTGCAGAATTCTGTCAGGGGGCCAATGGACCCCCTAGGAAGCATTTTCTCTGCCCATAAGACACATACACATGGACTGGAGCAATCAGAAAAAGCAGTTTCAGAACTACTAGCATTGATAGCCAGTTTCATTTGGAAGCACAGGATGTGGTGTGCAGGATGGGCCCTGCCAAGCTCCATCTTCACCAAAGAATGTCATATGGATTTGGAGAATAGCCACTGCAGAACTGACATCTTTTAGAAATATACTCTTTTTTGTCCCCCCCTTTTTGGGGTTATGTTCCTATTTCAAATATGCATTCTCTTTTTTCAAATGTTAAACAATATTTCATATTTTCTTTCAGTCTTCACAGAAAAATATTGCACTGCTAATCACGTGGATAAACTTCCTGGCCCAAGAGACTGGGTTCAGATTCTGCAGGATCAAATCAAACTGGCGAGAAGAAGGTTAAAAAGAGGCTCAGGTATGAATAAGCTGCAAGAAAATAATTGCAGAAGCCCTCAACTGAATTCTTAGATGTTGCAAAATACAGTTCTTTACTCTCGGATACTTCATTGTCTTTTGTCTTTTGAAGGAGAAGCTTTATATAATGTGCCTTGGTTTTGTGTTTTAAAATCTTATTCAAATAATTTTGAAATTCACCCTAAGATTAAACAGTGAAAATTACATCAGACCATTTACTTTAAATAGCACAAATGAAAAAGATTGCTAATCTCATTGGTAGTTTTATGTTTGAAACAAGGTCTCTCTTTTGTGATCTGCTTCTGTTACCTATTGGTTTTTTATTTGGATCTGCATGACTTTATAAAAAGTACTAGTTGCTTAAGGTTAAAAAAATGAAATAACAATAATCATCCTACCAGAAATACCATGTGAAGTAGAAAGGGCTTTTTAAGTAAAATATTAACTTACCTTTTTTTTTTTTTTTTTCAATCTGGGCTTGGCAATTCTGGGATAATTCTTCCAGGAAAAGTGAATACCGGTTGCATTTGCCCATTTAGATTTGGGTATCTGAATTCGCAGTCTCCCCAAAGTAGCAATGGGACAGTTTACCGATGAAGAATCCCTTTGGAGTCAGTTTTCTGCCATTATATGGTTATTATTAAAAAAAAAAAATTCCTAATCAAACCTCAGGACCCCTGGCCTTCTAAGAGCCTTATGTGCTTGTGTGGCTGTGATGTGAGAGTTGGGCAGACAGATTTATTTTTTTTGAAATACAGCTGATTTGCAATGTTGTGCCAATCTCTGCTGTACAGAGTGACTCAGCTCTAACTCATACAGACATTCTTTTCTTGTAACCTCAAGATATTGAATATAGTTCCCCGTGCTGTACAGTAGGACCTTGTTGTGTATCCATTCTAAATATAATAATTTGCATCTACCAACCCCAAACTCCCAGCCTACCCCTCCCCCTCCCACTTTGGCAACCAGAAGCTTGTTCGCTAAGTCTGTTTCTGTCTCGAGGGTGGGCTCGTTTGTGCCATATTTTCCATTCCACATCTGAGTGACATCATGTGGCATCTCTCCCTCTGACTTACTTCACTTGGTATGATCATCTCTAGTTGCATTCATGTTGCTGCAAATGGCATTATTTCATTTTTTTATGGCTGAATAATATTCCATTGCATATATGTACCATATCTTTTCCCATCATCTGGGGAGACAGATTTTAGATGCTAGAATGTCACACTTTGGGATTTAACAGAGGTCTGGACGTTCTCTGAGAACAGCAGTACAAACTCAGGAGACTATCTGTAACACAGCCTCTTGGAATTCTCACCATGAGTAGAAGTAACAGTGACCAAGCCTGCTGAGGAGCCCAGTTACCAGCCCCTGGAAGGAAAGCTCTGGGCTCAGGCTCAGAGTGCCCTTGACAGGACACAGAGCACTGAGGGACCACGTGGTTTTTCAGTGTGAAAAACCTTATAGTTGGGCTTTGCTGGTGGCACAGTGAATAAGAATCCACCTACCAATGGAGGGGACACGAGTTCAGTCCCTGGTCTGGGAAGATTCCACATGCCACAGAGCAGCTAAGCCTGTGCACCACAACTACCGAAGTCCTTACACCCAGAGCCTGTGCTCTGCAACAAGAAACCACCACAATGAGAAGCCCTCGCAACGAAACAAAGAATAGCCCCTGCTGTCCACAACTAGAGAAAGCCCATTAGCAGCATAGCACAGCCAAAAATAAATAATAAATAAATTAAAAAAAAAACAACAAACCCTTACAGGTCTATAAAAGTAGCCAGCGGGACTCAACTCCTGGATGACTTTTCTATTAAAAATCTTCCCTTCCTCCTTCTTTACCCTTCTGGCTTCTTTTTACACTTAACTGATTCTCCTTTTAAAAAGAGCAGTGGACTACTAATTTAACTGGTAAACAAATGGATTATCGCTTTAGGTAACACGTCACAGAGAAGTCAGTAGATCCATTTCCCAGGACTCATGTCTGCTCTTCACCAGCTCTGGCCCTCAGACAAGTCACTAGGTCCTTCTCATCCTTGGGTCTCCATCACTAAGGAGACAAGTACAGCCAGTTTCAGCGCTGTCCTAAGGCTCCTGACGTGTGCTGTACAGGAATGTCTATCAGCGAAGTTATTGTATCTCTCAGAAGAGGTCTGTCTTTGGGCACAGCCGTGCTTGGCAGTGTGCAGCCACAGTTGCGTCTTCAGTCAGGAGACCCACCGGCCTGCTATGCCAGGGCAGCCGCTTTGCTCTTATGGTCCAGGCGTGATTATCAGGGATGCTCCTTTTGCTCTCAAAGGTTTTCAGGCTTGGACAGTAAGTCATGCCCTCACCCTCCTCTTTGTCTCCCGGTTTTCACTGCCTCCTGCATCTCCAAATCATCTGCAATAAACACAGCACAGTGCAGTGCAGAGGACACGCTGCCCTGCTAGCTCTGGTCTGCCATTTACAATCTCCTGGCAACCTGGACCAATGTCTCAACCTCTCTGAGCCGCGGGTTCTCCATTTATATAATGAGGCTGATGCCTTCCACGGGGTGTTTTCAGAATTAAAATTAGATACAGTATTGCCACTGATGGAGAGCAGATATATAATAATGCTCAAAAAATGCCCATGACCTTATTCTCCTTCCCTTTGCCAACTCAAAACAAAGTGACTCCTTTTTCCTTGCATGTCTTAAAAGCACTTCTGTGTCTTTCTCCTGGCATCATTGGTCAGATTTCTTCCCAAAGGGTCTCTGTTCCCAGAGTTTGTGTCCCCATCCCAGTTCACTTTATTTATTTCTTACTGGAGGATAATCACTTTACAATGTTGTGTTAATTTCTGCAGACAATGTCATGAATCGGTTATATGTACATATATACATAATCCCCTCCCTCCCATCCGACCCCGCTAGGTCATCACAGATCACTGGCTGAGCTCCCCATGCTATACAGCAGCTTAGAATCCATTGCATTTTGCCCTCTGACTTCACTCCTCTACAAGAACATTTGCCACGTTTGCATCAGATCATCAGATTTCACTTGTTTATATTAACAGTTGAACTTGACCTCCATACTGATTTTTACCCTGTCGAATCTCCTTCTTGACATTGCTCTTCCCCCAGGTTCTGTGATTTCATTCTGTTTCTCTTCCAGATTCCCCCTCACTGTCTGGAGTCTCTTTCCCTGGCTCTTTCATTTCTGCCTGTCTCCTCTGTTCTGCATCCTCGCTGGTGACATGCACTGACCCAGCATCCCCAGCGAGCGGCTCCAGGCTTGGCCATATCCTGAGACCCGAGTCTTCATTCCCTATGCCTCTGCTAATGGGGTCTGTTCATGCCCCAACCCAGATTAAATACATCTGACTTCCTATTGGCTCCCAAATAAAATCCCTGCTAAACACCCTTCTCAGCATGGCATGCATGGTTCTTCACCATCTAGCGCCAGCCTGATCTCTTGCCATCAGCTTCTGCCCCCTGAAGCCACATCAGCCCCCTCCCTGGTCTAAAATTGGCTGCCACCCCCACACCCACTTTCTCTCTGCCTGGGAAACATGCAGCATCTCAAAGGTTACTTCCTCCTGGAGGCCTCACAGGTAGCCCAGACACTTTAATCTTCCGCCACCAGAATAGTGACAGGGACACACCTGTCTCCTCCACGAGATCCTTGGGAGCAGAGGCTGTGTGTCCCTAAATGTTTAGAACAGTATGTGCCACAGCGTGGACACGTGGGAATCTTTGTTGAATGAACCAACGAACCAATGAATAGAAACAAAGGGACAGCAGTCCACAGCAAACAGCTCCTAGCTCATCGCAGTCACGTGAAATCCTAGAGGATAACCCATCAGTCCCTTACTTGAGGTTCAAGTGCTTCCGCATACCCCCCAGAGCCTGGGGGTGGCTGTGTCCTGGGTACCCCTGCAGCCACTCTCCAGATGCCTGGCCTCCCTCCTCGGGTTCTTTCTCTCACTTCTCTGCCCCCATCTCCTCAGTCGTCTTTCTTCCCTCCCGATTGCTGCTTCTCCCAGCCTCCCCCAAAGCTTCAGAGTCCTGGATCAGGACGCCTGGACCTCACGCTGTGTGGATTAACTGAGTAACACCTGGGAAGATCAACGTTCTGCCGGCGGGTTTCATCTCTTCTCAGACTGAAAGTCCCCTGTCTCTGCCTGACTTACAAAGAAAGGCCTTACAAAGGCCTCCTTGTGACTCTTGACCCCTTAGATCTCAGGCTCCAAAGAAGGAGCTCTTTGCAGCTGACTGACAGGTGTTAGGAAGGACAGCACCGTGAGTCACCCCATGTTAAGTGAGCACTGGTGTCGTGTTGGGTGCATGTCTCAGATGATCCCTAATCAGATTTCAAGAATAAGCCTGAACACTGTCCCTCTTAGTATTAAGTCTTATGTTGCCTGAATTCTGCATTAACCCATCCTAACTATTTTGAGTATGTGAGCGCTTGTATCTACCTGTTGTTTTTCAGAGCAATTCTCGAACCCCCAGAACAAAAGACACTAAGTCTATTATCAGAGAGAACTGAGATTTATCACTGTGAAGAGACTGAAATGTAATACAAGGTTAGTCCCAAGCAGACGCAAAGAGCCACAGCCGCCCCATCTAGCCACCTGCTGCCCTGTGGTCCCTGCACCCTGGTCCCAGTCATGCCATCAGCTTCCAGCAAATCTGTACAGGCTCCTTCCACCAAAACCACTCCCTGTGTCACAAGGGGTGATGGGAGCACACGGGAGGGTGTAGGGAGTGCTCGGAGCTCCTAGGGAGCGCTCGGAGCTCCTAGGGGAAAGGATGGGATAAATTCTCATCCTGACGCTGCTGCCTGAGGAGCTGCAGAGACCACCCGGAGGAAGCAGGCTCAGTGTCCCAGAGCCTGGGCCTGACTGACAGCAAGTGACCCACCGATCCCTAAAGGACTGGTAAGTTCTAATCTGAAGAGTCACCTTCGAAGGCAGAAGACGTGCATCGGGTGTAGCACACTGGGCCTGCGCTGAGTACACTGGAGAGCACTGTTCTCAGAGACGTTGGACTAGAAGAACAAGCTCCGTTTTGATGTTGTTCCCCACTCCTGTGTATATTTTATACATAAACACACCTCTTTTTTTGTTGTTTTTTTCTGTTGTCAGATGCTGAGACCAATTACTCTAAGCTCTGGCCTCCATTCCCTTCCCTGTAACACACACAGTGGGGACCTTCCTCCACATCCCCCAGATAGATTGTCCAGGGAACACACTTCTTAACCATCTCAGAGTTTGGGTTAGTAATTCCCATGCCTGTTGGTACAGAATGGGGTGCAGACTCCACCCCCCTCCCCCATCTCACCTGCCCAGATAACTGCCTGCCTTGCTCTGGGGTCGTTGTCTAATCTGATTTAGGACGTTTTCACTTCTGGCCCTGTCTTTAGCTTCTCTGCTCAGAGAGCTGTGATTGGCACCTTGGCAGTTCTCTCCTGCCCTTCTAGCAGGTTCTATCAGTGTCTGAGAAGTGGAAGGTGACATAGAGACCACATAGAAGCCACAGGAGAGCGAAAATGGCAGCGCTTCTGCAGTGACCTATCAAATAGGCTCTGTCTCCCAGTTTTGTCAAATCTTGCCCCACTTCGTTCTATCTGAGCGGCACGGAAGTGGGACCCCAGCAAACTGGAACTGGAGCCACGTGTGTTGCTGTCATCACGTGATGGGAACTAAGGGGCCGGGGGTCAATGCTATTGCTTGCTCTTTTTGTGTTTCCTTCTTGGTCTAAGTGACAATACAGTGTCTCAAAGGTATTCCACAGCTTCGACCTGATTTATCGTATTTGGCCCAGTTCCTGGAATTAGGTACACACTCTACCTGGGCAAAACAATCAACTCACCGCTAAAGCCAGCCCTCACAGCCTCCAGAAAAAAAGGAGTGCCCCCCACAGACTTGAAAGTTTGTTCTGCAAATCCAAATAGAAACTCATTCGGGGCTCTCATCACATGTAATAATTTTTCTTCGATAACTGGAATGATTCCTTTCCTGGTGTAGATTTTTTTTTTTTAATAATTTTCATTAGATTATTTCCTCGGCACGGAAATCGCAATTTTTTTTGTGTTGGATCTAAGAGTAAAGCTGTCGCTGCTATTACATTTTTATTGGACTTGTTCAATCTTCCTCAAATCTCACAACTTGCCTGTCACCAGAGAAGAAAGACTGTGAGCTTGTTGTTACAGACAGATGTTATAATTAAATTTAAGTAACAGTCGTGTTTTTCATCCTAGACACTTGGCCCTGTTCGTGCAGCGGGCAGCTGCTAATTTATACATAATCCTTTACAGATGTGGGGGTTGTGTATGTTTGGTTCTTACAGAGCACATATTTGCACAGGCCTGTTTTTAAAAAGTGAGGATAGCTGAATTACAAAGTGATCAACTTCATCCCTGGAACTGATTTTTGTCATTACTAAGTGAAATGCAGTATTTCATAGAAAGTAGAGAAAATTACTGAAGTGTAAAATGAACTAAAACTTGAAGTTTTATAGACTCATATACCTAGAGAGCAGACCTGTAGTTGCCAAGCGAAAGTGGGGTGAGGGAGGGAAGGTGTAGGATTAGTAGATGCAAACTTTTATACATAGGACAGATAAACAATAAGGCTCTGTACAGCACAGAAGTTATAGTCAATATCTTGGGATAAACCATAATGGAAAAGAATATAAAAAAAGAATGTCTATATGTATATAACTGAGTTATTTTGCCATATAGCAGAGATTGGCACAACATTGTAAAATCAGCTATACTGCAGTTTAAAAAATTAATTTAAAAAACCTGAAGTTTTAAAAATGTAGCTTATAGTGATGCATGTTATATATATTTGGACTATTAATAGCAAAGAGATTAAGTCAAGGCATTACCTGAGTCAAGTCCTTGGCAGAGTCACTAGCTGTTTTATTACCTTAGGTAAATTTCTTACTATCTGAATCCATTGCCTCATTTGTTAAAATGGGCATGAGTTAGACCTACCCTGTAGGGGTTGCTAAGGATTAGATGATAGGTGCATATAGTAAGTGCTCAGTAGGTGGTAAGCGTTTAGTAAATGGTGATGCCTATCAGAGCTATTATTATTACTGAAGAAAACTTTAAATCCCAGACAATGAAAGATCATCTTCCTATTCAAGTTCACTGAAACCAATCAGAAGAGAATAATGTCAGGACGCCCCTAGTGGTCCGGTGGCTAAGACTCCAAACTCCCAATACAAGGGGCCTGAGTTCAATCCCTGGTGAGGGGACTAGATCCCACATGCTGAAACTAAGACCCAGCACAGCCAAATAAATAAATAAATAATTTTTAAGAGAATAATGTCTTCTAAATATGAAAATAACATGCTTGTTATTTTTTAAGTATGAAATAAAATTTTAAAATTTGTTAAACTTGAACAAAATTTTAAATAGCCATAAACTTTTCATGCAGAGAGAAACATTTTAGTGTCAGCTGTATTTTGCCCATAAATCTACTGACAGAATTCTAATCTTACCATTTGTCCCATCTGGATATGTTTTTCATTATTAAGCATTCACCGACATCATCATCTTCTCCAATCAAAACTGGTCTTGATTACTCTGTCTCGGTGTTTTCTCTTTGTGGTGGGTTTAGCACACCACAGGGGCGATGGGTTTTTCACTGGCCAGCGTGTGGCAATCTGCAGACAGGATGGTAGAGAGGTAAACGAGGGGAAATCTCTGAATGTCTCCATCCATCTCTGAACCCTGATTGTGTCTAAAATCACAATGATTGGGAACTTCCCTGGCAGTCAGTGGTTAAGACTCTGCACTTCCTCTGCAGAGGGCATGGGTTCCATCCCTGGTGGGGGAATTAAGATGTCAAGCAGCCAAAAAAGCAAAACCACAACAAGCAGAACAAGAACAAAGCACTAGTCTGTGTACCACCAACTCAGCATTACGATGTGTTGCACACAGCAGCCCTCACCCAACTGCCCTCTTGGGCACACGTGCAGGAAATTCCAACAGGGCCACAGCCTTCAGACAGAGGGAGCAGGCCAGAGTGATCCCAGTAGCCGTGGAATGTTCTGGCCCGTCCACGGCACGTCCGGGAAACTGACAAGCTCATCACTTACCAGGAAACAAATAGGCACCTTCTTTTTTTTGTACTGGGTGGAAGGTTCTCTGTGACAAAAGGATGTACCTTTGGAAAACTCTTAAGGGCTATTGAAATAGATGAGCAGCATTTTGCATTTTAAAGCATAGAAGTGACAAATCTTTTGAAGAAATGCTTATTATTCTTTCTGATTTTATCCATGACTTTATGTCAATTTTAGATTGAGTTTCCAGCCATCAAAAAAGGTTTCATTCCCAAGCTGTCATAAGCCTGCCCCACTGGAATGTTTCTGGGGATGACCAGTAAAATTCTGCCATAGGAATTCACTGACCTCCATGCCTTCAACAATCATGTTTAAACAATTCACCCCAGATTCTGGGTAGATACTGAAGCCTATGTAAATAAGTGAAAATGAACTGCAATCATCAATGAGTGATAGAATAAGGATCATAAGATATAAAAAAAATGTAATACACAAAAATAGATTTTATATCATTAAAATTTTTTTTCATTTAAATAATGCTCCTAAAATCTCTAATGTGATCCAGCCTAAACTGAGAAGGGAAAAGAAAGGTGAAAACTATTATGTATGCTGGAGTTTTTAAATTGTATTACCGTATTAGGCAGAATGAATGAATGCCTTGAAACTAATGAGATTTGTGTTTTGCGTTTGTAACCAGCAGAGGCAGTTGACGGTGATGAACGGCTGGACAGTGTTTCTCTAACCCCAACAGGTAAAACACATTTCCATTTTCATCACCTGCTGGAAAATATGGCATATGAAAATATTTGCGTTGAAAATGTTTTTAACATCAGAGATGCCGATGCTTGAGCAAACTACTTCCATTAAGAGACCCAGCCCTTAGTCCTCAGAGGAGCTCAGTGCCCTGCATTCAGGGAGATTTTGAAAATTGAATATGAAAAGCTACCGTTTTCTCACATTCTGTTTCATCTTCTTGTAAACCTCAGAACAGCAAGTCCTAAAAATTTAGTGTCACATTTTGCCTCCCCAAACCTTGGGACATTAAAAAGATATCTATTTTAACATAAAATGATATTTCTGTTTAGATTAGGGATCATCTGTTTTATGATGGGACTCCTGTCTGTTCTGGCTTCTCCCTCCTTCCCCCAAAAGGCTTTGAGGGGCAGTATCACCACTCTCCCTATAATGGGCACCCTTTGAATACTGTGCTTTGAGTGAATGAATAAGCTGATCCATCTAGCCGGGTGGCTAACACTGTAACCGGATCAGCTGAATATAGCATCTCACTGTTGCATCTGCAGCAGGGATAAGCTGCAGACTTCCTTCAAACTTCATTATTTAACTCTCCAGTAATCCTTCCAACCTTGGACTCTGCCTGTGCCTCAGTTCTCACCTGAGAGCCCGAGGGACAGGTGTCCAGTGAGTCACGTGACAGAGTTTATCCCTCAGTTGGTCTCAAGATTGTTTTGACTGCTCTCGAAATACCTGAAGAGCCTCTAACAACCAAACCCAGACACCCCCTACCCTGCACCTCCCCCGACAAAAACCCTGTCAGTGAACAAGCTTAGCTCAATGTTCTCTCTCCCTTTGACATGGTAAAGCCAGCGACTATGAAAGGCATGTGTAGGAACTCTGCGAGGCCACGTGTACACAGGCAGCACTCACCCTGACTTCAAGGTGCACAGACACACATTAGTGAACTCAGAGTAGGCACAGCCACACAAGTGAGAAGGTGCTTTCTCTATCACCGAGTAACTAAGCAACAGACAGATGGATAGATAAATGAAATAAACTGCGGAGGCCAACAGCAACCTCCTTCTATCAAGGTCTCACTGGATAGAGTCATTACAGAAATGCCAGAAAAGTGGTTTCTCTTCTAGTTTGGCTATGTGTCCATATTTATGAAGGAAGAGAACTGAAATGCATGATCTCTATTGTTCCTGTCCTTCTCTGAGTATCAGGACAATTCCCATTATCCTTGTTCTGACCTCCCCCTCCCAGTAGAGGCATGAAGTGCTGCTACTAATGATGAAATTGTCCCCTTTCAGGAGGCCCTCTGGAGGAACCCTTGGCTGTTCTACTTGTATCTGTTGGCCAAAAAGTTCATTGGAAACTTTTGTTTCTGATGTCTTACGGAAAACCCCCAATGAACTCTTTGGCTAACCCAATACTTTGCAGGGTTCCTCCCCAACCAGCCCCATTGTTCCCAGGGCATTTGCACTGCCCACCTGGCTGCCTTCTGCCACAGTGGGCTTTTAAGAAGTATATTATTTGAAAACCACTCCCCTTGAAATAATACCTTTGCATTTTCCCATCTGAAGATGGAGGCAGAGAGATGTTTTAGATGAAAAAATTGAACCCGGGATGGTAGAACTGCCTCATGGAACTGAAAACACTTTCAAGGACTCTGAGAAAAAAGGAACGTTAGAGATCATCTAGTCCTGTTCCTCGTTTTTATCCAGTCCTTTTATTTTACAGGTAAAAAAGCCTGAGGCCCAGAAACACTAAATGACTTTCTCAAGGTCTCACAGCTGGTTGGTGGCCTGGCCGGAGCCCAGGCCTCTCAACTCCCAGCCGGTCCACTGCGTAGCTTTCTTAAACTTTCTCTGCATGTTTCCTAGAGATCCTAAGAATTGATGGATGTACTAATCCCTGTAGGATTCCATTTCAGTGTCGCCCCGTCGTAAGCCGGCCTGAAGTCTGCTACAGTTCAGCTCTCAGGTTTGTCCTCAGATTCCGAGGCTGTGAGGTCCCAGTGAGGGCAGTTGTAGGACACCCCCGGCAGGTCTTTTCACTAGACGCCTGCTAGAGATTTGATACAAATCACTAGACAGCATGAGAAATAATACCGCTTAATCACCTCGAAAAAGGGAAAAGAAGTCACGGATTGGTGCCCGAATCTTGCAGTTGTGGAATTAAATGATCTTGATTAGACTAGCATGTCTCCCCAGAGCCTCTAACCTAAACTCATATCCTGGGGCTTCTCTGAACACAGCGCCACCACCGCATGCTCTCTTCTTACGAGTCTCCTAATGAGACCGCCTGAGACCGTCCCATACGTGCAGCTTCCTTCCTAGATCTGAGACTCACTGGCCAGATCGTCCTCATCTGGTCATCTGGTCTATCTGAGCCAGCCACAGTTGGTCTTTTTTTAAAGATTTAACAATGCCTTTATTATCCAGTTAAGGTCTTTTTGCTCCTTCCAAATTCATGTGTGTTGAGGAGGGCTGGGGCAGGGGTATAACTCCCCAAGTGTTTCTGTGAACCAGAACCGACCAGGCCAAGTTTACAGTCAAGCGTCAGATGACATTGATCTCAATCCATCACACTTAAGCAACCTTCTGTTTGTCTAGTTTTAACAAAATGGATACAGATTTTATAGTGGAAAAACATTTTCTTAATTTCTCTTCCCTCAACCCTTACAGTAAGCATTTTTGAGCAAGGCCAGGAATCAGCACTGAGTTGGGAGACTTCTGAATTTGAAATAGGTTAGTGCAGAGTGCACCTAGGCTTAGATTTGGGGGTCATCATTTGGCATCCATTTACATACTTTTAGAAATTAATACAGAAAAGTGTAACGAAGAAAATGTTAATTACTTTTGCCACCCAGACATAGTCATTATTATTGGGTGTTTTTTCCCCAGCCTTTTCTCTGTATTTTTTTAAAATTTATATGCTGGAGGTCAGATCCATCCAGTTGGTTCCCTAAGGTTTTATTCTGTTTTGGTTGACCACCTAACAAGAATTTTCCATTTTATTACAAATCTCCATACACATTCTTTTAATAGCTGCACAATATTCTGTTTTACAGGTAAATCATATTTTATTTAGCCATTTTCTATTGCTGGATAATAGACGCGAACATCCTCTAGAAGTAACACACATTCATGGATTTTCCTGTAAAAAATCATTATTGCAGATTTTTAATGGCCTAAAATTGCTCATCTGGCACACCTAAAGCCTTGGTTAAGAAATAGTGATTTAGAGATAAGACACAGATGCCTCCCCAAGAGGTCCTACATCTGGCTGTGTCATGGAAGAGCATACAAGCCCTCCCTAGAGAAGGGACCCCCTTCACGCTCTTGTCTCTGTTGTAGGTCATATACTTGACACCAGGAGAGAAAAACCGGAAGACACAGGGACAGCTTTCACTGCCTAGACTTTCCTTTAGTGACCCTGCTCCTTAGTACACACAGCTCTTCCACTTGAATCTCCTCAAAGATCTACTAGCATTTCAGGTCATTGCAGGGCGTGGGCATTCCGTGGAGCTGACCCGTCATGTTTGAAGAGTTTTCATATTCTTTCTTTGTCATATGCAATAATCAAGCCTCCAGTTTGGTCTAAGATTTTTAAAAAATCATCTTTAGAGTTGAACTGTCAGCATTTTGATGTCTAACATATCATTCCGTTGGTTCGTGGTCCATCAAAAAGGAGCAGTTTTCTTTTTTTTTTTTTCAATGTGAATATGGTAGAGAGTTTGGAAGCACACATTTTAACATAAATTGCTTCAATGCATTTTATAAAGGAGAGTGGCCCTTTCAGGACTGAAGGAGCATTGGTGAAAGCCAAGATTAATTAAAACTGTCATCAGCCTTGAAGATGGAAAACTTGTTTGGGGAGACAGGGTGACTCTAACATATTAGATGAAATCATTTGTGACATCATTTCCCCCCAAAATATCATGTCCCTGATAAGTGCAAATGATACATGAATTGTCAGGAAAGAAAAACCTTTCACGTAGGTTGTGTCAACACAGTGACAAAATACCTAATTGAAAGGTGAGAAACTCAGAGTAAGCAGCCTTCCACATGATACCCAACAACTGTTTTAACAGATGGCTCTAACTGAGTGGTCCAGGGTTGTGGCATCATGTGGCAACTGGCCACAAATGTACTTACCCTTCACACCTCATTCGGTTCTAGTACACGTGCTCTCCACTTGACATAAAACCAACAAATGAAAATGTGGGTTCATTTCCAAGAAGTATTTTGGCATGTGGGTATTTGTTTTACAGAGATATTTATCTCCAGATTCCTTTCTCTAGTTGAGATGGTGAATTTAAAATAACCTGTTTGTTTAGAAGCATTACTTTTACACCTCATTTACTGTAGAAAGCAAATTACCGTGAACCTTTGACACTTGACCCAAAGGCCAAAAGTTGGCTTCAAAGGAACTTGGACAGTAGAAATACCAAACCTTGGGGAGGGGGTATGCTACACTGTCATTTAACACATGTCCCGAACACTTATTCGATCAAAGCAGAGAGTGTTAGGGCTCAGAGTTATAGCTCAGGCCCTCAGTCCCACCCCCTCGTTTTGCGGTAAGGCAGCTGAGGAGTGAGGGCTAGGGCCATCCTGGGCTGGGCAACAACACGTCAACGGGCTAGCGAAACCAGGAGCCTCAATTCCTTCCTACCCCATCCAAGGTACTTGTGCCATATGTGTGACACAGGGCAGTTGACCTTGAGCCAGGAGGAGAGCTCCAGGAGGATTCTGGAATCCACTGAAGACCAGCTAGTTAACCCAAGGCTATGGGAGGCGTCCCTGTGAAGTGACAAAGCTGGTCTAGGTGTCCTGCATCTCATACGTGTGTGTCTTTTGTCTTCTTTTTGGAGCCTCCAGGACGGTTCAGAGACATGGTTTCCATCACGTTTAGTCAGCCTTTTCGATTTCAGGCCAGTTAGTAACCCCTTCCCCTAAAACCCACCCTTCTGTTCTTCACAGAGTCTAATGAAGTACTGTGAACCCAAGCTTTTGTTTTTCTGCAAAGCGTGTTTTAAAATTTGTCTTCTGCCTCTCAGAAGGAAGTCTTAAGGGAATTGAAAAGATTAATTAGTGACCTTTCACCTCTGTTACAATACTATGAATACGATGAATAGGTTGGGAATAAAGGTAGAAACATTTACCTTACGGCTGTGGAATCTATTAAATATACACCATGAAACTTCAAAGCACTTCCTGCCAAGACTGGGCGAGAGCTTGAATTTTTCACTACTTGAGAGGGGGGTGGGGATTGTTCAGCTCACAGATATGTGCAATGGATTCACAAATTGGAAATATGTGTTGTAAAACTGCAACAGCAAATCATTTTTGTAAATTAAAACTGTATTTGTGTTTACTTAACTGTGACTACTGTTCAGACTCTACTCAGAAATCCTTTTTATAGGCTTTCTTAGCAAAAAAAAAAATTATTATTCCATACCTATGGATCATGTCTCAATCTTCTGTATATATGTTTTATTAATATGTAAATATTTAGATTTTTTTAAGATTACTATGTTCTTTTAAAAAAAAATTCCACGCAAGGCTAGTTGTGAAAATGGTGTATAACATGTGTTGTGATATCAAGTCCCAAGACGCCCTTTATGTCTGTTCTGGAAGAAAACAATAAATTACTTTAATTGAACTCGCCTGTCTCGTGCCTGTGCGCCAGCCCTCCCGCATTTATGAAGAGGAGCCAATGCAAGCCATTAATTAAAAGGTATTTATTAATACTCTGGTGATCTTATGTGAAAGTTTTATCGTCTCTTTACTAAGTTAATTTTTAAAAATAAACGCACGGACCAGATTGCCACCAGAAAGAGCGTCTTGGAGCATCTCAAGTCACAGGCTCTGCCTGGCAATCAGATCAATGGCAAGGCCTACAGTAACACTTGAGCAGTAAGTACTGATATGCTTGAAGCCTAATTTTAAATGAATTAGGTGCCTTCATAATCTTCACTTAAAAGGTTAAGCCCCGCTTCTATGGAAACAACACATCAGAAGGACAAGTCAATCTCCTCTAATGCAAAGTGGCTGTTCAAACCTAATTGCTTTTATTCTCCTCTCTGAACACAGAAGGGCGCTACTCTTCACAGGCACTTGCCCCCTCCTGCCTCCAAAGGCCCCCCCGGGAGGGTCTGTCAGCTCTGTCCAGGCTTTGGTTCAGGATCCAGTTCTTGGGCCCTCGTTTGAGGGGATGGGGGTGGTGGGCTAGTCTACAGCTGGGAGGAGGGTAAGAAAGCCGTTGGATTGCAGGAATGAAGGTGACGAGGGTGAACTGCTTGGAAAGAAAGGAAATCGAAACTCCTGCCAACCGATTCTTCATGAACCCTCCATGTACCCTTGGAAGCTGAGGGTGTGGCCCCTACCTGCCCCTCATGCTGTAACCGCTCCCCTGCCCCCCACACACGTGGCCCTTTTGCCAGGGAATTACTTGTATTTTTTTTTTTTAATTATTGCTATGTCATGTGATTTGGCCCCGGGACACCTTTGTTCCCACCTCCTGGTGAAGATCTGTGCTCTCTAGTTCTCCTGGTTGACACCCTGAAGAGCTTTCTCATCCAGTGAGGGAAGGGGGTCGAGTGTCACCACCAGAAGGGACACCGCTTGCATTTCTGTAGAATAAGAGCTCACACACCTGCCTCAGTTGTCTCCCTCCTACAGGCCCACCCTTAAAACTAAGTATAGGTGGATGGCGGCTGACTCACTTCCCAGTCCTGTCCTCCAAGTCCTACCCAAGCACTTACTGAACACTTGTTGTCGGTAGGTGCTGTGTTGATTTAGCACAGCCAGGGTTGGGAAGCAAGGGGTGAGGGCTGGAGCTGGGGCAGCCTGTCAGCCTGGGACCATCCCACAAAATGGGGCGGCTGTGGGGGGCCACTGAAGGATTCTGAATAAGAGGTCTGATCAGAGTTACAGGCACCCTTGATGGGTCTGGCTAAAGTCTGGAATGTTGAGGGGAGGGGAGGGGCACGTCAGGAGCAGGGAGTCCCATTAAGAAACAGTGGGAACAACCAAGGATGGATAGAGGACCCCAGAGGACCAAGCCCCACATGCTAAAGCACAGGAGGACCAAGAGGACTCAGTGATGCACTAGCTCAGCTGGAGGAGGGAGTGCAGCCTTGGGGAGGAGGGAGGAGGTGTGGAAGACAACACCCAAGTCTCCCGCTCGGAACCGTGAGATTGGAAACGTGGGGGGAGGGGCAGTTTGGGAAAAGATGACAGACAAGTTCAGGTGCGCATGGTACCCCGTTTCTTCTTTCAGTGAGTGGTCGCTGAACACTTAGGGTCTGCCTGGTACAGTGCTGGGGGCTGGGAGCACAGCCGTGAGCCCCAAGGAACACCAGAGCATAAACTCTGTTGAGCTCCCGAGTTCCAGAACAAGAAGAGGGAACTTAAACTGAGCAGCTTTCTCCCAAGCTAGAGTTGATCAAGATTTGAAGCCCCATTCATTCCACATAACTCAAGTCTGAACTAAACTCCATCATAACAGAGGGGTCTGTCAGCTCACGAGAAGTCCCCAGTCCCCATCAAGTCACAGTCTTTCAGTCCCTTTGGGTAACTTACCATGCTCTGAGATTGTCTTGTTTACTTATGTTTATTATCTGTTTTCCCTCTGGAATCTAAGCATCATGATGTCACAGGGATCTTTAAGGCCACGTAGATTTCAGTCCTTGGGGAAAACATGTTTTCAGGACCCCCACTTCTCATCCTCTCCAGCAGAGGTGGACTAGGACACACACTTCCCTCTCCCTCTTCTGTGTCCCATAGCCTTCAGTCATGTGGACTTTCTGTCCCTATGTTGACACTTCATAAGTGTCCATAACTCTGCTGGAGTTGTGGGTGCTGCCCAGGAGAATCCGGTAACTAATGATTCGGAACAAAGCTTTGAATTTTCACAAACCAACTCCATTTGCGTTTTTGTAACCTCTGAACGTATGATATTGGTCATCCCTCCCAAAATACATATTATATGCATGCATGTATTATTTCTATTTTGTTACCGGTGAAATTAAAAGAATGTAAAATGAGTCATAATGGGAAAGCTGAAGAACAATAAAGAAATGGAGCCCTTGTGGGATAATCCACAGCATTCTGTGCTTTCATACTGATGTTCCAAATAGACTCAATACTTATGTGCCTTTTAATTGTTTTACTTTTTTTTTTTTTTTTTGCCATTTTTACCTGTTAATGCTGAGAAACTGAAGGACATTTTAAACTTAAACTTTGAAACTAAGCTACTTCAGCCAATTCCTTTAAAACACATTTCAAAAATGAAGCTGAGCAGTTGAAACTGCTGCTGGCCTGGGTCCTTTCACCATGGATAACCCGGAAAATGTTTTTCAAATGTTTGAAGCCCATATGCAGAGCTACAAGGGCGATGACCCACTTGGTTAATGGGAAAGTTACATGCGATGAGTAGAAGAGAATTTTCCTGAGAATAAAGAATACTTCAGTTCAGTTGCTCAGTCATGTCTGACTCTTTCAGACCCCATGGACTGCAGCATGCCAAGCCTCCCAGTCCATCACCAATTCCTGAAGTTTACTCAAACTCATGTCCACTGAGTCAGTGATGCCGTCCAACCATCTTATCCAACCATTCTCCTCCCACCTTCAATCTTTCCCAGCATCAGGGTCTTTTCAAATGAGTCAATTCTTTGCATCAGGGTCTTTTCAAATGAGTCAATTCTTTGCATCAGGTGGCCAAAGTATTGGAGCTTCAGCTTCAGTCCTTCCGATGAGTACTCAGGACCAATTTCCTTTAGGATTGACTGGTTGGATCTCCTTGCAGTCCAAGGGACTCTCAAGAGTCTTCTCCAACACCAGAGTTCGAAAGCATCAATTCTTCAGTGCTCAGCTTTCTTTATAGTCCAACTCTTGCATCCACATGACTACTGGAAAAACCATAACCTTGACTAGACAGACCTTTGTTAGCAAAGTAATGTCTCTGCTTTTTAATATGCTGTCAGTTCAGTTCAGTTGCTCAGTCATGTCTGACTCTTTGCAACCCCATGAACTGCAGCACGCCAGTTCTCCCTGTCCATCACCAACTCCCGGAGTTCACCCAAACCCATGTCCATTGTGTTGGTGATGCCATCCAACCATCTAATCCTCTGTCATCTCCTTCTCCTCCTGCCCTCAATCTTTTCCCAGCATCAGGGTTTTTTCCAATGAGTCAGCTCTTTGCATGAGGTAGCCAAAGTATTGGAGTTTCAGCTTCAACATCAGTCCTTCCAATGAACACCCAGGACTGATCTCCTTTAGGATGAACTGGTTGGATCTCCTTGCAGTCCAAGGGACTCTCAAGAGTCTTCTCCAACATCACAGTTCAAAAGCATCAATTCTTCGGCACTCAGCTTTCTTTACAGTCCAACTCTGACATCCATACAAGACTACTGGAAAAACCATAGCCTTGACTAGATGGACCTTTGTTGGCAAAGTAATGTCTCTGCTTTTTAATATGCTGTCTAGGTTGGTCATAACTTTCCTTCCAAGGAGTAAGTGTCTTTTAATTTCATGGCTGCAATCACCAACTGCAGTGATTTTGGAACCCCAAAATAATAAAGTCTGTCACTGTTTCCATTGTTTCCCCATCTATTTGCTATGAAATGATGGGACCAGATGCCATGGTCTTAGTTTTCCTAATGTTGAGTTTTAAGCCAACTTTTTCACTCTCCTCTTTCACCTTCATCAAGAGGCTCTTTAGTTCTCCTTCACTTTCTGCCATAAGTATGGTGTTATCTGTATACCTGAGGTACTGATATTTTTCCCAGCAATCTTGATTCCAGCTTGTGCTTCATCCAGTCCAGCATTTCTCATGATGTACTTTGCATATAAGTTAAAATAAGCAGGGTGACAATATACAGCCTGACATACTCCTTTCCTGATTTGGAACCCATCTGTTGTTCCATGTCCAGTTCTAACTGTTGCTTCTTGACCTGCGTACAGATTTCTCAGGAGGCAGGTCAGGTGCTCTGGTATTCCCATCTCTTGAAGAATTTTCCACAGTTTGTTGTGAACAAATTCATCAGAGCATCTAATGAAGGAATTTTTAGATAAGAAGTGATATCACAATGACCCAAGGTTCATCAATTATTGTTTAAAATTTGCCGAGTGCAATAGTGACCATCACCAGTTTTTGAGTTTCTGTACAACCAGGGGAGCAGAACCTGGTCAGCTCCTCTGTCAAACCTAGGGAGCTACTGCAACAACAGTACAGGATGTTTCAGACACACCTCACTGAAACCATTTGCCAACTCCAGCAAGAACCTCAGAACCTCTGCTTGATGCTCAGATTTTAAATCAAAGGTAACTCAAAATCAAATCCAGGAAATAGCCTGCATTTCTAAGAATCAGAGTCCACAACTTTCTGGAGAAACACCTGCAGCTGGTGATAAAGGGTCGAACATGGAACAAAGGGTGATCATGATTTCTAAATCAGGATATTCTGCACACCCATCTAAGCTTATGACAAAGCTTATGTTCAGCAGTTTGTCATGTTTTGCAAGGAGAAGCTTATTCGCCGAGAATTGGAGTTTTCTTTCAAAGAGCTGAGAGCCCAGAAATACAATCTATGGAGAAAGCATGAACAATGGGTAAATGAAGAGAGACATTATATGAAAAGGAAAGAAGCAAATGCTTTTGATGAACAACTATTAAAACAGAAAATGGATGAGCTTCATAAGAAGTTACACCAAGTAGCAGAGATGTCTCATGAGAACCTTCCCTCTTCCCAGGGGATGTCTGAAGTCAGTCCAGCATGTCTGGGGCCACACACAGACTCCCAGCAGGAACTAAGAGCTCTGAGTCTTCCAGCCATCCCTCAGCAGACCTCGAAGAATGTGGACAAGAAACCCAGAGAGGCAACTTCTATTCCTCTCATGGCAAGTGCTGTCACCACTGCTCTGTTGTTCCCAGCCATCAACCAGAGTGTAGCTTGCCTGGCTCCTTTGGCAGGCCAGCCAGTGATGGACGCCATGTTTTCAGGGGTCAGCAAAGATGCCAGGTGTGTGAACAAAAGTACTCATGAATTCAGGCTACACAGTGGAGCAGAGGTCAAAGGAGGGTGTGAAACACAGAAGTTATTAACACAAGTTCCTTTCACACAACTCCAAACATATCACTGGCACTCATTCAGGCAACACCATCCAAAGTGTAGCCATCACCCACCGTGCACACAAAGTAAGCTCTTGGTTTCATCGTGAATATGTTTCAGGCTCCTACAGTTCCTGATATTTCTGATGACAAAGAGGAATGGCCATCTCTAGGTCAAAATGAAGATGCGTTTGAAACCAAGTTTCAAAAAAATGTAACATCTTCTGGGGCTTGGGGAGTCAGTAAGATCATCTCTTCTTTGTCATCTGCTTTTCCTGTATTTGAAGATGAAACAAAGAAAAGTATGGATTACCACAGCCAAAAAATAAACTTGCAGGAGCCAGGACCTTTGGAGAACATTCCATGAGCTGGTTTCCTACAAAACCAAATGAAGTGCCTCACACTGATGAGTTTCTGGATGATTCAGCTGTGGGGGGTGTCCACTGCAACAAAAGCCTGGCACCCAGCCCCAAGAGCCCAGGAGACTTTAGGTTCGCCATGCAGCTCGCATCTATGCCCTTCCACAGGCTTCCCGTGGACTCCATGCACCCACTGGAAGATAAAGAAAATATGGTAGCACACCAGCACACCCATGTGGCTTTGGATTCTTTCAAAAGAAACAAGGTGGAACCCTTGAAAGAGAAAGTTCAGTCCAATTGAAGAGATAAGTCGAGACTTAGTGTGCCCCACAGATGTCCCTTCTGCGTCCTTGCTCCGTCTGGGCCAGCTTGCTGCAGCCATGCTGACCAGCAAGGCAGAGTGGCAACCCCTGACTTTGCCATTGCAGAGGATCCGTCAGAAGCCAGCGCTGGGCTCCAGGCTGAATCGATGCAGGCTGGCTTGCTTGGGAATGTAGACGCTCCAAACTTCACTGTTGAGAGAATTCCTGAGATGAGGAGTTGATTCTCAAACTTTAGCTGGGCTTTCTAAACCAGTGAGTTCCTATCCAAATACTTATGAATGGACATGTAAGCTTCCAGCCATCAAGCCCAAGACTGAATTCCAATTAGGCTCATTGCTGGTCTACGCTGATCACCTTCTTGGAGAAGGGGCTTTTGCCCAAGTCTATGAAGTTACCCATGGAGATGTGAACAATAGCAAAAATAAGGAGAAATTTGTTCTATATCTGTACAATATAGAAGTGAACTTTAGAAAAAAAGTTAAGCTGATGCAAGTATGTTAAATGGAGAACACTCCTGAACTCCAGGTGTGCACACTCTCCAAAACAATGCCATCCAGATTCCAAATGTCGAGGGCCCTCAATGTGAACAGGGAGCCAAAAAAAAAAAATCCATCTTACAAAGGAAATTGAGCATCCTACATTGGTTCAATGAAGTGGTGGACCAACTGCACATTCCAGAAGGAGAATTGCTTTCTGCTGTCTTCGAGCAGTGGAGGAAGAATACATTACAATAGATGGCACTTACTCTGTATATGACTGAATTAAGAATTCTGTACATTGATATATTACTAACCACTGAATAGGGGGAAATCAGACTCAGTTAACAGTCCCCTTCCTCTCTTGAAATCAACACTGCAGCACCGCCCTGTCTTTAGGAGAAAGTATCTCACTGGTGTGAAGCAATGCCACCTTCCTCCACTGCGACCTCACAGACACTCCCTGTAACACAGACCCAGAGCTGTGGGCATCTTGGACTCAGTAAGATTTTGCTTGTTTCTGTGGTTTGTGTCATGGACTGTTCAAGTGTGTGTGTCCTCCCTGCCTCTCTGGAAGCCATGACCACAGCTGGTCTTTCCCTCTCTCTGGGTGGATGGGCTCAACGGTCATGGAGGACTGGGTATATTTTAAACGTCCAGCTGACTCCTGGATGTTGGCTGGTGGACCCCAAATACACCTTGAAAATGCCGAGGCTAGCATTCTGACATACAGCTTTAGAAAATGAGCAAACTCTCAGAGACCAAAAAATGACTTTTGATTGGAAAGTACCCAATGACTTTGGAGGTGGAAAATAGGAGGTGGTGGAAGCTGACAAAATGAGTCTGAATTCATTTGAAAGATTGAATGCCAGAGAGAAGTCAAGAAATGCTCTAGAAATTGAGAGAGAGACATAGGCCCCTCCCATCCTTCTCCCATTTAAACATAAAATTATTGAAATTGAAGCTGTGATTTTGGTACAAGAATAGACAGATCCATGAAACAGAGTGGAGATTTAAGTAAAAATTTGTCTCTATACAGCATATATTAAAAGTATTGTTATAATCAGCATAACATATGTTCAGCTGCTATAACAAAGAGCCCCCCGTCCCCGCAGTAAGGCACTCAAATGCAAAACAGATTTTTTTCCCTCCAACTGATAATAGCCTAGAAGTGGGTGTAGGGGTCCAGGGTGGTCATAGGCAGCTCTGCTTCATGTGGTCATCCAGAAACCCAGTTATATCCATCTTATTGTGCTATCACCCCTGGGAAACATCCTCACCCAAGTGGTCAAAGCTGACTCACCAGCACAAGTCTATATTTAAGACTCTGGGAAGGGGGAGTAAGAGTGGAGGGGAAATGGGGCTTCCCTGGTGGCTCAGTGGTAAAAATAAATCCACCTGCCAATGTGGGAGACAGATTCAATCCATGATCCAAGAAGATCCCACAAAACAATTTAAAAGAAAAGAGTGGAGGGGAAGGTCAAAGAATTGAAAAACTTCTGAGCACACAGAGATTTGTACACAAATGTTCAGAGCAGCATTATTCATAGTAGCCAAAAATCAGAAACTTGAATTTTCAGACTCAAGTTTTTGGACATCAGTCCATCAACTGATGAATGGATAAAGTGTGGTATACCCATACAATGAAATATTATTCAGCAATTAAAGAAAATAAAATACTGATACATGCTGATATGGATGAATCTTGAAAACATTATGCTAAGTGAAGGAAACTAGACACAAAGGTCAGATATACTATGATTCCATTTATATGAAATGTCCACATTAGGCAAATCTGAAGAGACTGGGAGTATTGTAATTAGCAGTTGTTTAGGGCCAGGATGGGGAGCAGTAATAGGAAGTCACTGCTAAGGGATGCAGAGTTTCCCTTTGGAATTATGAATATGTTCTAAAATTAGATAGTGGTGATGGTTCACAACCCTGAATACATTAAAAACCACTGACTTGTATACTTAACTTTTTCTAAACTTTTATTTTTTGGCAGCATGTGGCATCTTAGCTCCCCAGCCAGGGATCAAACCTGTGGTCCTGCCATGGGAGCACAGAGTCTTAACCACTGGACACCAGGAAAATTGCCTATACACTTTAAAAGGGCAAGTTTTATAGTATGTGAATTATACCTCAAATCAAGCTGTTAAAAACTTACAGTACAGTTGGACCCTCTTATCCTACTCTATGTGTGACAATTCCAGTATTTCAAGGATTTAAACAAAAAACTAGAAAATTTGAAATTAATATTTATACAAGCTTGAGGAGAGAAAGGATTTCTTAAATATGATGCCATAGGAAGAAATAATCAACTAAGAATTATTTATTACAAATTTTTAAGTGTACTTCAAAAAGTTTACAAAGAAAAAGAGCAAGTGAGAAGATGAGAAATATATATGCAGAATAAATGATTTTGAAGAAAGAATATACTTATACATATCCAACTGTCATAAATCAAATGGCCAATAAACATTAAAATGCTAAAAATTAAACCAAGAAATGCAAATTAAATAGTGGAAAGAAAATTATGGTTATTCATTGGCAAATATTGAAAGATAGCACCAGTATTTCTCTCTGTGCTGAAGGGCACTCTTAGCCATTATGAATAGACATGTTCATTGCTACAATATTTCTGATGGCAGTTTGGAAATAAATATCAAATTTGTTTAAAACTTTTGACCCAGCAATTTTACCTGAAGGAATTCATCTGTAAGAAAGAAAGATTTGCCCCAAAATCAAGGTACAGGGTATTAACCACAATATTGTTTAAATATTTTTAAAAATTAAAATAATTTTCATGTTAATAATGTAAATTTACATTTAAATTATAATACATCCTTAAATTAAAATACTATACAGGCATTTTGTGTCTTAAAGACTTAAATATTTAAGACATAACACCATAAGACTCCTAGAAAAGAACATAGATAGGCAAAACATTCTTCGAGACATAAATTGTACCAGTGTTTTCTTAGGTCAATCTGCCAAAGCAATAGAAATAAAAACAAATATAAACAGATGGGACCTAATCAAACTTATAAGCTTTTGTACAGCAAAGGAAACCATAAACAAAACAAAAAGGCATCCTATGGACCAGGAGAAAATATTTGCAAATAATGTGACCAACAAGGGCTTAATTTCCAAAATATATGAACAGTTCATACAACTCAACAACAACAATAAAAACAATCCAAATGAAATTGTGCCATTTGCAGCAACATGGATGGACCTAGAGATGATCATACTAAGTGAAGTAAATCAGAAAGAGAAAGACAAGTGTCACATGATAACATTTATATGTGGCATTTAAAGGACAAAGGCATATATCTATGAAGCAAACAGACTCTCAGAGAACAGACTTGTGGTTGTCAAGCCGGGGAGGTAGGAGAGGGGTGGATTGGGAGTTTGCAATTAGCAGATGCGAACTATTATTTGTAGAATGAATGGACAACAAAGTCCTATTATAGTGCAGGGAACTATATCCAATATCATGTGATAAACTATAATGGAAAAGAATATGCAAAAGAATGCATATATGTATGTATAACTGAGTCCCTTTGCTCTACAGCAGAAATTAACACAACACTAAATCAACTAAACTTCAATAAGTTTTTAGAAAAGAATACTATACATCCATTTTCAGTGGTTTACACAGATCAACAGTCGAGACACAAAGAAAAGCAGATGAACAAAAACAATACTAAATTTTTTTTTTAATACACAAACTCAAAACAAAGTCTAAGGGGACATACGCCCAACTACTGATAGCTACCTCTGAATGGTTAGATTATGGGAACTTAAAAATTTTCTTCTTGTTATTTACTAAATTAACTTTCCTATAATTAACAGGGAATGAAAAGGGAGGTTATTCTTAAGACTTTTTAATAGTGCAGAAAAATATTTATAGCATGAAGAAATGCCATATAGTTAAAGCTATGGTTTTTCCACTAGTCATGTATGGATGTGAAAGTTGGACCATAAAGAAGGCTGAGCGCTGAAGAATTAATGCTTTTGAACTGTAGTGCTAGAGAAGACTGTTGAGAATCCCTTGGACAGCAAGGAGCTCAAACCAGTCAATCTTGAAGGAAATCAACCCCGAATATACATTGGAAGGGCTGAAGCTGAAACTCCAGTACTTTGGGCACCTGATGCAAAGAGCTGACTCACTGGGAAAGACCCTGATTCTGGGAAAGACTGAAGGCAAAAGGAGAAGGGGGTGACAGTGCATGAGATGGTTGGGTGGCATCCGATGGACATGAGATTGAGTAGACTCCAGGAAATGGTGAAGAACCAAGAAGCCTGGTGTGCTGCAGTCCACAGGGTCGCAGAGAGTCGAACACGACTGAGCAACTAAATGACAACAAAATATTAAATAGTATGTTCAGCCTGACCTACTTTTTATTTCAGAAACTCCTTTATTTTTATAAAGTTAGATTAATGGTCATTGTGTGCAACTATAGCCAAATTGCAGCATGTTCAAAAACATACCTACATCAACAACCTCCTACAGCTTTAAAAAGGTACAGATGTTGTGTTACCCATTGGCCTGATCACATTCTGTAAAAGCAATATTTACACACACACACAGAAAAAAAGAGGTTATTAACAGTGGTTAGCTCTGGGTGGTAGAATTATATGTGACTGAAAAAATTATTTGTGTAAGTTTTCTAAAATGACACTTTTTTTTGTTGTTCAGTCGCTCAGTTGTGTCTGATTTTTTGCAATCCCATGGACTGCAGCACACCAGGGTTCACTTATCATTTTCTAAAATGAAAAAATGAACATAACATTGTAAATCAACTATATTCCAATAAAAATTTAAACATTTGAAGGTAAAGGAAGAAAAGGCTCACAGGTCTATATTATGTGGATGTATGTCATGCTTACTGCTTAGACACTGTTAGGAATACCTGAAATATCAATGTAAAGTCTTATAACACAGAGTTCCAAAGAATCATATAAGCTCCAGTGAAAGCTTCACCTTGTTGCTCCAATAATACGTATGTTGAACCCATTTACAGAGCTCGGGAAGTCAGTGCTCCACTGTGAATGGGGGGTAAAGTCATTCTGCAGCTTAACACAAAAAGCATATCATCTCTGTAGCTTGAAAGGACACTGGAGCTGATGATTTATAAAAAATGTATCAGCTTCAAGATAAGAAGAAACCCATCCGACGTCTAAATGCATCTGACACATCAGTTCAAATGACAATTCCACCAGGGCCCTTGGGATTTGGGAAGACTGGCTACCTAAGAAAAATAAAACTGATGGGTTCCTGTAATAAATGAAACCAAGACGTGAGCAGCCAAGCCACGACAGTCTTCACTCACATGCTTATCCCTCTGTGCAAAGTGACAGGGACTTAACAGATGGGATTGATGCTGTCAGGACCACAGGTAACACCCACTCTCTGTGGCTACCAACCAACACGGATTGGACATATAGCACAGGCCAGGCCCTGTCCTAATGCTTTAAAGAAGCGAAGTCACTCAGTCCTGTCCGACTCTTTGCAACCCCGTGGACTGTAGCCCACCAGGCTCCTCCGTCTATGGGATTCTCCAGGCAAGAATACTGGAGTGGGTTGCCATTTCCTTCTCCAGGGGATCTTCCCGAGCCAGGGATCAAACCCAGGTCTCCCACATTGCAGGCAGACACTTTAACCTCTGAGCCACCAGGGAAGCAATGCTTTAAAGTCCAGTGTAACTCACCTAATCCACAAAAGCATCCTGTGAAGTAACTGCTACGTTTATCCCCATTTAACAGATGAAAAAAGTGAGGCAGTTTATTCCAATTCACTAAGGAGTCATTTTTAGCCAAGATTTGAATCCGGGAAGTGTGACACCAGCTCCCATTCATCCAGACTTCCGGTAAAATGTTCACAATAACCCCTCTGAGGGCCAGGCCTATAGGAGTTGCCTTCACTAAGCCCTTTATTCTTGACCTCAAGGCTGGTCAGGGTGCCTTGACCAGCACTCCACTTTCCAGGGTGACCCTGAGCCCCACAGACACAATACCCAGGAGGTTGGGCAGCATCAGCTAGAGAAGAAACCAAACCCACAAATCCCAAAAGACATTTAGCAAACCAACAACTATTTACCAGGCCACTACAGTAGGGGGTCCTGCCCCAGGAAAGGGGACTAAAAGTACCTAACATGCGGTCCCTGCTTTCAGGGGTAGATGAGGGCATAGGACATCACCCAGTACAATTACAGAGTCTGGACAAGCTCCAGGAGCTCTGGACCTGCAGGTTGCTCTAACCACCAATAGAAAATATTCAGGAAAAAAATTTCAGAAAGTTCCAAAAAGCAAAACTTGAATTTGCCCCATGCCTAACCTGCTCTTTACATTGCATTTTTATTTACACTGCATTTTAGTTTACACAAAAGCATTGAACCAGGAGCGATAATACTGTCCTAAGTACTTTACAGACAAGAATTCAGTTGATCTCAATTCTAAGCTTGGAAGTACTACTAGGATTCTTCCCATTCTACAGATGAGGAGACTGAGTTAGCTTAAGTAACTTGCCCAGAGTGCTAATAAGTGGCAGAGATGGTATTCAAACCCAGGCATTCTGATCTAGAGCCTGTGCTTCTAATCTCTGTGCTATAGGATGTACTTCTAGGTACATGTCTTAAATGTCTGTTCTCTGTCAGACCTTAAGTGTTTTAACTAAATCATCTTGTTTGAAATACCCTCAACATACTGTCAGAAAGAGCCAGGGCAATAGCCAGTGTCTTAACCTGAAACAGGTTCTTTATTAAAAGGATTCCAGATGTACACAGCAGAGTGGTTAGCAGATAGACTTTTGTCATCAGATTGACCATGGTTTAAATACTGACTCAGCTATCTTTTTTTTTTTTTTTTTTAATATTTATTTACTTGGCTGTATCTTAGCCTGTCTTAGTTCCCCGACCAGGAATGGAACCCAAGTCCCCTACATTGGAAGGCAGATTCTTAACCACCAGACCACCAGGGAAGTCTTCTCAGCTATCTTTTTATTCCTAATTTCCTCCGCCTTTTCACTGTCCATCTGTCCACTCAAAGAATTAGAGGAGACACACTGAAATGCAGGTCAGACTATCCCCAGAATGATGAGAGCCACTGAAAACCCTCCACGTCAGTGGGGAGACATTTGCTGCAGGTGGAAGGGCTGGGGAAGCCAGAGGGTGTGATGCCCCAAATCAATGACCCTCAGAGTATGATTCTGTAGATGGGCGGCAGCAGCATCACCTGGGAAACTTGTTAATGATGTAAAACCTCCTGCCCCGCCCCAGGTCTGCTGACCCAACAGATCTGGCGGGAAGCTCAGTGTGTTTGGATGAGGCCTGCAGATCACCCAGATGCACGATGAAGTTCGAGAGCCACAGCGCCAGGAGAGCTGGGAGATATGGGGAGGCCCCAACCTCAGAGCACAACGTGGACAACCAGCAACTAGTGACTAAGGACAACAGTGTGAATTTTCTCCCTTAACAAGTCAGGGTGGATTCAGTGCTTTCCCCGGGCTAGCATCACTGCCCCTGGCCTTCTGATCGGAGGAAACCGGGAGGTATTAATCTCAGAAGCTACTGGAGGTGCCAGTCCCCCAGTGGCTGGTTGGAGGCAGGACAAGCATGTGAAGAAGTTCAGACCTGGGCCCTCTCTATTTTAGCTGCTGGACAGAGGCCCCTAAAGGGCAGGGACTAACCCCAGAACCCTCACTCCCTTGGGCCACATGCTTAGCTGGCCACTCCCTCCAGTGTGGAGGGAGCAAGTGGGCCACTTGCTCAGTGTGTGTTCATTCTGGACCTCCTCTCCATCCCTTCTGTGGTTGCCCTGGACAGTCACATAACCCACTCCACGGCCTTGACTAGCACTCTGCCCTCCAAGAGGGCCCTGAACCCCACAGACATGATGCCCAGGAGGTTGGGCAGCATCAGCTGGAGAAGAAACCAAACCCACAAACCCCAAAAGACATTCAGAAAACTGACAGCTATTTACCAGGCCACTACAGCAGGGGGTCCTGCCCCAGGAAAGGGGACTAAGGTATCCAACATGCGATCCCTGCTTTTTAGGGGTAGGTGAGGGTGTAGGACATCACAGCACAATTACAGAAGCTGAACAAGCTCCAGGAGCTCTGGATCCTCGGGTTCCTCTAACTGCCAATAGAAAATATTCAGGAAAAAAAAAATCCAGAAAGTTCCCAAAACCAAAACTTGAATTTGCCCCATGCCTGGCCTGCTATTTACATTTCATTTACATTGTGTTAGGTATTAATGGTATTAGGTAGGTTATATGCAACCATTCAGAGAAGGCAATGGCACCCTACTCCAGTACTCTTGCCTGGAAAATCCCATGGACAGAAGAGCCTGGTAGGCTGCAGTCCATGGGGTCGCTTAGAGTCGGACACGACTGAGGGAATTCACTTTCACTTTTCACTTTCATTCACTGGAGAAGGAAATGGCAACCCACTCCAGTGTTCTTGCCTGGAGAATCCCAGGGACGGGGGAGCCTGGTGGGCTGCCGTCTATGGAGTCGCACAGAGTCAGACACGACTGAAGGGACTTAGCAGCAGCATGCAACCATTAGGCCATTTTATCAGAGAAGGCACTGGCGACCCACTCCAGTACTCTTGCCTGGAAAATCCCATGGGCAGAGGAGCCTGGTAGGCTGCAGTCCATGGGGTCGCTAAGAGTCGGACACGACTGAAGTGACTTAGCAGCAGCAGGCCATTTTATATAAGGGACTTGAGCAAGAAAGGATTTTGGTATCTGCGGGGTTTCCTAGAACCCATCCCCTGCAGACACCCAGGGCTGACTGTATATACAGAGACATGGGAGGAGGTAAATCTTGCAGCCAAGTGGTCAAAAACCTTGGAAACTAGAGTAACTAATTCCAAACAGATTCTATAGGCCAGGGTTTCCCCAAAGTAGAAGTATATTTCTCAGAATTTTCTCTAGGTAGAACTTTTAATACATGTTATGGGACTAAATGGGTTCTAGCACCCACACCAACAGGTAAGTCTCAGGACCCCAGTCAGGCATCCTGCAAATCCACTCAGCTCTGACAGTCTCTACTCAGAGATAACATCAGATCCCACAGCTTAGGGGCTTGGTCCTATAAGACTGCCGCTGCTCCACTCAGACTAGTCCAGGTTGTCACCTATGCTTCTGATCAACCAGCTATATACCAGAGGTTGCCACAGCTTTCTCAGGTTCGAGTCATTTGCGAGAGCAGCTCATAGAAACATTTTACTTACCGGATCATTGTTACTGCTGTTCAGTCACTAAGTCGTGTCTGACTCTGTGACACCAAGGACTGCAGCATGCCGGGCTTCCCTGTCCTTCACTATCTCCTGGAGTGTGCTCAAACTCGCGTCCACTGTGTCAACTTTCATTTCACTACACCAGCAGGAGAGGATGTAACTCAGGAACAGCTAGACTGACAAGATGTGTAGGGAAAGGGAAGGGGACCTGGAGAGTCCATGTTCTCTCCAGGTACCACTATCCCAGCACCTCCATGTGTTCACCAACCCAGACGCTCTCTAACCCCCTCCTTTTGATTTTTAATGGCTTGACAGCCTTACGTAGGCATGATTGATTACATCATTGGCCACTGGCCCCTCTTTGCTGGGTCGGGGGGGGTGGGATTAAAAGTTCCAACCCTCCAATCACAGGGTAGACTCCATGGCAACCAGCCCCCACCCTTATGTGCCTCCAAAAGTCACCTCACTAGTGTTAACAAGAGACACCTTTGAGGTATCACCACTTAGAAAATCCCTAGGGTTCAGGAAGCTCTCTGCCAGAAACAGGATGAAAACCATGGCCTATTTCTTACTATAAATCACAATATCCCAGACAAAAGAGTCTTGCAGTCTCATAGGTCTTACACGTCCTGGATTGGATGGTTTCACAGGTATCTTACCTGCAGGACCTCTTCAATTGTGAATCTCTGGAGGGGTACGTCGCAGGCTACATCTTACAAACGTTTCAATACAGAACCCTTTCACTGAGGGCTAGTGCGCCGCCGTGTCACAAGCTCAATTTGTAGATTTCAGTCGGTGGGTCAGTGGGTCTGTTCCTGCTGTGATTTCCTCAGTTTTTTGAAAATACAGCTCCGGAGGTCTCCTCACGGCTCCTCTGAAGCAGTTACTGCCCCAGGTGAGTCTAATGTATCATCAAGCTTGGGAGCGACTGATTTTCACTGTTGCAGCTGAATTCTAAGGGCCAGTGAAGATGATAAAGGACAGCTGGGTGAAGAAGGAATTATAGGCAAGACTTTATGGCTTAGATATGGGGGCCATGAGTGGGATGGGGATCAGTGAGTGGATGTGGGGGCTGTGAGGGGGGGTCTGGGGGCACTGAGGGAATATGGAAGCCCTGAGGGGGAACAGAGGTAAACAAAATAAGGAACACTTTGTAGAGGGACCCCGTGGTTCACAAACTATCTTCCAACACACCAGCTCTTTCTTACAATCCCATGAGGTGGGGAGGAAAATTACTTCTGTTTTCCTTGGTTTAAGGAATCCCAGACTGTGTGGACAGGAGTTTGTTTTTCTTTACATTGTCCCATATCCGACTCCTCTCTGCACTCTGAGGAATTACTTGAGGTAATTGAGGACCGTTAGCATCCCAGCCAGCAGACAGCAGCCCAGACTGTGCTCAGGGCCCAACATCACTGTTGTCACTGCCGTGCAGGCCCTGGGAGGCCATTTACCTGCCCTTTTTCCAAATCTGGTTCCCTGGCCTTCTCTTCTTGACCATGGTGTGAGCCACCCTGTCTCCCTCCAAATCAACCTTTTCTAAGTTAGCTAGGGTAGGCTTCCATGGCTTGTAAGAAGCTTGGCTTGAATGAGAAAGGTTAAGTGTGGGCATGAACCTCCATTTCAAAATTCATAATTCACATCTTCCTTTGTGCCCAGCCGGAGGCCTAAAAAGTATAATGAGTTCGATTTTAGTCTTATGATAGTGTCAGTGATGAATGTCCAAGTGGGAATTTCTAGTAGCCATTTGGAGATAAAGGTCTAGTATAAGGGGTAGAGGCCAAGGTAAAAATATGGATTTAGGGATCAATTCCACTGAAATCATGGATATGAATGACAAAGCTTGTAACATAGGTCAAGCTGTGACAGCAAGCACTGAACACATTTTGGTGAGCCAAGGTGAACAGATTTGTTTGCAAAGTCCTAAGAAGACTCTGGAAAGAGAAGAAACACAGTTTGGCAGAGGGAAGTGGAAAGGCAAGACATTTGAGAAGATTCAGAGTCAGATGCCACCTATGTCTAGAGAGGCAATTTCTTAATATTGAAAAGTGACAGTAATACAAAAAAAGCAAAACTTTCATTCAACAGTATGTACAGTATGACACCATTTTATTATTATTATTTTTTGATATATATATTTACATCAGTCTGGAAGGATCTACATCAAAGCATTTGCAGTGATTATCTCGGGATGCTACAATGACAATATTGGCTTCTCTATCTTCTTTTTTTCCACATTAACCATTCACTGATTTTTTTCCAGATACAATTGGTAAACCACAAAATTCACCATTTTAGAAGGTACAGTTCAGTGTTTTAGAGACTATTCACAAAGCTGTACAACCATCATAACTATCTAATTCCAGAAAATTTTTATCATTGCAAAAAGGAACCCTGGGGACTTTCCTGGTGGTTCAGTGGCTGAGACTGTGCTCCCAATGCAAGGGACCTGGGTTTGATCCCTGAAGAACCAGGGAACTAGATCCCACATGCCACAAATGAAGACTGAAGTTCCGGGATGCCACAACTAAGACCTGGCACAGCCAAACAAATATTAGTAAACATGAAGATAAACGAAACCAAACAAAAATACCTTATATCCATTAGCAATCACTCCCCATACCTGCCCTCCCTCCCAGCCCCAGGCAATCACTAATTCCTTTCTGTCTCTATGGAGTTGTTTATTCTGGATGTTTCATATGAATGAAGTCATGCAGTACGTAGCCTTTTGTGACTGGTTTCTTCACAACTAGAATCATGTTTTCAAGGTTGATCCACTTGTAGCTTATGTCCACACCTTATTGTTGCCAAATAAAATTCCATGGTATGGCTGTTCAACATTTTTATTAAATCTATTTTATCTGTCTATCATGTCAATAGACAATTGAGCTGTGTCTTTCTAGGGCCTCCCAGATGGCTCAGCTATAAAGAATTCACCTGCAGTGCAGGAGACTCGGGTTCGATCCCTGGTTTGGGAGAAACCCCAGGAAAAGGGCATGGCTACCCACTCCAGTATTCTTGCCTGGAGAATCCCATGGATAGAGGAGCCCAGAGGCCACAGTCGGTCGCGAAGAGTCAGATGTGACTGAGCAACTAACATTTCACTTCAGCAATCCTGAAATGAACATTTATGAACAAGTTTTTGTATGAACGCATGTTTTCACTTCTGAGTATACACCTAGGAGTGGGACTTCTGGGCTGTATCTATGTTTAACTGTTGAGGAGCCACAAAAGAGTTTCCAAAAGGTCTGTGACCTTTGACATCCCCACCAGTAATGTAGGAGCATTCTGGTTGCTTCCCTTTCTCCCTAAAACCTGTAAACTTACAAACTTCACTTTTTAGAAAGGATGGAGTGCACATGTGCTAAGGGGGACCCAAGATTCACCTTTTTTCCCCCAACAAATTTAATCCTTTTTTGTGAATTTTTTCCAGATGAGAGATAAAGCATGCAAAGATTCCCTTTGATAATGATAGAGACATTAGCATTTACTGGATTCTTATTTGGCCTCTGGGAGGTTAATGTTGAACTTTGTGCATGCATTACCCCACTGAATTTTTTTGGCTGTGCTGGGTCTTCTATCCAATGTTCAGGCTTCTTTAGTTGCGGCATGCTGCCCCGTGGCATGTGGGATTTAGTTCCCTGACCGGGGACCGAACCCATGCCCCTGATTGGCAGGTGGATTCTTAATGACTAGACCACCAGGAAAGTCCCTATCCCATTGAATATATACAGAAATACCTGAACTTGGAACCTAATCTAGAGATGAAGACGATCAGGTTTTGAGGTAATGTGACTTGAGCAAAACTTCTGCCCCAAAGCTGAAATTCTTAACCATCCACTGTGACAGCTCAAAACCCTCCTTTCCTTTCGCTGTTTCTGGCTGTACACACCATGTGTCATTTCCATATTTTCCCAGGGGGAAAAAATCTTTCTTGAGATGATTTTTCACAAGTCAGTCAGGTACAATTTATCATATTCTAAGTGCCAACAAATTCTGGAGATGCAAAACCTGTAGCCTATGTATAAATAATCTGACTCAGTGGTGTAAACATTAATTCAATGCTTTAAAAAAAACAACCTTGTTTCTCTGCATTGATATAATACTTCTTTTCTTCTGGATCTTTTATTGGCTCATCGGCACCAATATGAATGGGTTTTAAAACTGATTAGCCCGGAGAAAGACACTGTAATTAAATAAATCTCAAGTTAGCCATGCTTTCCATTCTGTTTAGAAGTGAGATTTTTTTTTTTTTTCACCTGTGCCTTGTTTTCCAAAGAAAGTGTGGTAGCTTTTGTGTCTGAAAACACATATGCTTTTGTGGTTTTCTATGACGGCAGAACCAATTCTGTTTGTAACTGGCCCATTTCAGCTCCTGAGACAGCCCTGTGGAGGAAAAGGGATGTGAATAAGATCTGAATAAAGCATATTATTAGATCTCCAAGAGAATCAATAGAATCTAATGTAGTTTTCCTTGCCTTGCATCAATAAAGCAATGCTGTCACGGAGGCATTACAATCTTGTCCTCTCGTGTGGGTCTGAAAGGTTGTTTTGTGCTGCTGCTGGTGCTGCTGGCTGGTTTGCCTGAGTCGTCTGTCCTAAGGACTGATAATGCTTGGTTCTGAAAAGCATAATTGCTGCATCCATAATTTAAGGCTCAGAACACCTTAAGTGTTCTGAGGGAGACAAATAGATGTTATTTTTATTACCTGCGGTTTATAAATAAATGTTAACCTGGAAAGATGACATGGTCTAAGTTACACATTCAGTTGCATTTGGCAGGTCAATGCACGATTCTAGGCTGAACCTTAATCTGCTTAAAAGTGGGAGAAATCTGGGAAAACACAGGCTCACCCATTATTTCTCTGCTGATGAAGTTCAGACCAGTTGGTAAAAGACTGCAATGGGTTGAACTGGCCCCAGAATTCATATGCTGGATCCCTACATCCCAAGTACCTCAGAATGTGGCTGTATTTGGAGAGAGGGCCATTAAAGAGGTAATTAATTTAAAGTGACATGATTAGGGTGGGCCCTAATTCAATATGACTGGTGTTTTTGTAAGAAGGGGAAATCTGGACACAGACATGCACAAAAGGAAGACGATGCAGACGTGGGGAGGGGATGGGAAGACGTCCCTGGTGGTCCAGTGGTTAACTGCTATGCAGGCGACCCGGGTTCAATCCCTGGTCCAGGAAGATCCCACATACCACTAAGCAACTAAAGCCCGTGGGCCACAACTATTGAGCCCGAGCTCGAGAGCTGGTGAGCCACAATAAGAAAGTCACTGCAGTGAGAAGCCCACACACCACAAGAGAAAGCCTGTGCGCAATAACAAAGACCCAGAGCAGTCAAAAATAAATAAATGAAAAATTAAAAAAAAAAAAACACGGGGGAAGATGGCCACCCACAAGACAAAGAGAGAGACCTGGAACAGACCATTCCCTTATCTCCCTTAGAAGTAACAAACCCTGTCCACACCTCAATTTCACATTTCCAGCCACCAGAACATGAGACAAGAAATTTCTGTTGTTTAAGCATCCCGGTCCATGGGACTTTATTATAGCAGTCTGAGCAAATGGACACAGGTGCCTCTGCTACCACTTTGGTGCTGATGGCCCAGTGTCAGAGGCCCCTGGTCTCCTGACATTCATCTCAATGCCTGAGGATGGTGCCTTTGAGGTTTACTGAGCAAAACCCAGAAACCACAGATATACCAACTGTTTGGTGCTCACGTGTGTCATGTTTTATCTTAGATTCTTATCTTAGATTCCACGGAGATCAGTCTTCTCTTTGGTCAGGATGTCATCCCTCGGCAAGTCTGAACGCAGGATTTGAAATTTGAATTTGGTCAACTAGTCTGGTCATCCTAGCTTTCCTGCTCCAGGGCTTCTTGCTGGGGAAATTTTCTCCAGGGAAGACTTCACTCCTGGCTGGGTTCCCAGAAGTTGCATCCACCCAGACCTTCTGTTCAGACATCCTATGATTTTGTGAAAGAGGCCCCTTTGCTCTTTTTAGGCATGCGTCCCTCTTTCATGGGGCAGGGTCCTGCCTCTCCACTGGGGCCCTTTTTCTAAAGAAGGAAGAGGACAGACTAACAAGGCACCATGTGAAGTGCTTGCCAGGCACCATCTCACTTAGTCTTCACAGTCTCCCTGAGGAGGGGCAGCTACCATCGCCTGCATTTGCTAGATGCAGTAACTGAGGCACAGACCGGTTAAGTGCTCGACCCAAATTCACACAGCTCACAAGTTGGGGAAGCGGGCAACTTTGGCTTCTGCTCTCTGACTCAGGCTCTCTGCTCTCTGCTTCAGGCAGCACTGCTCCATGGCTGGTGGCACGGTTTCTGTGGGGCTCTAAACAGCCTCCCTGAAAGGGTGGTCTGCAGCAGGAGGCCCCTGAGGGCTTGGTCACTGCTCCAGAATGGGATAGAGACAGATCGCAAGAATGAGCGCAGCACTTAGCGGCATCCACGCCAATTCACCAGCAGTGCTAGGTCCATGGAGCCCTATCATAAAAAAGAAACAGGCTTGTGTGTTATAAAAGCATCTCGCTTTTTATCTTATTTGCAATCAAATCTCATCGCAAATAAGAAAACTGGTCTTTGGGACATCCCTGGTGGTCCAGTGGTTAGAACTCCACGCTTTCACTGCTGAGGGCCTGGGTTCAATCCCAGGTCATGGAACTAAGATCCCACAAGCCATGCAGTATGGCCAAAAAAAAAAAAGAGTGAGGTCATTTTTATACAACACAAACATGCACAAGGCTGACCATGCTGTTGTTTTAGAGGAAAGTGCAGACACTGTAGAAGTTTATGAGCAGCTATCACAGCTCTCGACAACCAGCAGAAGCCTGCAGCTCCCATCACTCATTTCTCAATTATCCTGGGAGCAGTAGGTCAGGAATGGAAGCAGGCTGGGGGCTGTAGCAGGACAGCAGGAGACTGGCCCTGCCATTACTGACAGGGGTGGTGTAAGCCCATGACCCGCCCTGTGCCTGGCTCCCCATGAGGGCTTGGAGCCCTGCGACCCCATCCTCGATGAAGTCACTTTCTGCAGCAGCCATCCGGTCCTTTAGATAATCAAACAAGAAGCCAAATGAACTGAAATGAGCCTCCCTTCCTGCTCCCTTCATTCTCCAGGCTGTGCTGTTAATAGGAAAGTAGCAAGAAGGTAAACAGCCAAGAGAAGGAAGAGACCCAAGCCCTGACAAACAGCCAGTCCTCTGAGATAAACTCACCCCCAAAGGCTGCGGGAATGGTGGCTTCAGCCTCCTGGAGTTGCCAGCAAACTGTGCTTGTCTCTGAAGTTCTATTGCCCAGGAAGCTGTATCTGGTTTCTCTTTCCTGCCCAACAGATAGCTGTGGTTTCCATCGGCCTCACGCCACACCCTCTCCTGCGGTTCCTTCCTCCTTCCTCTCCTGCAGCCTGCCTGCTCTTCCTCCCATGGTTCCGGTCGTCTGGTCCCGTCCTTTAACACCCACCTAGCATTTACAATGGACAAAGCACATTCATCAAATTCTTGTGATGTTGTTGATGTATTGGCTTCTGAACAAAAATCACCAGATCTGAGAGCTGAGTGTAATTTTTGACCTGCAAACATTGGGTCATGCAATCAGGGATGGTTTATGTACATAAAGTAACTCCTGTGGGTCTGGCAAACCTCATGAGGCCAGGGGTGGGGAATAAGCTCCTCTTTATAAACATGGAACGAGGCTCACTTGGGTGCCTGGGTACAGCGGGATGACTTGGGGTGTCCACTGGGCTTAAAAAAAAAACCAAGCACAGGGTGGTCAAGTGCTGACTCATGGTCAACGTAGTGCAAGAGGCAGAGGTGGCTCAGCCCTCGATCTGTGTGATACCAAAGGCCCTTCTCCTTCACCAGACTTCCTGCCCTGGCCTCTGTGCTTACCCTTTGGGGTGTGGCCTTTAGGATGCCTGAGCAGCTAGTGAGAGAGGCAGACCCAGAGCCTCTGGGACGCCCAACGGAGAAGGAGGGTCCAGACCAGAAGAACCAGGTCTCCACCCAAAAGCCACAGAAGGCTTGCCCCCCAATCTGGACAGCAGGTCAGAGGCAGCTGCAGGGATCCTGGGGTGGTTCCATCTGGAAGTAGGGGTGGTGTGGTGTTGTGACAGCCCAGTGACTTGGGACTGGATACTTAATGGGGTTGAGGACACTAACAGGTCAGTCCTGCCCCATATGCCAGTAGGGCCCCCTGAAGAATCATTGAGTCCCTAAAGCCAGCTCTCTTTTGGCATTGACCCCTCACTGCTGTCTTGCCATTGACCCAGAGGACACTGTCCAGCGCTTCTGGGGCCCGCGGCCTGCTTTCAGGCTGCTGGAGCAGCAAGGCATTCAGAAACCCGTGACCACCCCTCCCTGTGCTCAGGGCTTTTAATCTCCTTAATTGAAATTGATTGGCCTCTTGGGAGGCAGCACTGCATTGGCCCTGGGCTCAGCACGTGATGGACTCTGGTTTCTTTTAAAGCCCCATCAACACTACAGGGCATCTGATCTCCTTGAACCCCGGGCCCCTTTCCTAACCAGGAGCAAAATCAGAAACAGGCCCACTTGATAAAACAGCTCAGGAAATAAAAGCGTCTGATGAAAATAAGGGGAGAACATTCCTGTCCCATTGTGGCTTGGCATGACACAAAAGGCTGGTCAAAAACCCCATTACCTAGGAGAGATGCAATCACCCGGGGACGGAGCCGCAGCGGGGGCTGTGAGTGCCTCTGCAGCTCACAAGATAAACAGGCTGGGCTGCAGCGTCTCGAGTGGCTGCAGAAAAGATAAAAAAGGAAGAAAAGTGAAAGTGCATCTTCAGTGAAAAGAAAACTGAACACGCAGAGAACAGTTTGAGAGTCCAGATTTGTGTTCATCCAGACACATAGCAGGCTTGGCGTGCTGCGATTCATGGGGTCGCAAAGAGTCGGACACGATTGAGCGACTGAACTGAACTGAACTGAGCTGAGACATATAACAGTCCTCCCCGAAGTGGCTGGAGCTGCTTCACAAACCGGTTTGGCAGGTCATAGCTCTTGGCAAAGCTTCTGATAGGGCCCCTTTCTCACCAGGCTGATTATATATCCTGGCAAATAGCCCTCTGGGAGATCTCCCGGGAAGGGCCGGTGGGTCATTTCACCAACTGGACTCCTGGCTTGAAAGGGCCATGCCAGGGGATTGGGCCACCTTCTTGCTTCCAGCCCCTAGGCTCTGTCTCCACACTGGCTGCACAGGTGGTACCTGGAAACAAGACGCACCTTAGAGGTAACAAGACAGCGCTGACAAGTCAGGTAATCATTAGGAGTGACAAACTCACCCTGAGACCATCTAGCAGCCCTGCCTTCTAAAGATCAAGTCAAAGGGACCACGATATGCCATTCCCAAATACACCACTTTGGCATCAGGATTATTACTGATTATAAACTGAAGGCGAGTGAGAATCAACACAGTGCTAAATGAGTTCTCTTCCCTCCCCTTTTCTGCCTAAAAGCAGGGCATAAAATTCCCTTGGGGAAGGTTTCCCTCCTCCTGTACTAGAAAGAGATTCTTATTACCAAGACAGAGTCATCACCAAGACGAATCTGCATAAACAGACCTTGTTAAAATAACCCTTGGACTTCTCTGGTGGTCCAGTGGTAAAGAATTCTCCTGCCAATTCGGGGAACATGGGTTCAGTCCCTGGTCTGGGAAGATCCCATATGCCATGGAACAACTAAGCCCATGTGCCACAACTACTGAAGCCCTTGCACCTAGAATCCGTGCTCTGCAACAAGAGAAGCCACCGCAATGAGGAGCCCAAGTAACCATAACTGGAGAGTAGCTCCCTTCTTACTGCAACTAGAGAAAAGCTTGCACAGCAATGAAGACCTGGTACAGCCAAAAATAAAATAAAGAAATAAATCTATAATCTTAAAAAAAAAGAACTCTTATCTTCCATTAGTTTCCCCCTTACATTTCTTCGTCACTTCTCCACAAAGTATCATCCCTAGAAGCCCAGACCTCCTTTCCTTTGTTGAAAATGATGTATAAATCCCCGAATCAAGTCTACCTTGAGTTTCACTTTTTTTCTGTGAAATCCATGTAAAATATTAATAAAATTTGTCTTCCTTTTCTCCTTATAATCTGTCTTTTGCTGTTTAAATTCGTAGGCCCTTGAGTATTGAACATAAGAGGGTAGTGGAAAACTTTTTCCTCCCCCCTAGAAAGTCCAGAAATCCAGATTTTAAAAGGGATCCAGCCTGTTTGCTGCAGAAAGTTCTATTTTCAAATAGATTCAAGTTGAAAGTGGCTCTTAATCCCCACTGTCTCCAATAGAAGCATTAAACCAGAGTAAACTTTCTAGAAACAAGAGCTGTATCATGGAGCTAGTGTCTAAGGATGCCTAATGCATAGTAGGCACTCAATAAACAGTTAAGTGAATAAATCAATGGATGAATGGATGATCAGATGGATGGATGTTGGGTCAAATAAGATTGGAGCAACTGCATCATGCAGAAAGTAAAATTGTGGACTTCCCTGGCAGTCCAGTGGTTAAGAATCCACTTGCCAGTGCAGGGGACACGGCTTTGATCCTTGGTCAGGGAAGATTCCACATGCCTTCAATCTCACTAAGCCCCCGAGCTGCGACTACTGAGCCCACGCACCATAACCACTGAAGCCCTAGAGCCCATGTTCTGCAGCAAGAGTAGCCACTGCAGTGGGAAGCCTGTGCACCGCAAATAGAGGGCAGTCCCAGCTCGACACAACCAGAGAAAGCCCACATGCAGCAATAAAGACACAGTGCAGCCAAAAATAAATACATAAATTTAAGTGTTTAATGTTTTTTTTTTTTTTTAATAAAATTGTTGCTGATTAAATACAGGCTCCCGTAATAGATCACCAAGACAACCTGTTGATACAGCAAAGCTCCCAGCAGTAACAGAGGTCAGTACTCAGCAGTCTCAACGGTGTCTCTGAGTCAGGCAGGTTATTTATCAGGTTGAAGGTGGGGCTTCATTAGGATTGTGTAGGTTCTTGATGTAATAGTTCAGGATTGTGGGCAAAGCAAGGTGTGTTAACAGTCATTTGATGTTATCTGCTGAAAAGCTAAGCAGTTTTAAGTGGGTTTAAGAGAAGTTCCTAAAACCATAAAATTATTTACAGCTTTTACCTTCTTGGGCAAGTGTTTCTACAATCATTAAATCATGTTGGTAAAGACAGGGGAATCAAGTCGTCAGTGAGGACTGCATGGTACTAGTCACATTAATTGGAGAAGGAAATGGCAAGCCACTCCAGTATTCTTGCTTGGAGAATCCCAGGGATGGCGGAGCCTGGTGGGCTGCCATCTATGGGGTCGCACAGAGTCGGACACGACTGACGTGACTTAGCAGCAGCAGCAGCACATTAATACAGACGTAAGTAAGCTTGGTGGACATGGATGTGTTCAGGCCTCAAGTCAATGACCTTAAGTAAACCATTCTCCTTCCACCCTGTGACAAGAAGTAAAAACCATGTCTGTCCACAGGAGTACAGCAAACTTAAGTGGGCTCTAGGCTACGTGTGGCGGCTAATTTCATATGATACCACTTATATGCAGAATCTTAAAAAAAATGATACAAAGAACTTATCTACAAGGCAGAAACAGAAACACAGACTTAGAGAATGAATTTACAGTTACCAGAGGGAAAGACTGGGGGGAGGAATGAACTGGGAGTTTGGGACTGACATATATACACTGCTACTAACTCCGGGAGATAGTGAAGGACAGGGAAGCCTGGCATGCTGCAGTTCATGGGGTCGCAAAGAATCGGACACGAGTTAGCGACTGAACAAAAACATTCCTAAAATAGGTATAGCAACATGGACCACTGTATAGCACAGGGAACTCTGCTCAGTATTCTGTAATAGCCTCAATGGGAAAAGAATTTGCAAAAGAATAGAAAAAAACTAAAAGCTTAACATGTATATCACATAGAGTTTTGCAGCTATAATAATACTTATTATAATAAAAATATAACAGTGATAGCAGTTAAAAAAAAATGTTTGTCCACAGGAGTACAGGGTAGGTGTGGTGGCTAATTTCTGGTTAAACAGAAGTGACACATGCTAAACCACCCACGGGAGAGGTGATTCAAATATGCCTTAGACTTTGACATCTGAATGGGATCCTTGCTGGCTCAGATGGTAAGGAGTCCACCTGCAATGTGGGAGACCCGAGTTCGATCCCTGGGTGGGGAAGATCCCCTGGAGAAGGAAATGGCTACCCACTCCAGTATTCTGGCCTGGAAAATCCCATGAACAGAGGAGCCTGGTGGGCTACAGTCCACAAGGTTGCAAAGAGTCGGACACAACTGAATGACTTCATTTTCACTTTCTTTGATATCCGACAGTAGCCCTGGCAGGCCAGACCATGGAAACAACTTGCAGAGCCCAGTGCAAAATGAAAATGCAGAGCCCCCTGTTTAAAAACTAAGAATATCAACTAGTTTGGCAGTTCTTCAAAAAGATAACGTATAATTACCATATGACCCAGCAATTCCACTCCTGGGTGTATACCAAAGAAAACCTGAAAACAGAGACTCAAACATACAACGGTACACCAGTGTTCATCACAGCATTACTCACAATTGCCAAAAGGGGTAAACCACCCAAATGTCAATCAACATATCAATGGATAAACAAAATGTGGTACACACAGATAATGGACTGTTATTCATCCATAAAAAGAAAATGAAGTTCTGATATACGCCACAATATGGATGAACTAAGATGCGGCAACTAAAGATCCCCCATGCTGCAGCCAAATAAATAAAAATAAATAAAATATTTTTCAAAAAAGGATGGTTAAAATCGCGAGCCCACTATCACCCCCACCTCCCTGGCCTCCTCAACATCACATCCAGGCCCAGAGCTCCAGAGACTTCCCTACATCAACCCTGGAGGTGACAGTGTTTATGGGATGTTTTTCCTCCTCCTTCTGACATCAGTTCTGGTACTTTGATCCTGTAGTACCATTCGCAGGGCAGACATGTGTAGCCAGGGGTACAGAGGGGACAGTAATCTAGCTGGGTCACATGACAGGTAATTAGGTGAACAGTTACCACCCCCATGTTATCTGTAGACTCTGACTGAATCGGATGACAAGGCCAGGACTCCTTCTTCCACGTTTAGTCTCTGCTGTCACCTGACATTCATGAGCACTCTCCATTCCTTCTGTTTTTCCCTCCATGCAAACTCACTTCTCTGGGCTTCCTCTCACTCCGGATCCATTAGATGGGACCTACTAGGGGGTGTAGAGAGGGGGTATAGAGGGATAAAGATGAGGGATTAAAGGATGGCAGAGACTAACCTGGAAGAAGGAGTCCTGGCCTTATCATCCAATTCAATCAGAGTCTACAGATAACTTGTATTAAGTACCAATGAGAGATGGGAGGGCATGACCCTGCCCCAGGAAACCTTATGAAAGATAGCTTGCTACCTTGCATACATGCCTTAGATGATCAGCCCTTGATCTGGGGTTTACTAAGCAGAAAAGATGCCCTTCTCATGAGCCAAACCAAACATGGGGGCCCAGACCATGAGCTTCCTAAGCCCTGAGGCCACCTCTGGCTGTTCCTACTCATTGGTGGCCTCCAAGCTGTTCCAGCTCTGGGTGGCCACTCAATAGGAGGGTGGGGGCTCTGCCTACTGGCTGAGTGAAGACCCCAAACAAGACACTGCAAAATAAAATGATATGAAGTAGTCCTCTGGCTCTGAACCTGCTTACCATTGAAGGACTCCCCAGCCACCCCAAAGCCTCTGTCATCATTTCTAGGACATGTCATGGGTATGTGTGTCCTTTCACGACCACGTGGCATGCATGCTTTCTCCAAGTCTAACTATGGTTCCCTACTAGGTTATGTGTTGCCCCAACTGCTACAGGTCTGAAGGTTCCAGGAAGGTGTCTCCCTCCAGTCTTGTCTCCTGCTGCCCAGGGGTCTGTGGTCAGACGGAGGCTTCTCCTCAAGGCCCTGGACATCAATACAGCCCCCCACTGCTGATGCCTGCTCTCCCTAAAGAAGAGAGAAGCCTGAATCACACATTCCACCCTCCCCACACTAGATCACTGTGTAGGTTTCTGAACACTCCCAATGTTCAGGAGAATGATGCATGGCCCTGCTGTGCTAAAGCTTGCCCTTCAGCAAGACTATACAGTGGAAAAAAAGTCACTTCAGCAAGTGGTGTTGGGAAAGCTGGACAGCTGCATGTAAATCAATGAAGTTGGAACACTCCCTCACACCATACACAAAGAAAAACTCAAAATGGCTTAAAGATTTAAATATAAGACAAGACACCATAAAACTCTTAGAAGAGAACATAGGCAAAACAGCTCACAGAAATCCTACCAATGTTTTCTTAGGTCAGTCTCCCAAGGTCATAGAAACAAAAAAACAAAAATAAATGGGATCTAATCAAAATTACAAGCTTTTGTACAGCAAAGGAAACCATAAACAAAACAAAAAAACAACATACAGAATGGGAGAAAATATTTGCAAATGATGCAACCAGCAGGGGCTTAATTTCCAAAAGATATAAACAGTTCGTACAACTCAACAACAAACAACCCAATCAAAAAATGGGCAGAAGACCTAAATAGACATTTCTCCAAAGAACACATACAGATGGCCAACTGACACATGAAAAGATGGCCAATATTTCTAATTTTTAAAGACATGCAAATCAAAACTATAATGAGGTACCACCTCACAATAGTCAGAAGGGCCATCATGAAAAATATCTACAAATAACAAACGCTGGAGAGGGTGTGGAGAAAAGGGAACCCTCTTAAACTGTTGGTGGGAATATAAATTGATGTAGCCACTATGGAAAACAGAATGGAGGTTCCTCAAAAAACTAAAAATAGAGTTGCCATATGATCCAATCACACTCATGGGCATATACTCAGAGAAAACTTAAATTTGAAAAGATACATGCACCCCAATATTCATACAACACAATTCACAACAGCCAAGACATCAAAACATTCTAAATGTCCATCAGCAAACGAATGAATAAAGAAGATGTGCTATGTATATACAATGGAATACTACTCAGCCATTTGTAGGAATGTGGATGCAACTAGAGATTATCAAACTAGGTCAGAAAGAGAAAGACAAACATCATATGATATCATTTATATATGGAATCTTAAAATATGAGATAAATGAACTTATCTACAAAACAGAAGCAGACTCACAGACAGAGAGAGGTTGCCACGGGGGAAGGAGAGAGGGGAAAGGATGGACTGGGAGTTTGGGATTAGCAGATACAAACTATTACATATAGAATAGAAGAGCAACAAGGTCTTACTGTATAGCACAGGGAACAATACTCAGTATTCTGTGACAAAACACGATGGAAAAGAATATGAAAAAGAATATAGAGAACAAGATGGCGGAGGAGTAGGTGGACATGGAGTACATCTCTTTCCACAGATACATCAGGAATAATCTTCAGACACAGAAGTGCATGCAGAACACCAGCTGAGAGCGGACAGGAGTACCTGACCAGTGGAAAAGAATATATAGTACCACGCAAAACTCAGTATGATGAAGAAACTAGCGGGAAAAACAGGAGTGTTAGTCGGACTGGACCTGCCCTCAGTGGGTGGGGGACCTGAAGCAGGGGTCTGATCCCCACAGTGGGGCAACTGTTTGAGTCAAAGGAGAAACATTTAAGGCTGAGTGTGAAACAGCTGATCTGTGGCAGCCTAAATGGAAAGAGAATCACAGTCTTTGCCACATGCATAATATCCCGGACAGGAACGCTGGTCTTCTGGAAGCGGCAGCGGCTGGGAGCTGGAGTTTATGGATCCCAGGGCGAGGGCTGCTGTTGACTGTGGAGAGACGGATTGAGGGGATGAGAGGGAGGAGATCGTGGTGGGAAATGCTGGTGAAGGAAAGCCAGACAGCCATGGAAGCAAGGCAATAGATACTGCTAAGTCACGTGCAGGGGTTGGAGCCATCACCATAGCCTCTCTCTCCCCACATTCCAGCAACGGCAGCTGAACAATAGAGAGGTTGGCCCATCAAACGCCTGATACACTAAACTACAGAGTAGGACCCCGCCCAGGGTGCCCCCTTAAGTGCCTGATGCACCAATCTACAGAGTAGGACCCCAGCCGGGGGGGGGGGGGGGGGGGGGGGGGGGGGGGGGGGGGGGGCGGGGCCCTCTATGTGCCTGACGTGCCGAACAACAGAGAAGGACCCCAGGCAAGGGAGCCCTCTAAGTGCCTGAATAGGCGGAGCTAAAGAGAAAGACCGGCCAAAGAGACCTTCTGATTGCCAGCTACAAGAGGCTCAAGAAAAGACTCTGATAGGGCCATAACTCCTGTGGGGCAGGCAGTCCGTGTCCCTGCACACTTGGTGCCACCAGGGTCCCCACAAGCGAAGCAGCTGCACCACCTTCATGCTCAACTCTCACTGGGTAGAGCTGCCACAGGCAAAAAAAGTCTTGAGTCTGTATGTGCAGGGTCACTTTGGTTGTGTCAGACTCTGTGATCCTGTAGACCATGGCCTGCCAGGGTTTTCTGTCAGAGAGGGGCTTCTCCAGGCAAGAATACTGGAGCGTATTGGCCAATACTGGTTGCCATACCCTTCCAGAGCACTATTTCCTGCTGTCCTAGCTGCCAACCCCCCTGAGTACCTGGTGCTGCCAGAATCCCTGGGGCCCAAGCACCTGCACCACCTCCACACCTGGCCCTCTCAGGGGCAAACCCAAGCCTTCCAGGGCAGCCTCAGGAGGTAAACCGCAGTAGATGACCCACATGTAGAGGTGAAAATAAAACCACAATTGAAACCCAGGGGCAGTGCGGCTAAGGAAGAAGACCCAAAACCTTCCCACCAGCTGTACAATCTGCAGATTAAATCCACACGATCAACTAAGCAGACTCTGTGTCTATGGAATATATAAAAGGCCATTGAGAGCTCCCACAAAATAAAATACACTAGCTCTGATAGCTGTGGACATTGGAGGCAAGAACACACAGGAGTAGGGCCAGATTAGAATCTGAGCTGCCCCCACAGCAGGTCCAGAGATCAGAAGAGTGTTGGAGGGCATCCTAGGGAGGTAAGGTGGACTGTGACTCCCAGCGAGGTAAAGGACTCTGATAGCAATGACTCAAAAAAACATTTATTATTCTTATTTTTTGACATGTTCTGTAGATTCTTTTGGATTCCCACCCCCAGTGTTGTAGTTGTCAATTTTATTGCACTAAGAAAGCCAATTAAGTTTTTGAGCTTTTATTTTTTTCTCACTCACATTCTTTATTGTTGTTACAAACCTCTGCCTCTACATTGGGCTTTTGCAATTCTGTGGAGTTTTCCTCTTTTTTTCCTTTTCTCTTTTTTTTAATTTTAATTTTTTAAACCTACTATTATTTTTTGTACATTTATTCCTTTGTTTGCTTTTCCTACTGTTCTTTTCCCCTTGCAGTTATTTTTTAACATATATAAATCTTCTTTATCTATCTCTATTTAACTTTGCATATCTATTCTTTCTTTTCTTTGTCTCCCTTCCTCTCAACATATTTATCGTCATTGCTTTATTCCCCAATTGACACCTTGCTTTAGTTTTGTTTTCCAATTTGTGCTTTAATTAGTTTTCTTCTGGTAGATATAATTTTTAGTTTTCTTTGTTTTCCAGGTCAATCTATTGTACTTTATTTTTGTTGGACTGTTCTGATTTTGCTTGTGGGTGTATAGGTATATGTGCACATTCAGTCACACTTTCTATTGTTGTTATAAACCTCTACCTATACATTGGGCTTTTGCAGTTCTGTGGAGTTTTCCTTTTTTCCCCCCCTTTATTCTTTCTTCTTCTTCTTCTTTTTTTCTCTTTTTTATAATTTTAATTTTTCAAACCTACTATATTTTTTCTACATTTATTCATTTGCCTTTTCTACTGTTCTTTTCCCTTGCAGTTAATCTTTAACATATATAAATCTTCTTTATCTACCTCTATTTAACTTTGCATATCTATTCTTTCTTTCTTTCCTTTCCTCTCAACATATTTGTTAGTTTTGTTTTCATTGCTTTATTCCCCACTCGGCACCTTGCTTTAGTTTTGTTTTCTAGTTTGTGCTTAAGTTAGTTTTGTTCTTAACTGGTAAATATAATTTTTGATTTCTTCTGTTTGCCGGGTCAATCTACTGTATGTTGTTTTTGCTGGACTGTTTTCACGATGCTCATGGGTATATATGTATATGTATATATTCCACTATTTTAATTATTATTTGTCTGATTTTGCAACTGCCATTTGTCTGGGGTTCATCTTTGGTTTCTAGTGTTTGGATATTTGTTTTAATCTCACTTAATGCCATAACAAACCACTTACGGAATCTTCATTCCTGACCAGAGATCAAGCCCTGAGCCTTTGGAGTGGGAGCACTGACTCCAAGACCCTAGACTACCAGAGAACTAACCCTAGGGAGTATCAAATAGTGAGAACTCACACAAAGGAAACCACTTAAATACAAGATCCAGCATCACCTAACCACCAGTAGCACCCTGTGCAAGATACCTCATCTAAACAACAAACAAACTAAAAACAAAACAAAAATACAAGCCCAATCATCAGCAGACAGGATTACCACCTCACTCAGCCTTGCTCATCAGAGGAAAAATAAACAAACAAAAACTCAGCACATATCTCACCCTATACAAAGCTCACAAACCACTGGACCAACCTTAGGAGGGCAGAAACCAAAAGAAAGAATTCAACCTTCTTCAAGGAAAGAATTCAACTTCCCATGAAGCCTGGGAAAAGGAGGCCTCAAACATAATAACTTAATAATGAAAAGGCAGAGAAATACTGCACAAATGAAAGAACAAACTAGAAACACAGAAGTCCAAATAAATGAAGAGGAAATAGGCAAATTACTTGAAAAAGAAATCAGAATAACGATAGTAAAGATGATCAAAAACCTTGAAAACAAAATGGAGAAAATGCAGTAATCAATTAACAAAGACCTAGAAGAATTAACTCGGAGAAGGCAATGGCACCCCAATCCAGTACTCTTGCCTGGAAAATCCTATGGACGGAGAAGCCTGGTAGGCTGCAGTCCATGGGGTCACTAAGAATCAGATACAACTGAGCGACTTGGCTTTCACTTTTCACTTTCATGCATTGGAGAAGGAAATGGCAACCCACTCCAGTGTTCTTGCCTGGAGAATCCCAGGGACAGGGGAGCCTTGTGGGCTGCCGTCTATGGGGTCGCACAGAGTCGGACATGACTGAAGTGACTTAGCAGCAGAAGAATTAACTGGAAGAAACACAAGCTGGAATCAAGATTGCCGGGAGAAATATCAATAACCTCAGATATGCAGATGACACCACCCTTATGGCAGAAAGTGAAGAGGAACTCAAAAGCCTCTTGATGAAAGTGAAAGAGGAAAGTGAAAAAGTTGGCTTAAAGCTCAACATTCAGAAAACGAAGATCATGGCATCTGGTCCCATCACTTCATGGGAAATAGATGGGGAAACAGTGGAAACAGTGTCAGACTTTATTTTTGGTGGGCTCCAAAATCACTGCAAATGGTGACTGCAGCCATGAAATTAAAAGACACTTACTCCTTGGAAGGAAAGTTATGACCAACCTAGATAGCATATTCAAAAGCAGAGACATTACTTTGCCAACTAAGGTCCGTCTAGGCAAGGCTATGGTTTTTCCTGTGGTCATGTATGGATGTGAGAGTTGGACTGTGAAGAAGGCTAAGTGCTGAAGAATTGATGCTTTTGAACTGTGGTGTTGGAGAAGACTCTTGAGAGTCTCATGGACTGCAAGGAGATCCAACAAGTCCATTCTGAAGGAGATCAGCTCTGGGATTTCTTTGGAGGGAATGATGCTGAAGCTGAAACTCCAGTACTTTGGCTACCTCATGCGAAGAGTTGACTCATTGGAAAAGACTCTGATGCTGGGAGGGATTGGGGGCAGGAGGAGAAGGGGACGACAGAGGATGAGATGGCTGGATGGCATCACTGACTCGATGGACATGAGTCTGAGTGAACTCCAGGAGTTGGTGATGGACAGGGAGGCCTGGTGTGCTGTGATTCATGGGGTCTCGCAAAGAGTCGGATACGACTGAGGGACTGAACTGAACTGAGAAGAATTAAAGCATAAACATACAGAGACAAACAACACAATTACTGAAATTAAAAATAATCTAGAAGGAATCAATAGCAGAATATCTGAAGCAGAGGAACAAATCAGTAAGCTGGAAGATAAAATGGTGGAAATAACTTCTGAAGAGCAGAATAAAGTAAGAAGAATGAAAAGAGCTGAGGACACTCTCAGAGACCTCTGGGACCATATCAAATGCACCAACATTTGAATTATAGGGGTCCCAGAAGAAGAAGAGAAAAAGAAAAAGAAAATCTCTTTTGAATAGATTATAGTTGAAAATTTCCCCAACATGAAAAGGAAATAGTCAATCAAGTTCAAGAGGCACAAAGAGTCCCATACAGGATAAACCCAAGGAGAAACACGCCAAGACACATACTAAGTGTTAGTCACTCAGTCATGCTTACTCTTTGCGGCCCCATGGAGTGCAGCCCACCAGGCTCCTGTGTCCATGAGATTTTCCAGGCAAGGATACTGGAGTGGGTTGCCATTTCCTTCTCCAGGGGATCTTCCTAACCCAGGGGTCGAACCCCGGTCTCCTATACTGCAGGTAGATTCTTTACTGACTGAGCTACAAGGGAAGCCCAGACACATAGCCTTTGTTAGTTTAATTAGACACATATTAATTAAACTAACAAAGACTAAACACAAAGAAAGACTATTAAAAGCAGCAAGGGAGAAGCAATAAGTAACATACAAGGGAAACCCCATACACTTAACAGCTGATCTTTCAGCAGAAACTCTGCAGGCCAGAAGGGAATGGCAGGATATATTTAAAGTACTGAAAGGGAAAAATACACAACCAAGATTACTGTACCCAGCAAGAATCTTATTCAAAATTGATGGAGGAAAAAAAAGTTTTTCAGACAAGCAAAAGTTAAGAGAATTCAGTACCACCAAACCAGCTTTACAACAAATGATAAAGGGACTTATATAGTCAAGAAATACAAGAGAAGAAAAAAGATCTACAAAATCAACTCCAAACAATTAGAAAGTGGCAATAGGAACATATATATCACTGATTACTTTAAATGTAAATGGATTAAATGCTCCAACCAAAAGACACAGATTGGCTGAATGGATACAAAAACAAGACCCATATATATGCTGTCTACAAGAAACCCACTTCAGACCTCAAGACACATATAGACTGAAAGTGAGAGGATGGAAAAATATATTCCATGCAAATGGGAAGCAAAAGAAAGCTGGAGTAGCAATCCTCATATCAGACAAAATAGACCTTAAAATAAAGCAGATTACAAGAGATAAGGAAGGACATTACATAATGATCAAGGGATCAATCCAAGAGGAAGACATAACAATTGTAAATATCTATGCATCCAACATAGAAGCCCCTCAATACATAAGACAAACACTAACAGACACAAAAGGAGGAATTGACAGTAACACAATAATAGTAGGAGATTTTAACACCCTACCCACACCAATGGACAGATCATCAAAACAGAAAATTAATAAGGAAATGCAAGTCTTAAATGATACATTAGATGAGATGGATCTCACTTATATCTTCAGGACATTCCATCCAAATGCAGAAGAATACACCTTATTCTCAAGTGCACATGGAACATTCTCCAGGATAGACCACGTCTTGGGTCACAAATCAAACCTCAGTAAATATAAGAAAACTGAAATCATATCAAGCATCTTCTGTGACCACAATGTTATGACACTAGATATCAATTACCAAAAAAAAAAGTATAAGAAACACAAACAATTGGAGACTAAACAACATGTTTCTAAACAATGAACAGGTTACTGAAGAAATCAAAAGGGAAATCAAAAAATGTCTAGAAACAAATGACAATGAAAACATGACAACTCAAAACCTATGGGATGCAGCAAAAGCAGTTCTAAGAGGGAAGTTTATAGCAATACAATCCTACCTCAAGAAACAAGAAAAACATTGAATAGACAACCTAACTTTACACCTAAAACTGGAAAAAGAATAAAAAAAAACCCCAAAATTAGTAGAAGGAAAGAAATCATAAAGATCTGAGCAGAAATAAATGAAAAAGAAATGAAAGAAACAATAGTAAAGATTAATAAAACAAAAAGCTGGTTCTTTGAGCAGATAAACAAAATTGACCAACCTTTAGCCAGACTCATCAAGAAAAAAAGAGAAGAATCAAATCAACAAAATTAGAAATGAAAAAGGAGAGGTTATATAACCAGACAATGCAGAAATACAAAGGATTATAACAGACGATTGTGAACAACTATATGGCAATAAAATAGATAAACTGAAAGAAATGGACAGATTCTTTGAAAAGTTCAATATCCCAAGACTGAACCAGGAAGAAATAGAAATTATGAATAATCCAATTATAAGCACTGAAATTGAAGCTGTGATTAAAAAAATCTCCCAAAAAACAAAAGCCCAGGAACAGGTGGCTTCACAGGAGAATTCTATCAAACATTTAGAGAAGATCTAATGCCTATCCTTCTAAAACTTTTTCAAAAAATTGCAGAGGAAGGAACACTTCCAAACTCATTCCATGAGGCCACCATCACCCTGATACCAAAACCAGACAAAGACATCACAAAAAAGAAAACTACAGGCCAATATCACTGATAAACATAGGCGCAAAAATTCTCAACAAAATTTTAGCAAACAGAATTCAGCAACACATAAAAAAGCTCATACACCATGATCAAGTTGGGTTTATCCCAGGGATGCAAGGATTCTTCAATATACACAAATCAGTCAATGTGACACACCATATAAACAAATTGAAAGATAAAAATCATATGATCATCTCAATAGATGCAGAATAAGCCTTTGACAAAATTTAGCACCATTTATGATTAAGTCTTCAAAAAATGGGCATAGAAGGAACCTACCTCAACATAGTAAAGGCCATATATGATAACCCTACAGCAAACATTATTCTCAGTGGTGAAAAACTGAAAGCATTCCCCCTAAGATCAGGAACAAGACAAGGGGGTCCACATTCACCACTATTATTCAACATAGTTCTGGAAGTTTTAGCTATAGCAATCACAGAATAAAAAGAGATAAAAGGAATCCAGATTGGAAAAGAAGTAAAGCTCTCACTCTTTGCAGATGACATGATACTGTACATAGAAAACCCTAAAGATAGTATCAGAAAATTACTAGAGCTAATCAGTGAATTTAGCAAAGTTGCAGGATACAAAATCAATACACAGAAATCACTTGCATTTCTGTATACGAACAATGAAAAATCAGAAAAATAAATTAAGAATCAATCCCATTCACCACTGCAACAAAAATAATTAAATATCTAGGAATAAACCTATCTAAGAGGACAGAAGAAGTGTACACAGAAAATTATAAGACACTAATGAAAGAAATCAAAGATGACATAAACAGATGGAAAGATATTCCATGTTCCTGGATAGGAGAATCAATATTGTGAAAATGACTATGCTACCAAACACAATCTACAGGTTCAATATGATCCCTATCAAATTATCAATGGCATTTTTCACAGAACTAGAACAAAAAATTTCCCAATTCATACGGAAACACAAAAGACCCCAAATAGCCAAAGTACTCTTGAGAAAGAAAAATGGAGCTGGAGGAATCAACCTTCCTGACTTCAGACTATACTACAAAGCTACAGTCATCAAGACAGTAAGTTACTGTCACAAAAACAGAAATATAGACCAATGGAACAAGATAGAAAGCCCGGAAATAAACCCATATGCACATATGGGTACCTTATTTTTTACAAAGGAAGCAAGAATATACAACAGGGCAAAGACAGTCTCTTCAATAAGTAGTGCTGGGAAAACTGGACAGCTACACTTAAAATAATGAAATTAGAACACTTCCTAACACCATACACAAAGATAAACTCAAAATGGATTAAAGACCTAAATGTAAGACCAGAAACTATAAAACTCTTAGAGGAAAACATAGGCAGAACACTCAATGACATAAATCAAAGCAAGATCCTCTATGGCCCAATTCCTAGAGTAATGGAAATAAAAACAAAAGTAAACAAGTGGGGCCTGATTAAACTTAGAAGCTTTTGCACAGCAAAGGAAACTGTAAGCAAGGTGAAAAGACAGCTCTCAGAATGGGAGAAAATAATAGCAAATGAAACAACTGACAAAGGATTAATTCCCAAAATATACAAGCAGCTCATACAACTCAAGACCAGAAAAACAAACAACCCAATCAAAAAGTGGGGAAAAGACCTAAACAGACATTTCTCCAAAGAAGACATACAGATGGCTAACAAACACATGAAAAGATGCTCAACATAGCTCATTATTAGAGAAATGCAAATCAAAACTACAATGAGATATCATCTCACACTGGTCAGAATGCCCCTCATCAGAAAGTCTGTAAACAATAAATGCTGGAGAGGGTGTGGAGAAAAGGGAACATTCTTGCACTGTTGGTGGGAATGTAAATCGATACAGCCAGTATGGAAGACGGTATGGAGATTCCTTAAAAAACTAGGAATAAAACCACCATATGACCCAGCAATCCCACTCCTAGGCATACACCCTGAGGAAACCAAAATTGAAAAAGACACATGTATCCCATTGTTCATTGCAGCACTATTTACAATAGCTAGAACATGGAAGCAACCTAGATGTCCATCAACAGATGAATGGATAAAGAAGTTGTGGTACATATACACAATGGAATATTCAGTTCAGTCACTCAGTCGTGTCCAACTCTTTGCGACCCCATGAATCACAGCACACCAGGCCTCCCTGTCCATCACCAACTCCTGGAGTTCACTCAGACTCATGTCCATCGAGTCAGTGATGCCATTCAGCCATCTCATCCTCTGTCGTCCCCTTCTCCTCCTGCCCCCAATCCCTCCCAGCATCAGAGTCTTTTCCAATGAGTCAACTCTTCGCATGAGGTGGCCAAAGTACTGGAGTTTCAGCTTTAGCATCATTCCTTCCAAAGAAATCCCAGGACTGATCTCCTTCAGAATGGACTTGTTGGATCTCCTTGCAGTCCAAGGGACTCTCAAGAGTCTTCTCCAACACCACACTTCAAAAGCATCAATTCTTCGGCGCTCAGCCTTCTTCACAGTCCAACTCTCACATCCATACATGACCACAGGAAAAACCATAGCCTTGCCTAGACAGACCTTTGTTGGCAAAGTAATGTGTCTGCTTTTGAATATGCTATCTAGGTCGGTCATAACTTTCCTTCCAAGGAGGAAGCGCCTTTTAATTTCATGGCTGCAGTCACCATCTGCAGTCATTTTGGAGCCCAGAAAAATAAAGTCTGACACTGTTTCCCCTGTTTCTCCATCTATTTCCCATGAAGTGGTGGGACCGGATGTCATGATCTTTGTTTTCTGAATGTTGAGCTTTAAGCCAACTTTTTCACTCTCCACTTTCACTTTCATCAAGAGGCTTTTTAGTTCCTCTTCACTTTCTGCCATAAGGGTGGTGTCATCTGCATATCTGAGGTTATTGATATTTCTCCCGGCAATCTTGATTCCAGCTTGTGTTTCTTCCAGTCCAGCGTTTCTCATGATGTACTCTGCATATAAGTTAAATAAGCAGGGTGACAATATACAGCCTTGACGTACTCCTTTTCCTATTTGGAACCAGTCTGTTGTTCCATGTCCAGTTCCAACTGTTGCTTCCTGACCTGCATACAGATTTTCACCCATAAAAAGGAACGCCTTTGAGTCAGTTCTAATGAGGTGGATGAACCTAGAACCTATTATACAGAGTGAAGTAAGTCAGAAAGAGAAAGAGAAATACCATATTCTAACGCATATATATATGGAATCTAGAAAAAATGGTACTGAAGAATTTACTTACAGGGCAACAGTGGAGAAACAGACATGGATAATAGACTTATGGACATGGAGAGAGGGAGGGAGAGGGCGAGATGTATGAAAAGAGTAACATGGAAACTTACATCACCATATGTAAAATAGATAGCCCACGGGAATTTGCTGTATGGCTAAGGAAACTCAAACAGGGGCTCTGCATCAACCTAGAGGGGTAGGATGGGAAGGGAGATGGGAGGGAGTTTCAAAAGGGAGGGGATACATGTATACCTATGGCTGATTCATGTTGAGGTTTGACAGAAAACAGCAAAATTCTGTAAAGCAATTATCCTTCAATAAAAAATAAATTAATTAAAAAAAAGAAGATATATATAACTGAATCACTTTGCTGTACAGGAGAAATTAACAAACACTGTCACTGTAAATCAACTCTACTTCAATAAAATAATCTTTTTAAAAAAAGACTGCCCTTCAAGATTGGTGCTAGGCCTGGGATCTACCTTGCCAGCCCTCCAGGCAAACCCAGATAAGTCCTGAATCCTGGAGATTCAGGATTGGTCAGCAATTCCCAACATGCCAGAAGTGTAAGGTCTAGGGGTGTGTCACAGCAGAGAAACACTAATATATCTTAAGTCTCCTCTCCTTCCCCTCTTTTAAAAAAATTTTTTTAAAATAATTTTATCTTTGGCTGTGCTGGGTCTTCGTTTATGGGCAGGCTGCTCTCCAGTTGTGTGCTTGGGCTTCTCACCACAGTGGCTTCTTCTGCGGTGGAGCATGGGCTCTGGGGCACATGGGCTCAGTGGTTGCAGCTCCCAGTCTCTAGGGCACAGGCTCAGCTGTTGCAGTACGTGGACTTGGTAGCTCAGCAGCATGTGGGATCTTCCTGTACCAGGGACTGAACCCTTGTCTCCTGCACTGGCAGCAGCCAGCAGGGAAGCCCTCCCTCCCCTCTCAAGGTGTAAGTTTTAGCATCAGAGAGACGAACATGTACCATGCTTCAACTAGCTTTATCAGGGCTTTAGTCAAACCAGTCTTATTTCAATCATGTAGAATAGACCTGCTTTTTCTAATGTCTTTGAATCAAAAGACACTATCTTTGGAAAATGTATGGGACTCTTAGGACTATCTCCCTCTATCGAGGGGATCCTCCCCAGTCTTCCTCTGCTTTCACCACCCCACCCCTCCATCATTCACATAAGGCTTCCTTTGCAAAAATGTACCCTTGCCAGGCTCTGGCAAATTCATCTTTTTGACCTTTGCAAGGACACATTTGCTGTAAGCACCCACACTCTTTACATCTTCCTAGGCTAGTCCTTTGGTACAGAAAGAAGGTCTAGAAGTCAGCGTCTGAGTATCTTGATTTCTGGCCCAGCTTTCTATTATATAACCAGCCCTCTGCTCCCTAATCTCCAAGCTTCTCTTTTGTCATCTGGGAAAAATATTGAATGTGAGGATCAAATTAAGAATGTGTGTTAAGCTCTAAATGCTTTGCAAATCATCAATGACAGTGCATGGGAGAAATTGTGTCCCTTTGATCAGCCTGGCTGAACTTTTGAGTCTAGGAGTTCCTAGGGATCACACTCAGGAGAGGTAATTGCATGCTTTCTGATCATATTCTTTAAGAAGCTGCCCAGAATGTCACCCCTCCTTGGGCAAGCTGAGCTTAGAAGACCATTGTAGTAAACTCTCCCTTGCTGAAAAAGCTTTTACCAGTAACAGAGTGTGAAGGAGAGATCTATATGTGAGAGCAAACAGGATACGGTTGGGGGAGACCCTTACTGAGTAATTTGATTAGAACAGCCCAGTGCCCATGCCGGGTAGATAGGAGGACAAGTGGGGTACCCAGCCAAGTTCAGGACAAATTTCTTAGGCTGGCGAACTTGACCCTACTTTGGGGAGATTGGAAAGTTCTTAGGGATAGAATTCAGTAGAAATATGTGTTTTTTGATACAGAATCTTCCCACTTAAAGGAAGAGTAAAGACAGTAGAAATTGTGGGAATTGATCCATCAGCCTGGTCCAGAGTGGCAAGCATGGACAGAAGACTCAGAACAGAAGACTTCTCACTTGTCCCAGGAACCACAGACTTGTCACAGGAACCACGGACTCTATCACTAGAGCTATTATCAATGGGAAGACCAGCTGGGGGATGGTCTGGGTTCCCTGTTCCCACCATGTGCAGGGAGGACTAATCCAAGAAAGCAAAGCAGGAAGGGACAACCCAGGGCACAGGAGGATGATGGAGGAGGCTGAGGAATGAGCCACTGCATGCCAGCCTGAGAGAGAACATTATAGCATTCTAGAAACCAAAACGGCCCCCTCTCCGCCTCTTTATGCAAAGTCACCACTGAGCTGGTCCCAAACTGCTTCCTTCAAAGACTCGCGGTATGTAACATAGCCAATGGGAATTTGCTGTATAATTCCAGGAACTCAAACCAGGGTTCTGTAACAACCTAGAGGGGTGGGAAGGGGTGAGAGGTGGGAGGGAGGTTCAAGAGGGAAGGGACATATGTATACCTATGGCTGATTCATGCTGGTGTATGGCAGAAACCAATGCAATATTGTAAAACAATTATCCTTTAATTAAAAATAAATAAATTGAAAGCACACAAAAAATCTCACGGAACCCTGAGTGTCCACAGAAATGTTCAACAGCCCTGCCATCGGATCATGCTACTGGGAACATTAAACTCACACCTGGAGCACAGATGCACTTCTCCCCCTAAAACACACCCAGGAGGAAAGGGCACGTGCACCATTCCTTGGTTTACATAAACATCAGCAAACAAACCCTGGGCTGAATCAGAGCAAGGCAAAACCAAGGGAGCCCAGCTGTATGATTCACCTGCTTGTCAAAGTTTAAGATGCCATGGACCAGCTTTCACAGCCTGTTGGTAACTACAAGATCATTGTCATGGCCTTGATTCCCTACAGGGACTCCATGTTGTACAAGCCATAAAATTAAGCCTTGAAATTATAATCTAACCCACAGACTAGAGAAGCACAAAGACCAGAAAAGCTACAGAGCTGTTCTTAGAACACTAGGTAAACAAATAGCTTTCAACATACAGACCCTAACTGCTTGGAACATGTCCCCAGCTCCTTGAATTTCTGATCCCTGGGTAACATCACCTTCCGCCTTTTAGCTCTCCCAGCTCTTCCACCAGCTTTATGACTGAATTCCCCGTATTAAATCCCTCTCTGTTTGAAATACCTAAAGTGATTTACGGTTTTAATGAATAAACTGATGAATCTTTCTTCAATTTTTTTTCCCTCTTTTGGACATTTGTGTACAGGCAGATCTCATTTTATTGTGCTTCACAGACACGTCATTTTTTTTTTTTTACAAATTGAAGATCTGTGGCAACTCTGTATCGAGGAAGTCTATTAGTGCCATTGTCCCAATAGCATTTGCTCCTCTTGTGTCTCTGAGTCACCTTTTGGTAATTCTCACAACATTTCAAAATTTTCTCATCATGATTATATTTGTTGGTGATCCGTGATCTCTCATGTTACTACTACAGCTTGTGGAAGGCTGAGATGATGGTTAATAATTTTTGGCAAGAAAACATTTTTTCATTAAAGTATATATATGTTTTTAGACAATGCTTTGCACACTTAATAGACTATAGTGTGGTGTAAATATAACTTTTACATGCCCTGGGAAACCAGAAAAGGTGTGCAACTCGATTTATTACAATATTCACTTTATTGCAGTAATTTGGAACCAAATTTGCAGTAGCTCCAAAGTATACCTGTAAATATCCAAGTTTTTGTGTTTGGGTGCTGCCCTTTGTCCTCATGTGGATGAATTCTTTGACACGATCTTCTCGTTTTTAATTTTTTCAGTTGTCAATGTTTATGCTCACCGCCCTCTCAACATTGGCAAAGTTTGCCACTTGTCCTTAATTGGGCTTCTCTGCTTTTAGACCACTGTTACGTTAAACTTAGGGCTTCCTTGGTGGTCAAGTGGACCACTTCCACAGTGGTCAAGAATCCACCTGTACTGCAGATCATCAGTCCCTGGGTCAAGAAGATCCCCTGCAGAAGAAAATGGCCACCCACTCCAGTATTCTTGCCTGGGAAATCCCATGGACAAAGAAGCCTGGTGGGCTACAGTCCATGGGGGTCGCAAAGAGTCAAACATGACTGAGTGACTGGTCAGGCACACACACACACATACATGTATACTAAACTGCAGAACAAACTTAAAGCACTGGGCAGACCCAATCCCTTCCTCTGGGGACACTCAGGGCTCCATGGAATCTTTTATTCCACTGGGTCATTAATAAGAAAGGTCTGCCACAGCAGGACCCTGCCTCTGTTGATGGGAGCTATGCATAACTAATGAAGAGGAAAACTGGAAGTCCAACTGCCCGATCAGTCTCAACATCTTTCTAACAATCTCTACATCTCCCAACCTTCATTTCCTGGATACCTTCCTTCCTTCCAAAATGAGTACTCCAAATCCACTTCAGCCCACTAATATTTTTTAAGGTTTTTAAAAATACCTTTCCATTTATTCATGTATTTTCTTTTTGGCCATGTGGCATGCAGGATCCCACTTCCCTGACTAGGGATCCAACCCGTGCTCCCTGCAGCAGAAGCATGGAGTGTTAACCACTGGACTTCCAGGGAAGTCCCCACTAACATTCTCAAGTCTATACTTTCTCTTCCTTTCCTCCCTATCTTATGACACTTGGTTTCACAGACAGACGTTAGGCCCAACTTCTCAGTCCCCTGTTACACTTTAAATACGACTTGCCTTGGTCTCTGGCTGTGGATCCTAAGACGTCAGAGATATCCAATAACCTGGGAGATTGAAAAGTAGGTACTGTAATGAACTTCCCTGGTGGTCCAGTGGTTAAGACTCTGTGCTCCCAATGCAGGTGGCTCGGGTTGGATCTCTGGACAAGGTACTAGATCTCACGAAAATCAAAGATTCCATGTAACACAATCAAGACCTAGCACAGCCAAATAAATAAATGTTTATTTAAAAAGAGTAGGTACTGTAAACACCCCAGAGATAGGTACTAGGTCTCTGTTTCAAATATGAAGTCATGCTGCTTCCATGACCTAGGAAGGGTTCATTACAAAATTTATTAACATCACAGAGACCATAAGAGGCAAAGCCAGGATCTGAACCCAGGTCTTTCTGCTGCCACAGCTCCAGCTGGGTCTACCATTCAGAAGCAAAGCTTCTAATAGTGACAAGGGAGTTCAGAAAGCCTAGCCAGGGGCAGAGATGCCAGCCACCTGCAGTGAGCCAAGAAAAAATAAACAAAGCACTGGATTTTCAATTCTATCCCTACTCTGTCAACACAAGGTACCTCTTGGGTGAACATTCCCTTCAGGTGTTTCCCAGCAACTCTAGAAGCATTATCATGACAACCTCCAGTTCAGAAGAGTCTTTCAGAGTTCATTTCTCCTGAATCGCACAGGAACATGAAGTATAGTTACAGGAACAAGGACAGAGGTGTGGCAGGGAAGGGAACGTGAGGAGAGGCGGGAAGTATTAAGGAGATGACCAGTCTCGCCTTCATACACTTATTTCACTTGCTACAATAAACATGTATTAATGTGGAAAGCATCAAATAATAAAAGTTGGCTTGTGGCAAAGACAATACTATATGTTCATCAAATCAGTTTTATTATCTTCTTTCTGCATAGATATTTCTAAGTGGAAACAGCTCTTCAGTGTTTTTGCTAACTGGATTTTTTTCAGGTTCTAAGCTTGTAAAACGATATCTTTCTAAGTATAGTTCCTTTCCCTTCTTCTGCCTCTGAATCACCTTCCCATTCTCATTTTGTTGTGGTGGGTTTGTTCCAAAGGAGAATAAATTAGAGAGGAAATAGTACACGTACTTTACATTCTCATTTAAACAAGACCTAAAAAGGGGGGGAAATCTTATTAACACCTTTATTCTCCCCTCAGGGACCATTCTGAATTTTACTATCCTAATATTTACACTGCTACAGTAAAACCTTGGATAAACCAACAGGGATGGAGTTGTTTTAGAGAGACATGTGCTTCACAGAACTGGAATTTACACATTTGGGCAATAAAATGCTGTTGACTTTTAAATGTTCTGAGGAAAATATTTATGAGCATATTGAATGAAGGATGGTGACACAGCCTATTTTTTTTAGGTGGTTCAGGACTCACCCAAGTTCCCTAAACACACCACGCTCCCAGGAGGGGCTGGCACATTGCTGTGACCTCTGCTTAGAACAGTCCTCCCCTGCCTTTGGCTGTTTAAATCCTCTGCATCCTTAGGGTGTCAGCTCCAAGACCATTTTCCTCAGGTACACTATATCAATTTTTACTAAAATGCATGAGCTGTTCACTTAAAATGGGTGAATTTTGTCGTATGTAAATTGTACCTCAATAAAGCCATGAAGAACAAAACACACTGCCCAGGAAGTGAAGCACACCAACCCTCACCTCTTAAATACAGCAGCTTTACAGTACGGAAATGGGGAGGGAAAGAGTCACATTGGAGAAACCTGATGAAAACTCTATCAGCCAGGACTTCCTCGTGGTCTAAGACTCCCCCCTCCAAGGCAGGGGATCCGGGTTCGAACCCTGGTCAGGGAACTATTCTTAGGGAACCGTGGTCAGGGAACTATTCACACATGTGGCAACTAAGAGTTCACATGCCTCAACTAAGACCCAGCACAACCAAATAAACAATAAGTATTTAAAAAATTAACCCTATCACCATATACAATTATGCTTGTGTGATTTGTTCGCTATATCTTTGGCACAAGGTAAGGACCTGGTTCTTGATACGCATTTAGTAATAAACATAGAGCAAGTACAGTGTCGGAGAATGTAAGCTCCATGACAACAGAATTGTGTCTGTCCTGTTGTCTGCCGTATCCTCATCACCTAGAGGTGTCTGGAACATGGAGACAGTCAACAAAGACTCCTCCCCAAGTTGAGCCAAGGAATTCTTTCCCCAATGGTTTGTTTGAATTTGGGATAAAGACATTTTAGCTCAATCTGCCAGGTTTCTTCAATAAAAGTCTATGGAGATATTGATGGAAATAATGTTTCTCACCAGGTAAATAAAGAGGCACAGGGGTCTTGGCCGTAATGAGAGAAGAAAGAAGCCAACACTCAGAGTGAAGGAGGGAAAAGAGACGGAGCAAGAGGCCACCGGGATTCCCCCCAGGGATGTCCTGTCTGGTTCCCAGGCAATTGGGATCCTCTGTGTCCTGGCTGCTATGCGAAGTCCAGTGAACTTGACCATGAGATCTTGTTGCTTGATTCAACTTCACCAAAACTTTATCTGTGTCATGTTTGACTTGTCTTTGTTTCTGTTATGAAAGATGTTGAATCAAATTAATGTGGGAAATACCAAAAGAAAGAAAAGAGACAAAAGAGCAGAAATGGGGATCAGAAAGGGAAAGTAGAGGTTATAAAAAGGAAAGAAGAGGAAGAACTGGATAGAAATGAAAATGGCCTGATGAGTACACAGAAACAAGCATGAGTTTCAAAGTGTTTTGTGAATTTATAAGAGCTGAAATTATAAAATATGCAAACAGCTCATACAATTCAATAACAAAAAACCCAAAAAGCCCAATCAAATAATGGGTAGAAGACCTAATCATTTCTCCAAAGACGAATGGCCAGTAGGCACATGGAAAAGATGCTCATCATCGCTAATTACTGCTGCTGCTGCTGCTAAGTCATGTCAGTCGTGTCAGACTCTGTGCGACCCCACAGACGGCAGCCCACCAGGCTTTCCTGTCCTTGGGATTCTCCAGGCAAGAACACTGGAGTGGGTTGCCATTTCCTTCTCCAATGCATGAAAGTGAATGCTAATCACTAAATAAATGCAAATTAAAACTACAGCGATATACTACCTCATACCAGTCAGAATGACCATCATTAAAAATAATGAATGCTGGAGAGGATATGTAGAAAAGGGAACCGTCCTACACTGGTACAGGAGGTGAAGTGAAAGTGTCAGTCACTCAGCTGTGTCGATTCTTTGTCACCCCATGGACTGTAGCTCACCAGGCTCCTCTGTTCATGCAATTCTCCAGGCAAGAATACTGGAGTGGGTTGCCATGCCCGTCTCCAGGGGATCTTTCCAAGCCAGTGATTGAACCTGAGTCTCTTATGTCTCCTGCATTGGCAGGTGGGTTCTTTACCTGGGGAGCCCAAAGATACACTAAGCACTTACCATATGCCAGGTTCCACTCCAGGTGTCAGGAATACAGCACTCAACCAAAATGATGGACATGACCACTCTAAAAAGCTTGCATCCTGGTGGGGGCTGGAGAGGAGGGACAGAAGAAAGTAAGCAAACACATAATTAAACAAGAGAGAAATCAGAGACTGGTGAGCATTCAGATAGTAATCTAAATAGAGTGTGACTGAGAGACAACTTTATATTGGTTGATCAGTGAAAGTGAAAGGCATTCAGTTGTGTCCAACACTTTGCAATCCCATGGACTATACAGTCCACGGAAATCTCCAGATCAGAATACTGGAGCGGGTAGCAGTTCCCTTCTCCAGGGGATCTTCCCAACCCAGGGATCAAACCCAGGTCTCCCGCCTGGCAAGAGGCTTCTTTGCTCTTCGAAGGACAAGGAGATGCAACCAGTGAAAGCGGTAGAGGGCGTGCGGGGGCAATGATCCAGCCGGGGGAGGAACCAGGGCTCTAGGGCTCCAGGGAAGGTTCTGAAGCACAGGAAGCGGGTTGCCCTGGGGGCACTTTTGGTAACGTCCAGGGACATTCTGTCCTCAAAAGCGGTGGCTGGGGGTGGTGCCACCGGCATCTAAGGGTTAGAGGTCAGGGATACTGCTGACCTACCATGCCAGGGACAAACCCACAGACAAAGGGTTATCTAAAATGTCAGTGGTGCCAGGTGGAAAAACTCTGTCCTGAGACCATTCCAGCCTTGGCATCTTCAAAGTGTAGAAAACAGGAAGCCATGCCTGGAAAAGCAAAGAAGAGCGTACAGAGCTTTGAAATCACCCGCTTTGTATGCCTTGGTGAGAAGCTGACATCTCATTCTAAATGTGGCAAGGAGCCCACAAATGTTTTAAAACTGGGCAGTAAACATGGACTCATTTATTTTTGGAGACAATCACATCGGCTTGTGTGTGGAATGTAGGGGGAGAGTCAAGTGTGAGTGAAAGAAACCAGGCGGGTGGCTTTTAACAGTTGAGAGAAGTGATGGTAGCTTGGATGCTCATCCTGGCAGGAGAGACAGGGAAGTAAAGAGCTGAGATGGATTTCAGAGGTCGGACTCATAAGTCTTGATGATAAAGTGAACTTAGAGGGTGAGGAAAAAAGGAATCCCAGATTCACTGAAGGATTCACGGCCAGCTTCATGGGGGTGTGATCAGTGCCAAGAGATGTCCCCACCCCAAGCTGGTGGGGACCTCAGTGGAGGCTCAGGGCCACCCTGGATCCAGGTACTGGGCAGGTCCCAGCACAGAGGCTTCAATGCCCCCAGGATGGCCAGTACACTGGGGACGGGGGCACAGCCCTGGAAGGAGGCGGAATTCACCACTCTGTTCCTGCCCATCTTCATGTAGCACCAGGTCTGGCAAATTCTATAGCTGGTCCTGCTTAAAAGCTATTTGGGGCAACCAGATGCTCAGTTAGTGTCATTTACCAAAACAGAAAAGAGCAGGGTGGGGTAAGAGGTGCAGTTTGGGACATATTTAACCTCAAGATGCCCGTGAGAAATCACACTGACAAGACCAAGTAGGCAATTGTGTACATCTACCTACAGCTCCCTACCTCCCTCCATGCTGGGCTTCCCTGGTGCCTCAGCTGGTAAAAATCCACCTGCAATGCGGGAGACTGCGTTCAGTCCCTGGGTTGGGAAGATCCCCTGGAGAAGGGAACATCTACCCATTCCAGTACTCTGGCCTGGAGATCTCCAGGGACTGTATAGTCCATGAGGTCACAAAGAATCGGACACAACTGAGCGACTTTCACTTTCACTTCACCTACAGCTCAGGAAAGGTATGAAGTTGTATAGAATTCATCTGCTGGTAGATAGTATTTAAAGCCATGAGAATGATGGTGCAGCTGTTATGAAAAACAGTAGGATGATTCCTAACACCATTAAACACAGAATTACTAGAGAATCCAGCAATTTCACTTCTGGGCAAAAGAAGAGAAAGCAGGGACTTGGGCCCATATTTGTACACTTGTGTTCACAGCAGCATTATTCGCTGTAGCTGAAATGTGGGAACAACTCAAATGCTCAAATGCCCATTTACAGATGAAGGAATAAACAGAATGTCGTGTAGACAATGTGATATTGCATGCGTGTGTGCTCTATTGTGTCCAACTCTGTGATCCCATGGACTGCAGCCCACCAGGTTCCTCTGTCAATGGGATTCTCCTGGCAAGAATACTGGAGTGGGTGACCATTTCCTCCTCCAGGGGATCGTCCCAATCCAGGGATTGAATCCATGTCTCCCACGTCTCCTGTACTGTAGGTGGATTCTTTACCGCTGAGCCACCAGGGAAGCCCCACAAATGTGATATTACTCAGTTTTAAAAGAGAAGGAAATTCTGACACTTGTTACAACATGAATGAACTTTGAGGCCATTAGGCTCAGTGAAAGAAGTCAGTCACAAAAAGACAATCCTGTAGGATTCCACTTATATGAGGAACGTGGGAGAGTCAAATTCATAAAACGGTGGTTACCAGGGGCTGGGAGCAGAGCGGGATGGGGAGTCGTTACTTAATGAGTGTAGAGCCCCAGTTCTGCAAGATGAAGACGTTCTGGAGGTGGATGGTGGTGATGGCCACAAATGTGAATGCATTTAGTGCCACTGAGCTGAGCACCTAGAAACGACTAAAATGGTAAATTTTGTGTTATCCATATTTTACAATTTAACAAAGAACATATCCATTATTATTCAATGCTTCCTCTATCCTCAGCACTGTTCTAAATGCTTTCCACATTTAAAACTCATATAACCCAGACTTCCCTGGTGGTCCAGTGGTTAAGAATCTGCCTGCCAAGGCAGGGGACATGGGTTCAAGCCCCAGTCAGGGAAGATCCCTTATGCCTCGAAGCAACTAAACCCGAGTGCCACAGCTACTGAAGCCCACGCTCTAGAGCCCTTGAGTCACAACTACTGAAGCCTGTGAGCCTAGAACCCATGCTCTGTAACAAGAGAAGCCACTGCAATGAGAAGCCTGTCCACTGCTACCAGAGAGTAGCCCCTGTTCTTCATAGCTAGAGAAAATCTGCACGCGACAATGAAGACTCAGTGCAGCCAAAAATAAACAAATAAATAACTTAAATATTAAAAACCCCCTCATACAACCCCTCATTACAGTCTCTAAGGTAGGTCTGACGTTATCAAGCCATTTTACAAACAAGGAAACTAGTGACCAGAGATATTAAGGAACAGGCCTAAGCTCACCCAGCTTCTAACTGGATAGGGTAGAGTTTAACTCAGGTGGTCTGGTTCCAGAGCCCAGGCTTTTTTTTTTTTTTTTAAACATACTATACTACCTGCCAACAGAGATTATGTAATATGCTATAAGAATACACATTTCACAATAAAACACCGATTTTTAAAGTTAAAGGCTGAATTTACGGCCCACAAGCAGCTAGGTCCTGGCTTTTCATCATATTCCAACATCACTTCCCAGCATAGAGCCTGGCATTACAGATGCAATGAGAAATCATCCAGAGGTGATCACTGTACCATGTCTGAGAAAACCACTCTATGACCAGAGACACTTTTAGAAGATATATACGAGAGGGTCTCCTATGAGTGCGAAAAGGCCAGGATCCCCCACGGCCCCTTTCCTGGTCCTTAGGAGGATTCAGCCTGGACTCAGCCACCTGGGGGGCGGGAGGGCAGGGCCCCAGTCCCAGGACAGGTAGGCCCAGGGGAGAGAGGTGCAGATCTTTGGCGTCAGAGAGAGGCAGTTCCTGGGCTATTTTTAAGTTGCTTTGCTGTGTTGTCAGTTAAACCTCTCAAGCAGAAACAACACCAAGGCCACAGAAACTCCAGGCCTGCTGCTGGGAAAAATATGGTGGTTGGACCATGATATACAAAAGTTCTCATTTATGAAGCAAAGTTGGAGCTGACTGGCAGATGGTAGGTAAAAACCACTCATGTAGATTCACTCTAGAGGTCAGAATTCCCTTGCTCAGAAACATATCCCAGGGACCTCCCTGGTGATCCAGTGGCTAAGACTCTGCACTCCCAATACAGGGGGCCAGGGTTCTATCCCTGGTCAAGGAACTGGATCCCATACGCCAAAACTAAGAGCTCGCCTGCCGCAACCAAGACCCGACACAGCCAAAAAAATAAAAATAAATAAATATTTAAAAAGAAAGAAACAAATACATCCCAGACTGTCAGGAACCCACGGCCAGTGTCAGCTCTGGGTGAGCCTGAGTCACTGAAGTAGATAGAATGCAGGAAAGGGCCAGGTGACAAGGATGCAAAATGTCCTCTTGGCTCAAGTCTTAGGCGATTGGAAAAGGGTGAGCAGGCTTAGACTGATCTCAAGGTCAGACTCTCCATATCCGAATAGCTCTTTCAGACACGGGGAGGCCTAGGCCCCAGAGCAGTGAGCAGGCAGCCCCCCTCAGGTGGAATTTAAGGTGACCCATAGCCACTGCCTTTGAGTATACTCACCTCTCAGCCCCATTCATGTGGTGGGAAGGACCTTGACCTCCACTATAGGAGCTGGGTTGGACGTTCTGGGTGGGCAAGACCAGCTCTCATGACCAAGGAGGTTGCACGCCAGGGAAAATGTTTCATTTAACTTATCAGAAATAGCTAAATTTATAGGAAGGGAGGCAGAGAAACTAGACTGTTCCATCATCTTCACTTCCATTCTTACCACTTTTCAAAGAAATTTCAAAAACATTTGTAATAGTAAATCTCAGCACTCATTAGCTATTTTTTTTTTTTTTTTTTTTTTAGTTTTGAAAATTTTAGCTGCGCTGGGTCTTCCCTGTGGTGCTCGGGCTTTCTCTAGTTATGGCTCACAGGTTTTGTTGCCCTACGGCATGTGGGATCTGGATCAAACCTGCATGCCCTGCATTGGAAGGCAGATTCTTAACCACTGGGCAACCAGGGAAGTCCTTCACCAGCTATGGTTTTGTCCTAAATTTTAATACTTCAGCTCTCTGATTCTTCCTGAAAGCAAGGCAAATACCAAAAGAACAAACCAACATGTTAACATCATCCCTAGGAAATGACAACCCAATAAGCAAGAGAACACAGCCTCCCCGGGTTACTGAATTCACATCCAGAATTCCACCAAGCAGAAGAAACAAGTGGTAATATTTGGTGCATCCTTTGATGTTTTCTTAACTCCTCTTTTCCTACTTAGCAGTACATTATGTTGCTGAGAACACAGTTCACATTGAAAGCAGTCTTGCTTTTTTCTTTTACACTTGATCAGACTCATTTCCTAACACTGTTAAAAATTGTTCATCGAGGTGCTGATCAGCGGCATAATACTACAAGGAGTTTCATGCAGTCATGTATCTAACCATTTCCAACTGTAGGAAGCAACACTGAGGTCGTTTCCAGTCTTTCACAATTACAAATGACGCTGACAAACATCTCTGGTTTATGTCCTAGTCTACGTTTCTGAGCATTTCTTTAGGGGAGATTCTATTAGTGAGATGACTGTCTAATGTATGTATACTAGTTCTGAAGGCTCTGGAAACACGAGAAAAGAGCTGTTTTTTCAGATTCTGTGACTTCATGGGTCAGGCCCTCCCCCAACACTAATCCAGCATTTACCCCTATATTCTTACCAAGGTATCTTCGCCTCCCCCCACCACCCTTCCACCCAAGCACAATTACTACCTCCGATAATTACAGGCTGCTGTGATAGGTATGAGGAATAAAAAGGCACCAGAGCTGCTACTGGGTGAAAAAGGTGAGGAGGGGTGTAGAAATGCTTGCGTTTACGAAGCGCTTTTCCTCCAAAGAGCTCAAAGGTTTTCTGAGACATGGTCTCATTAATCTCCACAGGTCTGTTATTTTTCCTTCTGATACAGGTCCAAACATAAACCTTATTTGTTGGCTTGTATTTATCCACTCACTGTGTGCCAGCTTTCATGATGTTCCTAAAGTAGCTTTTATATTTGGGACTTCTGGTTCACACGGATGATAAAAAAGCCCCATTGCTCACCCTAAGAGGAAGGACAATTTGTCTCATTTTAAGAACAGCAGACTTCCCTCATGGTTCACTGGTGAAGAATCCACCCGCCAAAGCAGGGGACACAGGTTCCATCCCTGGGCCAGGAAGATCCCACGTGCCTCGGGGCAACTAAGCCCGTGCGCCATAACTCCTGAGCCTGAGCTCTAGAGACTGTGCTCCCCAAAAAGAAAGGCCACCGCAAGGAGAAGCCAGTGCACCACGACTAAAGAGCAGCCCGCTCACAACAACGAAGACCCCGCGTAGCCAAAAATTAATAAATAAGTACATTTACATAAAAAAGAAAGAATGAACAGAGACACTAAGTAACCCAGCACAGAGTGAAAGCCTAAAAGGGGGCCTGAGGGCAGAAGCCCTACATGACTGCTGTATACGAGGCAGGCTGCTTTCTTGCCAAGTCGCTAGCTTATACCTTTTTGCATGAATACAGTCACAATTTCTGACTTTGCAGATATCCTGGAACGAATTGTGTTAGATGGAATAGTGGCTTAGCCAAGATGTTCACCTCCTAGTCGCAGAACCTGTGAATACATTACATGGCAAAATCAGATGTGATTAAATTAAGGATCTTGAGAAAGTAAGACTATTTGGATGGCATCACTGACTCAATGGACATGAATTTGAGCAAGCTCCAGGAGATGGTGGAGGACAGGGAAGCCTGGCGTGCTACAGTCCATGGGGTTGCAGAGTCGGACATGACTGAGTGACTGAACAAATTCTGGATAATGGGTGTAATCACAAGCATCCTTATAAGAGGGAGGCAAAACTTTTATGCATCAAAGGACACTACTGGATTGACATACATACACTACTACATAAGGAATGGGCTTCCCTGGTAGCTCAGACAGTAAAGAATATGCCTGCAATACAGGAGACCTGGGTTTGATCCCTGGGCCGGGAAGGCCCCCTGGAGAAAAGAATGGCTATCCACTCCAGTATTCCTGGTGGAGAATTCCATGGATAGTGGGGCCTGGTAGGCTACAGTCCACGGGGTCTCAAAGAATCAGACACAACTAAGCAACTTTCACTTCACTTCACTTTACTTCATATAAAGAATAAAGAATACGTAGCACAGGCAATTCTACTCAGTGCTCTGTGGTGACCTAAATGTGAAGGAAAGCCAAAAAAGAGGGGATATATGTATAGGAATGACTGATTCACTTTGCTGTACAGCAGAAACTAACACAACATTGTAAAGCAGCTATACTCCAATGAAAACAAAAAGGACACTACTAAGAGCGAAAAGACAAACCAAGAATGGAAGAATATATCAGCAAATTGTATGTCTGATAAGGGATTAATATCCAGAATGTGTAAAGAACTCCTACACCTCAACAACAAAAAGACAAACAACCCAATTAAAAACGGACTTAAATAGACATTTCTTCAAAGAAGATAAACAAATGGCCAACAAGCACATGAAAGATGTTCTCTATCATTAGTCATTAAAGAAATCAAATCCACAACAAGAAACTACCTCACATGCACTGAGATGACTATAATCATAAAGATAGACAATAACAAATGTTGGTGAGGATGTGGAGAAATTGGAACCCACACACACTGCTGGTGGGAATGTAAAATGGTCCAGCTACCGTGGAAAATCAGTTCGGCAGCTCCTGAAAAAACTAAATGTTGCATTTTCCTATCATCCCACAATTCCATGCTCTTGGGTTTGAAATAAAATCAAAGAAAGAAATGAAAACAGGAACTTAAACAGATACTTGCACTCCAGTGTTCACTGCAGCATTGTTCACAATATCGAAAGTAATGGAAAGAAGCCAAGTGTTCATCAACTGATGAGCAGATAGACAAAATGTGGCATACATGTTCAATGGAATATCATTCAGCCACCGAAGGAATGAAGTTATGGGGACTTCCCTGGTAGGTCCAGTGGCTAAGACTCTGAGCTCCCAATGCAGGGGGTCCAGGTTTGATCCCTGGTCAAGGAACTAGATCCCACATGTTCAACTAAAGGTCCTTCATGCCACAACTAAGACCGAGCACAGACAAAGATTTTTTTAAAAAGGAATGGAAGTTCTAGGATTTGCTACAACACAGATGAACATTGAAAATACTACCTTAGGTAAAAAAAAAAACAACACAAAATGATAAATGCAGCCTAACTCCAGTTACATGACATACATACACTAGGCAGAGTCACAGAGACGGCGAACAGACTCGACGTTACCAACAGATGGGAGGAGCAGAGAATGGGGAGTTACTGCTTAATGGGCAGAGTTTCTGCCTGGGCCAGGAAGGGTTTTGGAAACAGTGCTGAGGGTTATACTACATTGTATATGTAATTAATGCCACTGAATTGTACATTTCAAAAAATGGTTAGGTGCCAAATTTTATGGTATATATACTTCATATTTTACAACAATCAAAGTAAAGAGGGAGTCAAGAAGGTCAAGGTCAGAAAAAAGAGATGCAAAGAGGTGAGCAGAGACTGCAGTGATGCAATTTGAGGAGTGGAGTCGTGAGCCGAGGCATGCAGGCAGCCTCCAGAAATAGGTAAGAAGACAGATTCTCTCTGGAGCTTCCAACATCTTGATTTCAGCCTTCTAAAACTCCTATAGGGCTTCTGACCTCCAGAACAGTAAAATAATAAATCATGTTGCTTTAAGCCTCTAAGTTTGTGGTAATTTGTTACAGCCGCCATAGGAAACTAATGCTGTTGCTGTTGTTTAGTCACTAAGTTGTGTCTGAATCTTTGCAACTTCGTGGACTGCAGCCCGCCAGGCTCTTCTGTCCTCTACAGGGGTATGAGGAAACTAATACCCAGACATAAAATCTTATTACAGGCTTCCCAGGTGGCACAGCGGTAAAGAATTCGCCTACCAATTCAGGAGATGTGAGATGCAGATTCAATTCCTGGGTCAGGAAGATCCCCTGGAGAAGGAAATAGCAATCCACTCCAGTGTTCTTGCCTGGAAAATTTCATGGACAGAGGAGCCTGGCACGCTACAGTCCATGGAGTTGCACAGAGTCAGACATGACTGAGCACAGCAGCATAAGAGCTATAATATGATTAACTTCACAGAACCTACAGAGCCTTCATATCCAGCCAGGTATCTCTCAACCCTGTCTCCTAACACCAAGATCTTGCTTCCTAGGCATATCCCAGTGGTATTTCTCTAAAATCACCAAACCACAATCTTGGGGTTCAATTGGGTTCAATCCCTAAGATTGTCTGTGCTGAATTCAATAAAGCTTCTTCGTATCCACTGATCACCCTTATATGACTTTGCTCCATGAATGTGATCAGTGCTAATCAAGTTTCAGCCAGGTGCAGCTGTGGCTCCGTCACCTGAGCTCCAAGCCACAAGCTATGGATGCTCTCCACATTGTGGCACTGGGTGGATACAAAGCCTCAGCTGGTTGGGGGTGGGGTTACAGCCAGGGATATCGACTTAATTATCATCCCCATGGACCTGTGGTCCATGGTGGAGGCAGTGGGTTTTCTGACAATCACAGTGGTGCCCCATCCCCCCTTTTAAAAACTGTGGTGATAGACACAGACCAAGGAGGAGGGGTAAACAGGTTGGAAGGCAGGTGCCCAGGGCAGTATTTAGCACTCAGCCAACTCACTTCTTCCCAAGAGTGACCTGAGCAGTGTTTGGTTTCTTGCATTTTGCTTACGGTCTAAGTAAATAAAGGAAAAGTGGTAAATCCACCTGCCCTTTCTTTCTTCCTGTTCTCCCCATGAAAATCACAAGTCATACACAGTGGATTGGTAAACAACCAACCAAAGATCTTGTCAAAAAAAGAGCCAGGGAGAAAGCGAACAGAAGTCTGACAATCTGCTACTGCCATGTAAGAGAATGTTTCGCCAAATCGCTTATTTTTTAATTACAGAAGGAAAGCATGTTTACTGTAAACAATTTGGAAAGTAGAGAAAAACACACAGGAAAAAAAATGCAAATTATCTGTAATTTTACCATCTTTTTTTTGCAATACCACGTGACTTGTGGGATCTTAGTTCCCAGGCCAGGTATTAAACTCAGGCCCCCAGCAGTGACAATGTGGCGTCCTAACAACACTGGACTGCCAGGGGATTCCCTGTAATCTCACCGTCTTGAGATATCACTGTCCCGTCTCTAACACCCTCTGTACTCTAACTCTGCCTTATTTGGGTTCATAGTTTTGTTAGATTACTATTATTGTTGTGGTGGTTGTTACTTATTGTCTGACCACCTCAGTAGAACACAAAGTCCATGAAAGAAGGGAATTTTCCTCCCTGAGAACCAAGAATGGTGCTCAATAAATGTTTGTTAAATGAAAAATATTTGAAAAGACACATGCATCCCAATAGCAGGACTATTAACATTTACAATAGCCAAGACATGAAAGCAACCTAAATGTGCATCAACAAATTAATGGATAGAGAAGAAGTGGTACATATATACAATGGAATATTACTCAGCCATAAAAAAGAAAGAAAGAATGCCATTTGGCATTACAACATGGATGAACCTAGAGCTTGTCATACTGAGTGAAGTAAGTCAAATGGAGAAAGACAAACACCATATGATGTCACTTGTATGTGGAATCTAAAAAAATGGTACAAATGAACTTACGAAACAGAAATAGAGTCACAGATGCAGAAAGCAAATTTGTGGTTGCTGCTGCTGCTAAGTCGCTTCAGTCGTGTCCGACTTAGTGCGACCCCATAGACGGCAGCCCACCAGGCTCCCCCATCCCTGGGATTCTCCAGGCAAGAACACTGGAGTGGGTTGCCATTTCCTTCTCCAATGCATGAAAGTGAAAGTGAAGTCACTCAGTTGTATCTGACTCTTAGCGACCCCATGGACTGCAGCCTGCCAGGCTCCTCCGTCCGTGGGATTTTCCAGGCATGAGTACTGGAGTGGGGTGCCATTGCCTTCTCCGAAGTGGGTCTAGATGATGCCAAAGCATTCGGGCAAGTCTTTTCAAATCTCGGTTTCCCCATCTCTAAAAATCAATGACTGGGCAATGGCAACCTTTAAGGAGTTTCCAGCTGGAAAATATGGCACCTCTCTGACACTGAGACATGTGGTTCCCCCAAGTTCCTAAGCTTTGCTTTCTCCATAAAAGCAGTGTGTGCAGTACTTGTAGGAATCTTAAGGTATACGTCTTTAGGGGCTATTTAACCTTTCAACTCCAGGCAGAGCATGATCATAGTTTACAGTCTTCCAGCTAAAACTTTTTCTAAGTTTTGTGAGGCAAACACAAAACTAAGGCCTCTTCTGTCCTAAGGTATTTTTTTTTAGCAGTTCTGAGAGCACTCTCTTCTCCCCTGACCTCCTCCATCAGCTTTAGCAAGATTGAGGTAGTATAACTGGGGTTTCCTCAACATCTTCAATAAGGAACTAAATAGACTAATAATACTTAGCGGGGAGAACAGTCAGGACACCAGAGTGTCCTGTTTGCTAGCTGCTCCTTCCCCAAAGACAAACACTATGCCCTGGGATGGTGCCTTTAGCAATTAGTCCTTGGCTAACTTACTTGGCCCCCACTAAGCACAGACTAAGATGGAAATTACAGAGAACATAGAAAAGCCAGAGGTTTACAAAGACAGGACAGGCTTCCCCAGGAGGTAGTGAGTTCTCTGTCCTCGGAGGTGTTTAAGCCCAGACTGCTCCAACCTTGGTGGGACGGTTGTAGGCAGAATGTCACACCTACGGCAGACTGGACCGGATGACTTAGAGGTCCTTTCCCAACTTTTGGATCTTGTCGCTGTAATGACAGAGTCCTCAGATGATTTCCGTGCAGCAACATCCCTGGGATCCGTGGTTGGGCTCCTGAGTAAGTTCCCACTCCGGCTTTCTCCTTCCTACCATGCAGGTGCCTTCCAGGATGTTAACAAAAAGTTCCCACTAAATAAACAGCTGAAATGCCAAGGTTAGATGCAACATTCCAGCTGCAAGCAGTTATTCATATCTGCTCTCTGGAAGCCTAGCTGTGACTATTTGGCTATGACAGGAACATCTAACAACGTAGCAGATGTATCACATACAGATTTGTGGTTACCAAAGGTTAAAGCAGGGAGGGATAAATTGGGAGATTGGGATTGACATATACATACTACTACATATAAAATAAATAGTAAGGACCTACTGTACAGCACAGAATCTAAAAAAGAGTGGACATACGTATATGCATAACTGATCCACTTTGCTGTACATGAGAAACTAATACAACATTGTTAATCAACTATACTTCAACAAAAATTAATTAAAAAATACTTTGGCATATCAGCTTCTAATCACTTTTCTAAAAAACATATATGTACAGAAATTATGTTTATACAACATTATTTTTGTTACTTTTAAAAATCATTCTGGGAACGTCCCTGGGGCTCCAGTGGTTAATACTCTGTGCTTCCACTGCAGAGAGTACAGGTTCCATCCCTGGTCAGGGAACTAAGATCTCACGTGCCAAATGGCACAGTCAAAACTTTTAAAAAAATAAATAGAGAAGTTTAACAAAATAAAGCAAAATAAAATACCTTTCTATCATCAAGGGCCCCAAAGAGAATATCTGAAATGCTCATGGTCTGAAAAGCTGTGCCCAGATGAACTCAACTGCACATTTCTTCTTGGGATGAATTTTAAAGCAGCAGCTTTGGGGACAGGCCTTGGAGAACAAATGACATCATTGTTTCAGCCTTTAATGGTGCACCTGGCTTATCTGCTTTCCCCTTAGAGTCATGCAGCTGCCAGCATGTGCACGGATACACTTGAACAAGTGAGTAGGTTGCCTGGGAGGTAGGATTGAGTAGGATGGACCCTACAGAAGGTCAAGGGTGTAAGGGCACCAAAGAGCAAGTGCAAAATTAAAGCACGTGAATGGGTAATGACTGGACTCTGCAGCACCCTCCGTTCCTCAACCTCAGATCCTAAGGTACAACTGTGTTCTGCAAGATTAATTTCTTTCTATGGCTAAACCAGTAATTAGAAAAAAAATTAAACATACTGGGTCAGGACTTGAGCAAGTCATTTAATAAGCCTCTCATCCTTGGAGAAACGGTTGAGAAATGTGGATTAAAACATAACCCAGAAGCTTTTTAGCAGAAGACCTTTCATTGATGCAAACGAAACTGTTGTGGAGTTGAAAACTCAATGATGGGACTCTATGAGCCATCAACTGTGGTGCACTGGGCATAGCCACTTCCACTGTCAAAAGTGTTTGATGAATTCGGTGCTAACGAATGTCCTGCAAAGTTACTGCATTTTGTTGCCTCACCCATCCTGTTCCTTCACAATTTACCTTTAGTGCAGCGACGGCCAAGGAGAGGCACTGTGAAGCCATAGTCCTGACTGATCATGTACCTGGACCTGAACCAGGATCAGCTCAGTTCAGTTCAGTCGCTCAGTTGTGTCCGATTCTTTTCGACCCCAAGGACTGCAGCACGCCAGGCTTCCCTGTCCATTACCAACTCCTGGAGCTTGCTCAAACTCATATCCATAGCATCGGTGATGCCATCCAACCATCTCATCCTCTGTTGTCCCATTCTCCTCCTGCCTTCAATCTTTCCCAGCATCAAGGTCTTTTCAAATGAGTCAGTTCTTTGCATCAGGTGGCCAAAGGATTGGAGTTTCAGCTTTGGCATCAGTCCTTCCAATGAATATTCAGGACTGATTTCCTCTAGGATGGACTGGTTGGATCTCCTTGCAGTCCAAGGGACTCTCAAGAGTCTCCTCCAACACCACAGTTCAAAAGAATCAATTCTTCAGCGCTCAGCTTTCTTTATAGTATAATAATAGTATAAACTCTCACATCCATACATGACCACTGGAAAAACCATAGCTTTGACTAGACAGACCTTTGTTGGCGAAGCAATGTCTCTGCTTTTTAATATGCTGTCTAGGTTGGTCATAGTTTTTCCTCCAAGGAGCAAGCATCTTTTAATTTCAAGGCTGCAATCACCACCTGCAGTGATTTTGAAGCCCAAGAAAAGCAAGTCTGTCACTGTTTCCATTGTTTCCCCATCTATTTGCCATGAAGTGATGGGACCGGATGCCATGATCTTCGTTTTTTGAATGTTAAGCCAGCTTTTTCACTCTTCTCTTTCACTTTTATCAAGAAGCTCTTTAGTTCTTCGCTTTCTGCCATAATGGTGGTGTCATCTGCATATCTGAGGTTATTGATTTCTCCCGAAACACAATTTCTTCCAGCTTGTGTTTCTTCCAGTCCAGCATTTCTCATGATGTACTCTGCATATAAGTTAATAAACACGGTGACAATATACAGCCTTGACATACTCCTTTTCCTATTTGGAACCAGTCTGTCTGCTCAAGAGCATCCTCGTAAACCTCCTGTCCTTCTTCCAAGGTGCAGCCACTAGACACAGGTTTTCTTAGGACCAGATTAATGTTTACTTATCATTATAATACCATTAGCACGAGGAAGGGCCCATTCCATTCACCTGCATCATTGGCTGTCTCACAGTCTTCCAGCCAAAAATGCCATCATGGCAGCCACTTCCTCATTCTCCTTGCTGTTTCTGCACTATGTCCTGCAGGCTGGTAACAGACCTTAACTTCATTCACTTAACGTGTTCTGCTTCCACTAACCAACCCCCAAACTCCTCTTCTCCACAGCAACTCAGTTCTCCTGCTGAGTACTCTCCAACAAGATCATTAAGGATTTTTAAAAATTAATTAATTAATTAATTTGGGTGAGCCAGGTGTTAGTTTCCACATGCAGGATCTTTAGTTGCAACATATGAACTCTTAATTGCAGCATGTGGGACTAGTTCCCTGACCAGGGATTGAACCTGGGCCCCCTGCATTGGGAACTCAGAGTCTTAGCCACTGGACTACCAGGGAAGTTCCAAGATCATTGAGGATTTTTGGTGCAGGGAAACTGGTCTTTTTTGGCAAAGGGTATCCATACGAATGTAAATGAGCAAGGAAGAGGAAATCTATGACTGATCTAAAAATTATCAGTCAGACCTGCATTCATCATTGGTGAGAATGCACGTGGAAGAGCAAGTTTTAATACCTCTTAATCACATAGAATTTATGCACAAGTGGACTTATGAATGACTTGTTCATAAGTAGAAGCACACTGGTACAGTTACATGAAGTGATAACTGGTTGAGCAACTTTACCAAAAGATATGGGTTGGTAGACCCAATGTCAATATTGCCTTTTGTTAAAACATGATTTTTTAAAGTTGAGGTATAGTTGGTTTATAATATGATGTTAGTTTCCAGTGTACAAGACAGATTCAAAAATGTTATAGCTTATACTCCATTTATAGCTATTGAAAAATATTGGCTATATTCCCTGTGCTGTGCACCATATCCTTGTAGTAGCTTACTTATTTTATATACAGTGGTTTGTATTTCTAAATCCCCTACCACCATCGTGCCCCACACTCTTCCCTCTCCCCTCTCCCCAGAAGAAATCACTAGTTTTCTCTCTGTATCTGTCTTGATATATTCACTTGCTTGCTTTATTTTTTAGATTCTACATATAAGTAATAATAGTATTTGTCTTTCTCTGACTTACTTCACTAAGCATAACATTCTCTATGACCATCCACACTATTGCAAATGGCAGAATTTCCTTTTTATGGTTGAGCCGTACTCCACTGTGTATATATACCACATCTTTATCCATTCAACTATTGATACACTTAAGGTAAGGTAAGGTAAGTCACTTCAGTCGTGTTCGACTCTGTTCGACCTCATAGACGGCAGCCCACCAGGCTCCCCCGTCCCTGGGATTCTCCAGGCAAGAACACTGGATACACTTAGGTTGCTTCCATATCCTGGCAACTGTAATCCATGCCAATTTAAAGGGAGGTCTCTAATGCTTGCTAAATCTTCATTTCTGCCCTGTTCATGCCTTTCCAATTTGTGAAGGGATAAGAAAATCAGTGCTGAAGGATTACTTTAAGAAAGAATCAGGGCTCTTGTACAAATATAAAATGAACATGTGTCCATTAACTAACTTATTAAATAACAATGAGGCAGTAAAACATTACAATTGGCTCCAAGGGAAACCGAGAGAAGGGACACATATAAAAGCAATCAGGGATACTGAAATAAATTTGCTAATAGATGAAAGACTAGCAGCTTCTTTCACAGGGTGAAAATCAATTGCATGTTCACCAGACAAAATTCACTTGCCTCTTTATGGATGAGAATTCTTCTCATTAGAACCATGTGTGTTCTACAATTGATAGTTGCAAAATAGTTTAATCAAAAACTGAAAGACACAGACCCCTGTAAAATCAGACAACCCAAGAAGAATCTGCTAGATGACACCCAGCAATTTCACTGAATGGAAACAGTCATCTTTTTGCCTGTTTCAAAGGCTTTCACAATTTTTTTCCTGACAATAAGAGGAAACAATAATCACAAAGCAATCTGAGGTCTTGTGCAGGTCCAAGAACAAGTGGAGAATAGAAAAGCTTGTAGCTTAGCAGCAGTGCATGTAGGAATGGCTTAGGAGTTTAAATCAGAATTATATTCAGTGTGATGAGTACCTGTATTATACTCAGAGCATGACTGCCAAAAAATTCTTAAATTTTTCTTTCCACTTCAGGCATCTTCTGTATAAGAGAAGGAAAGGGCCTGCTCTGGTCGGCTGTGATCAGACAACTGGGTTCCAGGTACCACATTTTACAAGGACTAGAGACAATCAGGAAGATGAATGTGGGCTGGTGGAGGAAACCAAGAATATCTGGTCTAGAGAAGACAAATCTCAGACAGGATTGGGATAGCTGGGGCTTCCCTGGCAGTCCAGAGTTTAAGACTGTGCTTCCAATATAGGGGACATGGGTTCAATCCCTGATCGGGGATCACATGCCTATTTGACCAAAAAATAAAAGTAAAAAAAATAAAATGTAAAGGAACGGGATCAGTTCAGTTCAGTTCAGTCGCTCAGTCGTGTCCAACTCTTTGCGACCCCATGAATCCCAGCACACCAGGCCTCCCTGTCCATCACCAACTCCCAGAGTTTACCCAAACTCATGTCCATCAAATTGGTGATGCCATCTAGCCATCTCATCCTCTGTCGTCCCCTTCTCCTCCTGCCCCCAATCCCTCCCAGCATCAGGGTCTTTTCCAATGAGTCAGCTCTTCGAATCAGGTGGTCAAAGTATTGGAGTTTCAGCTTCAGCATCAGTCCTTCCAGTGAACATCCAGGACTGATCTCCTTTAGAATGGACTGGTTGGGTCTCCTTGCAGTCCAAGGGACTCTTAAGAGTCTTCTCCAACACCACAGTTCAAAAGCATCAATTTTTTGGCGCTCAGCCTTCTTCATAGTCCAACTCTCACATCCATACATGACCACAGGAAAAACCATAGCCTTGACTAGACGAATTTTTGTTGGTAAAGTAATGTCTCAGCTTTTCAGTATGCTATCTAGGTTGGTCATAACTTTGCTTCCAAGGAGTAAGCATCTTTTAATTTCATTGCTGCAGTCACCATCTGCAGTGATTTTGGAGCCCAGAAAAATAAAGTCTGACACTGTTTCCACTGTTTCTCCATCTATTTCCCATGAAGTGATGGGACCGGATGCCATAATCTTCGTTTTCTGAATGTTGAGCTTTAAGCCAACTTTTTCTTTTTTTTTTTATTAGAATACTTTTTTTTATTTTTATTTTTTTTTAAATTTTATTTTTAAACTTTACAATATTGTATTGGTTTTGCCAAATATCGAAATGAATCTGCCACAGGTATACATGTGTTCCCCATCCTGAACCCTCCTCCCTCCTCCCTCCCCATACCATCCCTCTGGGTCGTCCCAGTGCACCAGCCCCAAGCATCCAGTATCGTGCATCAAACCTGGACTGGCGACTCGTTTCATATATGATATTATACATATTTCAGTGCCATTCTCCCAAATCATCCCACCCTCTCCCTCTCCCACAGAGTCCAAAAGACTCTATACATCAGTGATGTTCTATACATCAGTGTCTCTTTTGCTGTCTCGTATACAGGGTTATTGTTACCATCTTTCTAAACTCTATATATATGCGTTAGTATACTGTATTTGTGTTTTTCTTTTTGGCTTACTTCATTCTGTATAATAGGCTCCAGTTTCATCCACCTCATTAGAACTGATTCAAATGTATTCTTTTTAATAGCTGAGTAATACTCCATTGTGTATATGTACCACAGCTTTCTTATCCATTCATCTGCTGATGGACACGGGCTTTTTAGTTCCTCTTCACTTTCTGCCATAAGGGTGGTGTCATCTGCATATCTGAGGTTATTGATATTTCTCCCAGCAATCTTGATTCCAGCTTGTGCTTCTTCCAGTCCAGCGTTTCTCATGATGTACTCTGCATATAAGTTAAATAAACAGGGTGACAATATACAGCCTTGATGTACTCCTTTTCCTATTTGGAACCAGTCTGTTGTTCCATGTCCAGTTCTAACTGTTGCTTCCTGACCTGCATACAAATTTCTCAAGAGGCAGATCAGGTGTCTTCAAATCCTTACAGGACAAATGTGAATGAAGGCTTAAGGAAAACCTATCTAAATAATAATCCAATGAATGGTGATGTTGACAACATCAGTCAAGATTTATTGAGCTTTACTCTCTGACAAACCCTGAGCTAATCACTTTACAAGTGTCATCTCATTTAATCTTCATAACAAGGAGAACTTAGTGGCCAAATCTGGACTTGGCAGACAGAGACATCAGGCTTTGGATAGAACCAAAGGCCTTTAAGTCCCTTTGAGCTTGGAGATCACATGGTTGTGTGTTGCTCTCCTGCTCAAAGATCTCCAATGGATCCCTATTGGCTACTGTATTAGGTATACGTTTCTCAGCCTAGCAACAAAGACATTTCATGGGATGGCCCACATTACTGTCTCTGTTTATCACCTGAATATTAATACCCAAAACGTATTCAAATCAGTCATGTCAGGTACTTTATTCAACAACCTCTTTTTCAACTCAACTAACCCTCCACAATTCTACCCATGTCTTTCCATCTCCAATGCTACCTCTTCTGCAAAGCCATTCCAATATCTTTTTTTCCTCCTCTCCTACCATCTCTCTGCACTCTTTCCACCACGTGCTGCCCATTGTCATAGTTAATAAGTACCTGTTTGACCTCTTTTACCAGTTCGCAAACTCCTTGAGGGGAGAGATATTGGACATCAAATGTCAGAAATAATGTTTTCAGAGCAACTAGAAAGACATAGAAAAATGAAAGGTCAAACAGAAAGAGAAAATTGTACGACCATATGTGTGTAGAATGGCCCAAGAAGGAAGGTGGGATGTAGACAGAAAAGAAGGAGCTTGAGGAACTTTCCAAGGCAAGAAGAACAATCCCAGCTCCTTCACCAGGGAGTAATTTCTGGGATGCCTCCATCTTATGGGCATTCCCATGAGACGACAGGGCAGTCAAGGCTTCCTCCCTTTGGTACCTAGACCCCAAGAGAAAGTCAAAAGGGTTTGATAAATGACTTACTTATTTACTATATTTGGCATCAGAAGTGGACAAATATGTTTGGGTCCAGATTATAGAAGGCCTTGAACATCAAAACAAGGGGAGTGCCTACAGATCCTGGACAGGAAAGTGACTTCCCTAAATGATTCTAACAGTCTTGTGTGTATTTTTAAAAAATATGCTCGTACAATTTTCTCTTTTTGTTTGACCTCTCATTTCCCTGTCTTTCTAGTTGCTCTAAAAACATTATTTCTGACATGTGATGGTTTTGTGTTTCCTCTGCTTTTATCATCTCCCACCTAGACCACCCCGGCTTCCCTGGTGGCTCAGCTGGTAAAGAACCTGCCTGCCACATTGGAGACCTTAGTTTGATCCCTGGGTTGGGAAGATCCTTTGGAAAAAGGGAAAGGCTACCCACTCTGGCATTCTGGCCTGGAGAATTTCATGGACTGTATTAGTCCATGGGGTCACAAAGAGTCAGACATGACTAAGCAACTTTCAATTCACCTAGACCTGGAATACACTTTTCCCCTCCTCCATGGACACAAAAATGTCGTTGGCCAATTTCCCTCTCCCTCAAATCCATAAGAGCCTCTTGACAAGTCTGCTTTTCTCTTGAGAGTGTTCCCTTTTTCCTCCCCCTTAGTTGTTCCATTGCGCCAAATCTGTCATGTACTTGGGTTTGGGGTTCTCCGGCTCCTATCATGGAGGTCTGACTCTTCCTGTGGGAGACTGCAGAGAAAGTGAACCTACGCAGCAAACAATAGGATTTCCTCACTAACCAGTGGGTTGCCTGCACTTTTTATATCTCTTTTCCAGAACCATGGAGAGGGAAGCAGTAGCCACCTTCTCCCCAACCCTCAGGAGCTGGGAGCTCTCCTGGAATTCGGGCCTTCTCACCAAATGCAAGTAACATGAAGAAGGTGTTATGAGCTGTCACTTCACTGTCAATCCTCAAAACAACCCTCCCACATGGGTTACTACCCCTCTGCCACTGATAGAGACGCAACGTGGGGAAACTGAAGAGCCCTGATGTCCCAGAGCCAGTGAGTGACAGAGCCAGGAATCAAACTCCAGCCTTACTGACCCCACAAGTATACCTTACCCTAGACCTCATGTTTTGATGTTTTGCACAGGGCTTAGAAGACTTACATTTCTTTAATGTGTTGCCCTTGCAAAAATTTCAAAAAGTAAAAACAAACTGCTCCATTAAAAAAGTCACATCTCTTACAGGTAGCTGTCCAGTTTTCCCAGCACCATTTATTGAAGAGGCTATCTTTGCTCCATTGTATATTCTTGCCTCCTTTGTCAAAAATAAGGTACCCATCGGTGCAGGGGTTTATTTCTGGACTTTCTATCTTGTTCCATTGGTCATTTCTGTTTTTGTGCCAGTACCATACTGTCTTGATGACTGTAACTCTGTAGTATAATCTGAAGTCAGGAAGATTGATTCCTCCAGTTCCAGTCTTCTTTCTCAAGACCGCTTTGGCTATTCAGGGTCTTTTGTGTTTCCATATGAATTGGGAAATTTTTTGTTCTAGTTCTGTAAAAAATGTCATTGGTAATTTGATAGGGATCACATTGCGTTTGGTAGTATAGTCATTTTCACAATATTGATTCTTCCTATCCCAGTACATGGAATATCCCTCCATCTGTCTATGTTGTCTTTCTTTCACTAGTGTCTTATAATTTGCTGTGTACAGTTCTTTTATCTTCTTAGGTAAATTTATTCCTAGATATTTAATTCTTTTTGTTGCAATGGAGAATGGGATTGATTCCTTAATTTCTCTTTCTGATTTTTCATTGTTAGTATATAGAAATGCAAGTGATTTCTGTGTATTGATTTTTTATCCTGAAACTTTGGTAAATTCACTGATTAGCTCTAGTAATTTTCTGATACTATATTCAGGGTTTTCTATGTACAGTATCATGTCATCTGCAAACAGAGAGAGTTTTATTTCTTCTTTTCCGACCTGGGTTCCTTTTATTCCTTTTTCTTCTCTGATTGCTACAGCTAGGACTTCCAGAACTATGTTGAATAATAGTGGTGAAAGTGGACACGCTTGTCTTGTTCCTGATCTTAGGGGAAATGTTTTCAGTTTTTCACCATTGAGAATAATGTTTGCTGTAGGCTTATCATATATGACCTTCACTATGTTGAGGTAGGTTCCTTCTATGCCCATTTTTTGAAGACTTTTAATAGAAATGGGTGCTGAATTTTGTCAAAGGCTTTTTCTGCATCTACTGAGATGATCATATGATTTTTATCTTTCAATTTTTTAATATTGTATATCACATTGATTGATTTGCATATGTTGAAGAATCCTTGCATCCCTGGGATAAACCCAACTTGATCATGGTGTATAAGCTTTTTTATGTGTTGCTGAATTCTGTTTGCTAAAATTTTGTTGAGGATTTTTGCATCTATGTTCATCAGTGATATTGGTCTGTAATTTTCTTTTTTTGTGATGTCTTTGTCTGGTTTTGGTATCAGGGTGACGGTGGTCTCGTAGAATGAGTTTAAAAGTGTTCACTTCCTAACACCATACACAAATATAAACTCAAAATGGATTAAAGACTTAAATGTAAGACCAGAAACTATAAAACTCTTAGAGGAAAACATAGGCAAAACACTCGATGGCATAAGTCAAAGCAAGATCCTCTATGACCCACCTCCTAGAGTAATGGAAATAAAAACAAAGGTAAACAAGTCGGACCTGATTAAATTAAAAAGCTTTTGCACAGCAAAGGAAACTATAAGCAAGGTGAAAAGACAACCCTCAGAATGGGAGAAAATAATAGCAAATGAAACAACTGACAAAGGATTATTTCCAAAATATACAAGCAGCTCATACAACTCAATACCAGAAAAACAAACAACCCAATCAAAAAGTGGGGAAAAGACCTATAAACAGACATTTCTCCAAAGAAAGCATACAGATGGCTAACAAACACATGAAAAGATGCTCAACATAGCTCATTATTAGAGAAATGCAAATCAAAACTACAATGATATATCACCTCACACTGGTCAGAATGGCCATTATCAAAAAGTCTACAAACAACAAATGCTGGAGAGGGTGTGGAGAAAAGGGAATGCTCTTGCACTGTTGGTAGGAATGTAAATTGATACAGCCACTATGGAAGACAGTATATAGATTCTTTAAAAAACTAGGAATAAAACCACCATATGACCCAGCAATCCCACTCCTAGGCATATACCCTGAGGAAACCAAAATTGAAAAAGACACATGTATCCCATTGTTCATTGCAGCACTGTTTACAATACCTGGAACATGGAAGCAACCTAGATGTCCATCGACAGATGAATGGATAAAGAAGTTGTGGTACATACACACAATGGAATATTACTCACCCATAAAAAGGAACGCCTTTGAGTCAGTTCTAATGAGGTGGACGAACCTAGAACCTATTATACAGAGTGAAGTAAGTCAGAAAGAGAAAGATAAATACCGTACTCTAATGCATACATACGGAATCTAGAAAAATGGTTCTGAAGAATTTACTCACAGGTCAGCAGTGGAGAAACAGACAAAGAGAACAGACTTATGGACAGGAGGAGAGGGGAGGAGAGGGTGAGATGTATGGAAAGAGTAATATGGAAGCTTACATTACCATATGTAAAATAGATACCCAACAGGAATTTGCTGTATGGCTCAGGAAATTCAAACAGGGGCTGTATCAACCTGGAGGGGTTGGGTGGGGAGGGAGGTGGCAGGGAAGTTCAGAAGGGAGGGGCTGTGTGTGTACCTATGTCTGATTCATGTTGAGGTTTGACAGAAAACAACAGAATTCTGTAAAGCAATTGTTGTTTTTGTTGTTGTTGCTAAGTCGCTTCAGTCGTGTCCGACTCTGTGTGACCCCATAGACAGCAGCCCACCAGGCTCCCCCATCCCTGAGATTCTCCAGGCAAGAACACTGGAGTGGGTTGCCATTTTCTTCTCCAATGCATGAAAGTGAAAAGTGAAAGGGAAGTTGCTCAGTCATAAAGCAATTATCCTTCAATAAAAAAATCAATAAAAAAAGTCACATCTCCCATTTGCAGCAATGTGGAGGGACCCTGAGATTATACTAAGCAAAGTAACCCAGACAGGGAAAGACAAATATCATATGATATCACTTATATGTGGAATCAAAAAAAATGATGAAAATGAACTTATATATATAAAACTTAAACAGACCCACAGACATAAAAAACAAATTTTTGGTTACCAAAGGGGAAAGGGGGGAGAGAGATAAATTAGGAGTCTGGGATTAACATATACACTCTACTATATATAAAATAGATAGACAACAAGTGTGTATAGCACAGGGAACTGTACCTAATATTTTGTAATAACCAACATTGGAAAAGAATCTGAAAAGAATATATCTGTGTATATATACACGGGGGCTTCCCTGGTGGCTCAGTTGGTAAAGAACCTGCCTGCAGTGCAGGAGACCTGGGTTTGATCCTTGGGTCGGGAAGATCCCCTGGAGAAGGAAAAGACAACCCACTCCAGTACTCTTGCCTGGGGAATTCCATGGACAGAGGAGTCGGGCAGGCTACAATCCATGGGATCGCAGAGTCGGACATGACTATCCGACTGTTTTTTCATAACTGAATCACTTTGCTGCATACCTGAAACAAACACAACATTGTAAATCAATTATACCTCAGTAAGAAAGTAAAAGAAAATAAATTCACACCTGAACACTCTCGCCCAGTAATACTAACTCTCTTGTAAACATATTTGCTGTGTCACCTGTACAAACTTTCCTCATCAACACTACCCTTTGTCTGTTCCACAATGTAAAATGCAACAACTGTATAAAAGGAAGGGCCACCCAGAAACATGGAGCAATTGCCTCAGGGATTTGCCATGTCGTCTTCTTTTCTCTTCTTCTTTTCCCAGATTGTCTCCCCATTTCTGTTTCTGGAGGTTTCCTTTTTAAAAAAATTACCAAGGTTTTCACAATGAGGTACCATTTCACGCCAGTCAGAATGGCTGCGATCCAAAAGTCTACAAGCAATAAATGCTGGAGAGGGTGTGGAGAAAAGGGAACCCTCTTACACTGTTGGTGGGAATGCAAACTAGTACAGCCACTATGGAGAACAGTGTGGAGATTCCTTAAAAAACTGGAAATAGAACTGCCATACAACCCAGCAATCCCACTGCTGGGCATACACACCGAGAAAACCAGAATCGAAAGAGACACGTTTACCCCAGTGTTCATCACAGCACTGTTTATAATAGCCAGGACATGGAAGTAAGCTAGATGTCCATCAGCAGATGAATGGATAAGAAAGCTGTGGTACATATACACAATGGAGTATTACTCAGCCATTAAAAAGAATACATTTGAATCAGTTCTAATGAGGTGGATGAAACTGGAGCCTATTATACATAGTGAAGTAAGCCAGAAAGAAAAACACCAATACAGTACAATAACGCATATATATGGAATTTAGAAATGTGGTAACGATAACCCTATATGCAAGACAGCAAAAGAGACACAGATGTATAGAACAGTCTTTTGGACTCTGTGGGAGAGGGCAAGGGCAGGATGATATGGGAGAACGGCATTGAAACATGTAAAATATCATATGTGAAACAAATCGCCAGTCCAGGTTCGATGCATGATACAGGGTGCTCGGGGCTGGTGCACTGGGAGGACCCAGAGGGATGGGATGGGGAGGGAGGTGGGAAGGCGGTTCAGGATGAGGAACACATGTACACTCATGGTGGATTCATGTCAATGTATGGCAAAACCAGTACAATATTGTAAAGTAAAATAAATAAATTAATTAATTTAAAAAATAATAAAGTACCAGAAAAAAAATTACCAAGGTTTTAACGAACCCATTCATTTTCTTTTTTAAAAACATTATTTATTTACTTATTGGCTGCACTGGGCCTTCATGGGCTGCGGGCTTTCTCTAGCTGCGGTGAGCAGGGGCTACTCTTTGTTTCCAAGCCTGGGCTTCTCACGGTGGTGGCTTCTCTTGTTGTGGAGCACGGACTGTAGAGCACGCAGTCTTCAGTAGTTGTGGCATGTGGGCTTAGTTCCCTGAGGCTTGCGGGATATTCCTGGGCCAGGGGTGGAACCCGTGGCCCCTGCATTGGCAGTGGATTCTTAACCACTGGACCACCAGAGAAGTCCTCCCTTTCACTGTCATTCCCTCCCTCTTAACAGGTTCACCATCCTGGTCTCCTCTCTTTGGTCCCTGGATAAGCCCACAAGACACTCACAGATTGGAAAGCATAGCCCCTTCCCTTAGACCACTGTCCAGTTTATAGCATCCTCAAATTTTGCTCAATTGAAGAGGGGTGTGTTTATACCCTTCCTGTTCTGTTCCCTGCAGTGATCTTCCATCCAGAACGTAAATTTATCATTTTCTTTTAAAAATTTTTTCTCAAAAGGATGCCAAGGGATACAAAAAAAAAAAAAAAGTCATTTTAATTACTCAAACAAATTAGAAGACAGTTTAAGAGGGGGGACTTGCCAGGTGATCCAGTGGTTGGGAGTCCACCTTGCAGTGCTGGGGACTCAGGTTCGGTCCCTGGTTGGGGACTAAGATCCCACATGGCTCGGGGCAACTAAGCCTGCGAACCATAACCGAAGAGCCTGCATGTGGCAACTATTGAGCCCACACGTGGTAGGCTCCTAAATGCCACAACTAAGACCCAGTGCAGCCAAATAAATAATTTTTTTTAAGAGCTAAAAGGGTATAAGTCCTTGTCATAGTTTCTTGCTTTCTATACACAGGCCACCACTCTCACCAGTTGGTTTGCTAATTCAAACAATAAAGATCTGTGTATATAGTTTACTGTTCCCTGTGTCTTCAAGTTACTTCAAAGATAATTCACCCATTCAGTTCAGCCAGCTTGAATCACTAATCCACCTTTGCTGCTAAGTCGCTTCAGTCGTGTCCGACTCTGTGCGACCCCATAGACGGCAGCCCACTAGGCTCCTCTGTCCCTGGGATTCTCCAGGCAAGAATACTGGAGTGGGTTGCCATTTCCTTCTCCAATCCAGTATTGACTTAAATGACACCTCTTCCTGGAAGCCTTTCCTGTCCCTCCCAAGCCTGCAACACTAGGCGTTTGCCCCACTGTCCATCATGCTTACCAAGAAGGATGGATGTGGTCTGTTTCTTATTTGGGGGCAGGGTCAGCACCAGGCACATAGAATGCATTCAGGAAATATTTGCTGAATTAATACAAATATTATCTGGAGATCAACATATACTCCAAACTATGCATGACATTTGTGGAATACAAGGGCAAATGGACCAAGGTATCTACTCTAACCTTCCTGGAATCTTCATATAATAAAAAGCAAGAGAAAGATCCACTTTCATTCATTCTACTTTTAGTCTAGGTTCATTAAGTAGCAATATTTCTCATTTGCAGGATCTGTTCTTTCACTTACTGTTGCTAAGTGTTCTACAGTCTCCCTTTATTATCAAAACGTGTCCTAGGAATCCCATGGGTTTGCGTTGCCCCAAGGCATGAAAGACTGAAGATTTCATCTTGCCTTCTTTGCCATTTTATTTTCTTCAAAGTGGCAACTTAATGACCCCCTCAAACACCAACTATTGAGAACACTGGCAAGGAATCAGCTGGGGAGAGAGCACCACCTATTTTATGACTTCATTTGAAAAGTTACATTGTTGTTGTTCAGTTGCTCAGTCCTGTCTGATTCTTTGTGACCCCATGGACAGGAGCATGCCAAGCTTTCTTGTCTTCACCATCTCCTGGAGCTTGCTCAAACTCATGTCCATCAAGTCAATGATGTCATCCAGCCATCTCATACTCTGTCATCCCCTTCAATCTCTTCCTGCCTTCAATCTTTCCCAGCAACAGGGTCTTTTCCAGTGAGTTGGCTCTTCACATCAGGTGGCCAAAGTATTGCAGTTTCAGCTTCAACATCAGTCCTTAGATGAATATTCAAGATTGATCTTCTTTAGGATTGACTGATTTGATCTCCTTGCAGTCCAAGGGACTCTCTAGAGTCTTCTCCAACACCACAGTTCAAAAGCATCAATTCTTCATTGCTCAGCCTTCTTCAGGGTCCAACTCTCACATCCATATGTGACTACTGGAAAAACCATAGCTTCGACTAGACAGATCTTTGTCAACAAAGTAATGTCTCTGCTTTTTAATATGCTGCCTAGGTTGGTCATAGCTTTTCTTCCAAGGAGAAAGTGTCTTTTAGTTTCAAGGCTGCAGTCACCATCTGCAGTGATTTTGGAGCCCAAGAAAAGAAAGTCTGTCACTGTTTTCATTGTTTTCCCAGCTATTTGCCATGAAGTGATGGGACCGGATGCCATGATCTTCGTTTTTTGAATGTTAAGCCAGCTTTTTCACTCTCCTCTTTCACCTTCATCAAGAAGCTCTTTAGTACCTCTTCCCTTTCTGCCATAATGGTGGTGTCATCTGCATATCTGAGGTTATTGATATTTCTCCTGGCAATCGTGATTCCAGCTTGTGCTTCATCCAGCCGGCATTTCGCATGATGTACTCCGTACATAAACTAAATAAGCAGGGCAACAATATATGGCCTTGATGTACTCCTTTCCCAATTTGGAACCAGTCTGTTGTTCCATGTCCAGTTCTAACTGTTGCTTCTTGACCTGCATACAGTCATCCCCTGGTATCAGTGAGAGATTGCTTCCAGGATCCCCACAGATACCCAAATCCGAGGATGCCCAAGTCCCTCATATAAAATAGCACACTATTCAGACTTACCTGTGGTCCAGTGGCTAAGAATCCGAGCTCCCAATGCAGGGGACCCAGGTTCGATCCTTGGTCAGGGAACTAAAGATCCTGTGTGCCACAACTAAGACCTGGAGCAGCCAAATAAATAAAAATAAATATTTTTTAAAATAAATAAAATAGCACACTATTTGCATATAAACTACCACATAATCCTTTGTACACTTTAAATAATCCCTAGATTACTTATACTACTTAAGTGTATGTATGCTAAGTCGCTTCAGTCGTGTCTGACTCTCTGTGACCCCATGGGCTGTAGCCTTCCAGGCTCCTCTGTCCATGGGATTTCCCAGGCAAGAATACTGGAGTGGGTAGCCATTTCCTCCTTGAGGGGATCTTCCTGATCCAGGGATCGAACCCCTTGTCTCTTATGTCTCCTGCATTGGCAGGCGGGTTCTTTACCACTAGCACCATTTGGGACACCCCTTATACTACTTCAGATCAGATCAGATTAGTCGCTCAGTCGTGTCCGACTCTTTGTGACCCCATGAATCGCAGCACACTAGGCCTCCCTATCCATCACCAACTCCCGGAGTTCACTCAGACTCACGTCCATCGAGTCAGTGATGCCACCCAGCCATCTCATCCTCTGTTGTCCCCTTCTCCTCCTGCCCCCAATCCCTCCCAGCATCAGAGTCTTTTCCAATGAGTCAACTCTTCGTATACTACTTAATACAATGTAAACTCTACATTAAGAGTTGTAAGGGCATAGCAAATTCAAGTTTTGCTTTTCAAAACTTTCTCTTTTTTTCTGAGTATTTTCATGCATCAAGGGTGCAGAACCCGTGAGTACAGAGGGACAAGTGCAGTCTTGAAATATACTCGGAGGCAGTGTGTGTTGATGCCCTGGGGTGTCAGAGCAGGAAAGTGGTATAAGAGCTCAATGGGGCCCATCTGGGTATCCTGCCAGCTTCCAGACACAGCACAGTCTGGCAACAGCTCTGAGCTTCTGCTGTGTGACAGGAGAGGGTCTCTGAGTCATCACTGTGGGGGTTTGTGATATGTTAACTGAGTTTACAGGGCTTCCCTGGTGGCTCAGGCTGTAAAGAATCCACCTGCAACGTGGGAGACCTGGGTTTGATCACTGCATTGGGAAGATCCCCTGGAGAAGGGAATGGCTACCCACTCCAGTATTCTGGCCTGGAGAATTCCATGGACAGAGACGCCTCATGGGCTACAGTCCATAGGGTCGCAAAGAGTTGGACATGACTGATCAACTTTCACTTTTCAACTAAGCTAATGAATGCAAATGCCCATGACAACAGTTGACTGGTCTTGAGGTCTCAGTATAGCTAAGGGAGGAGTGGTAATTCCTGCACGATGATGACAACTTTGATACTTATCATTTTAAAATTATTTAAAAATGCAAAGCCATCTTACTATGAAATTCTACTTAAGTGAAATGGAGTAAATGTTCTGTGCATCAGCCTTAGGCAAATCACCTTGTCTCAACAGTATTTTTCTCATGTCAGAAGTGATGTGTGCGTGCATGCATGCTCAGTCCTGTCCAACTCTTTTGTGACCCCATGGACTATAGCCCACCAGGTTCATATGTCCATGAGATTTCTAAGGCAAGAATACTGGAGTGGGTTGCCATTTCCTTCTCCAGTTTCTGCCATTGCTGATATTTAAATATGACTGCCCACCTATTAGATATTATGGAATTATTATTTGTGTTCTTAAGTGTGATAGTGGTTTTGTGAGCAGGTAGGAGTATGTTCTAATAGGAAATGCATACTGAAGTATCATGATGTCTGCAAATGTTTAGGAAAAAGAATGTTCAAGTTTGTGTATGCATGTGTATGCAGGAAGAGATTGAAAGGAAGAAACAGAGAAAATATACCATTTTTACAAAATGATCTTTGAATTCCTTATTTGCAGTCATTTCAAATTTTCAAGAGTGCATCAGAACCCTATGACCAAATATAACAAACACCATTTTTTAAACCAACTGTAAGTCTATCTAAAGGAGAAACAGATTCTTTATGCTCTAATTCTCTAATTCTGGCCTTTAAAAATCTAAATATTCTATCTTAACAAAGTTTCAAAACTTCTGAGTACACTAGAAATTATAACTTTCCAAGGGGGCTCTCCTACACTGCTGGTGGGAATGTAAATTGGTGCAGCCACTATGGAGAACAGTATAGAGGTTCCTCAAGAAACTAAAAATAGAGCTACCATATGATCAGCAATCCACTCCTGGGCATACATCCGAAAAAAATCACAATCTGAAAAGATAATACACTCTAATGTTCATAGCAGCACTATTCACAAAAGCGGAGACATGAAAACAACCTAAACATCATTGTCAGATGAATGGATAAAGATGTACATATATATCAGTGGAGTACTATTCTGCCATAAAAAAGAATGAAATAATACCATCTGCAGCACATTGATGGACCTAGAGACTATCATCCTAAGTGAAGTAAATCAGAAACAGAAGGACTAACACCATATGATATCCACTTATACATGGAATCAAAATATGACACAAATGAATTTATCTACAGAATAGACTCACAGACACAGAGGACACACTTGTGGTTGCCAAGTGGGAGAGGCGTAAGGTAGGGATGGATTGGGAGTTTGAGATTAGTAGATGCAAACTAGCATATACAGGATGGATAACAAGATCCTACTGTATAGCCCAGGGCACTATACTTAATATTCTATGATAAACCATAATGGAAAAGAATATGAAAAAGAATATATATATGCATAACTGAATCACTTTGCTGTAGAGAAGAAATTAACATAACATTGTAAATCATCCACACTTCAATATAAGTGTTTAAAAATTATAACTTTTAAAAATTCTGCTCATTGGTTTTATTTATCCTAAGTTTAACCAACATTTTGATTCCTTTCTTTCTACGATCCTTCATGCTTTAGGCATTCATCAGAACATGTCTCGCTTTTCCCCTCTGGATTTTATTAACATACGTCTTCATTTGTTCTTTCATCCCCATTATTTACAGAGATTTCTCTCTTCCTTCCTTGCTGTCAATGTTTTCCTAGATTTGTCTCCTGTTTGGGGCAGTAATTTATTTCTCTAATTTGCCCTGCCTTCACTGTACTTCTGATTTCCTTTACATCTTTTTCATTATTTTCTGTCACCCTCTATTTCATGGAAAGGGGGGCTCCAGGGCATCCCAGCTGATATCTCCCATCCCTCTGTCTTCCTTTGTTACATGTAACCCTCTGAATGCTTTCTCAAATCTGCTGTGGCTTTATTTAAAATAGAAAATATATATACATGTGTGTGTGTATATATGTACATATACATACATATTCATATATAACACAACACTTAAACTTTTTTTTTTTTTTAATTGAAACGCCAAGGCAGAAAGGTTTTCTCCCCAAGACTATAAAAATGGAGCCTGCTCAGAACCAGTCCTCCACTGTCTGGTCTTTTGTGAGGAGCTTATTTGGTTGATTAGGTGCTCCGGGAGGAGAACGCCGGCGCACCTCAGTCTGTTTACTTAGCCGGCTTCCCATCCTCACCAGGCGGAGTTCAACCTAGTGACCGCCCCCTCCCCTCCCCCACCCGGGCCCCCCGCCCCCGCCCTCGCCCTCCCCCTCTCCCTCCCCCGCCCTCTCCCGCCCCCGCCGCTCTCAGAGCTTCCTGTCATTTCACCTTTTCTCTGGTCCACAGAACCCTTGAATGATAATCCTCTTTTATTTTCCTGAACTTCTGAACTCTTCTTGCGTCTCTTACCTCCGGTCTTTGGCAGTCAGCCTCGGATTCCTTTATCTGCCCGCGGCCCGGCGGGAACTTTCTGCCCACAAAGAAGGAAGACCGGTTTCCAGCGAGCCTCCGTCCTTTTCTCGCCTTTGACCATAAGGCCGGGCCACGCTGCATTTTTCTTTCCCCCTGTTCTGTCTTCCCTGTTGGCTGACCTAACTTTTCCTTCTGTGTCCGGACTCAGCATTCGGTGGTCTTTGCTTCCTTTTTCTCTGCTATCTGGTCTCCATGGTAGGAGCTCCCCCCTCCCACCTTTTTGACTCTGAATCTCGGCAAACCAGTCGTCCTTCCATCCCACAGGTACCACCTCGTGGAAGGTGGTTCCCCTCTTCCCTCAGCCGTCTGCACACCCCAGCCGGTCAACTTCAGGAATCGGTCGATTTCAGGAGCCCAGCTCCTTCAATCCGCCTTTGCAGGTTAAGTGCCCCGGTTCTTCATAATCATATACCCCTACTCTGTTCTCAAAGGTGGAAGGACCATTCTGCCATCTCTCTGCCATGTGCAACATTCCTCTGTCCTCTCCCCAGTCTGGCCCAGTATTTCACTTGGTATTTCATTGTCATATATTTCATTTCATTGCCCTGGCTTATCTCATGGGTCCTGGCTTATTAGCCATACCAAACTAGCATCTTTTCATAACCACATTATTTCTCATCTTAGACATTTCTCGTCCTGCTTGGTGTAATGCCACTGGAAAATTAAGTCACAGGCACCCATTTCAATCCCCAAATATTTTTTCAGATGTGTCATGTATTGTCTTCCTTTGAAGGCTCAATTCCACTTATTCTAGGGAAACTAAATTTCACCAATGTGTCTTCTGGGATTATAGTGGAAGACTTTGTACTCTAAATTCTCTAAACAAAATTCCTGCCTTGGAATGTTTTTCAGATGACAAAATGCCCTTTTTGAATGGCTGGGTGATCAGTTCGTCTCAAATCAGTCAACAACTTCCACTAAGTCCTTTCTCCTTATGGAAAACAAGAAACGCAGTATCACTTTTTTCCTCTCTATGACTTTTATTAAGCACAATTTTTCATCTTATCCCAAGTCCCACCTTAACATCTGACTGCTTCCATCCATTTTCTGTTCTAGGTCTGTAGCTAAAACTCTTCAGGAGAAAGCTATTCTCTGTGAATTGCTGTTCGTGTGCCATCAGCCGTTCGGTCACCAGGTATTTACCAAGCTACTCTCGTGGACAGTCATCACAAAAATTGCCTTGGCAAAACCCCACAATGCCAAGGCACTGAATCAAGTTGGGAGGAATCTCCCTCACTTGTAATCACAAAATGCCCAGCACCCTTCTGGATCCACCCCATCCACACATCATGTAGGATGCATGGTGTCAGGGAGGAAAAACCTTTCCTCTGTCCTCTTAAAGTTTGTCCACATGGGCCTGTAAATTAAACTAACAAAAGACAAAATAACAGGAGAAAAGACATACAATTTTTACTAACATTTCACATGCACAGGAATTTATAGAAAAGAATAAAACTTAAAAGAGGTTATCAGATTCGAGGGCTTATATATCACTTTAAGAAGGGAAGGGGGTTTTGGGCTTCAAGGCACAATAAATTGTGGGAAGTGGCTGGGATATGGGGCTTCCCTGGTGGCTCAGACAGTACAGAATCTGCCTGCAAAGCAGGAGACCCAGGTTCAATTCCTAGGTTGGGAAGATCTCCTGGAGAAGGGAATGGCTACCCACTCCAGTGTTCTTGCCTGGAGAATCCCATGGACAGAAGAGCTAATGGAAAATAAGGGTTATTTCAGTAAAGTCTGTTTATGCAGACTCTTCTTGGTGCCAATTCTCTGTCTCTGATGATATGAGTCATTCTCCTCCTCTTGGTACAGGAGAAAGGGACTTTGGTCACCAAGGGAAATTTATGTTCGGCTCTTAGGTGGATAAGGGGAGGCCAGAGAATTCTTAGGGCTTCCCTGGAAGTGCAGATGGTAAAGAATCTGCCTGCAATGCAGGAGACCGGGGTTTGATCCCTGGCTTGGGAAGATCCCCTGGAGAAGGGAATGGCAACCCACTCCAGTATACTTGCCTGGAGAATTCCATGGACAGAGAAGCCTGGTGGGCTACAGTCCACGGGGTAGCTAAGAGTCGGCTGGAATGACTTAGCGAGCAAGAAAACTCTTCCTGTACCTGTTGATTCTCAGTTGCCTTCAGCTTAAAATAATCTTTATGCTAAAGTAGCATATTGGGCAAGGAGCACCTCCTGATCCCCTTCAGTGGTTCCACCAGTAAGGGCATGGTGCCAACATTTTCTACTGGTGCCTTACAGAGAACACTACTTTCTGATCAGCAGGCCCATTTTTCTGTCAAGTGTGGGTTTGAGAGGTAATCCTCTTCCTTGTCTAATCTGATCTCCAAATGATTCCATTCAGAACTTGTCAGTTCTATAATCTCATCTTCTCCCCTTGCCATATTATTCATGTAGCCACCACTGAAACTATTTTAAAAGATCTATTCTACTCCTTAACCTTCATAGTGGGGACCCCTTGGCTTCTTCTCTGATTTCTCCTCATCTCCCTGAGCAGAAGAATGAAAGACACTGAAACAAGGAGAGATCCAAAGGAAGCTCAACTCTTGCAGGCATAATTAGAACCTACAACCTATGCTCCTGATCTCTGTACCCCATGGTTCATCCATAAGCTTGCGCTTGTGACCATCTTATGCTTTAGTCTCCAGGGTTCCACAGAATCCAAAACCTGTCCTCATTGTCTCCAGGGGAGTGATCCTGAGCTGATGGTCCAGCTGAGTCTCCCCACTTCTAATTCCAAAACATTTCCATCACTCCTCAAAGAAACCCCACTCCTAGTCACTTTCCATTCCCTCCTCTCCCAGCCCCTGGCAACCACCCATGTGTGGGCTCTTTCTGTGAATTCCCCAATTCTGGATATTTCCTATAAATAGAATCATGTCATCAGTGGCCTTTTGTATCTTAATTGATTCTCTCTAAACATATGGATGTGAGAGTTGGACTGTGAAGAAGGCTGAGCGCCGAAGAATTGATGCCTTTGAACTGTGGTGTTGGAGAAGACTCTTGAGAGCCCCTTGGACTGCAAAGAGATCCAACCAGTCCATTCTAAAGGAGATCAGCCCTGGGATTTCTTTGGAAGGAATGATGCTAAAGCTGAAACTTCAGTACTTTGGCCACCTCATGTGAAGAGTTGACTCATTGGAAAAGACTCTGATGCTGGGAGGGATTGGGGGCAGGAGGAGAAGGGGACGACAGAGGATGAGATGGTTGGATGGCATCACTGACTCGATGGACGTGAGTCTGAGTGAACTCCGGGAGTTGGTGATGGATAGGGAGGCCTGGCGTGCTGCGATTCATGGGGTCGCAAAGAGTCAGACACGACTGAGCGACTGAACTGAACTGAACTGAGACATTCCAATATCAAGATATGTGAGCCTTTGGGGGTAGAAACAAACTAAGGACCTACAGAATCACAGTTTTTTAGAGTTGGAATAGCCTTGGGCAGGAGTATTTTCCCCACTGAAAGAGCGTGCAGGCTGGGTGAGTTTTACTGATGATGGGGACAGGCTGGTAGACCATGGGGGCAGGACATGCCTCCAACAGGAATCAAATCTGTTCAGAAGCTTTATTCATATTTATTTTCTTCTGCCACTAATCCTTCCTAGTGCCCAAATTTCATGATGTTACTTGAGTGGAATTAAATCGGAATAGCTTACATTATCTGATTAATTAGACTCAGCTTTGTCTACAGTGATGAAGAGGTCCAATCCTGTTAGTGTAACATTCTGCCTGTCAGGTTGTGGTTACATAACACTATGGGGGCCTGGGAGAGACAGTTGGGCTATTTGTTTATGGATATAGGTAATTAACTTGAACTTTATTTTTAAAAATTAGGGCAAAGCAATGGAATATTATTCAGCTATGAAAAGGAATGAAGTACTAATGCATCCTGCAACGTAAATGAACTTCAAAATAGTAAGTTATTAATAAATGATACAACTCAGATACAAAAGGCCACTGATGACATGATTCTATTTATAGGAAATATCCAGAATTGGGGAATTCACAGAAAGAGCCCACACATGGGTGGTTGCCAGGGGCTGGGAGAGGAGGGAATGGAAAGTGACTGGGAGTGGGATTTCTTTGAGGAGTGATGGAAATGTTTTGGAATTAGAAGTGGTATTCGCACAACATTGATAATATATTAAATGACAGAATTGTTCATTTTAAAGTGGTTAACTTTACATTATATGAATTTTACTTCAATTAAAATATGTATATATAGAGAAAGACAGAGGGAGTAAGAGCTCACCTGATATTGATCTTCAATTTTTGTATTAATTCTTTAATGGACCCAAGTAATATATGATCTGAAATTCTTGCCATACACCTTTAAAAGCGTTTGTGTGTGTGCTTCTAAAATAACTAGAAGAGGGAATTCCCTGGCAGTCCAGTGGTTAGGACTCTGCACTTCTACTGCAGGGGCATGGGTTTAATCCCTGGTTGGGGAACTAAGATTCTGCATGCTATGGCACAGCCAAAAAATAACTAGACGGCTATAAAGATGAAAGTCATAACTGACAAAAGTGTACGTTAGATAAAGTGGCTCTGAGAATTGGTCAGCAGATGTTTAGGTCAAGGCCACAAGTATTAACTGAGAACCCAGTGTTCAAGACCCAATCCCCAGCACAATGGGGAGGCAAAGAACACTCCAGCCTCCCCTCCTCCAACTTGAGATTCTCAAGGAGAGTGTGCGCACAGGACTGTACAAAACAGAGTATGATAAGTGAGCAAATAAAAAGTGTAAACATAGTCTGACCAAGGGTCTAGGCTTCAGTGCCCCTCTGCTTTTGAGAGGGGTCAAGCAGGATGAAGGTGGTAATGTGAGTATTAGAGGCAGAAGGACAACATGATAAATGTGGAGGCCCTGTTTAGAGGGGTCCTCTGTTTAGAGAAGTCATCTCCACCTTGGACTGGGAAGAATCAGCAGTGGGGTAAACCACACACGTGTGAGAGGTGGTGTTCTCACCCTCAATTTCAACCCTAGTCTGTGAGTCGACTCTCTTTAATCCTATGTCGTATCTATCAGGCCCTCAAGCAATGCCAGTTTGTATGCACAGACACACACACACACACACACACACACACACACATACACGCACACTAAGATACCTGTCTCAGTATTAAGCTGTGACCAAGTGCTTTCTAACATGCAGGTAATCTGAGTGATCTCCTGGCCCCTCAGAATCCTTGCCTACTTGATTCTTGGGCTTCTGTTATTTTACCCAAAGGCAGAGAATGACAGTCTATAACTAAAGCTAAAATTTAAGACATAAGTACATTCAAAGAGGTGACATAGCCAAAAAAATATCCTATACAGAGGCACCAGATTTTAAAAAATAGATACATCAGGCTTCATCCAAATTAAAATTTTTTTGCCTCAAAGAAAGCTATCCAGAAAGTGAAAAAGTGATCTGCAAAATGGGAAAAAAAATTGCAAATATTATATCAGTTAAGGGTCTAATATCCAAAATACATAAAGACCTCTTAGGGTCTTTCCTGGTGGTCCAGTGGTTAGGACTTTGCCTTCCAGTCCCTTCCAGGGATTGAACCTCCTGGTTGGGGAGCTAAGATCCCTCATGCCTCTCGACCAAAAAACCAAAACATAAAACAGAAGCAGTGTTGTAACAAATTCAATGAAGACTTCAAAAATCATCTAAATCAAAAAAGAAAATCTAAAAAAAAACCCCAAAACTCTTAGAGCTCAACAATGAAAAGACAAATAACCCAACTGATTGGAAAATGAGCCAAGGATTTGAAAAGACATTTCTCAGAAAATGTACACATGGTCAATAAACACCTGAGAAGCTGTTCAAAATTGTTAGTTATTAGGGAAATGCAAATGAAAACCACAATAAACTAGGACTTCACATCCACACAGATAGCCATGACCAAAAAGGCAGTAGATAACCAGGATGTGGATGTGGAGAGACGGCATCCTCAGGTGGTGTTGGTGGGAATGTGAAATGGTGCAGCCACTTTGCAGAACAGTTGGCAGTTTCTCAGAAAGTTAAACATAGAGTTCCCATGTGATCCAGAAATTCCACTGCAAACTATATAACCAGGAGAAATGAAAACATTTATATCATGAAAACCTGTACAGGAATGTTCATCACAGTATTATTAATATTAGCCAAAAGGTGAAACAACATTAATGTACATCAACTGATGAATGGATGAACCAAGTGAGGAGCACGGAATGCTCTTCAGCCATAAGAAGGAATGAAGTACTGATTCATGTTACACACACGGATGAACTTTGAAAACATTCTTCTAAGTCAGGGGTCCCCAACTCCTGGGCCACAGACTAGTACCGATCCATGACCTCTTAGGAACTGGAAGGAGGTGAGCAGAGGGCAAGCGAGTAAAACTTCATCTGTATTTACAGCTGCTCCCCGTCACTCACATTACCACCTGAGCTCTGCCTCCTGTCGGATCAGCAGAGGTATTAAATTCTCAAAGGAGTGTGAACCCTACTGTGAATTGAGCATGTTAAGGATCTAACTTGCAAGATCCTTATGAGAATCTAATGCCTGATGATCTGATTCTGCACTGTGATGAGCTGCATGGTTATTTCATTATGTATCACAATGTAGTAACAATAAAGTGTACAATAAATGTTATGTGCTTCAACCATCCCGAAATCATCCCCCCACCCCCACCCTATCTGTGGAAAAATTGTCTTCCATGAAACCAGTCCCTGGTGTCAAGAAGGTTGGGGACCACTGTTTTATGTGAAAAAAGTCAGACACAAAACTCACAGACTGTAGGATTCCTTTTATAGGAAATGTCCAGAAGAGGCATATCTCTAGAGACAGAACGTAGATTAGTGATGGGGGTGAAGGGAATGATGGCTAAAGGACATCAAGTTTCTTTTACGGGGTGATGAAAACGTTCTGGAATTAGTGGTAATGGTTGCACAAATTTGGAATGGAGTAACTACTTAAAATGCATGAGTTTCATGATATAGGGTATAAATCACCTTTATCAGCTTTTGAGCACACACCTTAGCTGGGGGGTAAGGGTGAAGCAGCAGGAAGTGGCAGGCGTCCCAGGCTGGTGGAGTAGATAGACCCAGACAGGAAAATGGGCACTTCGCCCTAAATTTCTTTCCATCTTGGTCATTTTAAGTCGTCTTTCCTGCGCATCTTTCCTCTCCAACTTCAGAAGGGATGTAACCTCCACTGAGAGATGGAAAGTAACCAAAACTGACATTCTTAGCCTTGAAAGTCAGGCAGCAAAAAACAGACCAGTGACTTTCAAAAAAGTGGAACCAATAAAACATGTATCTATTCTCTCACCGCTAAGAAAGAGAAAAGATGATGACAAATCCTGGCTTGGGGAAGTGCTCACTTGCCAAAAGATTATCAAAAGCATGTGGTCCCAAGGCGATTGCCTGCCTCCACACACACATCTCCGAATGATGGAATGAGCTGGGCTTGTTTATATAAAACACGGTCCTGGGATCCTGGCAGATGTCTGCTGCCTTCCAGGAGGGGCGATCGGATGCCCAGTGTGGTTACGTGGCACTGTCCACTTGAGAAGGTAATTCTGGAGCTTCGTGCGGAAGGAGCATCCTTGGGGGATCTACCAGCTGGGATCAGGTGTCTGATCCCACACAACAAAAGGAGATACCCATTCCGTAACCCGAGACAGGAGTTTGACTTTCAAATTGTTAACAGACCTTGGATCAAGCGAAATGCTTGGGAGGAAAAAGCAAATGGCCTTTGGATGAGTCCTGAGGTAGGTTGGATGCTCTCCTGAAAGACTCCTAGTCTGATTAAACATCTCCCGTCTTCCCTCCTACAAAACTGTCCAGAACAATCACTGAAAGTTTAGAGAAGGTCTTTTGACTTATGGCTGCGGTTCATGGCACAATTATGCGACGCTGGTAAAGAACCACATTGATTAATATGCGGGATCATAAAACGTTTTTAACAGAGGTATGTGAGAGGAAGTATTTCACAGCAGGTCAGGAGGGGGACCAAATATTTCAAGTTTGTGGCTTCTTCCATCTGGAGGAAGAAAGCTGGCTGGAAGATGAGACGAAGGTGGGGGAGTCAGGCTGGAGAGTGAAGAGAAGGCCAGCGCACAGACACAGTGAAAAGGTTGGGACCAGAACAGTGGGATGAGACACAGAGCAAAAGTTGTCTCTTGCCAAAGAGTTTGAGAAGTGGTTGCTGCTAATGTACATGATTTGCAGATTTAAAAAAAAATTGCCCAACACCACACAGCCTCAACCTCTAGACACCCAGGAGCAGAGAAATGCAAGATTAAATAAGAATTCAAACAGTCAATAAACACAAGACCATATCATCTCCTGGACTGGACTACAGGTGCCTCTGCCCATCTCTGCCTGGACCACAGCTGTCTCTGTTAGTCTCTGCCAGGGGTTTTAGGGGAAATGCTGATATTGGTCATTAATGTACGATGAGAAATTTTAAACCCTAACTTATGTCATTTAGGCCTTTTCAGGACAGACTCTCTTCCAAGATCTTAGCTTTTCAGTTCAGTTCAGTCGCTCAGTCATGTCCGACTCTTTGCGACCCCATGAATCACAGCACGCCAGGCCTCCCTATCCATCACCAACTCCTGGAGTTCACCCAAACTCATGTCCATCGAGTCAGTGATGCCATCCAACCATCTCATCCTCTGTTGTCCCCTTCTCCTCCTGCCCCCAATCCCTCCCAGCATCAGAGTCTTTTCCAATGAGTCAACTCTTCGCATGAGGTGGCCAAAGTATTGGAGCTTCAGCTTTAGCATCAGTCCTTCCAATGAACACCCAGGACTGATCTCCTTTACAATGGACTGGTTGGATCTCCTTGCAGTCTAAGGGACTCTCAAGAGTCTTCTCCAACACCACAATTCAAAAGCATCAATTCTTCGGCACTTAGCTTTCTTCACAGTCCAACTCTCACATCCATACATGACCACTGGGAAAACCATAGCTTTGACTAGACGGACAGCTTTAGATTAACCTAAATGCACCTTCTATTCTTTTCCGTTATTTCCCCTGTCACTCCATGGGGCCTTTTCAGCTTATATTGGGATTCCCTCCAAGCATGGATTCTTGGAGCCTGAGCCATCCCATAACGTAGCTGCTGGCTTCATGAGGCCCAGAGCACTTGAGACATGACTAACCCAAACTGAGAAGTGCACTAGCTGTAAAATACATGCCAACTATCAAAGATTTAGGGAGATAACTTAAAAATATTGGGTATATTTTGGGTAAATTGGGTTCAATAAAATATATCATTAAAATCTGTTTCAGGGACTTCCCTGGCAGTCCAGCAGTGAGGACTTGGTGCTTCCAAGGTCAGGGGCCTGGGTTCAATCCCTGGTTGGGGAACTAAGATCTGGCAAGCCACTGGGTGCGGCTGAAAAGGAAAAAGAAAAGGGTAAATAAGGCCAATTTCGTCTGTTTCTTTTTCACTTTTTTAACATAGCTGCTAGAAAATTTTAAACTGCACCTGTGACAAAAAGAATACATTTGAATCAGTTCTAATGAGTGGATGAAACTGGAGCCGATTATACAGAGTGAAGTAAGCCAGAAAGAAAAACACCAATACAGAATACTAACGCATATATATGGAATTTAGAAAGATGGTAACAATAACCCTGTGTACGAGACAGCAAAAGAGACACTGATGTATAGAACAGTCTTTTGGACTCTGTGGGAGAGGGAGAGGGTGGGATGATTTCGGAGAATGGCATTGAAACATGTATAATATCATATATGAAACGAGTCACCAGTCCAGGTTCAATGCACGATACTGGATGCTTGGGGCTGGTGCACTGGGACGACCCAGAGGGATGGTATGGGGAGGGAGGAGGGAGGAGGGTTCAGGATGGGGAACACATATATACCTGTGGCAGATTCATTTTGATATATGGCAAAACCAATACAATATAAATAAATAAATAAATAAATAAATTGCACCTGTGGCTTGCATTCCATTTCTGTTGGATAGAGTTTCCACACTACAGTGGGGAAATCTCTAGGAGGCGGCTGTGGTAAGCAGGGTTTCCAAGCACATATAACCATATAGCCATTTTTCACATGGCATCTTGCTCTAGTTCCATGTTGATTCTCCTTCATGGGTCCCTCCCAAACATGATCATGTCCATTAATACCTTCAAGATACTTAGAGTCATGCTCAGTGAACGGCAGTAGCTGCAGTGTTCAGCTCAGAGGCCTGCCTCCAAAAAACTAACATAGGGGGGCGGCGGGGGAAAGCAGCTGGGGCATTCTGAGAATGTAGCTCGTGTTCCTGACAACCTTAACACGGTCAAGATGAGCAGAGTAACTTTCCTGTTCGTGTTCAACATGAGGGTGGTTTTAGCAAAACTGAAACAAAAGCCCATTTTATCATTTCACCATATCCCATGGAATCATAGAACTTGACACTGGAAGGTGTCTAACCCAGTGCCCCACATCATAATCTAGCTTAGGGACCAAACATCCAGGTACTAATAACATGTTGAATATTTTACTGAGTGTCCACTATGTTCCAGGCTCTTACTTCATGCTCTTATTTCAACATGCTTAGCCGGTTGGACTATCATGACAGTCCAGTTACCTAGGTGCTGGGAAGAGCAGAGAGGTTGGACCAACTCTCTGAGGTCACACAGCTGGAGGGAAAGGCTGGTATGCATTTCCACTATACTTTGCTGCCTCTGGGAAGTGGAAAGACTTGCAAATACATCAGACCTAATATTCCAGGTCTTGCAGGTAGTAATATACAGTGCTTGCAACAGACAGATGACTGCTTTAATATACTCAAAAGTAATATAATCATTTTAAACAATTTTAGAGCATATGGCCAGAAAACCCTTGCTTTTCCTTTTTTTCATACCTACAGGTAGAAGTTGGCTGTAATGCTTATTTTAGTTTAGTTATAGCTACATACTGGGCATCCATGTCTTTTGTGAATTTACATAGTAGAGTTTCCATTTGCAGAAATAGGAACAAGACTCCCTTGTAAAAAGCTTTGAGCTTCTCAGATTTCAGGGCCACGTTGGCAAGACTGGTGTTTTATTCAGCCTTGATTCCTGCAACGATGACCAGCTCGCCCACATCATTTAACATTTTGAAGATACTTGGCTGTTAATGAATTATTATTAATTCCTACCTTTCTCAGGATGCAGAGAAGGAAATGAAAGTACAGAACCATCCACAAGCCTCCTCCCCTGGGCCAGAGCCCACTGGAGCAACGATCCTGACTCAGAGCATTAGGTTATGCTGCCTCCTACTGGCCAGAGGGAGACTCTGCATGAAACACAGCAGGAGGAAATGGTCGTTCAACACTTCTCAATTTAATTACTATAGACTCTTTCTAAAGGCCTGGAAAATCCCATGGACCGAGGCGCCTAATCGGCTGCAGTCCATGGGGTTGCTAAGAGCTGGACACGACTGAACGACTTTACTTTCACTTTTCACTTTCATGCATTGGAGAAGGAAATGGCAACCCAGTCCAGTGTTCTTGCCTGGAGAATCCCAGGGGTGGGAGAGCCTGGTGGGCTGCCGTCTATGGGGTTGCACAGGATGGGGTTGCACAGAGTCGGACATGACTGAAGCGACTTAGCAGCAGTAGCAGCAAAGGGGGGAAAATCTTTTAAATATATCTAGTGTGTTAAAAAACTAGATGTCAGAAAACTAAGATCTAGTTTTTCTAGTGTCAGAAAACTAAGATCATGGTATCTAGTCCCATCATTTCATGGCAAATAGATGGGGAAACAATGAAAACAGTGACAGACTTCATTTTGGGGGCTCCAAAATCACTGCAGATGGTGACTATAGCCATGAAATTAAAAGACGCTTGCTTCTTGGAAGAAAAGCTATGGCCAACCTAAATAGCATATTAAAAAGCAGAGACATTACTTTGCTGATAAAGATCCATTTAGTCAAAGCTATGGTGTTTCCAGTAGTCATGTGGATGCGAGAGTTGGACTATAAAGAAAGCTGAGTGCTGAAGCATTGATGCTTTTGAACTGTGGTGTTGAAGACTCTTGAGAGTCCCTTGGACTGCAAGATCAAACCAGTCAATCTTAAAGGAAATCAACCCTGAATATTCATTGGAAGGAACGAGGCTGACACTGAAACTGCAATACTTTGGCCACCTGATGCAAAGAGCCAAGTCATTGGAAAAGGCCTTGATACTGGGAAAGATTGAAGGCAGGAGGAGAAGGGGATGACAGGATGAGATGGCTGGATGGCATCACTGACTCAGTGGACATGAGTTTGAGCAAACTCGGGAGATAGTGAAGGAGAGAGTAGCCTCGTGTGCTATAGTCCATGGGATTGCAAAGAGTCGGACATGACTGAGTGACTGAACAACAACACAGTCCCTGGACTGAAAAACACCACCCTAAATCATGCAAGTGAGGAAGTTCAAATAGTAACCAAGCCTGAAACTCAAAGAAGTGCCTTCAGTTTCCATGAGAGCTCCTGCGTGGTAGTTTGTTCTCTGAATTATGTACCTCTTGCGGTTCCGGAATAAAGCTGGCAGTAACGATGACCTTACATCAAAGGCATCTCTGTACTTCACTTCTGGTGCTGATTCTAACTCTATTCCCACAGAACAAACTCTTACCTTGGCTTCTGTGAAGCTGTACTTACTTTTCTTTACCGTCTATACCGTTTTGTCTTTTTTTCCCCAGAAAACAGGAGAGAGTGTCCTTGCCCCATCTCAGTCTCTCATCCTCTTACACTTTCTTTTTAAAAAAAACTTCTTAAATTTATTTTTATTTATTTCTTGGTTGCACCACTTGGCATGCAGGATCTTGGTTTCCCAACCAGGAATCAAACCCATGCCTCGACTGGAAGTAGTCTTAACCACTGGACTACCAGAGAGTCCTTTTTTTAAATATATTTTTTAAAATATTTATTTACTTGTTTGACTGCACAGGAGTCTTAGTCGTGGCATGAAGGATCTTCAGTTGCGTGCAGCATGTGGGATCTAGTTCCCTGACCAGGGATTGGCCCAGGCCCCCTGCATGTGGAGCACAGACCTTAGCCACTGGACCACCAGGGAAGCCTCTCTTATACTTTCTTGTACTGAGAACTCCTCCCTCCAACAGCTTCCAGTACTGCCTTCTCCGTAAACCCTTCCCACCTCCAAGGCCTTTGCAAGCAGAATTAGCCTTTCTCTCCTCCAGGCAAACACATCACCCTGTCTGAGCTCAGTCGCCTTGTATAAACAAAATATCCGTCTTCCCCTCTAGACTTACAGTAATTTGAGGACAGAAGACCATGTCTCAGACACTTTGGAACAACACCTTTACTGATATCACTTGAGCTTGGAAGTATGCTCAGCATTATTAAGGAATTATCTTGACTAAGATGTCTAAGAGATTCATGACTTAATAAGACATACACACACAACATTGGAATACAGGATGAAATGGGAGATACATGACAGGTTATGGAAGCCAATAAAGCCTTGGACAAGGCAAACACAAAGAAAGAAGCAACTGCCTCCAGCTAGAGAGGGAGGAAATGACATTTGAGATTGATCTGAACTGATAAGCATGGATGGGGCTGAGGTGGGAACAGTGGAGTTGTCATATACAGAAACTACTTTAGACAGAAGAAATATAAATAAAATACAAGCCTCTGAGACAGAAAGTGTGACTATCTTCTATGAGCAAGGACAAGTGCTTTTTTTCCACAGTCATCTTTCACTGAGGGTCTTAAGTGCCAAATTAAGGAGGATATCTTGACCAGGTGGAAGCTGGGGTAGAGTGTCAGGAGGCTGGTGGACCACAGCGCCTCCTGTACCCAGGTATACAACTGCACCCCACTTTCCCGTGGGAGTTGTAGTACTTCTGGGAAAATGACTTGAACTCAGTCTGCCCCAGGAGCTTGGACATACACAGACATAGGACCTGGTGCGAGCAGCTTGCGGGGAGGCTCCACGGAGGACGAGTCTGACTTGGAAAGAGTCTGATTTGACGAACCTGGCACAGTCCCGAGGCCAAGCCTGAGGGAGGGGTGGGGAAGGGGTTCCCGGTGCCCCAGAGCAGTGGGCGCCAGAAGAACTGGGGTGGCGTATGCACGCGCGAGGAAAGGGCTGCATGCGGGAGTTGACAGTGTTCTCTTCATCTCTGGAACACTTTGGGACACAGGCAACTTTTGGAGGGACACCCCTCCCCCCTCCCAAATTGGGTATAAAAAGGAGAGAGCATTCTCTTTTTCATACAAGAGCAGCGGGTCCCAAATTTGAGGGTGCACCAGAATCACCAGGAGGGCTTGTGAAAGTGCCCCCTACGGGGCCCCAATCCCATAGCATCCTGAGTTTACAGGTCTGGGTAGGGACCCCAAATCTGCATTTCTAGTACGTTCTGAGGTGAGGCTGATGCTGCTGGCCCAGTGAAAACCGTCATGCAAGAGCATCCCTGGGAGGAAAATGCTATCTGAGAGTGGGAGCCACATCTGTCCTGTTCATCACGGAGTTCCTATCACCTAGGAACATGCCTGAGACATAAGAGGACCTCCTGAAATACATGGTGAGACCTGGCCCTAAACAAACGCAAGGCCAGAGAGCACATGACCCATATACCCCAATCACAGAAAGAGACTGCCTTGGTCTTCAGATGGAAGAATTTTTAAAATTTATTTATTTTTTGATTGAAGGATAATTGCTTTACAGAATTTTGCTGTTTTCTGCCAAATATCAGCATAATCAGCCAGAGGTACACATATGTCCCCTCCCTCTTGAACCTCCCTCCCACCTCCCTTCCCGTCCCACCCCTCTAGGTTGTCACAGAGCTCCTGTTTGAGTTCCCCGAGACATACAGCAAATTCCCATTGGCTCTCTATTTTACATAGGGCAATGTAAGCTTCCATGCTACTTTCTCCATCCATCTCACCCTCTCCTTCCTCCCCTAACCAGATGGAAGACTATTGAGATGAGTGTAACATCTGTTTTAACATTTATTGAGCTTTCTTAGTTTTTTTTTTTTCTTTTAATTTGGCTGCACCATGTGACTTGCAGGATCTTAGTTCCTCCATCGGGCATTGAACTCTCCACACAGCAGTGAAAACTGGCAATTCTAACCACTGGACCGCCAGGGAATCCCCTAGATCTTTCTTCAAATAAAATACCACAGGTAGAATTCTACTGTAGCCACCTCCTCAGACTTTCCTCCTCTCCCTTCCACAGGTCAGCATATCTTGGATTTGGCGTGACTCCTTCCATCCTTGTCTTTATGCATTTATCATATATACCTAGTGTCGAGGGGGGAAAGAATCCGCCTGACAATGCAGACCCAGCAGAGGAAATAATCACCATCAACAACAAATCGTCAGGGGTGCTGACAATTCATTCACCTTAAAGGAATCACTGAACCTCCAGGCGGAAAAAGATCTTAAGGTTCATCCAGTCCAACCCCCTACGTGTTGCTTGGACTGCCTGCTAAGCCTGGAAAAGGAAACATGCTGCTCACTCTCCTTGAAAGAAACGGTACCACCGCAGCCAGAGAACTGGCTCTGCTCAGAGCAGGTCAAGCCAAGGAGAGCCAAACCTGAACTTCATCCCAAGTCGGACACGGCCCCTGCATTCCAGTGAGGTACCCCGAGAGACTTAAACTAAAACCGATTTTTGTCTCTGGCATTATTTATTTATTATTCCTCCCTTGTATCCTGTCTGTCTAGTTTTGCGTCTAGAGGTCCTGAGTCCAGGGCCACTCCTGAGCCTGGGCCTGGGCTGCAGCACACAGCAAGTGCTGGACAAGGACAGGAACCCTCAGGTAGGAAGAACTCAATCAGTAATACTTTTCCCAAGTGGCCTCTGACCAGAGGAGATAATTAAGGAAGATGGTGTATTCGGGGGCGAAGGGCAAAGCTGGCCATGAATTAAATGTGGAGAACAGAGAATGTGAATAAATAGCTGCTCCTTTGCTGGTGGAACAATGAACTTCAGTTCACAGAGGGCTTGGTTCTGGAGCCAATTTTTTTTTATTTGGCCACACGGGTCTTAGTTGTGGTATGCAAACTCTTAATTGCGTCATGTGGGACCTAGTTTCCTGACCAGGGATTGAACCCAAGCCCCCTGCATTGAGAGCACGGAGTCTTAGCCACTGGACCACCATGGAGCCAATTTTTATTTAAACAGTTCTGACTGGACCACCATGGAGCCAATTTTTATTTAAACAGTTCTGACAGCAAGAAATAGACAGTAAGCCTGAAACTTGTGTTCTCACAGACACATCCTCTCTACCTGTCTTCTCTGCTTCTTCCCCTCCTCACCTCTCCGTTTCCTCCTCCCCCACCAAATACTAGGGGGGATCAGACATCTAACACTAATTGTTCATTACAATATGATCCCTCAAAGACGGTCTTAGCTGAGGGGGCGGGGCGGAGAACCAATTATATATAATTCAGAAAAAATGGGAAGAAATTCACCTTTTGTTTATTATGTTGCAGAATCAACCCCTGAAGGACAGGAAGCTAGAAATGGCTGGGTTAGGATCTCTGGCTAAAAGGCAAGAGCAGTTTTCTTCAATAGAAGTGGGAATGGAAGGGTCGAGGGAGGAGCTGCACAATGAATCTGGAGGGGCTGGCTCTCTGGGTCTCAGGATTTGAGGGAGGTGGGGAGTAGTCTATGCATTTTTGGAAATTGTGTGCAAAACCTCACTCATTTTAATGAGTGAAGGCAGGAAGACAGAGATGTGAAAACGTAACTGAAGAAAATAAACTGGCTTTCTCCCCCGTCACCCCTAGTTATCGCCCCTGTATCAAGAGACAAAGGGAAAACCTAATTAACTTTGTAACTTTTGCTACTCTCTGGGTGCAAACGATAAAATCTTCATTTTATATAGCACCAGATTAATCACTTTTGTGCTGAGGAAAAGGGGGATTCGCCAGGGATAACTCCACAGCACAGTGGGATTTGGGGGAATGTGGGTACATTTGGGGAAGCGCAAAGCCAGAATTTCAGAAAGCAAGATGGTGTTAGTTGTAGTTCAGTGGAGGGTACCCTGCTGGACCCACCACTCAGAGCCATGCACGGGGATACTGCAGAAAGCAGGTCTCGGGGGGAGCCCCAGGCTTGATTAGGGGAGGGGAGACCCTCCATTGAGCTTTCAGGGGACTTGCTAACTATGGCCCACTCCAAGGAGCTCCTTTCCTTTAGAAATAACCAATTCAGTGACCTAAGTGGGAAGTAAATCAAAAAAGAGCAGGTCTATATAAACACACCATTGATTCACTTTGCTGTACAGCAGACACTAACACAACATTGTAAAGCAACTGTACTCCAATAAAAGTTAAAAAAAAAGTCACTCCTTCTGAAGTCAAACACCATGACTCAAATGTCGTGTGATTTTTTTTCTTACCCAAAAAACTACCATAAAATCTTTTACTGAAGATTGTAAAAGACCCCTGAAGAAAACAATTGATGATTATTTGTAAGGACAGTAGCATTAATAAATTAATGGACTAATAATGCCCTCCCTATAGTTCCACTTTTTCCTTCAAATTCTGTTCTCCCACAGCACTTGTCACCATATTACCCAGTTTGGGAATATGATAAAAGCTATTATCCTAGCTGGGAAGCTGACAGAAGCTAGGAACTCTCTTTCCAGAAATGCACAAGTAGATAGAATTTTCCACATCATTTCAGAAGGTTCACAGATCCTTGCTCCTCAAAAAAAAAATCCCTGAGACCTTGACTTCACACTTGGCATTACAGCATTTCTCTGTCACTGATTGGGATCTTGACCTGTTCACAGTGTTCTACTGAGCACAGGGCCACAAAGCAGCAGCTGCTCGAAAGTAAGGCTTATTGTTGACCTGACTTTTTAGGCAAGAATGGTGAAATGAGAGAAATGATATTTAAAAATAAGAAGAAAGCATGTTTATGTCATGCAAGAAAAAAAAGATTGGCCTTTAAGCTGTTTCCCTGTTTTGAGGGGATTTGGATCACTGGAAACGTTCACAGTATAAAAAAAGAGCCAGTTTCTCTTACACAGACAGGAATCTGGGGCCTTGCTGTGTAGTCTCAAGTTGTTGTTCAGTTGCTACTTTGGAGAAGGAAATGGCAACCCACTCCAGTGTTCTTGCCTGGAGAATCCCAGGGACGGGGGAGCCTGGTGGGCTACCGTCTATGGGGTCGCACAGAGTCGGACACGACTGAAGCCACTGAGCAGCAGCAGCAGCAGCAACAGTTCAGTTGCTAAGTCGTGCCCAACACTTTTCTACTATGTGGACTGTAGCATGCCAGGCTTCCCTGTCCTTCACTATCTCCTGGAGCTTGTTCAAATTCATGTCCATTGAGTCAGTGATGCAATCTAACCATCTTATCCTCTCTGCCCCCTTCTCCTGCACTCAATCTTTCCCAGCATCAGAGTCTTTTCTGATGAGTTTGTTCTTCACATCAGGTGGCCGAAGTATTGGAACTTCAGCTTTAGCATCATTCCTTCCAATAAATAGTCAGGATTGCTTTCCTTTAGGATTGACTAGTGTGATCTCCTTGCTGTCCAAGGGACTCTCAAGAGTCTTCTCAGCATCACAATTCGAAAGCATCAATTCTTTAGCACTCAGGCTTCTATATGGTCCAGCTCTCATATCTGTACAGGACGACAGGAGTAAGCTTAGAGAGGGGCCTAAGGGGAGCAGAGTTGTTGTTGTTTAGTCGCTAAGTTGTGTCTGACTCTTTGTAACCCTGTAGACTCTAGCCCACCAGGCTCCTTCTGTCTATGGAATTTCCCAGGCAAGAATACTGGAATGGGTTGGCCTTTCCTTCTCCAGTGTATCTTCACAATCCAGGGACTGAACCCGAGTCTCCTGCATTGACAGGTGGATTCCTTACCACTGAGCCACCAGGGAAGCCCCAGGGGAAGTAGGGAGGGGCCCCAAAATATCAGGATGCAGCCTAAAATCTGCCTTAGGAATCATGCTCCTTTTTAGAATCCACCCCCCTAGGATGCTGGGTGTAGAGGGGCCAACAATGAGTGGTTCCAGGCACAGACTCCTAAATTGCTTTCCCACTTGGGCTGCCAAGACTCTATCTATCCTTTCTAGGCTCTGAACCTATTACCTCTGGTACTCTTGCCTCTGGATTTGAATTTCTGCCCTCCTCAACCCCCCATAGCAGCCTGCCTTCAGTAGGACTGTCATACTTGCCCTCGGGCCCTAAGCCCTGCTCGCAGAGAAGTCTAGGGCTGCAAAGACAGGTCTGCAGGCAGTGAAGGGCCTGGAAAGAAATCTCCTGTCATCTGCTGGGGAAGCAAATGACAGTTGAGTGCAGCAGTCCCCAACATTTTTGGCACCAAGGAATGGTTTTGTTAATGACAGTTTTTCCACGGATTGTGGGTGGGTGAAGGGGGATGGTTTCAGGATGACCCAAATGCATTACATTTATTGTAGACTCTATTTCTATTATTATTACATCAACTGCACCTCAGATCATCAGGCATTAGATCCCGGAGGTTGGGGACCCCTGGGAATCTTAAGTCCTGACCTGGATTGAGAGGGAAGAAGAGGGGAGAATGAGGAGTCCTTCCTAAAAAACCTGAGTGTACATAGCTCCTGTCAAGAGTGGAGGATAAGGGATAATATGTCAGGCCCCTCTGTGGCCTCAACCATGGTCTGGCCAACTGCCAGCCTTTCAGTCAGGCCTCTTTGTGTGTGCGGATAACTCAGATGTATAATGCCCAACTTGGGGGAGGGGCAGCTGCAGGAGAGTAAACCCATCCTGCTATTTCAGGGGGAGCATAGAAGTGGGCTCTGTTTCTCAGCCACTCACTCAGTGAATGCCTGCCTCTTTGAGTGTGGACTTGGGAGACAGACCCCCAGGTTCTAATCCAAGTCCTCTACTTTTCGCCATTGTAACTTTGGACAAGTTGCTTACCTTCTCTGTGTCTCAATTTCCTCAAGTATAACATAGGGATGATAACAGTACTGAGAAATGGAACGTGTCCTTTCACATCAATAAACAAAGGATGTCTCAGTCATCGGCAGCTGCAGCCCTCCGGTGTAAGCTGGCGAGCCCTGAAGAAACTCTGGAAAGAAAGAACACCTGCTGTCTAGTTTAGCCATGAGTCTGCAGCCACTCGCTACGGTGAGCCCTGAGGAAACTCAGGATGCGAAAAAACAGGATACTGGCCCCAGACAGCTGAGGTGCATGCAGAAGGAATGATTAAGTCCACACTCTTGTATCTTCCCATACATAGAAAAGCACTAAACTCCTTAACATGGGATGTCTGGTTTTCCTTTAATTAACAATAATCTTTTGACATTCAGAGTACTTGCCCTTTGTTGCAAAGCTTCTATATAACCTGGCTGTCCCCCACCCCCTCACCTCTTGGAGAAGTTATCTCAGGGTTATTTGAGTTGCTGCCTCCAGGGCTTGAAGTCCTAAATATTCCTACCCAAGAAAACATAACTCCCAACTTTTAGGTTGTGAATATTTTTTAAGTTGACAGGATCCTGGTGTTACATTGGTCCATCCAAATAATCCAGGAAAATCTCACCACCACCACCCCCCAAAAATCTTTAATTTAATCACCTCTGCAAAATCCCTTTTGCCAACCAAGATATGCTGCCTACCATAGGTAGGGTTCCCCCATGCATTGCCAGAGAACTCTTCAGAGAGAGAAGACTCTCAGAGAAGTCTTACAGGTTTAGTTCTTATTTGCCAGAAGAGGGGGATGTGGTGGTACAACAAAGAACTAGCACCTGATGAGATGCTATGTGGAGAAAGAAAAACTGAGCCTGGAGCCCTGCAAGTACGTGGCACGGTTGTATGGCTGAAGAATAAAAAGGGGATACCTTCTGGACATTATATTAGAGAGGACATTAGAAGCTGGGTTGTGAAGATTTTTTTTTTTTAAACCATATTGAGTCTGAAATTTATCGGGAATGCATTTACTTGACCGATCCCATTACTTTAGACTGTGCTATAGTGTCTTTAAAACTTTAGGGACTTCCCTGGTTGCCCAATGGTTAGGAATCCACCTGCCAGTTCAGGGGACACAGGTTAGATCCCTGGCCTGGGAAGATTCCACATGCTGCAAGGCAACTAAGGCCGGGCGCCACAACTACTGAGCCCAGGTTCTAGCATCCACAGGCTGCAACCGCTGGAGCCCACTCACCTTAGAGCCCATGCTCCGCAACAAGAGAAGCCACCCCAATGAGAAGCCGGTACCACAACTAGAGAGGAGCCCCCGCTCGCCACAACTAAATTCCATGTGCAGCAATGAAGACCCAGCGCAGCCAAAAATAAACAAATCAGAAAAACTGTCTCTGACACACTTTTTATCCTAAAGAATAATCCTTATAAATCACAGGTTTTATCTGTTGTAACTTTCCAGTGTATGTCAAGATGTGTATATAAGATGTTCCTCCCCGTATCCTTAAAATCATCCACACACACCCATGAAAGAATGCCATACTCTGAGAAATGGAGCCAGAGGCACGGAAACCACCTAAAGGTTGGGAGCAGGGAAAGAACACGATCAGGTTTGCCTTGGATCAATACCATTCCCACGGCATTAATCACTTTGAACTGAATGGAAATCAGTGAAAATGCCATACGTGAGACCTCTACAACAGTTGAGGGGAGAGACGAGAAATGAACAGAGAGACAGGGACTGTGGGAGGGGAGCGGAGGGTTTGGATATGAACAATATGAAGGTGGTAGAGCTGATGGATAACAGCACATGCAGAATGCCAGGGTTCTGGCCCGTGCAGTTCAGCAGATAATCATCTGTCCGCCAAGATGGCAAATAGAGGGGGAGTTGGTGGGGCGGGGAGGAGTGGGCAGGGTTGGAAGAGAAATAATTGCTTTGGTCTGGAACATGGTCAAAGTGTTTGTGGAACACTCGTGTAAGTACGGAAACGCCTGTGTCTGGGGCTCTGGACTGGGGCATTATCCAGAGCTGAGCAGTCCAGGAGAAACAGGCTGTGAGCCATCTGTGTCACTTTAAATGGTCAGATGACCACATTAAAAAAAAAAAGAGGAAATGAATAATATATTTTATATAACCAAACATATCCATATCCCTAATATCCTATTTCACGGACTTCCCTGGTGGTCCAGTAGTTGAAAGTGCGCCTTCCAAAGGAGGGGACTTGGGTTCGAGCCCTGGTCAGGGAACTGGGATGCCACATTGCAGCAGATGGGGCAACTAAGCCTGAGCATCACAACCAGATAGTGCCTCAACTAAGATCCGACACAGTCAAAATAAATCAATTGAAAGAAAAATCAGTTGTCCATTTATGTGTGGGTTTATTTCTGGACTCCATTTGGCTTCAAAAGAATATTCTATTTCAAGATGAATCAGTATAAAAATCATTGAGCTATTTTACATTTTTTGTTTGTTTTAAGTCTTCAAAATCCAGTGCATTTTCCACAGAGAGCACATTACATGTGGGACATTCCAAGCTCTCAAAAGGGACTATGAAGAGTAGTTATAGTATTTATTGGACAGCACGGCTCTAGAAGCACTTGCTGAAGGCAGGCCAGGGTGATCAAGCGCCTGGGTGATGGTGGAGGACAAGGACCCTGTTCAGACATTGAGGGTGATCAGATTTGCTGCTGCTGCTGCTAAGTTGCTTCAGTCGTTGTCCGACTCTGTGCGACCCCATAGACGGCAGCCCAACAGGCTCCCCCGTCCCTGGGATTCTCCAGGCAAGAATACTGGAGTGGGTTGCCATTTCCCTCTCCAATGCATGAAAGTGAAAAGTGAAAGTGAAGTCGCTCAGTCGTGTCCAACTCTTAGCGACCCCGTGGACTGCAGCCTACCAGGCTCTTCCATCCATGGGATTCTCCAGGCAAGAGTACTGGAGTGGGGTGCCATTGCCTTCTCCGTCAGATTTGCTAGGACTGGATTTTACAAGGAAGTGCATGGATGGGTCTAGGAGGAGGTTCAGGAGACCCACTACAGGTTCGGCCAAGCAAAGAATCTTTGTCACAATTCCACCCATTACACCTGACAGATATCATCTTTGGGGTGGGGCTGGTAAATTCGTAGTTGTAACAAGCCTCCAGCAGGTAACATGACCCAGGAGAACCATCTGTTCAGTAGGAGCTGGTAGGACCTGAGACCACAGGGGGATGGTTCTCAACAGGATGTGACTCTGATGAACCCCCTGGGGAAGACTCATAGAAAGCTGATGGGGGGGAAGCACAGAGAGAGGCTTGTGTTTAGGGCAAAGAAGGGAGGGATGAGAGATCTGGTGGATTATCTGACCCCGAGACATCAAGGCATCGTGGCTTAAATAAGAGTCCACAAACTCTGCTTGGCAGAATTTGACTCAAGGTGTGCTGGAGCTGCCGAAGGGCTCCAACCCCAGGGGCTGGGGAGGAAGGAGCGGTTTCTGAGAACGCTTGCCTCCCACACAAAGCAGGGATCAGCCTCAGCCTCGCCCAGCCATTCAGGTCTGAAGCTCTGCCAGGCTCTGTCCAAGGTCTCTTTCATTTTTATTCCCCCTCTCCTCTCATTCCTGGTTAATCTCAACCCTTTCCGGGGCTTCAAACCCCATTTACATGCTGATGGTTCCCACATTTGCATCTCAAACTCAGAGTCCACCCCCACCCCAAGCGGCAGACCTCATTTTACCAATTGCCTTCTGCCTAGAATATCAGTTGAGCACCTATAATTTAACATTTCCAAACCTGAACTCACCTCAAACTTGTTTGCATGCTAATAGTTTCGTTTCAACTAGTAGCCTCACTATTTACTCTGTTCCCCTCAAACCAGAAATCTGGGGGTCATCTTACACTTCTTCTGATAACACACTAAATCATCTGAAATTCTTTCCCAGGTCCGAATTCCTGCAGCTTTGGGTCAGGTGCCCTCGACTCTACGACTGACTTGCATAATTCCCTCTTCACCGTAGATGTGGCCCTGTCTTCCCTTCTGGCAGAGAGAGGATGTCCTCCCAAATGTGGTACAGCCTTCTTCTACAAGCTAAGCTTGTAAAAACCAAATCTGCCAAACTCTGCTGACTACGGCAGAAACACCAAACTCAGCATGAGACATGAATCTTCAGAGAGGGTCCTACTCACCTCTCTTGAGTAAGCCACCTTACCCTTAATCTCCCAAGATCTTTTTTTTTCAGTTGTGACTTTTTTTTTTTGCTAAAAAGTAAACACACAATACCAAAAGGCCTCGGACAACTCACAAAATCGATTTTAAAAGGGCGGAGATAAGAGGAATTAAGCGACATTCATCCCCCTTTCCAGATTCTGGACATCTGGAGTGCTGCCTGGGGAGTGCCTGCACGTGGGTTACCCCAGGCGATTCAGAGGCAAATCTAGGTTTGTCAACCAGTAGGTTATGTCACTCTGACAAAACTCCAACACATCACATTAAAGAATCTAGGCTACTGTGTTCTTTCCTAACTTCCCGAAACGCTACGGAGAAAAGACCGCGAGGAGCCTGCAACAGCCCAGTCTCCTAGACTGCACCCAGATCAAAACCCTGGGGAACTGCCAAGCAGAAATTTTAAGAATGAAATAGGCATCTGCGTAGCCTACAAACCTGACAACAGAACCTACAGCAGTTAAAAAAACTGGTTAAAAAAACAAAAAACACTCCTGCTCCGAAATATATTTGGAAAATGCTGAACCACTCTAGAAAAGATTGGTCAGTTTCCAACTTCTCGGTTTCAAGGGAAGCACGAAAAGGCGTCGTAGGAAAGCATTTTACTTTATTGGCTTCAGCAACGTATTAGAAAGTTGAAAATCTGAAAAAAGTCATCTCAGAAGGTGAATCTCTCCCTTGGGTGTTCATTCAAACACATGCGGTACTAGGCTGCCATGTTGACTTGGACCTGTGGAGAGCAAACAATGTAACTGAGGAACCTTAATCTCTGACTTCCTACCAAACGCATGAAACGTTCAAGAAACTTCGCAGGACGTGTGCGTGTTCACCAAGGCTCGTGTGATCTCCCGAGCCAGGCTGAACAATAGAAGGGAGAGTCGTTATTAATCAAACGCGCCGTCTGTGTTTCTAAGTCTTTCGTCGCGGCAGAGGGGGCATTCCCTCTGCTCTCACCCGACTTTCAAATTGTCTCCGTGCTCATTGTCTGCCGGTAGGAACGACGGCAGCGCTCGGGGAGCAGGTACAGCGTCCCGCAGAACGCAGCACGGTTGAACCCCGCCAGGTTTTGGGAAACATTCCCGGCCCTTCCAGCGGGTCAAGGAAAAGGAGGTGGCCCGGGCGCCAAAGGCTGCTGCCAATGCAACTCGCAACTTTTGAAATCAATCCTTTTTGCATCGTGCAACGGATGCCACCGCTCCTCGGGCTTGCAACCCCCCACCCCTCCCCCGAGACCAATCATTGCCGCGCTCGGGCCTGCACATCGCCCCCGCCCCCTTTCCCGGGCCGCACGCAGCCACCGAGCCGCTCCGGCCGCGGCCCGCCGCCTCTTAAAGGGAGGGAGCCGGCCCTTAAAGGCCCCTCGCGCGCGGCGCACGGCGGAGCGCGGCGGCCCTGGTTCCCGGCAGGGGCCCGCCGAGGCAGGCCGAGCCCCCGCGGCGCCCAGGCGCGGGCCGGGGCCCTCCCGCCCTCCGCGCCGCCGCCGGGAGAGGCCTTTTTATTCAGGCGACGCTTAAGGGAGCCCGGCCGCGCCCGGTGCATTGTGGGAGCGGCGGAGTCCCGTTCGCGGGAGGAGGCGGAGGGCGCAAAGCGAACCGGTAAGCGCCTGGCTCGGGGAGGGGGGGCGAGACACCAGGCTTAAAGGGGAATATTCGTCCGCAGGCCCAGGGCGGCCGTGCGGATCCCCCCGCGGGCCGCCCGGGCGCGCCGGGAGCCGTGCACGACCGGCGCTCTGCAGCGCTGCCTGGAGAGGGGCCGAGCCAGGGCTTGGTGGGGCCGCTTTAAAAAAGAAGCACCGCCCGCGCCGCCGCCGCCGCCGCCGCCGCGGCCGCCGCGCGGGGCCGGGGAAGGAGGGAGGGAGGAGAGGGCGGGGGAGGAGTGGAGGGGGAGGGCGGCGGCGGCGACGCAGGGGTTAATTTTTTCGCCCGCCGACATTTTTTGTGCGGCGGCGGCCCGCGCGCGCGGCGAGAGAGCCCAGCCCGGTCCCCGGGGCGCGGCGCCTTCAGGCCCTCCCCGCCTCCCCCCCGCCCGCGCGCGCCCTCTCTTCGGCCCCGCGGGCGCCTCCTGACGCCTGGCGCCCCGGCCTGGCCGGCCCGCGAACCCGAAGACCCATCGCGGCTAGTGGGGCCGTGCGGGCCTCGCGCCCTCCCCGCGGCCTGGGCCGCGCGGTTCCCGCTGCCGCCGGGACAGAGAGCGGGCGGGCGGGCATGGCCCCGTCGGCTGCCCCGCTCCGCCTCCTCCTGGCCGCGCCGCACAAAGAATCCGGGCCCGGGTGGCCTTTAAAGGCGGCAGCCAGGGATTTAAGGTGTCCCCGAGCGCTGCCCTCCGCCGCCCCGACGTGTGCTTCCCGCTGGGCACGCGCCCCTTGCGCCCAAGTCGCCGCGTCCTCCCCGTTGTTTGTTTCCTGGGCTTGGGAACCTTGGGGGAGGTAGGTACCGGGCCGGGGCTGCCCTCTTAACTGCCCCCACTCACCGCGCTCCCCCGGCTCTGCGGCCAGCTTGGCGCCCTCGTTTGAAAAAATTAAAACGTGGCTGGGAAAGAAAGGGTTAACCGTTGCTTTAAATATTCATGTCATTGTTTTAAAGGTGTAAACAGGCGGCTTTGGGGTTCTAGTGGACTGCATATTATGCAACCCACCCCCCGCCCCGCCATTAATTTCACCTTTCTTCAGGCCCCCCCCCCCCCATCTCCAAAAAAAGCAAGATTTTTTTTTTTGGATTGAGATTTGTGTGATCTACGTCCCTCATTCTATTTGGAAATTTGAAACTCCTGAGTGCCTTCTGGGCTTAAGGTGTTTTAAACTTTTTGCCGTTAAAAATCTTGGAAGATTTAAAAGGAAGCTAGTCTCCTGAGTTCCAGATTCCCCTCCCCGCCTTTATTTTTGGATAGGGATTGGAGGTAGGAAAATAACTGGATGCCTCGTGAGTTGGATTTTTTTCTGACCCTGGTAGGAGTGAGGCGGTGTTAAGTGTGAGGCATTTGGTGAGGAAAGGACTGTTGTTTTTGTTGCAAACCCTTCCAAGTCAAAGTGCTGTTGGACTTTCCCAGCTGTAAAATGGCTTCAGAATTCCCATGTCTGTAACTTGATTAGCCTCGCGCCCTCCTTTTGCACAGGTGTTTTCTTGGACTGTCGGAAGGTTCACTGCTTTACAGTTGTAGGTTTCAAACCAAAATCATTGCTCACCCCAAACATGGTTTTGTAAAGACAGTTTGGATGACTGCCTGAACTCAGGCTTTGTGAGATTTATTTTAAATGAGTGATGTGCTTCCCAAGGGATCGAAAACTCTATAAATGGGAATTATGTTCTTAAACATGAATTTTATAGGGGAAACTGACCTTAAAACTTGGGGTGTCTGTTATTCTGTGCCCAATAAAGCATCAGTATGGAAGTTTATAAACCCCGGGAGCGCAGGAAAGGTTTTCATTTAGCCCCAAGGCTTCAAACTTAGAAAGATTTGTTCCAGAAACTTCCAGTGGTAACCCAAACTATAAATGCTAGTGATTTAGTACAGTTTATCACTATAGATCTGCAATGAAACAGTAAGGAGTAGTAGTATACTTTGTCAATGATGTGTGTTTACTAGTTAGTTGGGCAGCATTTGCTTTCTAGGAAATAGCACTGAATTAAAACATCAGAGAACTAACTTTCCACCGCTCTGTTGTAGAAAATGAACCTTGCTGTGTTAAAACAGCCATTCCAGGTTTCAAATTGTGTTCTTTAGACAGGCTTCCTATAGTTTTGGATCATTTTGTGTACTTCTGACTTGGAATCAAAATCTATTTTTCTAAAATCGAATTTAGCATCATAAAGAATTTCATCAAATCCATATCCATCAACTTCCATTTCACCAAAAATGCCTGTTAGGTATTTTATTTTTCTTTTAGATAGCAAAAGGTCTTCCTGAAAAGTCACGTTAGCCAGGGCATCTCATTTCTAAACCATAGTACTTCCTGGTTGATAGGTGAAGTGACTCGTTTTCCTGTAATGCCATCAGCTAGAAGAACGTTTGGGACTTTTTGCTCAAGATGGCACTGTGTCCTGTAAGCCAGCTGGCCCATAGTTCTGTCTTCTTGGTGCCCCTCGCAGCCACAATTATAACAACACAGATGCAGAACATGTCTCTAATGGTACAGTCACTTTTTAAGACTTACCTGGCTTGTACATCACTGTGTCAAACCATTCTGGTCCCAGATGGCTGTTTTCCTATCGTCTTGGTGATTTCAGCCCATTTCATGTTTACTTTTCACTGTCATATATTCACTTGATTCTTGCCAAGTACTGGTGAGAACTCAATGGTGTCTTTGTGTTTTGGTGCTACCCAGGTGGATCTATAAAGAAACCAGCTGCGTAGGAGAAGGAGGGGAGGAGCCCGGCCGTGAGGTGTGTGGGCCCAAGAACCATGTCTGCACGGGAGTCCTTTAACCCGGAAAGTTATGAATTGGACAAGAGTTTCCGGTTAACCAGATTCACTGAACTGAAGGGCACTGGCTGCAAAGTGCCCCAAGATGTCCTGCAGAAATTGCTGGAGTCCTTACAGGAGAACCACTTCCAAGAAGATGAGCAGTTTCTTGGAGCAGTTATGCCAAGACTTGGTATGTGAACCACTGTTTTCTTTCATATTTCCCGAGTAGAGCATCTTGGATGCATTATTAGTGAGTCAAAAACCGGAGTTCTCTTTTCCCATGTTGCCTTTAAAAAAAAAAAAAATTCTGCAAGAAGGATTCAGAGCAAAGCAGTGGTAACTTACCTTATAACTTATTTGGAGGAACTACGTGAAAAGCATCAAGAAATGTGCTCTAACCATTTTTAAACTTTAAAGTATATGAGACAACTGTTAACAGTAAAGGTATTTTTTATTCAATCAGATTAGAAAAGATAGTGGTTCTGCATCCTTGTACAGGACTGGGAGAACAGTGACTGGGTTGGGAGGAACTCAGGGCTCCTCTGCAATAGGCATCACTAGAAAAGTTCCCATGGGAGGAAGGAGAAGAAAAGTGCTCCAGACATAGAAGGCGGGAGCACTGGACTGGGTCTGTACTTGACCCCAGCTTGACATCTGGACTTGAGAGCTGTGTTTCCTTGATCCAGTTCCGGATGTACTTAGTGATTTACCCTTCCCCAAACATTGAGCTCAGAAAGAAAGTCTCAGCTGCAGGGATGTCTGTTAGCTTCTGTGTGTGCTTTGTTCAGTATGTGATGCAAGACTTGTGATCACTTTGCCTTTTGAGTGTTAGTTGTATATTTTAGGAGCTTGTGGATGTTTTGTAATTACAGTGTGTGACTTGGTTAGATTTCCTGCATAAGGTTTTAATTGCCTTTCTTTTTGCCTATATATGATCACACTCGATCTCATAACATTGGTTTTGAACCCAGGGTACTCCTTTCTTTCCTGATTGTATAAAGCAGAGTTGCTTTGGGTGGGAGAGAGGAAAACTCACTTCCTGCACTCTCAGGGCCTGTAAGGGCTCCTAGGAGCTCAATTAGAAAACTTCTCTTGGGAATTCCCTGGGGATCCTTGGCTAAGACTTTGAGCTTCCAATGCAAGGAGTCCGTGTTCAGTCCCTGGTCAGGGAACTAGATCCCATATGCCACAACTAAGACCCGGTGTAGCCAAATAAATTATAGAAAAAGAAAACCGTCTTCATCTATCTAAAGTCTCAGTGTGGAAAAATAACATGTGAATGAGGTGGAGTGGATGTCAGCTTACTTGTCAAGGAATGAGAATATACTGAGAAAATCGTTAGATAACTTTGGGCACCAACAAATGCAGTAAAAACCTCATGGATGGGACTTCTCTGATGGTCCAGTGGTTAAGAATCCCCCTTGCAATGCAGGAGACAAAGGTTCGGTCCCTGGTGGGTGAACTAAGATTCCACATGCCTCGGATCAGCTAAGCCTGCAGCCTACAGTTACTGAGCTGGTGCACTCTCGAGCCCGTGTGCCACAGGTACTGAAGCCCATGAGCTCTGGAGTCCATGCACCGCAGCTAGAGAGTCTGTGCACTGCAGCAAAAGATCCTGCGTGATGCAGTGAAGATTCTGAGTGCCACAGTTAAGACCCAACACAACCAAGTAAATAATTAAATTAAAAACAACAGCAGCAACTTTATGGATAAAGCAGTAATTCCCTTCTGTAACTGCCCTCGTTGACTTATTGAGCGCTCAGGCAGTTGGTCCTTCCAGCAGCCCTGTGGTGCTCAGGAAAGCTGGGTAGCCTGTTTCCTGTCATTTGGTGGGGGTCAGAACTTGAAATCCACATTTTTCCATTCCTCTGCTCACCATACTGCTTGTCATCTGATTTTTCAGTCCAGACATGTTTGTGGGGAAAGAAGCTGCATCAGCTGTAACTCAGCAATGACAGCAAGGGAACAGGCCAGGAGAAAGAGATAATAAGTGTTACTCTGTACACTCTTGTTAACCCTCCTGAGCCTCAGTTTCCCCATCTGTAATATGGGCTAATAATACCTGTAGTTTGCAACTGAGTACCAGAAATTATCTGTGTATGTATGTGTACCATATCTGCACCCACATACATAATACATACATGTTTTTATGTATAAGGTATGTATGTATACACATAAGTCTGTTGATGTGTTTTTAAATTTTTTCTAAAAGTGTCGTATTTTCGGCATTCTAAGGATAAGCCATAACAGTTGTTAAAGATACATGTTTATTGTATCTGACGAACTGTTATGATAAGTATGTCTTGGAAGTTGGTACATGTGGCACTTCCATGGTGGTCCAATGGCTAAGACTCTGCCCAGGTTTGATCCCTGCTCCGGGAGAAGGCAATGGCACCCCACTCCAGTACTCTTGCCTGGAAAATCCCATGGACAGAGGAGCCTGGCAGGCTGCAGTCCATGGGGTCGCTAAGAGTCGGACACGACTGAGCGACTTCACTTTCACTTTTCACTTTCATGCATTGGAGAAGGAAATGGCAACCCACTCCAGGGTTCTTGCCTGGAGAATCTCAGGGATGGGGGAACCTGGTGGGCTGCCGTCTATGGGGTCGCACAGAGTCGGACACGACTGAAGTGACTTAGCAGCAGCATCAGGGAACTAGATCCCATGTATGGCAACTAAGACCCAGCTCAGCCAAATAAATAATTTTTTCAAAATTCTTAAAAAAAAAAAACCACTTGGTACATCTGTTGCTGATGCATAAGCTTTGTCACATGTTGACAGCTGCTGGCTAAGGAGGGAGTTTGATGATTTAGGTTTTTTTTTTTTAATTTATTTTTAATTTTTTGCTGGATGGCTTCAGTCTTGCTGAAACCTTCTAGAATTCCCCTTCAGCCACTGATTAAGCACACCCTACTCTGTATTTGAGGCTTCCTCCACTCTGGCATCTTCCTTTATTTCCACCTACGCTGTGCCTCTGTCCTCTCTCATACTTGATACACTCGTTTTCAAATCCCATGGCCTAACCTGGGCTCACCCTCTCTGTCTTCTATTCTTGAAATTTGATAGGGGATTTGTAAACCACTCACTACAGACTAGTGCTGTCCCAAAGAAAAATGAGATGAGCCCGCTGTGTCATTTAGATTTTTCTACTACAGGTAGTTCCATTAAAAAAAAAAGAATCAGGGACTTCCCTGGTGGTCCAGTAGCTAAAACTTCTTGATCCTAATGCAGGTGGCCTGGGTTTGATCCCTGATTGAGGAATTAGATCCCACATGCCACAACTAAGCATTCACATTCTGCAACAGAAGATCCTGATGCTAAAGTTAAGACCACCCAGCACAGTCATATAAGTAAATAAATAGTTTTAAAAAATAGTTCAGTTCAGTCGCTCAGGCATGTCCGATTCTTTGCGACCCCATGAATCACAGCACTCCAGGCCTCCCTGTCCATCACCAACTCCCGGAGTTCACTCAAGCTCATGTCCATCGAGTTGGTGATGCCATTCAGCCATCTCATCCTCTGTCGTCCCCTTCTCCTCCTACCCCCAATCCCTCCCAGCATCAGAGTCTTTTCCATTGAGTCAGCTCTTTGAATCAGGTGGCCAAAGTATTGGAGTTTCAGCTTCAGCATCAGTCCCTCCAATGAATACCTAGGACTGATCTCCTTCAGGATGGACTGGTTGGATCTCCTTGCAGTCCAAGGGACTTTCAAGAGTCTTCTCCAACACCACAGTTCAAAAGCATCAGTTCTTCGACGCTCAGCTTTCTTCATAGTCCAACTCTCACATCCATACATGACCACTGGAAAAACTATAGCCTTGACTAGATGGACCTTTGTTGGTAAAGTAATATCTCTGCTTTTCAATATACTATCTAGGTTGGTCATAACTCCTTCCGAGCAGTAAGCGTCTTTTAATTTCATGGCTGCAGTCACCATCTGCAGTGATTTTGGAACCCCCCAAAATAAAGTCTGACACTATTTCCACTGTTTCCCCATCTATTTCCCATGAAGTGATGGAACCAGATGCTGTGATCTCAGTTTTCTGAATGTTGAGCTTTAAGCCAACTTTTTCACTCTCCACTTTCGCTTTCATCAAGAGGCTTTTGAGTTCCTCTTCACTTTCTGCCATAAGGGTGGTGTCATCTGCATATCTGAGGTTATTGATATTTCTCCTGGCAATCTTGATTCCAGCTTGTGCTTCTTCCAGCCCAGTGTTTCTCATGAGCTACTCTGCACATAAGTTAAATAAGAAGGGTGACAATGTACAGCCTTGACGAACTCCTTTTCCTATTTGGAACCAGTCTGTTGTTCCATGTCCAGTTCAGGTGAATTTAATTCTACTATGTTTTAACTTTATATGTAAAAATGTCATTTGGATGCATAATTAATGTAAAACACTGCTAACGAGATGCTAGCTGAGATTTTTCTCAGGTCCAAGTGTTTAAAACTGAGTGTGTGTTTTACACTTGGCAGCGCGTGTCACTCTGAAATTGCCATATCTTACCATGTGTGGCTGGCAGTTCCCATGTGGACAGCACTAGACCCTCCTAAGCATGCAGTGGTGTCCTCGTGGAGAGAGGATGTGTGGGTGATGGGAGCTTCTTGTCAGCCCCAGGAGTGTGCTCAGGAGTCACGGTCACACTCTCTGATGCTGGATAGAGAGAGAGAGAAATTAACTGCTCTACAAATCAAGATTGAATTCAAGTTGAAGATTCCCATGTTGGGAAATACTTAAAGCTAACTTTCAGCAACTCTTTTTTAGTGTCTCTTTCTATAGACCTGTAGTTTATATGGAAACCTAAAAGGGAACCTTCCCTCTTTTCCAAAGTGAATAGTAATGTATTTGGAATACCCAGTTGTTGGAATGATCAGTTTCAGGAGAATCATGTGAGTTTAATTGTGGTTCTTGCCTTGTTTCCACTTGAGTGCTGCAGAGTATCATTAGTGGGCATTTTTGTGCACATGCATCGAATGAGATGAACTGTTGCACACTTCCTGATCGCTGGTAATGAGTGTTCCATGGTCACAAATTTGTGAGGCTTGCCATTCTGAAAGAAAACCTTCTATTCCCTAACTGGATCTTCCACCAAGAGTTTCTGCTTTGCCATCTAGGGTGGTAATAAAAAAATCAGCCTGCCATCACAGAGTGATGTTTTACTAAACTTGATTTTATTTCTGTATTAGTAATAATGGGTCAGACCTTGACAGACTGCCCCTGGGACTCAGCCTGTCTGCGGGGGCAATTGTGAAAGCTCACAGGTAGTCCTCTCTGTGGGATTTGGGTGTGATTTATTCTTGTTTCATTTGGGATTCTGGGTGAATCTACCTGCCTCCTTTTGTACTTCCTCCTGATTTGTCCTTTGCCCATTGTGTTGCAAAGTCGAAATGCTTCCTAAGGGCTGGGGGGTGTCCCCTTGAGAGATGTGTTGGGAAAGCACGTAGTGTTTGCATTACAAGTGTTGTTTTTTTTTTTTTTTTTTAAAGAAATATGACCTACAGTAACTAGTCTTGACTGTTTCTAAACCAATTTCAGGAAAGGGAATAATCTCTAAATAGCCCATCAAGTGTAAGACCCCGTGGGCACCACAGTGCTTATGCGCGTGCTTGATTAGTCGATGAATACTTGTTCTAGCTTTGTCCTTTTTGGGTCATTTTTTACTAAAATGTGGAATAGCATTTTACACATTTATATGTGTAAAATATTTTACAGATTTTCTGTTGGAAAAACAGAATGATACCCAAAGATGTACTCTTGGCTAACTATGGAGAAGACAACCCAAGTTCCTTCTGTGCTGTTCTCATCTTTACGGAAATTCTCTGTGGTGCCAATCACATGATAACAGTAAAAGAAAGGAAAATTTCTCTTCAAGGCATCATTAGAGTCTCAAAATTGTACCGTGTTGAAGTTGAGTCTTCACAGCTAACAAATTGTCTTCTCGTTTGCTATCTTAAGCTGGTTTTGTTTTGCATTTATTTCGGTTATACTTCTTGATAGGAAGCACATTGCTTTGTTGGCAGTGAGCAGTGTTCCATAAGAGTCCTGTGCAAAACCCCTCCTGTTAGACACTGAAGGTACAAAATGACCCCACTCTCCTGTTGACTTCTGGATGATGGTGACTCCCGTCTTTGCAGGCATCGGGATGGACACCTGTGTCATTCCTCTGAGGCACGGCGGCCTTTCCTTGGTTCAAACCACAGATTACATTTATCCCATCGTCGATGACCCTTACATGATGGTGAGTTTGACCCTACGTACTTTTACGTCTGGAATTGCTTACTCACTGGGTTTGGAGTGGTAGCTGGGTTTTGTGTGTGTGTGTGTTTTTGTTTTTGTTCTGTGCAGACTGTTGTTACTCCTCCCACCATGACTCTGCCATTGAGGGTCTGACTTGATTGCTCCCTTGCTCACACTTGGTACCGTGCGTGAGGCAGGCAGAGCGGATGTGGGGTGTCCCCTGCTGCTCTCGTACCTATGCACGTCTTTCTGCCAAAGCACCTGTTCAGTGTGTCTATGGAATGATGTGTTTCTAGTTTTCTCCTTTTGTTTCCTTGTCCATGTTTTTCTTTGACATTTGTAAACTCCACTTTCCTGTGTTTCACTATCCTCTGTAATAGGACAGATCCTGCATGTCTCTGTCCAGATCCTGCATGTCTCTGTCCAGAAATAGAGAGCTTAGCATCTCACCACAATGAACTTAACCGTTGATCCTGATTCTGGTCACGCCTCTCGCCATGTCTGTATTCCATAGGGTAACCCGTGGGTCTCCCTGCTGATCACGCTCCACTCAGATACCCCCACCTGCTCATTGTGGGGTTGCTGCCAGCAGCCCCTCCATCTACACAGCTGGACCCTTCCTTGCACCCTGGCAGCTGCGAGGAGCCAATGAAGAGATTGGGAACATCTTATCCGTAGAAAGTGCCAAAGGCCCCTCCTGGTGCCAAGGGAAACGAGGCGAGGAGGGAGTGTTCACCACTCAGGTCCCAAGACAAGCACATGGGCTCCCAGAAACCTGTCTCCTGCCCACACAGCCAGCTGTCTCTCCTCTAAAGCAGTGCTCCCATGCATGCCATACCTCTGGTGTCCTATCTGGGGGCCCAGGTGGCTGGAACCAGAATGCATCCTCTCCCAGCATCTCGCGGAAGGACCTGAGAGCCTAGCACAGAGGGAGCAGCACACCTCTGCAGCCTGGCCTGTGGTTGGCACCTCCCAGCATGCCAACCACACTGCCCCTGTTGCCTTGTGAGTGAGTCACAGGAGGTGATCCAGCTCCCTGCCAACCTGCCCAGAAGTTGTAAGACAACATAACGATAAACCAGCAATGAAATGGCCACTGGAAGTGATATAGTAACTTGCAGTTTGATTACTCTTATGTCAAAAGAAAAGTTTGTCATTTTCTCCTTTGCTGTTTAGAGAAAGGCAACTTTAAACATTTTTTTCAATCTCCGTCGGCAGTAGAAAATCTTTTATTTTTTATAAATAATTATTAATATTAATAATTATTAAAATAACTAGAAATTATTTTCTATTTTATTTTCCACCTTTCTATTGAGTACTGTTCAGAGTTCCTCAATAAAACTATATAGTTTACTAGGAATTGCCTCCCTTTTTCTTAGAAAACAGTCTGGTTTCAGGGCTAGGTGTTATTCATTTCTTCTATTTTTTTTTTAAACCAAGATGATTTTCCTGTTTCTCTCATACAACTTTGGAAAGGAGTCCAAAAATTTCTCCGAGTACATAAAATCCATCTTCTCTGTAACCAATAAAAGTTGGCCCTTTTTAAGAATCTGTTCAGGATAAGTGACTGTTTCCACATTTTCTTTAAGATGTTTGTTCCCCAGCATTTCCACTCTGGCTCCTCTGCAACCATCTGCACCATGCCCACTTCTCTCCACCATCTCCCTGCTCTGGGTTCTGCACCTAAATAAATGGCAGCTTTCTCCTGATGTTTTAGAATGGTGAAGAACATGGAAATGCTGCGTGCTGCATGGAGGAGAGGTGGTGGCAGGAACGTCTGAGCTTGGTTCTGTGGTGGAGGAAAGGCAGCGAGTGTGAAGCACAGCTGCTGAGGCCCACATCCTGGAAAGTCCCCTCCCTGGTGCCTCTGGGCAGCTGAGCTCTCTGTGCCTGCCCTGGAAAGTCCCCTGGGGTCCCCGCTCACGTCTCCCTTCTTTTCCAGGGCAGGATAGCCTGTGCCAACGTCCTCAGTGACCTCTATGCCATGGGGGTCACGGAGTGCGACAACATGCTGATGCTCCTTGGAGTCAGTAATAAAATGACGGACAGGGTGAGTAGGAGCCTTCCAGCCCAGGCTGTGGCACCGAGGCCGTCACCCTTCCCTTTGGTCACTGGCTGGTGACATAGACAGTGGTGGGGTCGGGGTGTCCCACTGCTCACCTGGAGCATCTGTGGCCTCCCTGCCTGACCTGTTCTTTGACTCAGAGGTGAATTCCTGTTTAGATTATTTTTGACAGGTAATTGGTTTCATCCCCACGCCCTGCCATAGTTCGCCCTGCGCATAAGAATTGAGCGTTCAGTGGGCTCTTGTCTGCCCCCACAAGGTGCTCTTGGGCCTCTGCTTGGACACAGCCATCTGGGGCAGACGTGGGGGTGCACGTGAGCTGGTCTTGGGTGGTTGAGGACCGTGTAGAGAGCCCATTCAGATGCAGGCAGCCCTGCACACCCAGCCCATTTCCAGAGTTCACTTCTGTTGTCCAAGCTCCATTCACATTGTAACCTGCAGCCTCTTCAAACTTGTGATAAAAGGGCTACAGAGTGAGCTGTTACTCACTCTGTAACAAAAGTGAGCTCTTTCTGTTACTCCCTTCCCCTTCTGGAAACTCTGGTTTTATGATCTTTTCTGGTTTATGATCTTTTCATAGCTGTAAGTGTATAGACTCTCTTTTCCAGGTCTTCAGCTGAATGATGTGACTTTTAATTTTCCTTTTAAACCCTAGGAAAGGGATAAAGTGATGCCCCTAATTATACAGGGTTTTAAAGATGCAGCAGAGGAGGCAGGAACGTCTGTAACGGGTGGCCAAACAGTGCTAAACCCCTGGATTGTTTTAGGAGGTGTGGCTACGACTGTCTGCCAGCCCAACGAGTTTATCATGTAAGTCGTTTTTTTGTTTCATGTCACCTGGCCTGGTTCGCTCCCCACAATTTCACATAACATAAAATTCAGTTTTTTAAAGTATACAGTGTATTGGTTTTTAGTATTCATAGACTTATATAACCATCACCACTGTCCAATTCCAGAACATTTTCATCTCCTCAAAAAGAAACCTCGTATTCATAGCAGCTACTACTAACTCCCTCCTCCCCCATTCCCTAAAATCCACAAATCTACTTCTGGTCTCATGGATTTGCGTGTTTTGGGCATTTCATATAGATGGAACTGTGCAACAAGTGATGTTTTGTGTCCGGCTTCTTTCACCTAGCATGTTTGCAGGGCTCATCGTGTTGCACGTGTGTTGGTGCTTCATTCCTGTTTATGGCTGAATAACAAACACTCCGTGGTATGGGCAGACCGCAGTGTGTCCACCCATTCATAGGCCACAGGCCTCTGGGCTATTTCCCCCTGTTGCGAGTGATGCTGCTGTGAACGTTCGTGTGCAAGTTTCCTGTGTGGACATAGGTATCAAAAAGACAGTGAACAAGTCTTGGTGAGGATGTGGCGACACCGCAGACCGTGTCCATGGCTGTGGGGAATGTAAAATGGTGCGGCTGGTTTTGTTCCTCGGGTTCAGTAGTCACCACATGACCCAGTAATTCTTAGATATCTGCGCCTGGGAACTGGAATGTATGTCCACACAGAAAGCTTGCACATGAATGTTTATAGCAGCATCACCCACTTCTTTACTGTTGTTTTTGATAATAGCTGTCTTAGTGGGTGTGAGATGATACCTCAGTGGGTTTTGATTTGCATCTCCCTGATGGCTAATGCTAAGAGCATCTTTTCATGTGCCTTCAGGCCATTGCCACGTCTTTGGAGAAGTTTCTCTCTTAACACAAGTTGTCACTTTTCATGTTTGAGAAAACCTTATTAAGAAAAATTAAGAAAATTATTAAAATCTTATTAAGAAAACCACCTTGCCCTGTTCTCTGAAGGAATCAGAAGCTCCATTTGTGGAGTGGGTTTTGTGAGCGGGTGCCGGGTCCACGTGTTTCACAATTCCAGAAGCGTGAAAGGGTGTGCCTGCGGGTTTTTAACCCACCTGGATGATTGTTGTCCACTGTCGGGGGACCAGATGACTGTGTGGACAGTTCCTTGAACCAGGACAAGAAAGACATGAGTGCTAGTCATGAGGGTACTTAGTGAGACAGGAGTTTTGTTCGGGGGCGCAGTCTTTGTGTTTTTAGGGGTGCCTTTTTTTTTTGGTATTTGCCTTCTGTCTTTAAGACAGGGCCCAACCAGGGATCCTGGGTACCAAGGAAACTTACTGGTTATAACTGAATTTGACACACTGATGGTAAAATTACCAAAACAGACCCATAATGGAACAGCCTGAGAAAGCCCACCTGCATCTCTGTTATATAAGTGATTGTAAAAAAGAAAGAACAGTGTTTGTTTCAGAAGTCTTGTTGCCTCAGAACCTTGGTGGGTCTGTGTTGAAAAGTACAGAGCGTGACTGAATCAGGGCCTGATGATGTCTTTGAAGTCTAAGCAGTTTGCCTTTTTGGGAAACTAGTAAGTCATCGTCCTGAGTGTTGAAGTTGTGGCCTCTCCACTTTTCATTTAATGCTTCGTTTTGTTCATCCGTCGCCCCAGCAGTAAATGGTAAAGCTCTGCTGCCAGTACATGGCAGTAGTTGGCTTAAATATGAGTAAGTGACCGCAAACACACGTGGTTTTACTAGCCTTTGCTTTCTTTTGTTTAACCGATGGTGAGCTTATCTCCTTGGTTAATTTGATGAGAAACTGCCAGTGTTCTCTTCTTCAGGCCAGATAATGCAGTGCCGGGTGACGTGCTTGTCCTGACAAAACCTTTGGGGACGCAAGTGGCCGTGGCTGTGCACCAGTGGCTGGATATTGTAAGTGACCTTCACCTTCTGGTGTCAGCAGTGTGTCTTCTCAAATGAGCTCTTGAGGACTCCCCTGGTGGTCCCGTTGCTAAGACTCCATGCTCCCAGTGTAGGGGGCCCTGGGTTCGATCCCTGGTCAGGGAACCTGATCCCACGTGCCCCAACTAGAGGTGCTGCATGCTGCAACTAAAGATCTCATGTACTGCAACTAAGACCTGGCCAGGCAAGTAAATACATATATATTAAAAAAAAAAATTTTTTTTTTTGATGCACTCTTCTAGTTGTAGTACCAGAGAGTATAGTGTCAATCTAGACCTTACAGAAATCCTGGGAGTTGTCCCTATTCTTTTATTAAATCCAAGTTTCATGAGTGCTTAAAGTTCAGAAGTACTCCATGAAGAGAATTTGGGAAACAGTTGAGTTTATCTGTTCATTAGTTAATGAGCTGGCTATATCTTATCATTGAAAATTAATACATAAGAGAATGTGTGCAAAGTTTGATATTTGAGGTATAAATAAGGCCAGGCTTATTGACAATTTCGTCATGAGTGTTTTGGTCATTTCTGGTTGCTTGTTTTATCTTTTTAAGCTAATTAGTGAATCAGAACATTTTGATAAATAATCATCTTATGGAGAAAGCATCTAGAATATAAAGATACTTATCCTGAGTCACTTTCTACTGCAGTATGATCAATCATTCTTCCTTTAAGACTTTCTTCATTGCTGTAGCAACTCAAAAATGAATGACTGTGGTATATTCTCACATATCTCACTGCTTTCAATTTCTGCAATTGACATCTGAAACCACTAGTCCTGAGAAACAATTGGAAAAGAGTAATTTTATGTTACTCATCAATCAGATAGATCTTAATTTGACACACAGCAGAGAGAATCTCTAAGGAGGCCGTATTCTTTAGATATTTTTCCCTTCTTATTCAGCAATGATGGGGACATTTCCCATCTAGTATGATTACTTGTCAATCAGACCACAGGACTTTGCTTTTTACCAATTTCTTAAAGGTGCTCAGAACTGGAAAAAAGCAAGTTTCAAAGACTAAGTAACAGAGTGATACCCTTTCATAAAGGTCAGAAGCAATCAAAGAGTATTGTTTGGGCGTCTGTATGTATGAGGATACTGCTTTTCAAAAGGCAGGAAAATGACAAGTATAAAATTCAAAATCGTTGTTACCTCTTGGGGAGAGCTGAGGGGCAGGGAATAAGGGAGGTACACAGATAGATTTCCATTGGGCGGTAGATTATTGAGTGTTGCTAAAAATGAGTGAATTCATGAATGCTGGCCATTAATGTACCATGACTGTATGTCGTGAACCCAGCATCGTGACGCTAGGCTCTTTGACTATCAGACTGGGGAAGAAGAGGGAAGACAGTGGCGTTTCAGAGGATGTGCTGTGTGGTCACTCTCAACGTCATTGGAGCCAATGCTAAGTTGAAGTTCTTTCCCATTCATTTGTCCCTCAAGAGGACTTGCTCTCAGAATTCAGGGAGAGTCAGTAAGAATATTAACACAGTTAACACGAAAACATGAAAATTGTGAGCCATCAGTTTACAAGGGGAGATGAAGAGGAGAACCTAAGGACATTCACAACTATCCTGCTGGTTTCACGTTTCCACTAAACTGCAGTGTTGGAATACAGAGGTGCAGCTGAGAGCAGAGAAGATGCCATGATAGTAACGTCTAGCGGACACCTAAAATAATAATCACGGGGGTTGGGGGAGTGGGGAGTTAGAAAACTTAATTTTGTGTGCAGAATTAGATAAGTAAAACTCCTCAAGATGACTAAGGAAAAAATGGGCTGTTTCAGTGGTTAGAAACAAAGATTGATCACATTTTTTCTCTTTGCTCCCTCATCTGTGTTCCTGTCATCAGCCTGAGAAGTGGAATAAAATCAAGCTAGTGGTCACCCAGGAGGATGTGGAGCTGGCATACCAGGAGGCGATGATGAACATGGCTAGGCTCAACAGGACAGGTACGGCTGGGCCGGGTCAGCAAGCTTTCTGAGACGCAGGAAGGGAGCTCTTTCAGGCTTTGTGGGCCACGGTCTCAGTTGCACTGATTTTTTTTCTCCTCATGACTCTTTTAACATTGTTTTTTTTAAAAAAAATCTTAGCTGGAGGAACTGGCCACCAGCCAGGTTTGGCCAGTGACTGCACAACCCCTTCTGTTAGTGCCTAGAGCCCTAACCCACCTGGATTCCTGGTGGGAATCCAGACACCTTGCGTGTTCTTGACATAAGCATGGGGTAAATGTGATTTGCTTTAGAGGAGAAAAAATCATATGCTTATTATAGGAAAGTTTTTAGAAAATATAAAAAGTAAAGGAAAAACATTGTTCATAGTCCCACCACCCCAAAATAACTTCTGTTAATACTTTTATGTATTTTTGTTAATACTTTTATGTATTTTTCTAAGATTTTTATCCATGTTTGGTTGGTTGGTAGTTTACTTTTATCTTATTGTTGATGTTGTAAACTAATGGTTAGCATACATTTCACTTGTATTTGGAATTTGGCGGGGGCAGGTCATGGAGCGGCATGCCAGATCTCAGTTCCCCACCCAGGGAGGGATCAAACCCATGCCCCCTGTAGTGGAATTGCATAGTCTTACCCGCTGGACCACCAGGAAAGTCCCTGGAATTTGCTTTTATTCTTAATATTACTAAATTCTTTTTTCCATATTATATAATTCTAATACACATGATTTTTAATGGCTAGATGTTCTATCAGAACAATATGCTGTAACTAATTTGCCTTTTGCCTACTTTTGAACAATTTATTTTGAGATAAAATTTTTCTGTAATTTTTTTCCCCTGCATTCCAAGAGTATGTCTTTGGCTTTATTCCAAATTAAGTTGAATTGTAATTATTTAATTCTTTGTTCTCTGATACTCTCATCACTTACAACAAAGGTTTTTCATTCCTACTTCTTTTACTGTGCCATGTTTAAGAAGTTTTTTTTTTTTGTCCTTCAAATTAAGTAGTTTAACAGTTAGAAAGTGATCTGTAATGGATTTAGTTTTACTCATATAGATTTTTAGTTTACTTATATTTGTGCAGTTAAGAGTCCTCTATCCTTAAGTTTTAGACATTCTTGATAGGGATATGGCAGAACACTTCGGTCGTATGCAGCAAAATTAAGTGTACGTTTATTTTGACCCAGAATTCCCACTTCCGTGAGTCTATCCCAAAGCTACAGTGGCCAGAATATGAAATAGCATGTGTACAACACTATTCGTTGAAGCACTATTTATAATTGCAAAAGAAGGGTGCAATCTGAAGGTCCATCACTGGGTGACTGACTGGGATTGTCTAGTCTCCATGCACAGTGGAATACTATTCCCTAGAAAAAGGAATGAGAGAGCTTTATTACCAGGAAGCTATCTGTAGGATATGGCCAGTGAAAAAAGCGAAGGACAGAGCATGTATGTAGTATGCTACGTTTTGTGTGTTCATAAATAAATACGAAGTAATAATGTGTATTTTATACTTTCAAAAAGAAACAGTGGAAAAATAAGTCATTAACAAAAATTATTACATATACAAGAGAACAGGGAGGAAGCAGACCCTCTGAACATGCTTTGTTTCATAAGTTCAACTTGGAAACAAATGTTTTATGTAGTTTTCTATACTTAAATGAAAAGAGCATATTTTATGAATCCAAACCAAATTTTTTAAGGTTGTCCAACGTACGTCTAAGCTAGTGGCAAAATGACATGAAGAAGAATTATTTCAAATCTCTTTGAGCCTGGTATTTTCTGTGTACATCCTTAAGACAAAAATCCACAAAAATATTTCATTGTTGTCAGTGGGTTTGTGTTTGTGAGAATGTTGTATATTGAGATAAATAAGTGAATGTAATTAAGAACAAAGACTTTAGAGAGAAGTAAGACGATCTAAGTAAGAGAAGTAAGACAGTTTTAAATTAATTAAAAACTATCATCTTTAATTTTGAATTATCAGTGTGAACTCAGGATTATTTTTTTTCTCTGAAAATGTTTATTTCTGAACCTGTTGAAAAGACCTAGAAGCAGTGAAGGGTGAAGTCTTATTGCCCCTGGTCGGCAAGTTACTGTTTTCCACTAAAAAGTACCAGGACTCCCTGGGGAAATGGCAGGTTCCAGCTCTGGGGCAGGAAGTACAGAAGATAAGCTTGATTTCCTGTGCCTGGAAGTGGTGGTGGTGTCACATCCCCACAACTTCAGGGGGCTCCCACTTCATGGGGTTGGAGGGTACAGTTTGACTATCAAAGACCAGAGTGACCATATCAAGCATCTAAACAAATGATAATTAAAACTTCTTGGTCACCTGGGTCACCAACTTGTTCTAAAATAAAAGTGGTCATCCTTTTACTTTACCTGTCTTGTATAGAGTGAATTTCAGGGAAACCGAATTTTCTCAAAAAGTCTTTATCGAAATCATATAAATACAGGAAGAATGGTTGAATTACAGAGTTGCCATTTTTGCTGTCCCATGATTAAATGAACCTCAAGACAAAAAAAACATCAGTGGCTGCTAGAAGCTTTTAGTGAAAGGTTCATGTTGATGATATTACCCCCCATTCCCCATGAAGGATTCTTGCCAGAAAAAAAGAACCTGAGTCTCTTCGAGCCTTGGTCCTAAACACCAGTACAGGAAATAGAGAAGATGGTAGAACATGCTTGCATCGGAGAAGATCCCCAAATCCAGAACGGAGGAGATGCTGTAGGAAAAAGTGGCTCAGTCTCCACAAATAAATGACACTGAGAGGAAACTGTTGTGATGTTTCAGAGAAAGCAATCAAATGTAGTGTTCATTTTGTTGGTATGATAATGATATTGTGGCTGTTACAATTTTTTTATCTTTTAGAGGCACACATAGAAATACTGATAGCTAAGGGACATGACTGGGGTTGGCTTTAAAGTTTCCATATCACCTCTCACATCCCCCAGCAAGCAGGCAGGAAAAGATGAGACCCCAGCAGATTGGTGGTAACACTTGAGGCTGGGTATTGTTAGGTATGTGGGAATTCATGGTGGTGTGCTCCTCTCTCTGCTTTTGTGTTTCATTGAAATTTTTATAATAAAAATTAGCAACAGTCATTCCGTATATAAGAGAAGTGGTGACCAATACCTTAAAAGTAGAATCCCTTTTCCCTAGTGGCTCAGGCGGTAAAGAATCTGCCTGCAATGCAAGAGACCTGGGTTCGATCCCTGGGTCAGGAGGGAGAAGGGAATGGCTACCCACTCTAGCATTCTTGCTGGAGAATTCCGTGGATATAGAGGAGCCTGGCAGGCTACAGTCCACAGGGTCACAGAGTTGGACACGACTGAGCGCCTGACACACACTTACTGACTGTAGGATTCATTGTGTCCTCTTGTCCACTCTGGTACTCAGAGCTTGTCTAGGACGGCGTCAGGAAGAGCTGAAGTGGAGGTTATGGCTTTGCTAAATGTCCTTGACTGACCCACTGTGCCAGGTGTAGGTATGTGAATAGGATGGCCTGTTCTCAGTGTTGCTTAGCTAGCACTATGAACCAGAATGGGGTCAATTCTCCTCTCAGCGTGTGTTGTTGATGATATACCTAAGTAAAAGATTCTGGTCTAAGGAAAGATAAATGAGAGATTTGATGAACTTGTGCTTAGTCACTAAGTTATGTCCAACTCTTTGGGACCCCGTGGACTGCCTCCTGCCACACTCCTGTCTGTGGGATTTCCCAGCCAAGATACTGGAGTGGGTAGCCATTCCCTTCTCCAGGGGATCTTCCTGACCCAGGGATCGAACCCAGGTCTCTTGCATTGTAGGTGGATTCTTTACTTTCTGAGCTACCAGAGAAGCCCAAAGAGAGAAAATGTATATCAAAAAGCAGGTCTTTGCTAGTGGTATAGTGGATAAGAATTTGCCTGCCAATGCAGGGGACACAGGTTCAGTCCCCAGTCCTGGAAGATTCTTCATGCCATGGAGCAAGTAGGCCTGCATGCCACAAATACTGAAGCCCACACGCCCTAGAGTCTGTGCTCTGCAACGAGAAGCCACTGCAGTGAGAAGCCCGAGCGCAGCAACGAAGACCTAGTATAGCCAAAAAAAAGAGAAAGCATTTACCCCAGAGCACTTCTGTAAACATATGGCATATTTCATTTCATGAGAAAGACACTTAGTTTTTAAAAATTAGCAATTCAGTTACTCTCCCCATCCCCAAAGTGAAATACATAGGTGCGACTCTAAAAACATGTCCAAGTTCTGTATGAGGAAAACTATAAAACTGATGAAACAAATTAAAGATGTAAATAAATTGAGGTATTCCGTGCACATGGATAGAACTCAGTATTGTCAAGATGTTAGTTCTTCCCAACTATAGGTATAATGCAATCCCAACTGCAGTTCTAGCAAGTTATTTTGTGAGTATCAGCAAACTGATTCTGAAGTTTACATGGAAAAGCAGTGGACCCAGAACAGCCAACACGGTGTTGAGGTTGGAGGACTGACACCTCCCGACTTCAAGACTTCATATAAAACTGCAGACATTAAGATAGTATGTTGTTGGTTAAAAAAGAGAGGTCAGTGGAATAGAATAGAAAGCTGAGACATGGGCCTGCATAAGTATAGTTAAACTGATTTTTGACAAAGGAGCAAAGGATAAATCTTTTAAAGAAATGGTTCTTGAAAAATTAGACATCCATAGGTAAAAAAATGAATCTGGACACAGGTCTTAAACCCATCATAAAAATAAACTCAAAATGGATTGTAGACCTAAATGCAAACATGCTAAACTCCTAGAAGATGACATAGGAGAAAACTTGGGTGATCTTGGGTTTGATAATAGCTACTGAGATAACACCAGAAGCACAAATCCATTAAAAAAAAGACAAGTTGGACTTAATTAATATAAAAAACTTCTCTATAGAAGAGACTGAGGATGAAAAGACAAGCCACAGACTGGAAGAAAATCTTTACAAAACACATGTGACAGAGGACTGGTATCCAGAATTGGCAAAGAACTCTTGAGACCCAACAATAAGAAAATCCAATTAAAAAACGGTGGGGGGGGGGGGTGGAGAGAGCTGAACAGACACCTCACCAAAGAAGATACACTGATGGCAAATAATTATATGAAAAGATGCTCCACATCGTATGTCATTAGGGAATTGCACATCCACTAGAATAGCTAAAGTCAATACCAAATGCTGGTGAGGGTGTGGACAGCCCATTGCTGATGGGAATGCAGAATGGTACAGCTGCTTTGGAAGATAGTTTGGCAGTTTCATGCAAAACTAAATCTGCTAATGTGATCTAGCAGTTGTGTGCCTTGGTATTTGCTCAAATGAATTGAAAGCTTCTATCCACCCAAAAGCCTGCACATGGATGTTTGTCGTAGGTTTATTCAAAATTGCCAAAACTTGGAAGTAGTTGGTAAATATATAAATTTATATTTATATAAATTAGTATAAATATTAAAGTCCTTCAGTAGTTGGTAAATATATAAATAAACTGTGGTCCATCTAAACAGTGGAATATTGCTCAGTGCTGAAGAGAATTATCACGACATGGAGGAGCCTTAAGAACACATTACTGAGTGAAAGATATCAATCCAAAAAGATCAAATTCTGTATAATTCCAACTCTGACCTTGTGGAAAAGGCAAAATGATGGAGAAAGTTGAAAGATCAAGGGTTGGAGGAGTGGGTGAAAAGTTGGAACTTGGGATTTCCAGGGAAGTGAAAATACTCTATGATACTCTAATGACTGGATACACGAGCTCATACTTCTGCACGCATAGACATCAAGAGTGAACCCCAGTGTAAACTGTGAACTGGAGTTAACAGTAACATATGAGTCCTGACCTGTCAAGGCAGCACACTGATGCTGGCTATTACTGTAGGAGAGATGGCTGGGGGGTAGGGACAGTATGGCAACTTTCTGCTAAATTTTCTGTAAACCTAAGACTATTCTAGAAAATGTACTAATTTTTTTTAATTAAAAAATAAAAGATTAACCTTGCAGATACCAGGAATGTACCTTGAATTTAGATCAGACAGTCTTAAAAGGTCTTGTTCTTTGATTTTAGGAGAGTATGACAGATTTATCTTTCATTGAGGTAGCATTTCCTCTCTACAGATATTTTGGTTTACTAGGGCTTTACTGTTGGTTGAAGCTGCTGTTCCGAGTGATTCAAAATGAACTACAAAACCAACTTTCAGAATTTTACTCCAGGTTTTACTAATCTTTAAAATCCAGCTTTCATCATTCCTGTATGCCGTCTTCCTGACGAAATAGCAGTTTTGAGACCAAAGCATCTGTAAGATTTTGAGTTGAGGAGGGGTGTTTTCTAGGAGTCTCTGTTCATGACACCAGATGACAAAGGCTTCTCTGTCCTCCGGCAGCGGCAGGACTCATGCACACATTCAACGCCCATGCGGCTACTGACATCACGGGCTTCGGGATTCTGGGCCACGCACAGAACCTGGCCAAACAGCAGAGGAACGAGGTATCCTTTGTGATTCACAACCTTCCCGTCCTGGCCAAGATGGCAGCCGTGAGCAAGGCCTGCGGAAACATGTTTGGGCTCATGCATGGGACCTGCCCAGAGACATCAGGTACCGGGGCCCTGGCCCGGGTCAGGGGTTAATGCTGGTGAGGCCAGTGGGACCTCCCTGAGGAGGAGCAAGCCAGGTCCAGCAGCAGGGCCCCAAGGTGTGAGGTCTTGGCTGGGAGCATCTTCCACCTGCTGCCGTCTGCCACTGTGTCTTCATGCCATCCTTCCTGTGATGAGCAGCGTTGTTTTCAGTCCAGTGTTTGGTGATGGGATGGGAAGAAGGGAGGATATGGGGAAAATAGGTCATCACCTAGTTTCCATTGGAAACTCAAGAAATAGCTAATGTATCCATAGGTTACATTGACGAGGCTGTATTTTTTCCTTGCAAAAGTCTAAAATTAGTGTTTTAAGAATGAAATAGTATATGATATCTCCAAATTACCATTTTTATTTTTGTCCCCCCCCCCCTTTTTTTTTCTTTATCTGGACTCTGTCTCATCCTTTCAGTTCTATCCCCTACCCGCCCCACCTTCCTCCCCCTAGTCTCTCTTACTTCTGTTATACTTCCTCTATAACTCAGGAACTGTTTCCCTGTCCTGGTAAAAGAGTTGAAATATCTGGGAATGAAGTAAAGTACCCATGCCTAGACTGAACCCCTAGGTAGTCAATCTGAGGTTGGCCTGGTCATAAGAAATTCTGACCCCTAGAAGCTAAGACCACGAAGCCCCACCCATGCACCAGCCCTGGGGGTGGGGATGGTGGGGGTCGTCTCAGGTGGGCCTCTCAGCCATAGAGAGGACCCTGCCACTTCCTGACCTCAAAATCACAAAATCCACTTCCTCGAAGTGTGCTACAAGAGGGTAGCTGAACTGTTGGTAGAACAGCACCTGCTGCCTGGCAGGTGTAGAATCAGTGTGAATGAACTAATGAATATTACCAACTAATATAGTTTGTCTCTATTAAAAAATGAAAAGTGTCTCATTTTTTTGTAAAAGGTCATACATATTTTTTTCCCATTGTGTTTCTTCTACTTAAAAATACATTAAATTATTCTGGCCTAGCTACTCGGGTACCAATGAAGATTTATTTTCACATATTTTGTATTTTTCTATTTTGAAGTTAATGACAGAGCCAGTGACAGAACCTAGATACTTTGAGGCACACACACTTTTATGGCCTTCAGTTCAGTTCAGTCGCTCAGTCGTGTCCGACTCTTTGCGACCCCATGTATCGCAGCACGCCAGGCCTTCCTGTCCATCACCAACTCCTGGAGTTCACTGAGACTCAAGTCCATCAAGTCAGTGCTGCCATCCAGCCATCTCATTCTCTGTCATCCCCTTCTCCTCCTGCCCCCAATCCCTCCCAGCATCAGAGTCTTTTCCAGTGAGTCAACTCTTTGCATGAGGTGGCCAAAGTACTGGAGTTTCAGCTTTAGCATCAGTCCTTCCAAAGAAATCCCAGGGCTGATCTCCTTCAGAATGGACTGGTTGGATCTCCTTGCAGTCCAAGGGACTCTCAAGAGTCTTCTCCAACACCACAGTTCAAAAGCATCAATTCTTCTACACTCAGCCTTCTTCACAGTCCAATTCTCACATCCATACATGACCACAGGAAAAACCATAGCCTTGACTAGATGGACCTTAGTTGGCAAAGTAATGTCTCTGCTTTTGAATATGCTATCTAGGTTGGTCATAACTTTCCTTCCAAGGAGTAAACAACGTCTTTTAATTTCATGGCTGCAGTCACCATCTGCAGTGATTTTGGAGCCCAAAAAAATAAAGTCTGACACTGTTTCCACTGTTTCCCCATCTATTTCCATGAAGTGATGGGACCAGATGCCACACGATCTTAGTTTTCCGAATGTTGAGCTTTAAGCCAACTTTTTCACTCTCCACTTACACTTTCATCAAGAGGCTTTTTGGTTCCTCTTCACTTTGTGCCATAAGGGTGGTGTCATCTGCATATCTGAGGTTATTGATATTTCTCCGAGCAATCTTGATTCCAGCTTGTGGTTCTTCCAGCCCAGCGTTTCTCATGATGTACTCTGTATATAAGTTAAATAAGCAGGGTGACAGTATACAGCCTTGACGTACTCCTTTTCCTATTTGGCCTTAGTTTTTAAATAAAAAAAAAAAAAAATGAAAAGCGTTTTTTGGTAAACTGACTCCATGTAGAGAAT